>NC_051319.1:84873491-85487741 GCF_015220235.1 Choloepus didactylus
TTTCTTTTAGTAGAGTTATGTAGTTTTCTTTGTATAGGTCTTTTACATCTTTGGTAAAGTTTATTCCCAGGTACTTGATTTTTTTGGTTGCTTTTGAAAATGGTATCTTTTTCTTGAGTGTCTCTTCAGTTTGTTCATTTCTAGCATATAGAAACATTACTGACTTATGTGCATTAATCTTGTATCCTGCTACTTTGCTAAATTTGTTTATTAGCTGTAGTAGCTGTATCGTCGATTTCTCAGGGTTTTCTAGATATAAGATCATATCATCTGCAAACAATGACAGTTTTACTTCTTCTTTTCCAATTTGGATGCCTTTTATTTCTTTGTTTTGCCGGATTGCCCTGGCTAGCACTTCCAGCACAATGTTGAATAACACTGGTGACAGCGGGCATCCTTGTCTTCTTCCTGATCTTAGAGGGAAGGCTTTCAGTCTCTCACCATTGAGTACTATGCTGGCTGTGGGTTTTTCTTATATGCTCTTTATCATATTGAGGATGTTTCCTTCAATTCCTACCTTTTGAAGTGTTTTTATCAAAAAGGGATGTTGGATTTTGTCAACTGCTTTTTCAGCATCTATTGAGATGATCATTTGATTTTTCCCTTTTGACTTGTTAATGTGTTGTAATACACTGATTGATTTTCTTATGTTGAACCATCCTTGCATGCCTGGAATGAACCCCACTTGGTCATGGTGTATGATTTTTTTAATGTGTCTTTGGATTCGATTTGCAAGTATTTTGTTGAGGATTTTTGCATCTATATTCATTAGGGAGATTGGCCGGTAGTTTTCCTTTTTTGTAGCATCTTTGCCTGGTTTTGGTATTAGATTGACGTTAGCTTCATAAAATGAGTTAGGTAGTGTTCCATTTTCTTCACTGTTTTGAAAGAGTTTGAGTAAGATTGGTGTCAGTTCTTTCTGGAAAGTTTGGTAGAATTCCCCTGTGAAGCCATCTGGCCCTGGGCATTTATTTGTGGGAAGATTTTTGATGACTGATTGGATCTCTTTGCTTGTGATGGGTTGGTTGAGGTCTTCTATTTCTTCTCTGGTCAGTCTAGGTTGTTCATATGTTTCCAGGAAATTGTCCATTTCTTCTACATTGTCCAGTTTGTTGCCATACAGTTGTTCATAGTATCCTCTTATAATTTTTTTTAATTTCTTCAGGATCTGCAGTTATGTCACCTTTTTCATTCATTATTTTGTTTATATGGGTCTTCTCTCTTTTTGATTTTGTCAGTCTAGCTAGGGGCTTGTCAATCTTGTTGATCTTCTCAAAGAACCAACTTTTGGTGATATTTATCCTCTCTATTGTTTTTTTGTTCTCTATGTCATTTATTTCTGCTTTAATCCTTGTTATTTCTTTTCTTCTACTTGGTTTAGGATTGGTTTGCTGTTCATTTTCTAGCTTCTTCAGTTGATCCATTAGTTCTTTGATTTTGGCTCTTTCTTCCTTTTTGATATATGCGTTTAGTGCTATAAATTTCCCCCTTAGCACTGCTTTTGCTGCATCCCATAGGTTTTGGTATGTTGTGTTCTCATTTTCATTCGTCTCTATATATTTAGCAATTTCTCTTGCTATTTCTTCTTTAACCCACTGATTGTTTAGGAGTGTGTTGTTTAACCTCCAGGTTTTTGTGAATTTTCTAAGTCTCTGATGGTTATTGACTTCTAATTGTATTCCATTGTGGTCAGAGAATGTGCTTTGAATAATTTCAATCTTTTTAAATTTATTGAGGCTAGTTTTATGTCCCAGCATATGATCTATTCTGGAGAAAGTTCCGTGAGCACTAGAAAAGTATGTGTATCCTGTTGATTTGGGATGTAATGTCCTGTATATGTCTGTTAAATCTAATTCATTTATCAGATTGTTTAGGTTTTCAATTTCCTTATTGGTCTTCTGTCTGGTTGATCTATCTATAGGAGAGAGTGATGTGTTGAAGTCTCCCACAATTATTGTGGAAACACCAATTGCTTCCTTTAGTTTTGCCAGTGTTTCTCTCATGTATTTTGTGGCACCTTGATTGGGTGCATAGACATTTACGATTGTTATTTCTTCTTGCTGAATTGCCCCTTTTATTAGTATGTAGTGGCCTTCTTTGTCTCTCAAAACATCCCTGCATTTGAAGTCTATTTTATCTGAGATTAATATTGCTACACCTGCTTTCTTTTGGCTGTAGCTTGCATGAAATATTTTTTTCCATCCTTTCACTTTCAGTTTCTTTGTGTCCCTGTGTCTAAGATGAGTCTCTTGTATGCAACATATTGATGGTTCATTTTTTTTGATCCATTCTGCGAATCTATATCTTTTAATTGGGGAGTTTAATCCATTTACATTCAACGTTATAACCGTGAAGGCATTTCTTGAATCGGCCATCTTATCCTTTGGTTTATGTTTGCCATATTTTTCCCCTCTCTCTATTAATATCCTTTATTGTACCCATACCGAACCTCTTTAGTACTGAACCTTTCTCCAAGTCTTTCTGTCCTTTCTTTGTTTCTCTGTCTGTAGGGCTCCCTTTAGTATCTCCAGTAGGGCAGGTCTCTTGTTAGCAAATTCTCTCAGCATTTGTTTGTCTGTGAAAAATTTAAGCTCTCCCTCAAATTTGAAGGAGAGCTTTGCTGGATAAAGTATTCTTGGCTGGAAATTTTTCTCACTCAGAATTTTAAATATATCATGCCACTGCCTTCTTGCCTCCATGGTGGCTGCTGAGTAGTCACTACTCAGTCTTATGCTGTTTCCTTTGTATGTGGTGAATTGCTTTTCTCTTGCTGCTTTCAGAACTTGCTCCTTCTCTTCTGTGTTTGACAGTGTGATCAGTATATGTCTCGGAGTGGGTTTATTTGGATTTATTCTATTTGGAGTTCGCTGAGCATTTATGATTTGTGTATTTATGTTGTTTAGAAGATTTGGGAAGTTTTCCCCAACAATTTCTTTGAATACTCTTCCTAGACCTTTACCCTTTTCTTCCCCTTCTGGGACACCAATGAGTCTTATATTTGGACGTTTCATATTATCTATCATATCCCTGAGGTCCATTTCGATTTTTTCAATTTTTTTCCCCATTCTTTCTTTTATGCTTTCATTTTCCATTCTGTCATCTTCCAGGTCACTGATTCGTTGTTCAACTTCCTCTAGTCTTGTACTATGAGTGTCCAGAATCTTTTTAATTTGGTCAACAGTTTCTTTAATTTCCATAAGAGCATCCATTTTTTTATTTAGTCTTGCAATGTCTTCTTTATGCTCTTCTAGAGTCTTCTTGATTTCCTTTATATCCCGTACTATGGTCTCATTGTTCATCTTTAGTTCTTTGAGTAGCTGCTCTAGGTGCCGTGTCTCTTCTGGTCTTTTGATTTGGGTGCTTGGGCTTGGGTTATCCATATAGTCTGGTTTTTTCATATGCTTTATAATTTTCTGTTGTTTTTGGCCTCGTGGCATTTGCTGAACTTGATAGGGTTCTTTTAGGGTTTGTAGACCTATTGAAGTCCTTATCTCTAATTTTGTCAGATCTACAGCTTTATGGAGTACACTTTCTCTAACTAACCAGCAGGTGGCGTCCACAATCCACCTGTTCTCCACAAGCCAGTTCTCCCCTGCTTAGCCTTTTTGGTGAGTGGGGGAGTGAGTCTTGTGGGGCCCAATTGGTGTACTAAGCTTGCGTGTGTAGTTGTTGTTGCCTGCCCTGTATGTGGGGCGTGTTTCTGGGCAGTCAGGGAAGGGGGGGTGGCCCTAACAATCAAATCTCCCTGGTGATCCTAGAGTTTTAAAGCTGCTGCAATAGTCTAATCCTTCAGTTGAGTCCTGCCACAGTTTGTCTCTGCCACTGACCCACAAGTCCTTGGTATTGGCGTATGGCTCCTGAGACTTGCAAGTGGGTCCCTCTTCCAGGCTGTGCACCCCGGGTCCTCTGTTGAGGGATGACTGTTCTATGTCACAGGTGAGTGCCGTCCCCCCAGGGCAGTTCTGGGCTGCTGGGCTGTGTAGGGAGGCTCCCACTCTGCTCAAATGATGGCTGAATGGGGCTTTGTTAATTCACACTGCTCCACCTTCCCAACTCTGGGATAATTAGCTGAGGTTGCAGGGAAGGCTAATGTCCACGCCCAGTTTTGTGGTGTGTGCCTGTTATTTGAAGCACTTCCGTCACACTGGGTTGTCTGGGGCAGCTCTGGGCTATGGGGCTGGCGATGGGCAGGAGTGTTTCCTGTCCACCAGGATGATGGCTGTGAGCGGACACCCCCCTTATCTTGGGAAGTTGTGGTGTTTAGTGAATTTTCTCAGCCACTGAATTATTGCCTTTTGTCTCAGAGCTCTCTTAGTTCTGCTCTTGACTTGACGTGCCCAAATTGAAAGTCTCTGAAGCTTTCTGTATTGGGCTTCTTAGAGTATTTGTTTTAGAAAAAAAAAAAAGGATTAAAAAAAAAAAAAAAAGGGCCCTCCTCAGAGATCTAATGGGTTATTGAAATGCTAAGAGACAAAGCAACCAGGGCCATTAAGGGAAGGTCCACAGGGCAGAGAGATAGGCTTTTCTTCGGGATTTGCATATGCGCCTTAGGGCCTGAGCTCCGCCCTTCCCCTTTCTGTGTTCACCAGAACTCCAAAAATCCTCTGCTTTTATTTTGGAGTTTTTCGTGTTGTTTTTTTTTTTCTATGCCTGTCTCCTCTCTGCTGGGCTGGCTGCTCTCAGATTCTCTGGTGTCTGGTCTCAGTCTATCTATGGTTGGAGTCTGGATCAGTAGAATGAGTTTCCGATAAGAGCAGCCACTGCAGTTCTCCCTTCTCCTTCCCGGAGCTGACAGCCCCTCCTCCCACGGGACTGAGCCTGGCAGGGAGGGGCGCGGGTCCCCTGGCTGCAAAAACTTACAGATTTCACTGATCTCAGCAGTTCAACATTTTCATCAGTGTTGTATGAAGTATGCCAAAAGACAGATTGCTCTGTGGTGTCCAGTCCACGCAGTTCCTGGCTTTCTACCTACTTTCCTGGAGGAGTAACTAAAACATACAGCTCACCAGTCTGCCATCTTGCCCCACCTCCCTTTCCTTTCTTTTTTAATTCAACTGTATGAAAAAAAAAAAACAAAAAACATACGATAAAAGAACATTTCCAAGAGACCATAACAAGGGAGTAAGAAAAAGACAACTAACCTAAGATAACTGCTTTACTTCCAACCTGTTCCTACTTTACCCCAAGAAAGTTACCTAATATAGCAACATTTCTGTGAACCTGTTCCTACTATATCCATCAGAAATTAACAGACCATAGTCATTCCTGGGCATCCCCAGAATATTAAATAGCTTATCTGTTCTTTTTGGATTATTGTTCCCCCTTCCTTAATTGCTCTCTATTGCTAGTTCCCCTACATTCTACATTATAAACCATTTGTTTTACATTTTTCAAAGTTCACATTAGTGGTAGCATATAATATTTCTCTTTTTGTGCCTGGCTTATTTCGCTCAGCATTATGTCTTCAAGGTTCATCCATGTTGTCATATGTTTCACGAGATCGTTCCTTCTTACTGCCACGTAGTATTCCATCGTGTGTATATACCACATTTTATTTATCCACTCATCTGTTGAAGGACATTTGGGTTGTTTCCATCTCTTGGCAATTGTGAATAATGCTGCTATGAACATTGGCGTGCAGATATCTGTTCGTGTCACTGCTTTCCGACCTTCCGGGTATATACCGAGAAGTGCAATCGCTGGATCGAATGGTAGCTCTATATCTAGTTTTCTAAGGAACTGCCAGACTGACTTCCAGAGTGGCTGAACCATTATACAGTCCCACCAACAATGAATAAGAGTTCCAATTTCTCCACATCCCCTCCAGCATTTGTAGTTTCCTGTTTGTTTAATGGCAGCCACTCTAATCGGTGTTAGATGGTATCTCATTGTGGTCTTAATTTGCATCTCTCTAATAGCTAGTGAAGCTGAACATTTTTTCATGTGTTTCTTGGCCATTTGTATTTCCTGTTCAGAGAACTGTCTTTTCATATCTTTTGCCCATTTTGTAATTGGGCTGTCTGTACTATTGTCATTGAGTTGTAGGATTTCTTTATATATGCAAGATATCAGTCTTGTCAGATACATGGTTTCCAAAAATTTTTTTCCCATTGAGTTGGCTGCCTCTTTACCTTTTTGAGAAATTCCTTTGAGGTGCAGAAACTTCTAAGCTTGAGGAGTTCCCATTTATCTATTTTGTCTTTTGTTGCTTGTGCTTTGGGTATAAAGTCTAGGAAGTGGCCGCCTAATACAAGGTCTTGAAGATGTTTTCTTACATTATCTTCTAGGAGTTTTATGGTACTTTCTTTTATATTGAGATCTTTGGTCCATTTTGAGTTAATTTTTGTGTAGGGTGTGAGGTAGGGGTCCTCTTTCATTCTTTTGGATGGATGAAATATATGGATATCCAACTCTCGCAGCCCCATTTGTTGAAAAGACCATTATGACTCAGTTCAGTGACTTTGGGGGCCATATCAAAGATCAGTCGGCCATAGATCTGAGGGTCTATCTCTGAATTCTCAATTCGATTCCATTGATCTATATGTCTATCTTTGTGCCAGTACCATGCTGTTTTGACAACTGTGGCTTTACAATAAGCTTCAAAGTCAGGGAGTGTAAGTCCTCCCACTTCGTTTTTCTTTTTTAGAGTGTCTTTAGCATTTCGAGGCATTTTCCCTTTCAAAATAAATTTGATAACTAGCTTTTCCAAGTCTGCAAAGTAGGTTGTTGGAATTTTGATTGGGATTGCATTGAATCTGTAGATGAGTTTGGGTAGAATTGACATCTTCATGACATTTAGCCTTCCTATCCATGAACATGGAATATTTTTCCATCTTTTAAGGTCCCCTTCTATTTCTTTTAGTAGAGTTATGTAGTTTTCTTTGTATAGGTCTTTTACATCTTTGGTTAAGTTTATTCCCAGGTACTTGATTTTTTTGGTTGCTATTGAAAATGGTATCTTTTTCTTGAGTGTCTCTTCAGTTTGTTCATTTCTAGCATATAGAAACATGACTGACTTATGTGCATTAATCTTGTATCCCGCTACTTTGCTAAATTTGTTTATTAGCTGTAGGAGCTGTATCGTCGATTTCTCAGGGTTTTCTAGATATAAGATCATATCATCTGCAAACAATGACAGTTTTACTTCTTCTTTTCCAATTTGGATGCCTTTTATTTCTTTGTTTTGCCGGATTGCCCTGGCTAGCACTTCCAGCCGAATGTTGAATAACACTGGTGACAGCGGGAATCCTTGTCTTCTTCCTGATCTTAGAGGGAAGGCTTTCAGTCTCTCACCATTGAGTACTATGCTGGCTGTGGGTTTTTCTTATATGCTCTTTATCATATTGAGGATGTTTCCTTCAATTCCTACCTTTTGAAGTGTTTTTATCAAAAAGGGATGTTGGATTTTGTCAACTGCTTTTTCAGCATCTATTGAGATGATCATTTGATTTTTCCCTTTTGACTTGTTAATGTGTTGTAATACACTGATTGATTTTCTTATGTTGAACCATCCTTGCATGCCTGGAATGAACCCCACTTGGTCATGGTGTATGATTTTTTTAATGTGTCTTTGGATTCGATTTGCAAGTATTTTGTTGAGGATTTTTGCATCTATATTCATTAGGGAGATTGGCCGGTAGTTTTCCTTTTTTGTAGCATCTTTGCCTGGTTTTGGTATTAGATTGACGTTAGCTTCATAAAATGAGTTAGGTAGTGTTCCATTTTCTTCACTGTTTTGAAAGAGTTTGAGTAAGATTGGTGTCAGTTCTTTCTGGAAAGTTTGGTAGAATTCCCCTGTGAAGCCATCTGGCCCTGGGCATTTATTTGTGGGAAGATTTTTGATGACTGATTGGATCTCTTTGCTTGTGATGGGTTGGTTGAGGTCTTCTATTTCTTCTCTGGTCAGTCTAGGTTGTTCATATTTTTCCAGGAAATTGTCCATTTCCTCTACATTATCCAGTTTGTGGCCATACAGTTGTTCATAGTATCCTCTTATAATTTTTTAAATTTCTTCAGGATCTGCAGTTATGTCACCTTTTTCATTCATTATTTTGTTTATATGGGTCTTCTCTCTTTTTGATTTTGTCAGTCTAGCTAGGGGCTTGTCAATCGTGTTGATCTTCACAAAGAACCAGCTTTTGGTGATATTTATCCTCTCTATTGTTTTTTTATTCTCTATGTCATTTATTTCTGCTTTCATCCTTGTTATTTCTTTTCTTCTGCTTGGTTTAGGATTGGTTTGCTGTTCATTTTCTAGCTTCTTCAGTTGATCCATTAGTTCCTTGATTTTGCCTCTTTCTTCCTTTTTAATATATGCGTTTAGTGCTATAAATTTCCCCCTTAGCACTGCTTTTGCTGCATCCCATAGGTTTTGGTATGTTGTGTTCTCATTTTCATTTATCTCTATATATTTAGCAATTTCTCTTGCTATTTCTTCTTTAACCCTCTGATTGTTTAGGAGTGTGTTGTTTAACCTCCAGGTATTTGTGAATTTTCTAATTCTCTGATGGTTATTGACTTCTAATTGTATTCCATTGTGGTCAGAGAATGTGCTTTGAATAATTTCCATCTTTTTAAATTTATTGAGGCTTGTTTTATGTCCCAGAATATGATCTATTCTGGAGAAAGTTCCATGAGCACTAGAGAAGTATGTGTATCCTGTTGATTTGGGATGTAATGTCCTGTATATGTCTGTTAAATCTAATTCATTTATCAGATTGTTTAGGTTTTCAATTTCCTTATTAGTCTTCTGTCTGGTTGATCTATCTATAGGAGAGAGTGATGTGTTGAAGTCTCCCACAATTTTTGTGGAAACATCAATTGCTTCCTTTAGTTTTGCAACTGTTTCTCTCATGTATTTTGTGGCACCTTGATTGGGTGCATGGACATTTGCGATTGTTATTTCTTCTTGTTGAATTGCCCCTTTTATTAGTATGTAGTGGCCTTCTTTGTCTCTCAAAACATCCCTGCATTTAAAGTCTATTTAATCTGAGATTAATATTGCTACACCTGCTTTCTTTTGGCTGTAGCTTGCATGAAATATTTTTTTCCATCCTTTTACTTTCAGTTTCTTTGTGTCCCTGTGTCTAAGGTGAGTCTCTTGTATGCAACATATTGATGGTTCATTTTTTTTTATCCATTCTGCGAATCTTTATCTTTTAATTGGGGAGTTTAATCCATTTTCATTCAACGTTATAACCGTGAAGGCATTTCTTGAATCAGCCATCTTATCCTTTGGTTTATGTTTGTCATATTTTCCCCCTCTCTCTATTAATATTCTTTATTGTACCCGTATCGAATCTCTTTAGTACTGAACCTTTCTCCAAGTCTCTCTTGCTTTCTTTGTTTCTCTGTCTGTATCGCTCCCTTTAGTATCTCCAGTAGGGCAGGTCTCTTGTTAGCAAATTCTCTCAGCATTTGTTTGTCTGTGAAAAATTTAAGCTCTCCCTCAAATTTGAAGGAGAGCTTTGCTGGATAAAGCATTCTTGGTTGGAAATTTTTCTCACTCAGAATTTTAAATATATCGTGCCACTGCCTTCTCGCCTCCATGGTGGCTGCTGAGTAGTCACTCCTTAGTTTTATGCTGTTTCCTTTGTATGTGGTGAATTGCTTTTCTCTTGCTGCTTTCAGAAGTTGCTCCTTCTCTTCTGTGTTTGATAGTGTGATCAGAATATGTCTCGGAGTGGGTTTATTTGGATTTATTCTATTTGGAGTTCGCTGAGCATTTATGATTTGTGTATTTATGTTGTTTAGAAGATTTGGGAAGTTTTCCCCAACAATTTCTTTGAGTACTCTTCCTAGACCTTTACCCTTTTCTTCCCCTTCTGGAACACCAGTGAGTCTTATATTCGGACGTTTTATATTATCTATCATATCCCTGAGGTCCGTTTCGATTTTTTCCATTTTTTCCCCCATTCTTTCTTTGATGCTTTCATTTTCCATTCTTTCATCTTCCAGGTCACTGATTCGTTGTTCAACTTCCTCTAGTCTTGTGCTATGAGTGTCCAGAATCTTTTTAATTTGGTCAACAGTTTCTTTAATTTCCATAAGATTACCTATTTTTTTATTTAGTCTTGCAATGTCTTCTTTATGCTCTTCTAGGGTCTTCTTGATATCCTTTGTATCCTGTACTATGGTCTCATTGTTCATCTTTAGTTCTTTGAGTAGCTGCTCTAGGTGCTGTGTCTCTTCTGATCTTTTGATTTGGGTGCTTTGGCTTGGGTTATCCATATCATCTGGTTTTTTCATATGCTTTATAATTTTCTGTTGTTTTTGGCCTCGTGGCATTTGCTGAACTTGATAGGGTTCTTTTAGGATTTGTAGACCAATTGAAGTCCTTATCTCTAATTTATCAGATCTACGGCTTCGTGGAGTACACTTTCTCTAACTAACCAGCAGGTGGCGTCCACAATCCACCTGTTCTCCACAAGCCAGTTCTCCCCTGCTTAGCCTTTGTGGTGAGTGGAGGAGTGAGTCTTGTGGGGTCCAATTGGTGTACCAAGCTTGCGTGTGTAGTTGGTGTTGCCTGCCCTGTATATGGGGCGTGTTTCTGGGCAGTCAGGTAGGGGGGGTGACTCTAATAATCAAATCTCCCTGGTGATCCTGGAGTTTTAAAGCTGCTGCAATAGTCTAATCCTTCAGTTCAGTCCTGGCACAGTTTGTCTCTGCCACTGACCCACAAGTCCTTGGTATTGGCATATGGCTCCTGAGACTTGCAAGTGGGTCCCTCTTCCAGGCCGTGCACCCCCTGGTCCTCTGTTGAGGGATGACTGTGCTATGTCACAGGTGAGTACCATCCCCCCAGGGCAGTTCTGGGCTGCTGGGCTGTGTAGGGAGGCTCCCAGTTTGCTGAAATGATGTCTGAATGGGGCTTTGTTAATTCACGTTGCTCCACCTTCCCAGCTCTGGGACAATCAGCTGAGGTTGCAGGGAAGGCTAATGTCCACGCCCAGTTTTGTGGTGTGTGCCTGTTATTTGAAGCACTTCCATCACACTGGGTTGTCTGGGGCAGCTCTGGGCTATGGGGCTGGCAATGGGCAGGAGTGTTTCCTGTCCACCAGGATGATGGCTGTGAGCGGACACCCCCCTTTTCTTGGGAAGTTGTGGTGTTTAGTGAATTTTGTCAGCCACTGGATTATTGCCTTTTGTCTCAGAGGTCTCTTAGTTCTTCTCTTGTCTTGACCTGCCCAAATTGCAAGTCTTTGAAGCTTTCTGTATTGGGCTTCTTAGAGTAATTGTTTTAGAAAAAGAAAAAAGGATTAAAAAAAAGGGGGGGACCTCCTCAGAGATCTAATGGGTTATTGAAATGCTAAGAGACAAAGTAATTAGGGCCATTAAGGAAAGGTCCACAGGGCAGAGAGATCAGCTTTTCTTCGGGATTTGCATATGAGCCTCAGGGCCTGAGCTCTGCCCTTCCCCTTTCTGTGTTCACCAGAACTCCAAAAATCCTCTGCTTTTATTTTGGAGTTTCTCGTGTTGTTTTTTTCTATGCCTGTTTCCTCTCTGCTGGGCTGGCTGCTCTCAGATTCTCTGGTGTCTGATCTCAGTCTATCTGTGGTTGGAGTTTGGATCAGTAGAATGGGTTTCTGATAAGGGCTGCCACTGCAGTTCTCCCTTCTCCTTCCTGGAGCTGACAGCCCCTCCTCCCACAGGACTGAGCCTGGCAGGAATGGGTGCGGGTCCCCTGGCCACAAAAACTTACAGATTTCGCTGATCTCAGCAGTTCGACGTTTTCATGAGTGTTGTATGAAGTATGCCCAAAGTCAGATTGCTCTGTGGTGTCCAGTCCACGCAGTTCCTGGCTTTGTACCTACTTTCCTGGAGGAGTAACTAAAACATAGAGCTCACCAGTCCGCCATCTTGCCCCACCCCCTAGCCATATCTTCTTAAGCTCCTCTTGGCCGTGAGAGTCTGTCACACTTCCTTTATTTTTGATGACCTTCACAGTTTTGAAGGACACCTACTAGGTATTTTATAGAATGTCCCTCAATTGAGATTTGTCTATATATTTTTTCATGATTAGACTTGGGATATTTGTTTTGGGGAGGGAGGTCATTGAGATAAAGTGCCATTTTCATCACATTTCAATGGTACATACTATCAACATGAGTTGTCACTGTAGATGTTGATCTTACTCACCTGGCTGGGGAAGTGTTTGTCAGTTTTCTCCACTTTAAGTTACTTTTTCCCCCTTTCTATACTGTTCAAGTTTACTAATGTTGCCAGAATGCAATATACCAGGAATGGATTGGTTTTTATAGTGGGGATTTATTAGATTACAAATTTTTTTTAATTAAATTCAGTTTTATTGAAATACATTCACACACCATACAATCATCCATGATATACAATCCACTGTCCACAGTATGATAACATAGTTATGCGTTCATCACCACAATCTATCTCTGAACATTTTCCTTACATCAGAAAGAACCAGAACAAGAATAAAAAATAAAAGTGAAAAAAAACACCCAAATCATCCCCCCATCCCACCCCATTTGTCCTTTAGTTTTTATCCCCATTCCTCCACTCATCCATACACTAGATAAAGGGGGTGTGATCCACAAGGTCTTCACAATCACACTGTCACCCCTCGTAATCTACATTATTCTATAATTGTCTTCAGGAGTCCAGACTGCTGGGTTGGAGTTTGGTAGTTTCAGGTATTTACTTCTAGCTATTCCAATACATTAAAGCCTAAGAGGTGTTATCTATATAGTGCCTAAGAATGTCCACCAGAGTGACCTCTCGACTCCATTTGGAATCTCTCAGCCACTGAAACTATTCCATCTCATTTTGCATCCCCCTTTTGGTCAAGAAGATACTCTCAGTCCCACGATGCTGGGTCTACATTCATCCCCGGGAGTCATACTCTGCGCTGCCAGGGAGATTTACACCCCTGGGAGTCGGGTCCCACGTAGGGGGGAGGGCAGCGAGTTCACCTGTCGAGATGGCTCAGTTAGAGAGAGAGAGGGCCACATCTGAGCAACAAAGAGGTACTCGGGGAGACTCTTAGGCACCATTACATACAACTTTAGACTCTCCTTTGTGGTAATGAGCTTCATAAGGGCAAGTCCCATGCTTGAGGGCTCAGCACATCAAACCGCCAGTCCCAATGTTTGTGACAACATATGCTAGGGGATCAGCATCTCAAAGTTTAGAGATAGGCCTTACACTTCAGGGATAGAGTTAACTGCTGTAAGAGCTTACAATCTAGGGACTATTACAATTATTGTGTCCACGTTAGGCTATGTTCTAAGATTCAATTCTGAGTTTACACATTGTAGTTAGTCCATATTGGTGAGGTATATTAGATTACAAATTTACAATTCTAAGGCCATAAAAGTGTCCAAACTAAGGCATTGACAAGAGGATACCTTCACTGACAAAAAGCCAATGGCATCTGGAACATCTCTGTCTGCTGAGAAGGCATGTGGCTGGCATCCAGTGGTCCTTTGCCCCCAGGTTGCCTTGCTTTCAGCTTTGGATTCTGGTGTGTTCTTTTTAAGTGTCTGTGGGTTCTCACTTAGCTTTTCTGGGGCAAACTCTGGGCTTCATCTCTTAGCTTAGCATCTCCAAACATCCTTTTGTCTGCATCTCCAAGCTCCTGGGTCTTTGTCATCTCTGAGCTCTCTCTCTCTTCCTGAGCTCTCTTAAGGACTCCAGCAAACAAACTAAGACCCACCTTGAAGGGAAGGGTCACATTTGCATGGAAATAATCTAATCAAAAGGTCCCACTCACAGTTGGGTGGGTCACATCTCCATGGAAACAACCTAAGAAAAATATCCCACCCACAATATGTCTGCCCCCACAAGAGTGGATTAAAAGAATATAGACTTTTATGGGGTACATAACAGATTCAAACCAGCACACATACTGTTCTTTTTGGAAGAAATTTGTACCCTTTTTATTTAAAAAATTTTTCCTTCTGAGTTTCATTTTGGATAGTTTCTATTGCCATGTTGCCAAGTTAGCTAATCTTTTCTTCTGTATTGTTTAATCTGCTGTTAAACCCACCTATTGTATTTGGTTTTCATCTCTAGACAATTTATTTGGATCTTTTTTTATAAGATTATATTCATAATCTTTCTTCTACCGTATTAAACGTATGGAATATAATTATGAAACTATTTTAACAACCCTTTCTACTAATTCTCTCTTTGTTATTTCTGTGACTGTTCCTATTGATTGATTTTTCTTCTCATTGTGGGTCATATTTTCCTTCCTCTTTTTAAGTCTGGTAATTTCTAAAGATCACTTTTATTGAGGAATAATTCATATACAATAAAATGCACAATTTTTAAGTATACAGTTCAGTGATTTTTAGTTTAACTTTCATTTAAGATCATCCCACCTTCAACCTCTCCTTACCTTGGCAACCACCAATTTGTCATCCATGTCTAAAATTTTGTCATTTTAAGAATGATATATAAATGGAATCATACAGAATGCAACCCTTTGGGACTGCCTTTTTTCACTCAGCATAATTTTCTGGAGATTTGTCCAGGTTGTTGCATGTACCAATAGTTTGTTCCTTTTTATTGCTGAATAGTATTCTGTTCTAGTTTGCTAATGCTGCTGGAATGCAAAACACCGGAAATGGATTGGCTTTTATAAAGGAGGTTTATTTGGTTACACAGTTACAGTCTTAAGGCTATAAAGTGTCCAAGGTAATGCATCAACAATCAGGTACCTTCACTGGAAGATGGCCAATGGTGTCCAGAAAACCTCTGTGAGCTGGGAAGGCACATTGCTGGTGTCTGCTTCAAGTTCTGCTTTCAAAATGGCTTTCTCCCAGGATGTCCCTCTCTAGGCCGCAGCTCCTCTTCAAAACATCACTCTCAGTTGCTCTTGGGGTGTTTGTCCTCTCTTAGCTTCTCAGGAGCAAGAGTCTGCTTTCAACAGCCGTCTTCAATCTGTCTCTCATCTGCAGCTCCTGTGCTTTCTTCAAAGTGTCCCTCTTGGCTGTAGCAAGCTTGCTCCTTCTGTCTGAGCTTATATAGTGCTCTAGTAAACTAATCAAGGCCCATGCCTAATAGGCAGGGCCACACCTCCATGGAAACTATCTGATCAGAGTCATCACCCACAGTTGGGTGGGTCTCATCTCCATGGAAACACTCAAAGAATTACAATCTAATCAAAACTGATAGGTCTGCCCACACAAGATTGCATCAAAGATAATGGCGTTTTGGGGGACATAATACATTCAAACTGGCACATATTCCATGGTATGGGCGATGTATCAGTTTATTCAGCCATTCACTCATTGAAGGACATCTGGGTTGTTTCCAGTTTTTGGATAAAATGTTAAAGCTGCTATCAGCATTAATATACAGGTTTTTGAGTGAAAATAAGCCTTCATTTCTCTGGGGTCAATGCCCAGTACTGCAATTACTCAGTCAGAGGACAGGTCCATGTTTTGTTTTTTAAGAAACTGCCAAATGGCTTTCAAGTGTGGCTATAGTATTTTACATTCCCACTAGCAAGCCATGAGTAGTCTAATTTCTCTACATCCTTGCTAGCATTTGATATTGTCACTATTTTAAATTTTAGCCATTCTGAGAGGTGTATATTGATTTCTCATTGTGGTTTTAATTTGCTTTTCCCCAATAGCTAACGGTTTTGAAAAGATTTCTTATGCTTCTTTGCTTTCTGTATATTTTCTTGGTGAAATATTTCTTCACGTCTTTTGCCTAGGTTCTAAATTGTTTATATTTTCACTTTTAAGTTTTGACAGTTCTTTATATATTCAAAATACAAGGCCTTCATTGGATATGTGCTTGCAAATATTTTTCTAGAAATTTGTAGCTTATCTTTTCATTCTGTTAACAGGGTCTTTCACAGGGAAAAATTTTAATTTTGATGAACTTCAGTCTATCAAATTTTCCTGTTATGGATTGTGCTTCTTGTGTCAAATCTAAGAACTCTGCCTTGCCTTAGATCCTGAAGATTTTCCTCCTGTTTTTTTCTAAAACATTTAGAATTTTACACTTTAGTCTGTGATCCATTTTGAGCTAATATTTGTATAAAGTGTGAGTATTATTTTTCCCCATGGATGGCCAATTGCTCCAACACCATTTGTTGAAAAGGCTATCTTTTCGGCATTTAATTGCTTTTATAACTTTGTCAAAATCAGTTGGTCATGTTTGCATGAGTCTTTTTGGATTCTTTTTTTTTTGTTGTTATTCCATTGATCTAGGTGTCTATTCCTGTGCCAATAGCACACACTCTGGAGTAGTGTAGTTATATAATAAATTTTACAGTTTAGTACATGGATTCTTCCCATTTTATTCTTGTTTTTTGAATTGTTTTAACTATTTTAGTTCCCTTGCCATTCCATATAAATTTTAGAATAATCTTGTCTATATCTAAAGAAAAATCTTGCTGAGATTTTGATAGCAATTGTGTTAAAACCATATATCAATTTTGGGAAAATTGACATCTCCCTATGACATACTGAGCCTTCCAACCCATGAACATAGTATATCTCTCCATGTATATAGATATTCATTGGTTTCTTTCATCAGCATTGTGCAGTTTTCAGCATACATGTCCTGTTTATCTTGCTTCCTTTGATCTTGCTGAACTCACTTATTCTAGGAAATTTTAGTATATTCTTTGGAATTTTAATATAGACAATCACACCATCTACAAATACAGTCAGCTTTATTTCTTTCTAATTTTTATGCCTTTTATTTCCTTTTCTTGGCTCATTGTACAGGGTAGAATTACCAGCACTATGTTGAATAAGACGGGGTGAAAGTGGATATCTTTTCCTTGCTTCCAATCTTAGGGTGGAAGTATTCAGGCTTTTCCTATAAAGTGAAATGTTAGCTGTAGGTTTTTTGTAGTTGCTGTTTATCAAATTGATGAAGTTCCCCTTTATTCATATATTTCTGATAGTTTTATCATTAATGGGCATTGAATTTTGTCAAATGCTTTTTCTGAACCTATTAATATGATCATGTGATTTTTATTCTCTAGCCTGTTAACATGGTGGATTACATTGGTTGATTTTTGAATATTGAACTTACATGTCATCCCTGCAATAAATTCCATGTGGTCATGGTGTGTAATTATTTTCACATATTGCTACATTTTATTTGCTAATATTTGTTTAGAGATTTTTGCAAATATATTCATTAGAAATACTTTTCTGTAGTTTTCTTTTTTTGTACTATTTTTGTCTGGTTTTGGTATCAGGGTAATACTAGCTTCATAACATGAATCAGGAAGTGATACTTTCTCATATTTTCTTGAAGAAATTTGTAGAATTGGTAATTATTCTTTAAATTTTTGGTAGAATTCTCCAGTGAAAATGTCTGGGCCCAGAGATTTCATTTCAGTATTTTTCAATGAGGAATTCAATTTCTTTAATAGAAATGGGGCTATATTAAACAATCTACTTCATATAGGCTGAGTATGGTAGTTTGTGTTTTTTTAGGGAATTGATCCATTTTATCTAAGTTGTCAAATTTATATGTGTAGAGGTTTGCACAGTGTTTCTTTAGTATCCCTTTGATATCTTCAGGGTTTGTAGTGATATCTCTTGTTTAATTTTTGATATTGGTAACCTGCATCTTTTCTCTTATTTTTGTCAGTCTTGTGAGGTGTGTGTCAATTTTATTGACCTTTTCAAAGAACCACCTCATTGTTTCATTTATTTTCTCTATTGTTTTTTCTGTTTTTCATTAACTTCCGCTCTTCTCTTATTTCCTTCCTTGTGCTTCTTTTCAGTTTATTTTGCTCTTCTTTTACTAGGTTCATGAGATTGGTGCTTAGAATATTGATTTGCAACTTTACCTCTTTTATAATGTGT
Source organism: Choloepus didactylus (assembly GCF_015220235.1). Taxonomy (NCBI): domain Eukaryota; kingdom Metazoa; phylum Chordata; class Mammalia; order Pilosa; family Megalonychidae; genus Choloepus; species Choloepus didactylus. The sequence continues at coordinate 84,891,311 of NC_051319.1, forward strand.
ACATTTAGTGCTATACACTTCCCTCTCAGCACTACTTTAGCTTGTTTCCGATTTTTTTAATATGCTATATTTCAACTTTCATCCAGTTCATTGTATTTAAAAAAATTTTTTTTTCTTGAGAATTTCCTCTTTGATCCATGGATTATTTGGAAATGTGTTGCTTAGTTTCCCAGTGTTTGGAGACTTTTTTTTTATCTTTCTGTTATTAATTTATAATTTAATTCCATTGTGGCCACAGAACACTCTGTATGATTTCAAATCTTTTAAATTTATTGAGGTTTGTTTTATGACCTGTTTGGTATAGGTTCCATGGGCACCTAAAAAGAATGTATATTCTGCTGTGTAGGGTCTTTTGTTTTATAAATGTCAATTAGATCCTGTTGCTTGATGATATTTCTGTGTTCTTCTGTATCCTTGCTGCTTTTCTGTTTTGTTATTCTCTGCACTGTTGACAGATGTTGAAGTCTCTAACTGTAATTATGGGTTGGTCTGTTTCTCACTCCAGTTGTATCAGGATTTTCTTCACATATTTTGCACTGTTGTTGTTTGGTGCATATACATTTAGGATTGCTGTGTCTTCTTGAGGTATTGACCTTCTTACAATTTATAATTTTTCTCTTTCTCTCTGGTAATTTTCTTTGTTATAAACTCTACCTTATCTGATATTAATATATTGAATCTTGTTTTCCTTTGATTAGTGATCGCATAATATATCTTTTTATCTTTTTATTTTAAGCTTCCCTTTATTAGTATATTTGAGGTGAGATTTTTGTAGATAGTATGTAATTGGGTCATGTTATTAAATCCATTCTGTCATTCTCTGACTTTTAATTGATATATTTAGATCATTTACATTTAATGTAATTATTGATATGTTTGGGCTTAAGTATTGTGCCAGTTTGAATGTATTGTGTCCCCCAACCACCATTATCTTTGATGTAGTCTGTGGGGCAGAAGTTTTGGTGCTGGTTAGATTTGCTTGGAATGTGCCCCACCCAGCTGTGGGTGATGACTCTGATGAGATATTCCCATGGAGGCATAGCCCCACTCATTTAGGGTGGGCCTTGATCAGTGGAGCCATATAAATGAGCTGACATAAGCAGAAGGAACTCAGTGCAGCTGTGAGTGACGTTTCGAAGAGGAGCAATCTTGCTAGAGAGGAACGTCCTGGGAGAAAAGCCATTTTGAAACCAGAACTTTGGAGCAGACGCCAGCCATGTGCTTTCCCAGCTAACAGAGGTTTTCCGGACACCATTGGCCATCCTCCAGTGAAGGTACCCGATTACTGATGTGTTACCTTGGACACTTTATGGCCTTAAGACTGTAACCGTGTAGCCAAATAAACCCCCTTTTTATAAAAGCCAATCCGTCTCTGGTGTTTTGCATTCCACAGCATTAGCAAACTAGAACAAGTATCCTATTTTATTTTTTGTCTTCCATTTGTTCTTTCTGTTTTTCGTTTATGTTTTCCTTTTCCTATCTTTCTGTAGGTTACTTAAACACATTTTAGAACTCATCTTGATTTATCTATAGTATTTTTGAGTGTATCTCCTTGTACAGCTTTTTTAATGGTTGCTCTAGATATTACATTATATTTACTTAACTTATCACAGTCTACAAATGTCATCATTTTACCAGGTAAAGTGAATTTTATAACATTTACCTTCTTTATATCCCCCTACCCTCCCAGATTTATAATATAGTTGTCTTAAATATCTCCTCTACTTTCATTTAGGAATCACATGAGATAACAATCTTTTGCTTCTGTTATCAAACATAATTTTTGAAACTCAAGAGGAGAAGGAAAGTCTATTGTATTTACCCATATTTGTGCTTACAATATTCTCGAACTCCTAATTTTCCAAGATTCCTTCTTTTATCATTTCCTTTTCTGTTTACAAAACTTCCTTTAATGATTCTTTTAGTGTAGGCCACTGGCAACAAATTCTTTTAGTTTTCCTTCAAGTGAGAATGTTTTTATTTCCCCCTTCCTTTCTTAAGGATTACAATTTTAAAGTCCTTTTTCTTCCCCTTCAGAACTTTAAAAATATAGTAACTCTTTCTTCTGGCCTTCATAGTTTCTTATGAGAAGTCCACTGTCATAAGACTTGCTTTTCCTATATTAATAAGTTGTCCTTTCTGTCTTGCTGTTCTCAAGATTTTTTTCTTTGTCTTCCATTCTCAGAAGTCTGTCTATGATGTGGCTTAGTATGAATCCACTGAGTTTATAGTATTTGGGGTTTGCTGAGATCCTTGAATCTCTTTTGCCAAATTTGGGAAGTTTTGTCATTATTTTTTAAGTACTTTTCAGCCTCACCCTCCTTCTCTTCTTTTGAGAGTCCAGAGATATGAATGTTGGACATTTTGTTATAGTCCCAAGTGCTCCTGAGTTTCTGTTACTGTTTTTTTTTTCTTCATTCTGTATTCTTCTCATTGTTCAGATTCAGTAATTTCAGTTGCTCTATCTTTTAGTTGACTGTTTCTTTCTTTATCCCTTCTATTATGCTCTTGAGTCTTTTCAGTGAGCTTTTTATTTTGGTTACTGAATTTTTAAGTTCTAAAAACTCTATTTGGTTCTTCTTTTTAATCCTCTGTCTATTTTCTGAGACTTTCTTTTTCATTGCTGAGGCTATTTTTTATCTGCTTCAACTGTGTTTGTCGTTGCTCATCAAAGCATTTTTATGATCGTTGGTTTAAAAATCTTTGACAGATATCTCTAATATATCTATCATCTCAGTGTTGGCATCTAAAGATTGTCATTTTTCATTCCATTTGAGATCTTCTTGTTTCTTAGTATAATGAGAGATTTTTTTGAAACCTGGACATTTTCATATTATATAGGAGTCTCTGGATCTTACTTAAGCCTTCTGTTTTAACTGCATTCTTCTGAGACAACTCTGTCAGGGTGACGGTAGCTAGTCAAGGCCTTGTTACTGCCACAGGTAGGTAGAAGCCCAAGTTCCCCATTTAGCCACCCCATCAACAATTGGCTGAGGGTGTCCTTTATACTGCTGGGTAGTGTGGGAGTTCCATTTCACATGGCCAGTCTCTCTACATGATCTCCACTGATGAGAGAAGAAGGAAAATGTAGACATTGTTATAGGCTGGTGGCGATGAAAGTCCTAGCTTTCTTTTTGGTCTTCTCTGATATCACACTGGTGGTATTGTTGGAGTACCTTGTTACACCCTCCCAAGTGGTGGAAGTCTAGGCTCCCAAGCAGCCTTTGCTGGAGTGTGTGAGGCCACAATTTTTTTCTTTAGCATTTGGTTAGAGTACAGTGGTTATTGTCTAAAATTTTTTAATCCTGCCAGGCTGCCCCTTCCTTGGTCCTTCAGCTAGAGAGAGCAGGCTTTGGGAGGGGCCTTTTTCTCTGTTTTCAGGTTGCTGGCTGGCATATACCAGGCAAAAAAGAAAACCCAGGAATTCACCACTGTGTAATTCTTTGGTCCCAAGGTTCCTAACCAGTCTGCCTTCTCCTCTCCACCTTTCATAGTTTTCTTACGTTTGTTTTTTTTAAATTCAGTTTTATTGAGATATATTCACATACCATACAATCATTCATGATGTACAATTAGCTGTTCACAGTACTGTCATATAGTTTTGCATTCATCATGCCAATCTGTTTTTGAACATTTTCCTTACACCAGAAAGAATAAAAATAAGAATAAAAAGTAAAAGTAAAAAAGAACACCCAAACCATCCCCCCCATCCCACCCTATTTTTTGTTTAGTTTTTGTCCCCATTTTTCTACTCATCCATCCATACACTGGATAAAGGGAGTGTGAGCCACAAGGTTTTCACAATCATACTGTCAACTATAGCTACATGGTTATACAGTCATCTTCGAGTCAAGGCTACTGGGTTAGAGTTTGATAGTTTCCAGGTATTTACTTCTAGCTATTCCAATACATTAAAACCTAAAAAGGGATATCTATATAGTGCATAAGAATGCCCACCAGAGTGACCTCTCAACTCCATTTGAAATCTCTCAGCCACTGAAACTTTATTTTGTTTCATTTTGCATCCCCCTTCTGGTCAAGAAGATGTTCTCAGTCCCACGATGCCGGGTCCAGATTCATCCCAGGAGTCACATCCTCTTATGTTTGTTTTATATATAATGTTCAGAGTGTTTTAATTGTACTTAGTGGGAGTAATAAGGAAAAGTGTGTCTATTCTATCTTTCCAGAAGCAGAAGTTTGGTCTACATGGAGTTTTTGATGCCAAAAGCATTGCCCTTATATAAAATTGTGTAGGTTGTTTCTGGATTCCTCTCAGTAATTTTCTATAACTTTCTCTTTTCTTTTTCTGACTTTCCCTTACCTTACCTGAAGAATCCTATGGACTCAGGATAATGGTAGCTACCACTCAGATATGCTTAATCTGAGCAGTAATAGCTCTTCCTCCCAATTTAGCACACGTTCTCTTTCTTCACCTTATGAAAACTTCCAATTCTTCAAGCAATTATTGTGTGCAAGAGTTGGGAGTAAAGCAATCTGATTTAAAGTTGGTTTAATCAATATATGATTCTGCCCAATATATCTATATTTAAAACTTAACTTTTAAATCAAATTAAATATGTCTTTAATGGTGGGATTTCTTCTGAATTTCTAAGGATTTTGATTTATTTTCCCAATACACTGCTATCCAATCTAAGGTCAGTGCATTTAGTGGGAGACTTTTTTAGGGGGGAAGAAGTGCTTGAGAAATGAAGAAGTTGTCATTTTCAGACTGTTACCTGTAGCAACTATCAGGAAAAATTAAAAGGTTAAAAAATGCTTTTATCATCTGATACATTTGTGATATGAAAACAAAACATTTAAATTCCAAGCGGGACACTAACAATAATAACGGCAAGGTTAATTTTCATGCTAATGTTGAGGCAATGGAATTTTCTATTTCATTGAATGTTTAACTCAACAAGCATCTAATTTCAACACAACTTTATCAGTTTTTCTTTTCCTCCATATGTTCATTTTTTCTGCAATGGAGTCTCATTTGTCTAGAAATTATTAGCTTGATGACATTGTTTTCAAGAATTTATACTCCTATTTGTGTTTTCCTTGACAATAATATTGTGTAGCCTTTTATTTTCATGATCACCATCATGACAATAAAGTCCATGGTTAAGTAATGTTTTATTTTTCAGTTAAATGTCATCTTATCTTTTTAAATGATATGTAAATGTAATTGAGGATATCTTCTAATTAAACAGTTTGCATCAAAAGAAAGACTTGAGGCTGGATTATGGTTTATGGTTAAAATTATCTTATATTTAAAGATAAGGTCATTGTAATTTTCAATATTGCAGAATGATAATTATATAATTTTCAGTTAAATGTAGACAGATTTCAAAAGGGAAAACATGCTTTAATTCCAGAAATAAAAGTATATTTAATTCAAGAGTTTTATGTGAAATATTCCAATGTCAGCGGATTGTGGTTGGCATTTATTCTAAGTATTGTTCATAATAGAATGTTTCACAAGGAAATTATAACACATTAAAGTACCTTGCATACTCAAATATTGAATGAATTGCTTAAATCTAACATCTGGAAAAGTTCTAAATTCTGAATTTGCTTCATCTTGGGAACAAGAGGATATTCATGTGTTTTATATTGCTGGACATTTCAAAATAATTACTACTCTGAACTATTAAAATGTATAAAGCTGATTTAAAAATGAGATAGCTCGATATTTCATCTAGATTTTAATTATCAAGGAAACAGTGATTTGGACTTTCAGATTATGGAGGCACATGTGTATTAAAATAGACTTAGTACTTAAAGTAGAAATATTAAAGTCATTCTTTTAAAAAATTACTGGTGATAGTTTTTCTGACTGCATTTAGCCAAAATTTGGATGTAGCTATGGAGTTCTGATTATGAATTGGACTGATATTGGAAGAGAAGTTTATTAATAGGTTATTCTCAAATTATTTCTTCTGAAATACCAATCGTCACATTTAATTTAAAATTTTAGTTTTGACTAAGGATTGAGATTCTCAAATATGTGTGTACTTGACATTGATTTAATAGTCATATTATTTTTACTAACATATGACAGTATTTTGCTTTAGAAAGAAAAAAGGTATGGCTGGAAATTTGATCAAGGAATAAAGATCCAGGGGATACTAATTCCGCTTGGAAGACAAAGTTAGAAATTTAGTGCATAGATCATTGTTATATAGCAAACCATAAAGGGAAATGTCTCTAATATCATTAATCTAACATTTTAAATTATCAGAAAGTGATGTAATTGTTAAAACAACATTGAAGACATTTGCATGTATTTCAGAAAATTTTCTAAAGAATATATAAGTCCCTGGTAACTTTATATATTATTAAAAAAAATAAACACTCAGCATATCCCAGAATAAGGTGAACTTTAGTGGTCACATCATTTCTTTTAAACTTGAATGTTCAATTAAAATTATTTAATTATAAAAATATATGAACTGATAAATCGTTTTAAACAAAAGATATAATGAAAGGTTATTTAAGCATATCTGGAATTTTCTAAGATCTTTGTGATAATAACTAAAGGAAAATCCTGAAATACATACACAAATGAAATTTGAAAGTTCCCGAGCCTTTAGAAGTACATACAATTGAAAATGATTGCATTGAGTAAATTGCAAATGATTGTATTTTTTTTGGATGATCAATGAATGGACTTAAAATTCACACTATTAGCCACATGATGTCGCTGTATACCACAAAGTCGTCTTGACAATGGGAATGAGGTACTGCTCACCAAAACTAAAAAGAGGACGCTCCATTTTGTTACCGAGAGAAGGCAGAAACGGTAGGGAGAGAAATGACTGAGAAAATGAAGTGAAAAAAAAAAAGGGGGGCATGATTTTGAAGTAAGGTGAGAGTTCTATGAAAAGGTTAGCGTTTTTGCGATGCTGTTTTCTTGGCAAGAAAGCCTGGGAGTCCGGCGCCTGCTGCTCTCACTTCTGGTCCTCACAGCCTGGCAGGCGGGGAGCGGCCAGGTCCACTACTCCGTCCCCGAGGAGGCCAAACACGGCACCTTCGTGGGCCGCATCGCGCAGGACCTGGGGCTGGAGCTGGCCGAGCTGGTGCCGCGCCTGTTCCGAGTGGCGTCCAAAGGCCGCGGGGACCTTCTGGAGGTAAATCTGCAGAATGGCATTTTGTTTGTGAATTCTCGCATCGACCGGGAGGAGCTGTGCGGGCGGAGCGCGGAGTGCAGCATCCACCTGGAGGTGATCGTGGACAGGCCGCTGCAGGTTTTCCATGTGGAGGTGGAGGTGAAGGACATTAACGACAATCCACCGGTCTTCCGAGGAAGAGAACAAAGGATATTTATTTCTGAGTCTAGACTGCTGGATTCGCGTTTTTGGATAGAAGGCGCTGCAGATGCAGACATTGGTGTCAATGCTCTTCTAACGTACACCCTCAGCCCCAATGATTATTTCTCTTTGGATGTACAGGCAAGTGATGAACTGAGCAAGTCAGTTTCGCTTGAATTGAAGAAATCTCTGGATAGAGAAGAAACACCAAAACTTCATTTATTATTGACCGCCATTGACGGGGGTAAACCAGTGCTGGAAGGTTCAGTTCAGCTGCTCATCACGGTGCTCGATGTTAACGATAACGCTCCACTGTTTGATCAGGCTGTGTACAGAGTCCGCTTACCTGAGACTACAGCAAATGGAACATTAGTGGCCACATTAAACGCCTCCGACGCTGACGAAGGTGTCAATGGTGAAATTATCTATTCCTTTGGTAGTGATGCTTCTCTGAACATTCAAGAAAAATTCAAAATTGATTTCAGCTCAGGAGAAATTAGGCTAAATGGTAGACTGGATTATGAAGAAACAAAATCCTACGAAATTCCAATAAAGGCAGTTGATAAAGGAAGTCCTCCAATGTCAAATCATTGCAAAGTTTTAGTGAAAGTGCTGGATGTAAATGATAATGCCCCGGAATTGGGGATCACTTCTCTGTCTTTGCCCGTCAGAGAGGACGCGCCACTCGGCACGGTCATCGCCCTTATCACGGTATCTGACCGTGATTCTGCAGCCAATGGACGTGTGACATGCACCCTAACTCCCCACATCCCTTTCAAGCTGGTGTCCACCTTCAAGAACTACTACACTCTGGTGCTGGACAGCGCCCTGGACCGCGAGAGCGTGACGGCCTATACACTGGTGGTGACAGCGCGGGACGCGGGCTCGCCTTCTCTGTCGGCCTCGGCCAGCGTGTCCGTGGAGGTGGCAGACGTGAACGACAACGCGCCGGCCTTCGCGCAGCCCGAGTACACGGTATTCGTGAAGGAGAACAACCCTCCCGGCTGCCACATCTTCACAGTGTTGGCGCATGACGCCGACGCGCAGGAGAACGCGCTGGTGTCCTACTCATTGGTGGAGCGGCGGGTGGGCGAACGTGCTGTTTCGAGCTACGTGTCGGTGCACGCAGAGAGCGGCAAGGTGTACGCGCTGCAGCCGCTGGACCACGAGGAGCTGGAGCTGCTGCAGTTCCAGGTGAGCGCGCGCGACGCGGGCTTCCCGCCTCTGGGCAGCAACGTGACGCTGCAGGTGTTTGTGCTGGACGAGAACGACAACGCGCCGGCGCTGCTGCCGTCTCCCGCGGGGGGCGTGAGCGGCGCTCTGAACGAGCTAGTGCCGCGGACTGTGGGTGCAGGCCACGTGGTGGCGAAGGTGCGCGCGGTGGACGCCGACTCGGGCTACAATGCGTGGCTGTCTTACGAGCTGCAGCCGGTGGTGGGCGGCGTGCGCAGCGCGTTCCGCGTGGGGCTGTACACCGGCGAGCTCAGCACGACGCGCTCCTTGGACGAGACGGACGCGCCGCGCCAGCGCCTGCTGGTGCTGGTGAAGGACCATGGCGAGCCGGCGCTGACGGCCACGGCCACCGTGCTGCTGTCGCTGGTAGAGAGCGGCCAGGCGCTGAAGGTGTCGTCGCTGGCATCCGCGAGCGCCGTGGGAGCTGAGGCGGCGCTGGTGGACGTCAACGTGTACCTGATCATCGCCATCTGCACCGTGTCCAGTCTGTTGGTGCTCACGCTGCTGCTGTACACGGCACTGCGGTGCTCCGCGCCACCCACAGAGGTTGTGTGCGGGCCTGGGAAGCCCACGCTGGTGTGCTCCAGCGCGGTGGGGAGCTGGTCGTACTCGCAGCAGAGGCGGCAGAGGGTGTGCTCTGGGGAGGGGCCGCCCAAGGCCGACCTCATGGCCTTCAGCCCCAGCCTTCCTCCAAGTCTAAACGTGGCTGAAGTAAATGAACATCCAGAAGCAAACTCGGGTCTTTCCAGTAATGTAAGTCCAACTTTCGAACTTCTGCTTAATTGTTTTTTATCTTTTCCAGTCATCTTTTCAAATCTCAGTTTAAAATATGTATTTAAAGTATTCACTAATATTGGGATGAATATTGCAATATAATCTAAATCCTCACAGTTTTTTCTGGAATGGAAACTGGAAACAAACCAACGACTGTAGGGACAAATTGTCATATTCCTTGATTGAAATAAGATATATTAAAATACTTAAATACTACATAGGATTGAACATATTGTCAAGAGAAACGGAGTCACCGATTTACTCAAAATCACAGGTTTATTGCAAGAGAAAATGCCCGAGCAGGGAGATGTCAAAGTGGGGAAGTCAGAGAGAGTCTCAGTAACCTTCTGTTTGTAGCACTTAAAAAGGCACTTAGAAGATTTCCAAGTGGGAAGTACAACGATTGGTTGACATGTAAGTTTCTTATTCATAGGAGGGGCTCACACAATGGGGAACAGATATACCTTGGTTAGTATGATATACCTATCCATTTATGATAGGCTACCTCTATTGGACTGAAACTGGCTTATTACTAAGTGTCTAAAAGCTTTAATTTTATTGGGTCTCAGAAGGCCTCGTCCCTGTGATCAATTGTTTTGTTTTTTGGAAAGTCTCTGCCATTTCTCAGAAAGTTTGCTCCTGGCAACACCCAATGCAGGAAACTATTTTACTTTATTTAACAATGTTTAAACAGGATCTCATTGTGGTGAAATATAGTGACATTCTCAGGTTTAGGTGTTATCTTACAGCTCCTAGTGAAATGTCAAGTCCTGGACAAATAATGATAGGCAAAATTACAGAAACCATATCTCTTCTTCTAAGGTTGCTATATTCCAAAGAGTGCAATAAAAAAGAATAGTTGTAACAAATGTAATTTAAAATATATTTATTGGGTGATATTTTTATTTCAATTTTAAAACATACAGTCATGACTTCATTGTCACCTTATGGCCATTAACCTTGAGTTCTCCTGGGTCTAGAAGTCTTAATAATGAATTTGTCATTTAGGGAATCCAGATAGGAAATATTTATTGAACAGCTCCCATTTACTCACAAATGTTCTAAAATCCTCTATTTTTACCTTGCTTAATCTTTCCGATGACTTGGTGAAGTAGATACTTTAGTCCCATTTTATGGATGATGGTCCTGAGGGTCAGAATATCTAAGCTCAGTATTTTTCCTAAGTTTTCTCCAAATTTCCCAAGGATATCCAAAATTTGTTCTATTATACTTCATTGCCTTTCATAAGATATTTAAGGTAACTTACAAGTAGAAATTTGCAAAAGTAAAATTTAAAAATCTGCTTAAAAACCAAAGTAAAAGATCAAGAGGAATGTGGGAATAATTTTTCCAAAATAAATCCTAGGCTGAGTGTAAATTCTGTTTCTCCATCCTGGAATCGAATACAGAAATATGAAAAATAATAAATTAAAGCATTCTATAGTAATTTTTCAGGAAATAAACATTCTCTTCCTGCTGTAAATTCCAGGAAGGTTTGATTACTGATCACTATGTAATGGCTGGACAATATGTTTGATTGTAGTTTTGTAAAACCAGCTGAAACATATTTGATACATTGTATTAACTAGTCATTCCATCTGGAGCTATAATGTTAAATTTTATTTCTCACACTTAATTCTTCAGTTATACAAGTATTAAATGAGCATATTTTTTTTGCAAAACATTAAAACAAACACAGATGAAGTCCCATGAAAATCCCCTTATGAAAGCATTCCATGATAAATTAATATAATTTCCAGAGATTTGGGTTGATAAAGAACTGTTGCTCAGAGCAATGTAATAGTTTGTAAACATGTTTCTATAACTTTTCAAATATTATCATATCCAGGCTTTTCAAAGAATCAGCAAAAAAAAAGTAGTTTTAGAGTCAGGCTGCCAAGAAACATTTATAGGATTATAATATTACAGAAGATAGGTTAGAGAGTCACAAAATAATTTCTCTCTCCCCAGTTCACATTACTATATACCCATAGCTACATTTGCTAATGATATCAGTGTCTAGGCCTAGGCTTTCCTCTAGAGTCATTCAGTATTTTCTTGTTGATTCATTTAGCAAGCACATATTGAGAGCCTACTATATGCTGGTCCCTGCTATAGACCCATGGGCACAGTAACAAGATAGGCAGGGTTCCTGGATTCAAGGAACTCACATTCTAATCCATTTAAAAGAACATTTTAGATAAGAAAAGACTTGGATTTGGTGTAATATTGCTATTTCAGTTTTCTTTCTCTAAACAAGGCATCCACAAAAGAAGATCGCATTCTATTCATGACTCTCAAAACTAGGCAATAAGATATTTACTAGCAAGTTTTCTGAAAATAAAACACATTAAGCCATTCTTGTTTTATACAAGTAGTACTCAGAAATCTAGGTGTAATTCTTATTGCCTCAGCACAAGAGAAATATAATCAAGTAGATGGAGAATGACCTGAAAAAGATAATTAAAATGATCAAACAGTTGAGAGTGATAGAGGAAGCTATGTTTTAAGGCCAAACTGAAAATCATGAATAGTATGGAAAGAGTAAATATATATTTTCTTCTCTTAAGCCAGAAAAACTTAAACTAGAGGCATTTGAAGTTAGAATGGCACAACTTATTTTTTAAAGAATTTATATAGGTTGAAACACCAGTTATCTAACAGTACTTCATGAGAGGTTAACAATAAGACTATTAATGGAATTCAGCATCATTTTATGAATACCAAAAACCTCTTAAATTTGGCCTGAAGACATCCAGGCATGCCTTCACACAATTGCATTGGAATCACTGTCAAAAATGAAAATTTAGATTGATGCAGTATGGATTCCAGAACAACCAAACAGTTCTTTCTGTATTATGATGATTGTTGAAGGTAGTAACTTGGAGGTGAGTCTCAAATATTAATCACTATTGAAACCAAAAGACACGAGCCTAGTACTACAATATTTGAAAAGAAATTTTTTAATGAAAATGTGCTTCTAGAGAAATAGATGATTGAGGAGTAGTATTGTTATTCTGAAAGTATTTATTTTACTATAAACATTGGAATGGATTTCCCTTTGGTAGTTAAGTTTTTTGTCCCATTCAGAATTTTAATATCATAAACACAACTTCAATAGTTCTGTCTTCATATTTCTTCCAGGAAATGTACTGTATTGCCATTGCTCTTCTTTCTAAAGATGGACCCGTTGCTTCATTTTTCCACTTTTCAACCTCCTTTCCTCTGCTTCATTTATTATTCATTGAATACTTTAGAAGTAGAGTAAATAGATTTATGGAAAATTCTATTATTTAGTGCTTATTTCATGACATGATATTTTTATGTTCATTTAGGAAATTTGTGGACTTAAAGTAATTGACTTAAAAATGATCATATCCTCAAAAGATGAAGTTGTATATGCAGTGATCTTATTACCAAATTGTTACCATTGCTACATAATTGGATTCATTTTGGTTAATATTCATTATCCATTAAGGTTAGCAGCGTCACACCTGTGTTCTCTATATGAAAAAACTAAGGCAAATAACATGACTTTTATGATTGTCCTGGTGTCGCACCCCAAGAGGGCCATGCCAGTCCAAAGGCCAAAGAAGACAATGAGCATTTTCTGATACATGAACTTTTATTCAGGGCTTGCTTACAGGGTGAGAAGTCATGGAGAGATCATGATGGCTCTCAGTGTGTTCACAGGGAAGACGACCCAGCAATGCAAAATGGGCAGAAAGCCTTTTATAAGGGTTTAAGAAAAGGCCCTCCTAAGGGTGGGAGGAGCATAGATTCAGGGACAGGTTACTTTGACCTGGGGGGGTGGTGTAGGATGGACTAGAATAGCACTTGAACAATTACATTTTGCTCTTTTTGTGAGACTAAGAGCCTCTCACTTCCTGCCTGCTTGCATAAAGTTACATTTTAAGGTCAATTTACACTTTTTCTCTTTACTTGCTTAGAAAGACAATAGGTTAAACATTTAGCTGCCTAGGTCATGCAGACTGCTGTGCGCCAAAGATCTGCAGGCCTGTTTTGCTCAGGCCACGGGTTGCCACACCTGGGTATTTTGAAATAACAGGATTATTTTCATTTTTTATTCAGGGTCCAGGTTTTGAACTTCCTAGTAGAAACAAAAGCTATTATTGGCTTCAGTAAAATCTTGATAAAAACATAAATTATTATATTTGGATTATTCAGTTTCATTAATTAGCTTTGGTTTCATGAATATGGTTTCAGAAATTGTAATTTTATTTTCACGTGACCTTGGTATGATGATAATACAATTTCATCAGTAGGAAAATATTTTCTTCTTTGCCTGAAATAAAAGGGAGACTACTTGAGAGGATTTTATTTCTTGATGTGTTCCTTTTTCCCCAAGAAACTTCCTTTTTAAGATTAGAATTGTAATTCTATTATCTGGTAAAACAATAAATAATTAGAAAAGTAAGGTATCATTTGAGGCCCCTTCAAGACTTGCAGTCATTCAAGACTGCAAAATAGATGAGGATGAGAAATATTAGTTTATTTTGATAGCCACTAGTGATACTTACCAATATTCTGGAAACACTCCCTTGTTGCCTTGTTGAGGTAGCATGGCTTTGTGATTTTCTTTGACCAGTGAAATGTGAATTATATGCATCTCTTCCAGGCAGAAGTATGTAATTGCCAGTGCAAGGCTCTCTTCTGCTGTCTTTTCCTGTTGCAGCGATTATGGAAGCACAGTTTGAGATGCCATGAGATCAAAGCAGTCTGGGATGCTGAACCGACTTGTGGAGAAAGGCTGTGATAGGGAATGTTTCATAACCACAGAGGATTTTGCGGGTGCAAGAAATAAATTTGTGTTATTTTAGAGGGAAAACTGAAATAGTCAGTGCACAACAATGTATATATTGGGATTCCACTGCCAGTAAGCTGAGTAAAAACAATAAATTTTAAAGAGGAGAGCATTACAACAGGTAATACAGCTGACAGGAGGACATTATTACTGACATTTTACAAAGGCATCTGGCCATTTAGTAGATTAGATAACTTGGAGTCAATGGGAAAAATGATCGTGCTGTGATTTCTTCTTCTTGTATATAAAAGGTAGAAGAAAAGTAATAAGTGGAAATAAAAATATAGTAAGTACTTCTTTTTTCTTGCCTAGCATATTCCCCCCTTTCTTGTAACAGCATTTTTATTTTCCTTTGGAGCATTATAGTAGTTTTGAGGGAAGTTGGGTTGAAGGTTTTGCAATAATGAATGCTTGTACACATGAACCTTTTGGAACTGACAGTTTGCTTTCATGATGTGAAGGGTATAATTTTAGCAATGGATACTAAGAGATGTCAAACTGGAGGCTGTTTGTTGAGCATGGCTTCTCAGTCTCATTTCTCCATTGGAGGATATGTGCTTGCGTTTCCTCTGAGGGCAGAGGGAGACAGTCTAGATCCTTAGAGACTCTGAATAGCATCACAAAATATCTCTTATACTCCTGAACAGGTCATCCTGAAAATCCAGCATAATTTTCTTATATGATTCCAAAAACTGCCTCAGGCAAACCATCTTTCCTGGATCTAACATCTGGATTCTGTGTATAATTTCTTAATTTGTCAACCATGACATTTTGCTATATTGGCCACTGATTATGTATAAAAATTTTTGAGTATCACACACATGCTTTGCAACTACATAATGATGTAGTGGACAGTCTGTTTCTATGTGCATTCAGCTTAAACACTAGGAGAATATAGGTACATGCTGACTTGCCCTGGCCTCCCCAAGAATCAGTCTCCCCATTCTCAGTCCATGTAGTTTAGGAGGGTCTGAATCCATCTCCTGGCAGGAACTAGTGACCCATATCTATCCAATATGAGAACCACCACAACTATTGACTGAAGGAAAGACACGTCATCCAAATTTGGTCAAAGGAAATGACATATGGGATTTTTACTGGGACTATTGGGAAAAAGACAATTACTTTCTGTTGAGAGTTGCTAAACTGGTAATATGGAAGCCTCAAAGATGCTTTGGCCATTTTGACATCATATGGGAAAAGTCTGTCAAAGAATAACATAGAAGAAAAGAAATCATGGACAAGGAGATATTTTCCTTATGGCATTATTAAAAAATGTATAGACCCAGCTCTGCCTGAAACCAGTAAATCATTACCTATTTCTATGTATAAGCCAATAAATGATCCTCTGTTGTTTTGTTTGTCAGTTTACACATTATTAGAGTACTGATTAATATAAATATAAACTTCTATAAATTATGTGAATAAATATTGGATTTAAAGGAGAAATTATTATTGGTTCCAGTACCAAGAAAAGCTGGCTTCTTTTTAGCAAGGATTTTGCTTTTCTTTTAGAGTCACTGAATCGTGCATTAATTTTGTTTTCCTTTTTTTTTCTCTAGAAAGCTAAAAATAAAATTTGTGGCCTACTTAGTGTATATGAAAATGACCTTTAATTATGTACTTTGTACATGACCACACCCCTGGATTTACCTTATCGTCCTCATGTTATCTTTATTCTATTTCCATATTTTTATCTGTGTAAGGAGGCAGCTTAGAATTAATAAAACAGGATACTCAAACACTACAAAAGTTTAGTTGTAAGTTGTGTAGTTGCAAGTTGTATAGTTCTTGCATCAAAATACAAATATATTAGAAAAAAAAATCTTAAATTAACTGTTATCCAAATGAGAAACAAATGAATTATTAACTTCCAAACATCTGCAAACAAATTAAATCAAAAAACAACAGATATACATTAATATTATTTTCATTTAACTAAAATACCCTTTGATTTGTATGTACTTCGTTTGATGAAGTGATAAATGTTTCAGAGATTAAAATATTTTTTCCAAGATGGACAGTGTGAGTAAACTTAGACCAGAAAATTGTCTAGTTTTACATCTACGTGATAAACAGTAGAGCCTACGTTTTAGCCACATGATGTCGCTGTCTACCACAGAGTGTTCTCTGGGAAGGAAAAATACAGAATACCCCACTGTCGCTCCAGAGAAGCAGAACAATAAGAGAAGCAGCAGGACTAGAGCAGAGAATAGAAGATAGTATTTACACTTTTGAAAAATACCATTTTCCAATTTGATCAACTCACTGAGTACTGGTAATGGTGTTTTCTATAAGAGGAAGCCGGGAAGTCCGGCGCCTGCTACTCTCGCTTCTGGTCTTCGCAGCCTGGGAGGCGGGGAGCGGCCAGGTCCACTACTCCGTCCCCGAGGAGGCCAAACACGGTACCTTCGTGGGCCGCATCGCGCAGGACCTGGGGCTGGAGCTGGCCGAGCTGGTGCCGCGCCTGTTCCGGGTGGAGTCCAAAGGCCGCGGGGACCTTCTGGAGGTAAATCTGCAGAATGGCATTTTGTTTGTGAATTCTCGGATCGACCGCGAGGAGCTGTGCGGGCGGAGCGCGGAGTGCAGCATCCACCTGGAGGTGATCGTGGAGAGGCCGCTGCAATTTTTCCATGTGGAGGTGGAGGTGAAGGACATTAACGACAACCCGCCTATATTTCCAATCACAGTAAAGACTCTCCGGTTTCCTGAAACTCGACCTCTTGAGTCGCGGTTTCCTCTAGAGGGAGCATCTGATGCAGATATCGGAGTAAACGCTCTCCTCTCCTACAAGCTCAGCTCCAGTGAGTTTTTCTATCTAGACATACAGACAAATGATGAGCTAAGCCAATCACTGTCTCTTGTGCTAAGGAAATCTCTGGACAGAGAGGAAACTGCCGAGGTTAATTTGTTACTGGTAGCTACTGATGGGGGCAAACCTGAGCTCACAGGCACGATTCAAATGCTTATTAAGATATTAGATGTGAATGACAACGAACCTAGTTTTGACCAATTAGTTTACAAAGTACAGTTGTTAGAGAACACCGCAAAAGGAACCTTAGTGGTTAAACTAAATGCTTCTGATGCAGATGAAGGATCAAACAGCGAGATTGTGTATTCACTCAGTAATGATGTGCCCTCCACTATACAGACCAAATTCAAAATAGATCCCAGCTCAGGGGAAATCAGAATCATGGGACAACTAGATTATGAAGAAAAAAAATCCTATGAGATTCAAGTCACTGCATCTGACAAAGGAACTCCATCAATGTCTGGTCACTGTAAAATTTCAGTAAAACTTGTGGACGTTAATGATAACACACCGGAAGTGTCGATAACGTCTCTCGCACTCCCCATCCTGGAAGATGCTCCAGTGGGCACTGTGATTTCCCTGATCAGCGTGTCCGACCGCGACTCTGGTGCCAACGGGCAGGTAACATGCACCCTGACGCCCCATGTTCCCTTCAAGCTGGTGTCCACCTTCAAGAATTACTATTCTCTGGTGCTGGACAGCGCCCTGGACCGCGAGAAAGTGGCGGCCTATGATCTGCTGGTGACAGCGCGGGATGGGGGCTCGCCTTCTCTGTCGGCCTCGGCCAGCGTGTCCGTGGAGGTGGCAGACGTGAACGACAACGCGCCGGTCTTCGCACATCTGGAGTACACGGTGTTTGTGAAGGAGAACAATCCGCCCGGCTGCCACATCTTCTCGGTGTCTGCGCGCGACGCGGACGCGCAGGAGAACGCGCTGGTGTCCTACTCGCTGGTGGAGCGGCGGGTGGGCGAGCGTGCGGTGTCGAGCTACGTGTCGGTGCACGCGGAGAGCGGCAAGGTGTACGCGCTGCAGCCGCTGGACCACGAGGAGCTGGAGCTGCTGCAGTTCCAGGTGAGCGCGCGCGACGCGGGCTTCCCGCCTCTGGGCAGCAACGTGACGCTGCAGGTGTTTGTGCTGGACGAGAACGACAACGCGCCGGCGCTGCTGCCGTCTCCCGCGGGCGGCGCGGGTGGCGCACTGAGCGAGCTAGTGCCGCGGTCTGTCGGCGCGGGCCACGTGGTGGCGAAGGTGCGGGCGGTGGACGCCGACTCTGGCTACAACGCGTGGATATCTTATGAGCTGCAGCCTGCAGCGGGCGGGACGCGGAGCCCGTTCCGTGTGGGGTTGTACACTGGCGAGATCAGCACGACGCGTGCCCTGGACGAGGCGGACGCGTCACGCCAGCGCCTGCTGGTACTGGTGAAAGACCACGGGGAGCCGGCGCTGGCGGCCACGGCCACTGTGCTGCTGTCGCTGGTGGAGAGCGGCCAGGCCCTGAAGGTGTCGTCGCAGGCGTCAGCGGGCGCCATGAGCGCCGAGAAGGTACTGATGGACGTCAACGTGTACCTAATCATCGCCATCTGCGCCGTGTCCAGCCTGTTGGTGCTCACCCTGCTGCTGTACACGGCGCTGCGCTGCTCGGCGCCGCCCACAGAGGTCGCGTGCGGGCAGGGGAAGCCCACTCTGGTGTGCTCCAGCGCGGTGGGGACCTGGTCGTACTCGCAGCAGAGGCGGCAGAGGGTGTGCTCTGGGGAGGGGCCGCCCAAGACGGATCTCATGGCCTTCAGCCCCAGCCTTCCTCCAGGTCCAGTTAGCGGGGATAGAGATGAGCAACTCAACGTGGACGTTGATCTTTCCGTCAAAGTAAGTAATTTTTCTTATCCTTTCAAAAATGTCCCTCTTTTTTATTCCCTAATAGTTCCATTCCCTTGGAAGCATTTTAATAGCTATTATGCTACTCTTATGTTTTCAGTATTTATGTTTTCTAGTAGTGATTTTGTGGTTAAAATATCTTTGCATTTCTTGGTACTAATGCTTTTGAACCGAGTCAACAATTAGTAGTGAGCTTCACATTTGCAGTTTTGTTTTTTAGTTGTGTTTGCAGTAGCAGGATTATTTTATTGCTAAAAGTTTGAATTCAAAGCAAAATATCTTTTGTTGGAAGAATTTCATCTTTTAACGAATTTTCCTCTTGAGTTGTGATGCACTAATCCCTTCACAAGGTGCAAAAACTTTTGGCATTTTTTAGTTTGACTTATTACTAGACAGTCAAATGTCATTGGTCTATATCATGAGTTCACACTAAATGTGCAACACTCCCTTTTTATTCTTTCACACCTTCAATTTTAAATATTAGTTTATGAAACTGATTGCCTTTTATGATGCCTCTTTTAGCTCTCTTATTCCGTTTGTTTGGAGGCTCAGGCCCTCCTTGAATGTGATTTGTTTTAGGTCTTATGCTCTCATGTGGTGATACTATTTACCATGGTTAGATTTCCCAAATGGGTAACAAAAGTCAACAGAACAACGTTATTTTTTAGAATCTGTGTGTTTTCCACCTTCAGTTTCTCCTATTTAGTAAGTGTGCTGGTTTGAAGCTGTTATTTGCCCCAAGAAAAGGCCATGTTCTCTTAATCCATTCTTGTGGGTGCAGACCTATTGTGGGTGGGACATTTTGATTAGGTTGTTTTAATTGAGATGTGACCCAGCCTATTCAAGGTTGGTCTTAATCCTTTATAGTCATCCTTTGTGAGAGGATAAAAGTCAGAGACATTTGGAGAGATCTTAGAGAGAGAGAAATGTCCCAGAGATGCTAAGAGAGAACTAAAGGGATGCTCAGGGACAACGCCCCTGGAATCAGAAGCTGAAAGCAATGAAACCGGGTAGTGATGGACCAGCTTTCACCAGCCATGTGCCTTGCCCTCTGACAGAGGAAGCTCGAATGCCAGCAGACTTTCTTCAGAGAAGGTATCCTCCTGTTGATGCCTTAATTTGGACATTTTCACAGCCTTAGAATTGTAACTTGTAACTTAATAAATCCCCATTGTTAAAAGCCAACCCATTTCCGGTATATTGCATTCTGGCAGCTTTAATAAACTGAAACAGTAACCATTTAAAAAATCAATAGATATGTATATGTGTTATATTCTACAATAAAAATATAAAAATAAATAGGAAGAAAAAATTAATACTCCATTTAGTATACCATCATTTAGAAAATGTTCTTCCTTTTAAGAATATTATTAAACTTGTAAAGAATTATTTTGAATGTGAATAATTTGTTGAGAGTATTTCTGTATATGCTAATTTTTTAACTATGCCAACTAGTCAAACTTATTAATCATTAACCTATTTTGCATACAGTATTAAGGAGCCTTATGTCAAATGAGTTCGATAAATCAATGTTATTAGTGGTGACCTTCCTTTAAATATCACCCTGTCTATTAATGTTTGCTATGCAGTACATCCAAAGCACCAAAAAACTGGTACCAAATAAAGTTGAACTGAGACTATTTTCCAGTCATCTCCCCATGTAGCTAGTCATTTCCAAGCAGTTGGACTTCCATTCCGGTTTCCTTGTCACTGGAGAGAACTAGTAGCCTGGTTAATAGTCAAGGACATGGTTGTGAGTCAGGTTTATAAAAGAGGAAATAGTTATCATTCCTCCCTTTTCCCACTTCCTGTTTCCTTTCTGGCACTATCCTATACAACTCCTTGTCCATCAAGTTTTAGCCACAACATGTCCAACCTCAGTTGACTATTTTGTTAGGTTTCATTATCATCCCATTGTAAATAATAGGGTCATCCAAAGTCCTTGTCTTCTAGAGTATGTGGATTTCAACCTTCAAATCCAGTTCTCCTCTTGAAATTCTTGAGTAACAAGACTCTTGGCTAATAACACATTTTGAAGAATTTTTTAGTTTTTTCTCTTTAGAAATGTATTTCTGCTGTGACAAAAGAATACTGAAAAAGCCACAAATAAATATCCTTTTCCATTCTGTTGCATCCCGTCATTTAAGCATTTAATTATTTGGTGAAATAAAATAAATGGACAGAGAATCCTTTTCACTTTCTTCAAGTGTATTTGACCTCTATCCTCGTTTTGTATAAATCTATGGTTTGGGTCCCCACACTGTGAAAATACTCTCATTTATGTTTTGAGTCTGAAGTTTTTTTTTTAAATGAGTATGGCTCCTTTTAGAGAGAGAACCTACAGCATTTTCACTAGATTTTTTTCTTGTGTGAGACAAAAATAGGGGAAAGAGGTTTACCACCATAAAAGACAAAGGAATTTTGAAAATGGCCACCATTATGTATTGTTCTCTATTTATTGGGGAGGCTTCATTTCCCATTAAAATCCAGGTTGTCTCAAAGATCATAACTGTCTTAAACTAGAATGAAAATTAAGCTAAAACCCAGTATTTCAATATGGAAATTGAAATGTATTTTAATTAGGGCAATGTATAAGGAACATCTTTTTGTTTCTCTAGAAGATTATAGAGGCTACTTAGGCATTATTTTTTCCTGCTATTTTAAGTAGCTCTGGAGCATCTCTTCTCATGGAGATCTAAACTCATGTTTTGGAAAAGTTGCTCAAATGAGTCATTAATCCTCAGTAGGTTAGTACTAGCAATATGACCACCTTAACTTAATGCATTTTGTTAGGCAGTTGAAGAGAACCAGAACCATATCTATAGGTAAATATTTAGCAAATATTAGGTAAGTACCCCTAAGCTATCAAACTATTAAGACACAGCTATTGTCTTTAAGATTCATATTTCAAACAAGGAAATATGAATGTCTACCAAAGAAATGAACATAGTAAGGGACTGAAAGTGATTCAATCTGGGAGCTGTAGCATATAACAAAGGTAAATCTGTCTGCCTAGTTGGTTTGATCCAGAAGTCTTCATGGGTCAGGGAAGTTTTAAAAGAATATAAAATGGGGGAAATTGCTTTGTGAAGGGTTTGCAAATGATGATGTAGTGGGTATGATTAGTGAAAAAATATCTTGGAAGGAGGAAATTATTCTGTTTGATTAAGAAATATGAACAGTTCAGGAGAAAATAGAAGTTTGGGCATATTAGAGACTGGAGAACAGACAGGTACTTATAATTATAAAGCAATTAAGAGACAAAATAGAATACCAGCCTTGTTCACGTGACTTGAATTGGTTCCAGTGAAGAAAATTGTTTGGTGAACTTGTCCACATGAACTGTTTACTACAACTTCCTACTTCCTTGCAAAAGCTTCCTTACACTTTCAACTTAGATGACTTAAAGAAGATAATCAATTAAATGTGGATGTTCTTTGATTCTTTTAAAAACATTTGCAAATTTCTCTTTTAATGGCTTAGTATTGGGATCATAAGTTCCCTAAAGATTGGTTCCCTCAATTTGTCAACACCAGGAATACAAAATCGAGGAATGAAGAGGGTGCTTTCATTAATAGCAGCAGCCTTTGGTATTCTTAGGAACACAGATAATCTGTCATAAATTCCCCAATCAACATTTTACAATTAATTTATGTTTACAAAATGTGTATTAGCTAGAGCTGGATTTCTGTAAGTACTTACAACAGGGAGAAAAGAAAGGTTTTCATGTAGTAAAAGCTGTCCTTGGGTGAGATAATGCCGCCCAATTAGTGGCACAATATTTGCACTTCAGTAGGACAAATTCTACAAAGACTATAAAAGGATGCGGAAAAACTGAAAAAATTATATGACTTTAATAGTAGAGTATGGATTGCTGGAATCGATACTTACGGATTAGAGCCACATGATGTCGCTCTCTACCATAAAATAGATCTGACAGAGGAAAGAAAGAAAGAAAGAAAAAAACTTTCCATTCTTATTTACTGGAAGAAGCTGCATACACCATCTGAACGCTGAAAAATGGATGGCGGCCAGTGAGAACATTTCTCTAGATTCTTGAGAAGAGATCCCTTAATCAGAACAAAGTTCTGAGTGCTTGAGATGGAGTTTTCCAGGAGAAGCTGCCCGGGAGCCTGGAGTCTGCTCCTCTCGCTTCTGGTCCTCGCAGCCTGGGAGGCAGGGAGCGGCCAGGTCCACTATTCGGTCCCCGAGGAGACCAAACATGGCACCTTCGTGGGCCGCATCGCGCAGGACCTGGGGCTGGAGCTGGCCGAGCTGGTGCCGCGCCTGTTCCGGGTAGTGTCCAAGGGCCGCGGGGACCTTCTGGAGGTAAATCTGCAGAATGGCATTTTGTTTGTGAATTCTCGGATCGACCGCGAGGAGCTGTGCGGGCGGAGCGCGGAGTGCAGCATCCACCTGGAGGTGATCGTGGACCGGCCGCTGCAGGTTTTCCATGTGGAGGTGGAGGTGAAGGACATTAACGACAATCCGCCTGTGTTCTCGGCCACACAAAAGAATCTGTTTATCGCCGAATCCAGGCCGCCTGATTCTCGGTTTCCACTAGAGGGCGCCTCGGATGCAGATATTGGGACCAACGCTATGCTGATTTACAAACTGAGCCCCAGTGAATATTTTTCTCTGGAAAAATCATTCGATGATGAGCGGTTAAAACGTCTTGGGCTTGTATTAAGGAAACCGTTAGACAGGGAAGAAACTCCAGAACATTTTTTAGTTCTTACAGCCACTGATGGGGGCAAACCAGAGCTGACTGGCACCGTTCAGTTACTCATCACAGTGCTGGATGCTAATGACAACGCCCCAGCTTTCGACAGAACACTCTATGCAGTGAAATTACCAGAAAATATTTCTAACGGAACGTTGGTAATTAACCTTAACGCCTCGGATTTAGACGAAGGCTTGAACGCGGACATTATTTATTCATTCTCAACTGATATTTCACCAAATGTAAAATCCAAGTTCCACATAGATCCTATTACTGGAGAAATTATGGTAAAAGGATATATCGATTTTGAAGAAAGCAAATCCTATGAAATTCTTGTAGAGGGCATTGATAAGGGGCAGCCCCCACTCTCTGGCCACTGTACAATTATGGTGGAAGTTGAAGACACCAATGATAATGTCCCAGATTTGGAATTCAAGTCTCTATCACTTCCAGTCAGAGAGAACGCTCCACTGGGCACTGTGATTGCCCTGATCAGCGTGTCCGACCGCGACTCCGGTGCTAACGGGCAGGTAACATGCACCCTGACGCCCCATGTTCCCTTCAAGCTGGTGTCCACCTTCAAGAATTACTATTCTCTGGTGCTGGACAGCGCCCTGGACCGCGAGAGCGTGGCGGCCTATGCGCTGCTGGTGACAGCGCGGGACGGGGGCTCGCCTTCTCTGTCGGCCTCGGTCAGCGTGTCCGTGGAGGTGGCAGACGTGAACGACAACACGCCAGCCTTCGCGCAGCCCGAGTACACGGTGTTCGTGAAGGAGAACAACCCTCCCAGCTGCCACATCTTCACGGTGTCTGCGCGCGACGCGGACGCGCAGGAGAACGCGCTGGTGTCCTACTCGCTGGTGGAGCGGCGTGTGGGCGAGCGTGCGGTGTCGAGTTATGTGTCTGTGCACGCGGAGAGCGGCAAGGTGTACGCGCTGCAGCCGCTGGACCACGAGGAGCTGGAGCTGCTGCAGTTCCAAGTGAGCGCGCGCGATGCGGGCTTCCCGCCTCTGGGCAACAACGTGACGCTGCAGGTGTTCGTGCTGGACGAGAACGACAACGCGCCGGCGCTGCTGCCAGTTCGGGCGGGTGGCGCCGGCGGCGCGCTGACAGAGTTGGTGCCGCGGTCTGTAGGTGTGGGCCACGTAGTG
Source organism: Choloepus didactylus (assembly GCF_015220235.1). Taxonomy (NCBI): domain Eukaryota; kingdom Metazoa; phylum Chordata; class Mammalia; order Pilosa; family Megalonychidae; genus Choloepus; species Choloepus didactylus. Next base: position 84,916,014 of record NC_051319.1, read on the forward strand.
ACGAAGGTACGCGCAGTGGACGCTGACTCGGGCTACAGCGCGTGGCTGTCTTACGAGCTGTACCCGGCGACAGGCGGCGCGCGCAGCCCGTTCCGCGTGGGGTTGTACACAGGCGAGGTCAGCACCACGCGCGCCCTGGACGAGGCCGACGCGCCGCGCCAGCGCCTGCTGGTGCTGGTAAAGGACCACGGCGAGCCGGCGCTGACGGCCACGGCCACTGTGCTGCTGTCGCTGGTAGAGAGCGGCCAGGCGCCGAAGGCGTCGTCGCGGGCGTCGGCGGGCGCCGTGGGCACAGAGGCGGCGCTGGTGGACGTCAACGTGTACCTGATCATCGCCATCTGCGCCGTGTCCAGCCTGTTGGTGCTCACGCTGCTGCTGTACACGGCGTTGCGATGCTCAGCGCTGCCCATAGAGGTTGTGTGCGGGCCCGGGAAGCCCACGCTGGTGTGCTCCAGCGCGGTGGGGAGCTGGTCTTACTCGCAGCAGAGGCGGCAGAGGGTGTGCTCTGGGGAGGGGCCGCCCAAGGCCGACCTCATGGCCTTCAGCCCCAGTGTACCTGACAAAGAGGATCAGCAGCACGTAACTGGGGATTCCCTTTCAAAGGTTAGTATATAAATATGCTTTTAAAAAAATCTGTATTTTCATTTCTTTTATAATTTCTAATTTTTTTCTTCAAATCAAAATTCTACGGTTTAAATTTCTTTACTTCCATTATAAACCTATTTTAACGAAAATCTTTTGGGATTAAAGGACACAAAGGTAATATATATTGCTTTATTTTATTCTTCGTTTTTCCGTGCATATTCTTGCACCTTACTTTCTTTTAAATTTCAATAGTAATCAACTTTTTAGAAAACATACTATTATTGACCTATAATACATACAAAAACGTGCACAGACAAAACAATATAGCTCATTCAGTTATCTTAAAGTGAATACTTTTACTTCCATCTCAGAAGCACTTCAAAAACACCTTTCAAATCGAATTTTTATTTTGGTAACAGTGATTAATTTTAGCCTGCTTCCTGAACTTTATCTAAATGGAATTTCACAAATGGTTTCAAAGTGCATTTGTTTGCATGTTACTCCTATTTTTATCACTCATCATTCTTTAAGAAATCATTCATTTTGTTATATATAGCTGTTGTTCCTTTAATTTGTTTTCTCTTTAGTATTTTATTTTATGACTATTTTATGAGTTTTTTATTCTACTGTTGAAGATTTTGCATACTGTCTCTCTATGTCTATTTTGAATAATACTACCAAAATATTTTTGTACATTTCATTTTTGTCCATATAGGAGTGAGGATAGTGCATTACAGAATATGTGTACATCTTCATCTTTAATAGATAATGCCAAACAACTTTCCAAAGTGGTTTTGCCTGTTTACATTCCTACCATCAATGAGTAAGAGTTTCCATTGCCCCACATCATCTCCAAAACTTGGCATTGTCAGATTATTTTCATGGTAGTCACTTAGCTGGGTGTGTTTTTTATTCTCATTTTGGCTTCATTTCATGTTTCCTGGATTACAAATGATATTAAGCAACTTTCTATATGATTATTGGCCATTTGTATGTTCTATTTTGCAATAACTCTTCAAATCTCTTGCCTGTTTCTCTATTCTTCTGTGTTTTTCTTATTGCTTTTCAGAAACTTATATTCTGGACATAACCCCTTGCTTGGTTTTATATTCTACTTCATATCTTGTCTCCTCATTCTTTAAATTGTGTCTTTTGATGAAAATAAATTCTTAATTTTACATGAGTTCATTTGATCCATCTTTCCTTCTTGATTCTGTGTCACGAAGGCAATATCCTTCGGTATCTTTTCTTTCATTGTTCACATTTCATTTATACTTCATTAGGAAATTTTTTTGTCATTGTTGTCAGGTGGGGATCAAGATTTAGTACTCCCCCCCTCAAGGATATCCAACAGACCCAAGACCATTTCCATGTTTTTTGAAACAAAACAATGTCCATAAATAAACATGGTTTATGCCTGAGTTTTATTATAATCTATTTGACTTCTTTTTCATTTTTCCATTAATAATACATGGCCTTTTACATTTTCACATAAATTTTACATGAATTCCATGAAAACAACCTGGTAAATGTTTTGATTTAGATTTCATTAAATCTATTGATAAATGTGAAGTGAGTTGCCATCTTTACAATAACGAGTCAACCAATGCATGACTATACTCTATTTATCTAAGTAATCTGAAATTTATCTTAAAGATATTTTATAATTTTTTTCTGTAGTTCTGTACATTTTCATTAGATTTATTCTGTTATTTGCCATTTGTTATTATTACAAACAGCAGTTTTAAGTTTTTAATTTCTCTTACTGTTTGATATATGCACATATGAAAATACTTTGTATTTTTGTATTGACAAACTAGCTAAAAATAACTTATTCTTCTTTATTAGTTAATCACTTAATTCTAATAATTTATCTATTGGTGCCTTATATTTTTCTATATAGACAATCAGGCCATCAACAAATAATGACAGTTTTATTTCTTTCTTTCCAATTCTTATACCTTTTATATATTTTGTGTATGTTATGGCACTGGATAGAACCACTGTATTATGTTAAACAGAAATGGTAATAGTGAGCATTCTTGCTCATTCATGAAGTAAAAAGGAAGTAAAAAAGAAATTTTTCAATATATCATTAATTAGAATTTTTAATGTAGGTTTTTATAAAAGATTATTAGAAGTTAGAAAGTTGGTCTTCCTTTTTTGTCTTCTTTCAGGTTAATATATTTTAACTATTTCATATTCTCTTTCCATTATTTTTTAGTTATATATTCTTATACTAATTATTTTATGTATTTCCTAGTGATTATAACATGCACCCTTGACTTGTTAAAGTCTAAATTAAATTAATACTTTTACCACTTCTAGGCAATGCTAGGACCTGAACCATAATCCATTTACACACCCCCATACTTTTGTTCATGGTATGCCTTTCAATTATCCATATTTTCTAGACTCACAAAACATTGTTTTGTATAGTTATCACTATTTATTTTTCTTTCTGGGATTATTTTCTTTATGAAGAAATTCTTTAATATTTAATTGAATGTAGTTGTGCTGGTGAAGTATTCTCTAGGCTTTTGTGTGTCTGGAAATGTCTTTATTTCACCATCATGCTTGTGAAATAGTTTTGCTGGGTATCAAATGTGGGTTGGAAGTTTTTTCCACCCCCTAGAACTTTTAAGATGACATTTCAAAGTCGTCTTTTGAGAATATGGTTTTCAAGTTTATTGTTCAGGTAGTGTGCCTTTTTTCTTCCTATGACTCCTTTTTATAATTTTCCTTTGTTTTTTTACTTTCAATAGCTTTATTATTACATGACCTGTTTTGGTTTTCTTTGTTTTTATCTTGCTTGCAGTTTTTAAAGCTTCTTGAATCAGTGGATTGAAGTATTTTTTTAGCTTTGAAAAAATTTCAACAGTCTTCCTTTAAATATTGCTTCTGCTTCATTTCTTCTCTCCCTTTCTTCTGTGACTCAAAATAATATGTAGGATAAATCTTTTCACCATTTCCATTATGTATTTTATGTTCCTTTTTGTTTCTTTAATCATTTTTGCTCTTTGTTATACACTGTATATTTTATTCTGACAAATCTTCTTCAGCAATTTTCTCTTCTTAATCCAATCTACTATATAAAATCATCAATTGAATTCTTAACTTCAATTATGACATTTTTCAGTTTTAGAATTCAGTATCTTTTAAAGAATATATTCCAGTTTTCTGGTGAAATTCTATATTGTGTATTTAATTCAATACATAATAACAGTTATTTGTGATCTGTTAAATCACTGTAATAATTGGATCATCTGTGTAACTCTTTCTAATGTTTATTTGTTGATCCTGATCTTGCTTGGTAAGCCTGATAATGTTGTCTTGAGTTCTGGATATTGTGCATTATATATATATATATATAGTTGTTCTAGTTGATGTCATCTTCCCCCAAAGATGGATAAGGAACTTTTAAATATCTGTTTGCTATGGATTTAAGGCTTTTGTGGAAAAGCTTAAATTGAAATAAGTATTTTGTCTTTTTAAAATCTACTACAATGTTGTCTGTCATTACAGATCTTCTGAACATTTTGTTTTTGTCTCTCCCATCCACCCCCACACTTCTATTTCATAGTCTCACATAAAGTAAAAAAATTAGTAGAATAAGGATTTTGTAGTTTATTTTAAAACCTGCTTCCTGTCTCCCATCCACTGAATAATAAGAACCAAGCTTACTGAAGTTTATGGCTCTTTAATTACCTTGATTTATTTTTTTTCTACCCTGCACACTAGTTAAAACTTTCCCCCAACTCACTTGACCTAGGATTTTAAAGCTGAATATGACCTGAATTTTAAAAACTTGCCTGAGATCACGTGTATATTAATGTTAAGGTACAGAAAAGAACCAAGCGTTCCTGGATTTAGCCGCATTGTCCCTTTCCACTATTAAGTGAACTGATTTAGTTCTAATGAAAGCAATCTAAGTGTATGTAAAAGCAATACCTAATTTATTCTCTCAGGGAACTTTAAAATTACCCTTGTATTTCCCCCCCAAATGGATATATAATTTGAATATTTTAGGACAAACTTTTATAAGGCAATTCTACCTTTTCCTCTGAACCATTATATAAATAATGTTAAAATGTGTACAACATGCAGACAGGGTGCTTTCATAGTAGAATAAATTATTTTTCATAAATAATTAACTTTTTGGTCAAACTTGATGCCGCTGCATAGATTGTTATAAATATTGATACAATTGCATCATCTTTACATTTTTGTTCTCTGCAGTATGGTGGACCTATATATAGTTTACCACAGATAAGCAGATAGAAATATACCTTATTATAATTTTATTCTGGAATTAGTGGGACATGAAGTATATTTAGACTCTTATTCAAAACTGAATTTTCTAGTGTTAGTCTTTCCAGTAATAAGCTATATTGTTAGTGTCTTCCCAGTTAATGCTTCCCAGGAAATTAACTGGAGATGCCTGAAAACATTACATGGTTTTTTCAATCTAAATTACTTCTTTAGGGAGTAGTTTTATTATACAGTGGGGCTTAAATATGACTAAAAACGTATAAAGAACCTAGTAACTGACAAGAGTAATCTGTAATATTTTATCAAAAGGATGGTTTGGAAAAATAATTTTTCTCTACCTCCTATAATGTCTTCCATGGATTTCGATTAGAGCGTCTGTAATTTTTTTGAAAGAAACCATTGTAAAAACTGTCAAACATTGAAAAATGACTGCAGGTGATAATTTAAAAAGTAAATATAATCTAACAGAAACGAAGACATGTCATAATGTCAAGAGTCTCATTTTCTCCTAAAATACCTCAAAAATTATGTGAACATTTTTTTCCAAGTTGAGAGGAGCATATGAGCTGGCACTATGGATGGCAGTTTCTCCATTGAGTTTATCTTTTAAGTAATTAATATTTACTAAACTTATGATGTAAATTACCATGTGTATGTTGCTAGTATCACGTCATTTGGCTTTTAAATACCTAATATTTACTTTTTAAAAATGGATGTCTGCATATCTTTTATATGACTTTCTGCCATCATTTATACCATAGTCTTATATTTCATGTTGATCAGTGTTCCATAGAAGGTGGCTCAACATTAACTGATATTATTTTCAACACATTTATTATAATTTTGTTTTCATTTTCATTGTGTATTAAAATATTAAAAATTATCAGCTAGTAACTATTAGATAAGTAGTCTTCAACAAAATTGATTAGTTTTAGCTGTTTTATTTTTAATTATCTGAATAATAGGAGGAAGTCATGATAGTAGAAATATTAAGACTTGCAAAAACTAAAGGAAATGATAAAATACATTTTGAAAGATTATAACAAGCAAATTCGGTAACATATCTTATGTCTTCACATTACTACTTTGAATACTGGAAAGCAAGTGAATCTCAGTTGACATTTTGTTTTTTGGCAATGATTTCTTTCAAACTATTTTTATGTTTCCACTTCCCCAAATATCTTTTATGCATTGACACAGAGTAATACTCTAAGTCTCACATATGGTTATATCAAATTTAAGGAAATATATTTGGGGTATATGTTTTAAATGTAAAAGTAACAGGTAATAGAATTATTGATCACTTGGAACTTCATCTTCGTAGGGAAGGAAGGTTTTATAAAATTAAGGAATTCCAAGGAGAATATGCACAAAAAGAATGTTAAATATTTTTGAATAGTAAAATTGGTGGTGTTTTCTTTTGGCTACATTTATTAAGTTCAGTTGGTGCTATGCAACAAAACAATTGGGGGACTGAAAAGAAATGAAACAAATATAGAGTTAGGCTGGTTAATAATGTGATATTCTTTTTAACTATTATTATTATTACTGGAAGTCAAACATTTTATAGACTAGTGTATCTTGCAGACAAAAAATTAGGATTTTGACTTCCTGCATAAAAACAGAGACCTGTAGTTTTGAAATTTATAACAACTGTGATTTATCAGTAATAGCAACTGGAAGAAATACTATCTAAATGCTTTTAATTTGAAAATAGTGTCAAGTTGCTTACCAAAATTTACTATGCTTCTGACTTCTAGAAAATTAAAATCTCCACATTACAGTTTTTGAGTCAACACTGAAAGTAATTGGGTTATGTGGAGAAATTAAAGAAATAAATTTTCAGCAATATGGAAATTAGACTTCCAAAATGGAACTCAGACAAGAATGCTATTCAAAGTTTTGGTTACTATGCAAATAAAATCAATGAAAATTCAGTAATAAAAACTGCAACTGGAATGTAAATTTGCTTTATGAATAACATGGGAGTAGTATACAAATATTCCACTACAATGATACAGAAAAATTGAAGAATTTTAATAAGATACACAAATGTCAGGAAAGAAATGAAGCTAAAAATATTACAGTGATTTTGGGGATATATAAAGCCCTTCCCTAAATAAAATGGACCAACTACAAATAATTCTAGTAAGGACTGGGGGTGTCCTGACATCAACATATTGATTTTGCAATATTTTAATAATATATTTATGTCGACACAATTTATTTAAATTGTAAGATATATTTTGATTAGACATAAAGGAAATAAGACATACAGAGGAATCATGCTACTGAAATTCGGAAATATTTGACGAATACAAGGTAAATAAAGCAAACAAAGTAAAATACTTACTCTTTCATCCACATGATGTCGCTGGACACCGCAAGTTTTTTTTGTTTTTTTTTTTTTTTTGAACAGCAAAGAAATACAGTGAGTCCATTTTCTTTACAGAAAGGAAAAAAGACACTCCATTTTTGGCTCTGCTGCAGAAGCTGAATAAAGGTGAGCAAATAAAAAATATACAGTACATTGGGAATTAAGTTTCCAAAGGCTATTGTGCAGTGATGCAAAAGAGATTTGAAAATTGGAAGGAGTTTGCGATGGTATATTCCCAGAGAGGCAGCCCGGGATCCCGGCGCCTGCTGCTTTTATTTCTGGTCCTCGCAGCCTGGGAGGCGGGGAGCGGCCAGGTCCACTACTCCGTCCCCGAGGAGGCCAAACACGGCACCTTCGTGGGCCGCATCGCGCAGGACCTGGGGCTGGAGCTGGCCGAGCTGGTGCCGCGCCTGTTCCGGGTGGAGTCCAAAGGCCGCGGGGACCTTCTGGAGGTAAATCTGCAGAATGGCATTTTGTTTGTGAATTCTCGGATCGACCGCGAGGAGCTGTGCGGGCGGAGCGCGGAGTGCAGCATCCACCTGGAGGTGATCGTGGACAGGCCGCTGCAGGTTTTCCTTGTGGAGGTGGAGGTGAAGGACATTAACGACAACCCGCCCAAGTTCTTCCGACAAGAACAAAGATTATTTATTTTGGAATCGAGAATAGCAGATTCTCGTTTTCCGCTAGAGGGCGCATTTGATATGGACATTGGAGCAAACGCAGAACTGAGATACAAGCTAAATCCTAACGAATATTTTGACTTGGATGTTAAAACAAATGAAGAAGAAACAAACTTTTTAGAACTAGTTTTAAAGAAACCCTTAGACAGAGAAGAAATCCAGGAACACCATTTATTATTGATTGCAATTGATGGAGGGAAACCTGAGCTAACGGGTACTGTTCCGATAGTGATCAATGTGTTGGATGCGAATGATAACGCGCCTAAATTTGATAAATCCATTTATAACGTCCGGATATTGGAAAATACACCGAATGGGACATTAGTTATCCAACTGAACGCCTCTGATGCAGATGAGGGCATCAGTAAGGAAATAGTGTACTTCTTTAGTAATCTTGTTCTTGACAATGTAAAATCTAAATTTACAATTAATTCCAATAGTGGAGAAATAACAGTTAAGGGAGGACTGGATTACGAAGACTTAAATTTATATGAAATTAATATTGATGCAGTGGATAGAAGTGCATTCCCATTAACAGGACACTGCAAAGTAATAGTGAAACTTCTTGATGTGAATGATAACAATCCAGAAATAGCCATAACCTCTCTATCTCTGCCTGTCGAAGAGGACGCTGCACTCGGCACGGTCATCGCCCTGATCAGCGTGTCCGACCGCGACTCCGGTGCCAACGGGCAGGTAACATGCACCCTGACGCCCCATGTTCCCTTCAAGCTGGTGTCCACCTTCAATAATTACTATTCTCTGGTGCTGGACAGCGCCCTGGACCGCGAGAGCGTGGCGGCGTATGCGCTGGTGGTGACAGCGCGGGACCAGGGTTCGCCTTCTCTATCGGCCTCGGTCAGCGTGTCCGTGGAGGTGGGAGATGTGAACGACAACGCGCCGGTCTTCGCGCAGCCCGAGTACACAGTGTTCGTAAAGGAGAACAACCCTCCAGGCTGCCACATCTTCACGGTGTCTGCGCGCGACGCGGACGCACAGGAGAACGCGCTGGTGTCCTTTTCTCTGGTGGAGCGGCGGGTGGGTGAGCGTGTGGTGTCGAGCTACGTGTCGGTGCACGCGGAGAGCGGTAAGGTGTACGCGCTGCAGTCCCTGGACCACGAGGAGCTGGAGCTGCTGCAGTTCCAGGTGAGCGCGCGCGACGCGGGCTTCCCGCCTCTGGGCAGCAACGTGACGCTGCAGGTGTTTGTGCTGGACGAGAACGACAGCGCGCCAGAGCTGCTCCCATCTCAAGCGGGCGGCGCGGGCGGCGCGCTGACGGGGTTGGTGCCGCGATCTGTGGGCGCAGGCCACGTGGTGGCGAAGGTGCGTGCGGTGGACGCGGACTCGGGCTACAACGCGTGGCTGTCTTACGAGCTGCAGCCGGCGGCGGGCGGTGAGCGTAGCCCGTTCCGCGTGGGGCTGTACACGGGCGAGGTTAGCACGACGCGTGCCCTCGATGAAGCGGACGCGTCGCGCCAGCGCCTGCTGGTGCTGGTGAAGGACCACGGCGAGCCAGCGCTGATGGCCACGGCCACCGTGCTGCTGTCGTTAGTGGAGAGCAGCCAGGCATTGAAGGCGTCGTCACGGGTGTCAGCGGGCATCGTGGGCGCCGAGGCGGCGCTGGTGGACGTCAACGTGTACCTGATCATCGCCATCTGTGCCGTGTCCAGCCTGTTGGTGCTCACGCTGCTGCTGTACACGGCCTTGCGGTGCTCTGCACCTCCCACAGAGAGCGCATGCGGGCCCGGGAAGCCCACGCTGGTGTGCTCCAGCGCGGTGGGGAGCTGGTCGTACTCGCAGCAGAGGCGGCAGAGGGTGTGCGCTGGGGAGGGGCCGCCCAAGACGGATCTCATGGCCTTCAGCCCCAGCCCTACACCATGCCCTGTTTCAGCGGATGTGGGTGAACATCAGATTTTAAACGAAGATAATTTCGCCAAAGTAAGTGTGTGTGTTTTTTTTCCTATAATTAACAATTAACATTCAATTTTTAAAAATGTTTGTGATTTTCTTTGTTTCCATTTCGTATTTTCCCATTAAAATGTCGTGTATATATTCAATATATTTGTCCTTTAGTTTCCTGTTAATTATTAAAATTTCTTAGATTTTGTTACTCTTATTTTTAAGTGGAATGAGACATTATGAACGACATTGTACATCTGAAGTTTCTTGTCCTCAAACTCCTAATTTCATTCGATAAGTCCATTTGTGGTTCATTTTTATTGGAGCAAATAGTGTTTCTCTGATTAATACTTGAGATTTTCCTTTTTTTTTGCATTTGAACTTTAAGGAGAGTTATTTTGCATTTATATTTTTGATAATACATTGAAATTCAACATCACTCTCATGTATGCTTTTATACGTCCTGGTTCAAATTTTATGGGCCAACAACTTATTTAGTCAACACTTTCAAATTACCCATTTTGTGTAAGAAATCTGCCCATTACATTTTGTTTTCTAGACTCCCTTTTGAATCTGATGAACCTAAGAGTAGTTTCCTTTGTAGTTGCTCTTTTAAACCATTTAGTGATAAAGGATAGAGTAATAATTATTAGACTAAATACTTCTGATCCCGATGAAGGAGTGAGAAGAGAAAATTTCGTAGGCTTTTAATGGCCTTGTTCCCCCAGTGGTTATTGCCCAGTTTATTATAGGTCTGAATTCCACAGAAATAGTAATTCAAGGTAATTTGAACTTTGAACAAGTAAATTCTTATAAAATCTTCATTATTCTGATACTCCTGAATTCTTTTATGTTTGAATTTGGGATGTGTTCTTTTCATGGAGAGCAAGTCTAAAACTATTACTTCTATCTTAATGATTCTCCTATTCAATATTTCTTACATGAAAAGCAGCAGAGAGTGGGAATTGTTGTGAGTTCTGAAGGCATCCTCCCTTGGTTAAATTCCACCCCTACTAGTTTTTTTCTGTGCAGCATTGGATATGTTATTTAACCTTTTTTCCCACCTGTAAGGCTGGGATGATAAACAGTAGTACCTATCGCAAAGAATTACTGTAAGTATTTAGTATGTTGATGCTGGTACAGTGCTTATTTCCAAATATAAGTGCTTAATAAAATTTAGCAATTATTATTCTGAAGAGGAAAAGGAAAATCTAAAGTATCATAAAGATGTCATTATAGCTTCCATGTTATATTTATTTTACGTAAAGATGATTTGTTTTGTGATTCATGGAAAGCCATAATTACCAAATTATTCCAAGTTGTTTGAAAGATTTTCAATGCCATTTACTAGATTGAGAAAATAATCTAATATCAGTTTTCAAAGTTGAAATTCAAATGAAGAGTTTGGCAGTGGAAAGGCTTTTTGTATTCAAAAAAGACATTTAAGATTCTAAGCCCTCAGAGATTTTTGAAGGTAGTTTAAACTTTTGGGGTTGTCCATCTTTTTGTGGGAAATAGTACACATCTTTGAGCTAGAGTGATTTATTTTTCCACATTTAAAAGTGACCTAAAATCCATCAGTGGTCTCACTTGGAGATTTTACTCCTCATGTGCCCATTTTCCATTCTTGATAAGACAGAAGTTATTAATAGTGTTTTCTGTTTTTTCAAAAGATGTAAATGCACAATAATTTTAAACATCTTAAAAGTAACAATTTAGTTTATATTCCTACTAATCAATAAAGAGCACCATTGCTTTAGATAGTGATATATGACAACCTTAAAACAGCCAGCTTTTTAAGAAAATAGAGATGAAGTATAGCCATCACTCTTGAGGAAATCTTTTGAAAAGATTTTAGGAGAGTCTCTAGGAGCATGATGCTGTGCCAGGAATCATTGAATTAACAACACACAATCCCTGGTTTTAAGATGTTTATATAAAAATAAATATGTGCCTTACATAAATATGCTGGTAATGGAACACCAAATGTTGTATGAGGTGCAAGAATGGTAAAACATACTGTGAATGTAGTTGAAAGGAAATCCCTGCGTATTTCATTTACTGTATGAATCCTTCAAGAGTCATAAAGTTTTTTAGTGGTTTGAAAATAGAAGTTTCCTCTGTGAGAATATTGATAATAATAGGCATAATAATAGCAAGTTAACTAAGTATGACTACACAGAATATCCCAAACGTGCCTAGAACAGGGAAGAGTTCACGTTGGTTAAAACCTCTCTGAGGTAAGTTTGAGCATTAGATTAAAAAACTTTTTAAACCATCTTCACAAGTCATTTGAAAGTTATCAATAGGTAGGAAGTAATGGGAATAAAAGCTATTTTTTTAGGAAGCTGATTACAAGGGTTAAGTGAAGGATGAATGAGGTTGAACTGGGAAAGAAGACAAATAAGTAGCTAGTGTAATTATCAGGAATAGCAGCAATTACTAAAAACTCCATTTAGGCAGACACCAAATTTGGTAAGCATTAGAATACAGATGGAAGTATTTTACTTGCAGTTGGAAATATGGGAATGGAATGCTCAAGAAAACTTGCTGTTAAGTACATCTAAAAATGACAATATGCTGCAGACTTTATTAAAGGACTGCTGTAAATATGAAAGATGAGCATCAAAGTTTATCCAATGAAATAAACCAATATTACAAAAATTTTTATCAAATTCATATTAGAGATTGCAAAAACATGATGGTATTCATAAAGGACAAGGCTTAGAAAGAATGGAAGAACTAATCAGATACAGAAACATTACTAAGTCATGAAACAGAATATATAAATTCTCATGAAGAGAAAAAAATCACGATATATCCTCCTCACCAAATTTACTTAATACAAATTCTTCTTCATAAAAATTCCAAAAATATTCAATTTCTTGTTTTCTAAGTGAAAATATCTGAACTAGTTGCTTATATTCTTCTACTCCTTTAGAAAAAAAACTTTCTCACTTTCTCTTCCATTAGATTATTGAGACACTGGATCTCCAGAGATAAGTAATCAAGTTTACTTAACTCAGGATACTGAATCTAGGAATGTGGCTTTTCCAGAACTCTACAACAAAGGAATTTAAGACTTTGGGTTGTTCAAATTATTTGTCTTACAGTCACTTAGCTTCTATCTTTATTTTAAAACCCAGCAAGAAAAGTTCTTTCAAGGTTTGAGGGAACCACAATTATGGACACACTAAATTGTCACAAGCTGGTGGTTCCCTAAGAATGCGTTCAGCAAGCCTGAAACATGTCCTACTCTTTTACAACAATAAAAGAAAAAAAATCAGAGATTGAAATAAAACTTTTCGTTTTAATACTATAAAGGTAGTATTTGTAATTCGTATTTACTATGCCGGCCACATGATGTCGCTCTTCACCACATAATTCTCTTTTAATCAAAGCAAAACCAAGTCGTGTTTTCTTATTGGGAAGACACTCCACTGTCTTTCACTTTCCGTATGGTGAACAATGGTGAGAACATCAGAATTGGAATGAAGGAATAGCAACATTCATCTAAATTTCGGGCAGGTTTAGCTAATCAGAAGAACAGGAATTTGAAATGGTGTACCTGGGTCGAGGATACCCAGGGGTCCAGCATCTACTGCTCTCTCTTCTGCTCCTCGCAGCCTGGGAAGCAGGGAGCGGCCAGGTCCACTACTCGGTTCCGGAGGAGGCCAAACACGGCACCTTCGTGGGCCGCATCGCGCAGGACCTGGGGCTGGAGCTGGCCGAGCTGGTGCCGCGTTTGTTCCGGATGGTGTCCAAAAGCCGCGCGGACCTTCTGGAGGTAAATCTGCAGAACGGCATTTTGTTTGTGAATTCTCGGATCGACCGCGAGGAGCTGTGCGGGCGGAGCGCGGAGTGCAGCATCCACCTGGAGGTGATCGTGGAGAGGCCGTTGCAGGTTTTCCATGTGGAGGTGGAGGTGAAGGACATTAACGACAACCCGCCTGTGTTCTCCGCCACACAAAAGAATCTGTTTATCGCCGAATCCAGGCCGCCTGACTCTCGGTTTCCTCTAGAGGGCGCCTCGGACGCAGATATTGGGACCAATGCTATGCTGATTTACAGACTGAGCCCCAATGAGCATTTCTCCCTGGAAGTACCAATCAATGAGGAGAAGGTGAAACCTCTTGGACTTGTGTTACAGAAACCTTTAGACAGGGAAGAAGCTCCAGAGATTTTCTTAGTGCTCACGGCCACTGATGGGGGCAAACCCGAGCTGACTGGTACCATTCAGTTACTCATCACAGTGCTGGATGCTAATGACAACGCTCCAGTTTTCGATAGAGCACTCTTTACAGTGACGTTACCAGAAAATGTTTCTAATGGAACGTTGGTAATTAACCTTAACGCCTCTGATTTAGACGAAGGCTTGAATGGGGATATCATTTATTCATTTTCTAGTGATGTTTATCCGGATATAAAATCAAAATTCCACATACACCCGGCAACTGGGGAAATTACAGTAATAGGACATATCGATTTTGAAGAAAGTAAAGCTTACAAAATTCGAGTAGAGGCTTTTGATAAAGGCTTCCCACCACTGGCGGGTCACTGCACAGTTCTGGTGATTATTGAGGACGCTAATGACAATGCTCCAGAATTGGCTGTCACTTCCCTCTCTCTCCCCATCCCAGAGGACGCCCAACCAGGCACAGTCATAACCTTGATTAGCGTGTCAGACCGCGATTCTGGAACTAACGGGCAGGTCATCTGTTCCCTGACACCCCATGTTCCCTTCAAGCTGGTGTCTACCTTCAAGAATTACTATTCACTGGTGCTGGACAGCGCCCTGGACCGCGAGAGCGTGGCGGCTTATGCGCTGCTGGTGACAGCGCGAGACGGCGGTTCGCCTTCTCTGTCGGCCTCGGCCAGCGTGTCCGTGGAGGTGGCAGACGTCAACGACAACGCGCCGACCTTCGCGCAGCCGGAGTACATGGTATTCGTGAAGGAGAACAACCCTCCCGGCTGCCACATCTTCACGGTGTCCGCGCTTGACGCGGACGCGCAGGAGAACGCGCTGGTGTCCTACTCTCTGGTGGAGCGGCGGGTGGGTGAGCGTGTGGTGTCGAGCTACGTGTCGGTGCACGCGGAGAGCGGCAAGGTGTACGCGCTGCAGCCGCTGGACCACGAGGAGCTGGAGCTGCTGCAGTTCCAGGTGAGCGCGCGAGACGGGGGCTTTCCGCCTCTGGGCAGCAACGTGACGCTGCAGGTGTTTGTGCTGGATGAGAACGACAACGCGCCAGCGCTGCTGCTGCCTCTGGCGGGCGGAGCCGGCGGCGCGTTGAGCGAGCTGGTGCCGCGGTCTGTGGGCGCGGGCCACGTGGTGGCGAAAGTGCGCGCGGTGGACGCGGACTCGGGCTACAACGCGTGGCTATCTTATGAGCTGCAGTCGGCGGCGGGCGGCGAGCGCAGCCCGTTCCGCGTGGGGTTGTACACCGGGGAGGTCAGTACGACGCGCGCCCTGGACGAGGCGGACGCGTCACGCCAGCGCCTGCTGGTGCTGGTGAAGGACCACGGCGAGCCAGC
Organism: Choloepus didactylus; assembly: GCF_015220235.1. NCBI lineage: Eukaryota > Metazoa > Chordata > Mammalia > Pilosa > Megalonychidae > Choloepus > Choloepus didactylus. The sequence goes on from NC_051319.1 coordinate 84,931,359, forward strand.
GCTGACGGCCACGGCCACCGTGCTGCTGTCGCTGGTGGAGAGCGGGCAGGCATTGAAGGCGTCGTCGCGGGCGTCGGCGGGCGTCGCGGACGCTGAGGCGGCACTGGTGGAAATCAACGTGTATCTGATCATCGCCATCTGCGCCGTGTCCAGTCTGTTGGTGCTCACGCTGCTCCTGTACACGGCGCTGCGGTGCTCGGCGCCGCCCACAGAGGGCTCGTGTGGACCCGGGAAGCCCACGCTGGTGTGCTCCAGCGCTGTGGGGAGCTGGTCGTACTCGCAGCAGAGGCGGCAGAGAGTGTCCTCTGGGGAGGGGCCGCCCAAGACCGATCTCATGGCCTTCAGCCCCAGTCTACCTCAGGGTCCCACCTCTGGAGATATCGTGAGTCTAAAAACTCTTACTTTCAATAGTTTTAAACACAATGATTTTGTATTAACTTTTCTTCCGTCATTTCTTCTATTTTTTAAAGTTGAAAGCTCTCTATGTAGTTATATTTTTAGCTCTAACGCGCTAGTTGAGCTAATTTATTACTTAAAATTATAGATACGTTTCATATCCACTTTAGTCCTGGTGGCGTGAATGTCTTAGATCAAAATCAGATTTATATTGACTTTCTACTTTTTGATGTTTTTACTAATTTGAATAGATTCATCTTTTTGCCAATTATAGTGGATTTGCCAAATTTTGTTTACCTGCATACATCTTCTTAATCGTTAGTAAATACATTAATAAAACAATTTAAAAATACATATTTTTACAAAATATCAATCTATTTTCATTTATGAAAATTTATGAGTCAATACTATCTAGTCAATTTGCCTTTTTATTTTTAGTCTAGAATTTGAGTTCTTTTAATTTCTTCTTATTACAGCATTTATCTTTTCTTCAGTCATATTTGAGTAGTAAATGACTTCTTGTTACCTTACTTTTGCTCTTGCCATGGTTATGATGAATTAATATTTAATATTTAAAAATATAGTTTAAATAGCACTCCAATACTATTTTTTTCTTTGTTTGTATAAGAAATATATGTTCACATATTTAAAATTCAAGAAATCAGAATGAGTATATAGAGAAAATTCTCGTTGTGATATCCAACCACAAACCATTCACTATACCTCTCTGAATTACTGAAACATTTCTATTTCTTTTGTATCTGCCATGATATATGTGTATGTGTTTGTGTGTATGTATATATAAATATATATAAACGCAGCTATATACATTCATACATACATACATAGTCATACAAGCAATCAAACTTAAAATGTGTTTGCACTATATAAACTTCTGCATTTTGCATTTTTCCATTTCAAATTATATATTGCTGTTTATGCCATATTGTTACATAATGAACTTAATTATTTTTGTTTCTTTTCTCATTTAAAAATGCATGGTTTTTTTGTGGTATGGATATATCATAATTTATTCATCCATTTCTCTTTTATGGACATTAGTGGAACAATAATTTAATAATTCAAACTTGTTTTTAAAAATTTATAAAAATTTTGTTTTTTTAGAAGTGGTTGTGAATTTTCACAGTTGTTAAACTGCTAATACAGTTTAAGATACTTACTTTTGCCTTTTTCTTTTTTCATTTTTCAATGTACTTTTTTAAATGCAATTTTATTGACATATAGTCACTACCATACCATCTTCCAAAGTGAACGGTTGTGCACAGTATCATCATATAGTTGTGCATTCATCAACACAATCAATTTTTTTTAACATTTTCATTACTCCAAAAAAATAAGAATAAGAATAAAAATTTTAAAAAGTAAAAAGAACACCCAAAGCATCTCACACTCCTTTCCCCCAGCCCCATTATTAATTTACTTTTTGTCCTCCTTTTTCCTACTCATCTGTCCATACACTGGATAAAGGGAGTGTGAGCCACAAGGTTTTCACAATCACACAATCATACCATGTAAGTTACATAGTTATGCAGTTGTCTTCAAGAATCAAGACTACTGGGTTGCAGTTTGTCAGTTTCAGGTATTTCCTTCTAGCTATTCTAATACGCTAAAAATTAAAAAGGGATATCTATATAATGTGTAAGAATAATCTCCAGAATGACCTCTCGTCTCCATTTGAGATCTCTCAGCCACTGAAACTTTCTTTTGTTTAGTCTCTCTTTCCCCTTTTGGTCAGGAAGTCTTTCTCAATCCCAGAATGCCAGGTACCGGCTCGTCGCCTGGAATCATGTCCCATGTTGCCAGGGAGATTTACACCTCTGGGAGTCGTGTCCCATGTAGTGGGGAGGGCAGTGAGTTTACCTGCCTAGTGGGTTTAGAGAGAGACAGGTCACATCTGAGTAACAAAAAGAGGTTCTCTGGAGGTGACCTTTATGCACAATTATAGGTAGGCTTAGCCTCCCCTTTGCAGGAGCAAGCTTCATAAGGGCAAGCCCCAAGATCGAGGACTTGTCCTACTACAGTGGTAGTCCCCAATGCTTTTGAGAATATCAGGAATTTTAATGTTTCCACATTTTCCCCCAGGCCCTCAAGGGGGCTTTGCAAATACTTTTTATTCTCTGCCCAAACTACTCTGGGATGTATCGGGGTTTTGCGCTAAACTGTACAAACCGACCAGATCTCAACCCCTATTCAAGGTTGCATATAATTATAGTATTTGAATAAACTGACCATACAAGTTAAATTATAAAATAAATGTCTACAGAAAATATAGATTTTGCACGAAATAAACATCTCTTCTTTGGGGCTCACAGAGAAATTGAGGTTTTAAAACACAGTCAATATCATCCTTTTCCCTTTAGCCTGGTTTAACTTAGTTCTAATCAAGTCCATTTCGTTCATATCTCTAATTGAAGTCTGATCTCTTTAAGCTTCTTTAACATTTGCTGCATGGGGTAATGCTGATATTCATAGCTGCTAAACTCTGGCCCTGAGTCTCAGGTGTCACACAGATATCTGAAGTTCCAGGGACTGACCAGGTTATACACAAAGAGCTTAGCATCTCAGAATTTAGAGATAACCATTACAACTCATGAATAGAAGTGACTGCTGTAAGAGCTTACAATCTAGGAACTTTTACCATAAGCCTTCTCCCAATAACCTGTGCTCTCAGATTCAATTCTCAGTTTGCACATTATAGTTAGTCCATATTAGTGAGGCTTAATGTACTTTTAAATATATTAGAGGTATACAAACTCAAGAATCTGTCCCATAGTCAATGGAAGTATTTACAATTGAATAGTAAATTAACTTCTATGAGAATGAGACCAGTTTTACTGCTCTTGTTGAAAGACTAGTCAATTTAATAGAAAAATCTATTAATACTCTGGACTCTTGAAGATGGTTTTTGTTCCTTTACTTATTTTTCTTTTATTCTCACAAGGATATACTTTTAAAATACTCTCCTAGAATATTAAAAAATTTATAAAATTCCATTTATTTGGGGAAGTGCTAAAAGTTGATAAGGGATACTCCTCAGCAATCCAATCTGTATTAATCAAATATCATTACTTTTTTTTTGAGCAATAGAAAATATCATTATTTTTTGTCTTTTTTATTTTTTATTAAAAAGAAAAGGTAAATTACTTTTTAAAGAAAAGTTAAATTTGTTTTCAGAAATTCAAATTCTTTGGCTTATATCATGATATGGAAGTCTTTTGGAGGAATAAGTGTTCACAGGGACATTGAATATAATGCTGTTTTCTCTATATCGTCATTCTCATTATTTACAATGCACTATTGAGATAGTCTTTGAGTAAATAAAGAGGATGAATGTAAGCAATTTCTCAGAAAATATCCTTAATCCCCCATTTCCATATTGCTTGTTTTTATGAAAGGATTTTCAGTACATTCATTGTTTATTTTTTGTAGTTGATGAAAATATTACAATGTCCACATTAGCCACCTTCTAGATTTCTATGTACTTGAGTAAAATGTCACATGTGATGCTTTACTGAAGTTTTCAAAATTAAAATTAAAATTGAAGAGACTCTTCAGCTAGGGTCAAGTTTATGAAAAGCCATAATCATCCAAAAAAATCTTCAGTAGAAAGGCTTCTGGCTAATGTATCTTTTATGGAGGCTTTTCTGAGGAAAAAACAAAGGAACCCTTTGTTTCCTCAAAAATAATTATAGAACAATGTCAGTGATAAGCACCACTAGAGATTCCAATTAAATATATTACAATGGATCTCCTCATTAAATAACTTCTTTTTGTATCAAAATCTCTTGTAAATCTATTTTAAGTACGCCAGAATCTTGAATAAGTGAGGGGAGGATCCCCAGTTACTTCAAAAGTCTTTCCTTTTGAGAATCGCTTCTATAGGAATTCAAGGGAGAGCCTAATCACCCACAATTGAGGCATTTATGATGAATATGTAGAGAATTAACATTTGAGGTGGACTAGAAAAGGTGGATAGAATTTTGACAGACAAAGATGAGGTAATAGAAGAAACAGTGTGTCGACAAAAAAAAAACGTATTTTTTGTAAAGTAAGATCCATATTGGAAAGTGGCTGGAGATTAACACTGAAATATGATCACATATTGGGTCTCCTAGAATGTGCCGTCTGTTCAGAAGATAGGCTCACTAGAGGCTTTAGTGTAATTCAATAAAAATTGTACTCATAAAGACAAAAATTATGATGTGAAGGGAGAGATTGGGTGTAGGCAGGCTTTCAATGTGGCAGGCAAGGGAAAAGGAATCATAAAAATACGTATAGATGTGTTTGGAGAATGGTGATGTAAAAACATGTGATTTTTAAATATTTGTATTTAGAGTAATTATTGATTAGATACACTTTTAATTTTAGTCAACTTGTTTTCTAGTCAATGTTAGACTATATGGGTGAAACTGCCAAGTAGAAAAATAAAAATACGGCATTGGAGATATACATTTGGGAATGCTTCAAATCATAAGCTTATTTGAAGCTCATAGTTAAAGCAAAAATGATTAAAAAATAAGAATACTAAAGGCATAACTTTGGAAAAGTCCACATTTTTGAGTGGTAGAAAGATGAAGAAGACCTGTGGTCAAAATAGTACTGGAGTTGGGCAGGGGGGCAGAGAAATATATGAAGGAAAATCGTTTACCGAGAGGCCTATTTTGAAAGTTGTAGAGATATTAAGGAATATTATAAAAATATGCACTAACATTTCTCTTGTATGAGCAAATAAAATTTTAGAAATATCTGACATTCCTTGAAATAAGTAAACCAGAAACCAACAATAATTCACAGGACTTTAAAAAGATGAAATAAAGAAAAGTTAGAATTGTATCCTCATCCCAGATGAATATGTAACAGCGTTTCCTGTGACCAGATAAATACAAACACATTTCTTACACACAAAATTACATGGGATACCTAATACCCAGGACATGTCCAGACCATACTTAAATATATTACTAAGTAATTTCAATATTTAAAATATTGGGAAGAAACTTCTTTCTTTTTGAGGAAAGAGACCTCTAAATGAAACTAAATTTATGGAGCCAGACGGCATAAAAATGCGTCTTCAATTGACGAAGGTAAGGTCTTTCATTAAAGTAGGATAAAGGAAAATAAAAATAATTATTGGATTAAAAGAACCTGATTATATTGTGGAAGCAAATAAATTCATGTGATCATTACCCGTTGGAGCCGCATGATGTCGCTGTACACCAAGAGGTTTTCTCTAGCCCAGGTCCAAGGACGATTCCTCTAACCACATCTGTTTTTAAAATTGGAACAATGGCGGATGCAGCGGTATTGGAATAAAAAGACTCCAGACAAACAAGAGTTCATTGTTATATCAAGACAGGATCGTCTCATGGAAACAAAACAAGTGCTTGATATGGTGTTTTCCTTGAGAGGAGGGCCGGGATGCCAGTGCTTGCTGCTCTCGCTTCTGCTTCTCGCAGCCTGGGAGGCGGGGAGCGGCCAGGTCCACTACTCTGTCTCTGAAGAGGCCAAACACGGCACCTTCGTGGGCCGCATCGCGCAGGACCTGGGGCTGGAGCTGGCCGAGCTGGTGCCGCGCCTGTTCCGGGTGGCGTCCAAAGGCCGCGGGGACCTTCTGGAGGTAAATCTGCAGAACGGCATTTTGTTTGTGAATTCTCGGATCGACCGCGAGGAGCTGTGCGGGCGGAGCGCGGAGTGCAGCATCCACCTGGAGGTGATCGTGGACAGGCCGCTGCAGGTTTTCCATGTGGAGGTGGAGGTGAAGGACATTAACGACAACCCTCCAATCTTCCCGCTAAATGAACAAAAACTATTTGTTTCAGAATCCAGAATGCCAGACTCGCGGTTTCCTCTAGAGGGCGCATCGGATGCAGATATTGGCACTAACTCCGTTTTAACCTATAGACTTAGCTCCAGTGACTATTTCACGCTAGACGTGAATTCAAAGAACGAGGAGAATAAACAGATTGAGCTTGTGCTAAGGAAATCCTTGGACAGAGAGGAAGCTCCGGAGCAAAATTTATTCCTGACGGCCACTGACGGGGGCAAACCCGAGCTCACCAGCACTGTTCAGCTGTTGGTCATTGTGTTGGATGTGAACGATAACGCTCCCAGTTTTGAACAGTCTGAATATGAAGTTAGAATATTCGAAAACTCCGACCTCGGAACAATACTTATCAGACTGAATGCTTCTGATAGGGACGAAGGAGTGAACGGGGAGATTTCATACTCATTTAATAGCCTCGGTCCACCCATGGTTTTTGACCAGTTTGTCATAGATCCAAATACTGGAGAAATAGTGATTCAGGGGAATTTGGACTTTGAACAAGTAAATTTCTATAAAATCCGCATTGACGCCACGGACAAAGGCCACCCTCCGATGGCTGGTCACTGCACCGTTTTGGTGAAAGTTTTGGATAAAAATGACAACGTCCCTCAGATTGCATTGACTTCTTTATCCTTGCCTGTTCGAGAAGATGCTCCACTCGGCACCGTCATCGCCCTGATCAGCGTGTCTGACCGCGACTCCGGTGCCAATGGGCAGGTGACCTGTTCTCTGACATCCCATGTTCCCTTCAAGCTGGTGTCCACCTTCAAGAATTACTATTCACTGGTGCTGGACAGCGCCCTGGACCGCGAGAACGTGGCAGCCTATGCGCTGCTGGTGACAGCGCGGGACGGGGGCTCGCCTTCTCTGTCGGCCTCGGCTAGCGTGTCCGTGGAGGTGGCAGACGTGAACGACAACGCGCCGACCTTCGCGCAGCCCGAGTACACGGTGTTCGTGAAGGAGAACAACCCGCCCGGCTGCCACATCTTCACGGTGTCAGCGCGCGACGCAGACGCGCAGGAGAATGCTCTGGTGTCCTATTCGCTGGTGGAGCGGCGGGTGGGCGAGCGTGCAGTGTCGAGCTACGTGTCGGTGCACGCGGAGAGCGGCAAGGTATATGCACTGCAGCCTCTGGACCACGAGGAGCTGGAGCTGCTGCAGTTCCAGGTGAGCGCGCGCGACGCGGGCTTCCCTTCTCTGGGCAACAACGTAACGCTGCAGGTGTTTGTACTGGACGAGAACGACAACGCGCCGGCGCTGCTGCCGCTTCGGGGGAGCGGCGCAGGCGGCGCGGGTGGCGCGCTGAGCGAGTTAGTGCCGCGGTCTGTGGGCGCAGGCCACGTGGTGGCGAAGGTGCGCGCGGTGGACGCTGACTCTGGCTACAATGCTTGGCTGTCCTACGAGCTACAGCCGGCGGCGGGCGGCGCGCGCAGCCCGTTCCGCGTGGGGCTCTACACAGGCGAGATCAGCACGACACGCACCCTAGATGAGGCTGACGTGCCGCGCCAGCGCCTGCTGGTTCTGGTGAAAGACCATGGCGAGCCGGCGCTCGCGACCACGGCCACTGTGTTGCTGTCGCTGGTGGAGAGCGGGCAGGCACTGAAGGCTTCGTCGCGAGCGTCGGCGGGCATCGCGGGCGCGGAGGCGGCGCTTGTGGACGTCAACGTGTATCTGATCATCGCCATCTGCGCCGTGTCCAGCCTGTTGGTGCTCACGCTGCTGCTGTACACGGCGCTGCGGTGCTCGGCGCCGCCCACGGAGGGCGCGTGTGGGCCTGGGAAGCCCACGCTGGTGTGCTCCAGCGCTGTGGGGAGCTGGTCGTACTCGCAGCAGAGGCGGCAGAGGGTGTGCTCTGCGGAGGGGCCGCCCAAGACCGACCTCATGGCCTTCAGCCCCAGCCTTCCACCGTGTCCTGGATCTACAGCTGGAATGGGTGAACCACAGACTTTTTTGGATCCCTCTGGGAAGGTGGGTTGCGGCAGTATTATTTATTTATTTATTCGTCGGTTTGTTTTGGGTGTGTGTGTGTGTTTATATATTGAAATTTTTTAAAAAATTACCTCACATGGTAAATATGGTTTAATTGATTTATATTCGATATTTTTTCGATCTCCCATCTCTGTCCCCCGGAAAATGAATAATTAACTTTAGAGCAGATTTTTGTGTTTGGACTCTCCTATTGAGAATTATTCTAAACCATGCATTCAACAGATATTTATTGAGTGCCTAATTAATTTTATTTAGTTTATGTTTTGGGAGTTACATGGAATCCTAAAGCAGAGCTGCCATAGCACCTGAAAATTATTAGGTGTGAAAAATCAATTGAGTTGTTGCACAGTAATAAACATCAATGCTATCCCATCATCTGTTCCTTTCTAAATTCTGCATGATGCTTTAGTCTAATTCTATTGTTTATAATAAATCTCAAAGTAGACATAAATAGAAATTATTACCTTCTGAAGTTGGTAGTTTTCTACCTTTCTCTGTATGGTGTCTGTCTAGGGACATGGATGTTCTGTATCTGTCTAATTTTTCAAAAGTAACTTCCAGTAAACTCTAGAAAATGGTTGCTCTAGTTAAGAATCTAATTCTCACAGTAAATATTACAAATATAGCCCTCATTTCAACTTGTATAAAATATGTTCCTAAATGTCTGACAATATAGTTTATAAGAAAATGTCACTAGACAATTTTCTGCACATAGAAAATTGCCTGACATTCATTTTATGTGATATCAGAGACATAACATATACTTTCTTTCCTCAAAAACTTTCTCCTTTTTATTGAAAATTTCTCAGTTTAGTGATAAAATGCTTAGGCAGGTAATGACATCACAGGCTTTGAATTCTCTTGAAATTAATATTCTGGAACTTAAAAAATTACCCCTAACAGTTTAAGTGAGGTATTCTAGTTTGCTAATGCTGCTGGAATGCAAAACACCAGAAATGTATTGGCTTTTATAAAGGGGGTTTATGAGGTTGCAAAGTTACAGTCTTAAGGCCATGAAGTGTCCAAGGTAAGTCATCAACAATCGGGTACCTTCACTGGAGGATGGCCAGTGGTGTCCAGAAAACCTCCGTTAGCTGGGAAGGCACGTGGCTGGCGTCTGCTCCAAAGTTCTGGTTTCAAAATGGCTTTCTCCCAGGACATTCCTCTCTAGGCTGCAGTTCCTCAAAAATGTCACTCTTAGTTGCACTTGGGATATTTGTCCTCTCTCAGCTTCTCCAGAGCAAGAGTCTGCTTTCAACGGCCGTCTTCAAAATGTCTCTCATCTGCAGCTCCTGTGCTTTCTTCAAAGTCTCCCTCTTGGCTGTAGCTCCTCTTCAAAATGTTGCAGCTGCACTGAATTCCCTCTGCCTGTTAGCTCATTTATATGGCTCCACTGATCAAGGCCCATCCTGAATGGGTGGGGCCATGCCTCCATGGAAATATCTCATCAGAGTTATCACCTACAGTTGGATGGGGCACATTTCCATGCAAACAACCCAATCCAAACATTCCAACTTAATCCCCACTAACACGTCTTCCCCACAAGATTGCATCAAAGAATATGGCTTTTTCTGGGGGACATAATACATTCAAACCAGCACATGAGGATTTTCTTCTCTCACTAGTCCAAAAGACAGAAATCTGGCAATGAGTGTACATGCCTTTGAAATCATTATATGTTACACTGGATTGTAGTTTACAACTTTCAAATAGGTGGTTTTCTCACTCTAGCATTAGATCATGGTCTGCTTTACTGTTCTAATTTATTTTTTTAAACTTTCTTTGTACACTTGTCAAGTTTTTATTATGTGATATATATTTTTCTTTTTTCAGCTATGTTATACTATGTCAGATATTTTACAAGGTATTTTTTAATCTGAAAACTTCTTGAAGCAAAATCAGAGTGCCATTGAGAATAAAGCCAAAATATAACCATTAAAATGCACGTAAAATTAATTCGAAATAAAATATTCCAGGAATTTTTTCTTTTTCCTTATAGAACACATTTGGAACACATTACAAAGTATTACATTTTTGCCCATGTTATTTCTTTCAAGACTTGAGTATTCTGTGAACTGCTGCAGTCAAAGCTCTCTAGGTCATCTGTCAGGACAACTCACCTTGAATCCAGACTTACACAGTCAAATATCTGTGTTCTTGCACTTTTGTTCAGGTTCCATGTACAACTTGAACTTGGCCCATCCATCTGATTCTGTTAAATGGATTGAAGAATGCTGGAAATATTTGCCCAAAAGCAACCCCTCTAGTCTCTTAGAACTGGTATCATTTATTGAATACTTACCATGTCCCCCCAAAGCATAAAATTTATTCCTTTTATTGATGGCTTTAGTCCTTTATATTTAATATATAATTAAATTTTGTCCTTTATATTAATTTTTGGCCTCTCCCAGAGTATGGGCTGTCATCATATGCAAATTCTCAGAAGAGACCTGAACACCTTACTTATGGATTCATCTTTTTGGATCTCCAGAAGCAGGAGCACACTGGAATTCAGGGAGGCTGGGATTCAAAAAGGCTGGAGAGTGCAAAACTGGGAAGTAAGAGCATGGAAGACACATATATTTTGCCTAACAACTATCCCTAGATGCTTCTATAGGTAACATTTCTCAATTTAAACAAGAATCATGGAAAAAAAAAAGAAATAAAAAAAATAAAAACAAACAAAATTTTAAAAAGAAAAAAAATCACAAAACCAATAATGAAGCTCCCCAAGCCACTACTTCTCAAATGATACTACTTAGACACGGTGAATTATCTAAGTTATCATCCAATCTCAGTCATTTTTGAGAGTGAAAGGGGCACTATACATAAGTATGCAGGACTGCAAACCCAAACCAAGCCTGTCCCAGGCAAATTTGGGTCTATGGTTAGCATTAGATCTGCTGATGCTAAAGGCATTAGCAGCACCTGGAGTCCTCAACATTCTCATTCCCAGACTCCACCTCCGGATTTTTGAATTGGGTAATACTAGCAAATTTGCATTTTTAACAATGAATATTTTAGGTGCATAGCCCTATTGAGATGCTTGATGAAACAAGTTCCTATTATTTAAAGGGATTTAATTTGACTAGTTCTACTATTTATTCAATATCAGAGATTCATATTGGGATATTTATGTCACTACTTGGTGGTTTAAGATGCACATTGGCTGGAATGGAGTTTAGTTTTTATCATTTTGTGTTGATCTCAACACAAAACCAAGGATAACCAACTATAGACATATTTTTAGCCTCCAGACAGTAGCTGAAACTGAACATTGGTGTTGTGGATGGATAACTCTTATTACATCTTAATTCATACTTTGTATGAAAAGTAATTCTTAAAATCAGAGTTTTTATGGACTTTGATGCTGGAGTCATTCCAAAGGACTGGGGAGTATAAAAACAGTATTTAGTAACACACATAAGTTGATGAATTGAGTAACCCTCATTCCTGTCAATTTCTTATGTATAAAAATAGTTGCTTACTGTTCAGCTCTCAATAGCAAATGAAAGGGTTCAAAATTTATCTCTTTTAAAAGTCTCTTTCACAAATCATAAAAATCATTAAAGATAGTAACATTTGGATAAGACCAAAATTCCTATTCTTAAGTTTTTATTTTTTGTGGAGAAACCTCAATTTTTCGTTAACATAGACATTAATGGAGAATTTCACTTCCTGAATATTCAATTCCAAGAATAGTGAAAGAGAAAAAATATTTTTACTGTAGGTGGTGATGACAAATTTTATTGATATTGATTAAAAGATAACTCTAAAACTTTATCTCTTGGGTATTTGAAAAACTTAAATAATGACAGATGAAAGTAATTGTCTCTAAAAGTGGAAATCATAAGCTTGTGAATTATTTTTAGAAACAGAAAATTCTTTTTGCCCATGTAAGATGTATATCATAAAATGAAACTTCTCCCTGAACAACTGATTTCTCAGTAAAATAACGTTTGTTTTTTCTTAAAGAACCATCACTCTCAGCTTATAGTGCAATAGCAATAATAAGGCATTGTAGAGTGACAACTTTCTATGGTATAAAGTTTCCCCAGGAGCAATTTTGATCTTGAGCATCATGAAAACAAAAATGTGGCCATATTGAAGACTGAGAATAATTAACATTTATGAAGTACTCACTCTCTTGGAGGTAGAATCCTAGGCTCTTATATCATAATTTGCACAACCACCATATTATTATTATACCAATGGATCGAAGTGGAAACCAAGACATGAAGAGGTTAAATGATTTTTCCCAAAGTCACATGGATACTAGTAAGTTGGCTAATAGGAATCAGAATGGAGAAATGTCTGGTGGTGAAGCTGGTGATCTTCTTACATTCTAGTGATCTGAATCATAGGAGTTGCAAACACCTCACAGAATTGGTGTCTTGAGATTCTTGAGATTAGTGTCTAAATAAGGTTTATTGAATATAAGAATAATGAAAAAGAAGTGAAATAGAGTATGTGAGCTTCAAGAGACCTAAATTTGTCATCCAACAAAAAACTAGTATACACTGAGTATTATGCAGCTCTAACATGCATGTTGAAATTCAGCTAATGCTTTGGTTAGAGAAGGTATTAATTCCTAAGATTCTACATTCAAGAAAACACTGCACTCAGGATTGACATTGAGTATTGTTATATGCAAAAGAGACATAATAGAAGCTTTAAAGGTTCATAGAGATAAAAATATGCAAACACAGAATTAAGATACCAGTGAAAGAGAAATTATTAAACTCATACAGTTGTTAAACAAATCAAATTGTACTTACAATTAAGCCACCGGATGTCGCTGTCTTCCACAAAATGGCTTTTCAGAACAAAGAAAGCACTGTTCCCCAAGGACTGCGAAGTAGCTGCATTCTGAGATCTTGGTCTTTTCGAAAAAATTGGATGTAAGAAATCGAATAGGAAAATTTCGGAGCGGCGAGTGCGTTCTAGGCTGCTGATTCATGGATTTGTAAAGAGAAGAAAAGTAAGATGTTGGTTTCCCGGCCGAGGTTCCCGGCAGCCCGGCTCCTGCTGCTCTCGCTTCTGCTCCTCGCAGCCTGGGAAGCAGGGAGCGGCCAGGTCCACTACTCCGTCCCCGAGGAGGCCAAACACGGCACCTTCGTGGGCCGCATCGCGCAGGACCTGGGGCTGGAGCTGGCCGAGCTGGTGCCGCGCCTGTTCCGGGTGGCGTCCAAAGGCCGCGGGGACCTTCTGGAGGTAAATCTGCAGAATGGCATTTTGTTTGTGAATTCTCGGATCGACCGCGAGGAGCTGTGCGGGCGGAGCGCGGAGTGCAGCATCCACCTGGAGGTGATCGTGGACCGGCCGCTGCAGGTTTTCCATGTGGAGGTGGAGGTGAAGGACATTAACGACAACCCGCCCATCTTCTCGGTAACAGAACAAAAGATCTTAATACCCGAATCTCGACTGCTTGAGTCTCGATTTCCTCTAGAAGGCGCATCTGATGCGGATGTTGGAGATAACGCAATGCTTACTTACAAACTCAGTCCAAATGAGTTTTTCATTCTTGATATTATAAATAAAAAAGATAAAGGCAAATTCCCAGCACTTGTTCTGCGAAAACTGCTTGATCGCGAAGAAAATCATCAACTTAGATTGTTACTGACTGCAACTGACGGAGGGAAACCCGAACTTACTGGATCTGTATCTCTGTCGATCCTGGTGTTGGATGCGAATGATAATGCCCCTATATTTGACCGATCCGTTTACGAAGTTAAAATGTATGAAAACCCAGCGAACCAATCATTAGTAATATGGCTAAACGCTTCTGATGCGGATGAAGGAATAAACAAGGAAATGACATATTCATTTAGCTCTTTGATCCCACCCAGCATAAGAAGGAAATTTCTAATTAATGAAAGGACCGGAGAAATAAGAGTAAATGACGGCATTGACTTTGAGGATAGCAATACTTACGAAATTCATGTAGATGTTACAGATAAAGGAAACCCATCTATGGTTGGTCACTGCACCGTCCTAGTGGAAATCCTGGATGAAAATGATAATTCACCTGAGGTGTTTGTCACTTCTTTGTCTGTTCCAGTCAAAGAGGATGCTCAAATGGGCACAGTAATCGCCCTGATCAGCGTGTTGGACCGCGATTCGGGTGCCAACGGGCAGGTAACATGCACCCTGACGCCCCATGTTCCCTTCAAGCTGGTGTCCACTTTCAAGGATTACTATTCTCTGGTGCTGGACAGCGCCCTGGACCGCGAGAGCGTGGCGGCCTATGCGCTGCTGGTGACAGCGCGGGACGCGGGCTCGCCTTCTCTGTCGGCCTCGGCCAGCGTGTCCGTGGAGGTGGCAGACGTGAACGACAATGCGCCGACGTTCCCGCAGCCCGAGTACACGGTGTTCGTGAAGGAGAACAACCCGCCCGGCTGCCACATCTTCACGGTGTCAGCGCGCGACGCGGACGCGCAGGAGAACGCGCTGGTGTCCTACTCGCTGGTGGAGCGGCGGGTGGGCGAGCGTGCGGTGTCGAGCTACGTGTCGGTGCACGCGGAGAGCGGCAAGGTGTACGTGCTGCAGCCGCTGGACCACGAGGAGCTGGAGCTGCTGCAGTTCCAGGTGAGCGCGCGCGACGCGGGCTTCCCGCCTCTGGGCAGCAACGTGACGCTTCAGGTGTTCGTGCTGGACGAGAATGACAATGCGCCTGCGCTGCTGCCGCTTCGGACGGGCGGCGCAGGCGGCGCTCTGACAGAGCTGGTGCCGCGGTCTGTGGGCCCAGGCCACGTGGTGGCGAAGGTGCGGGCGGTGGACGCCGACTCGGGCTACAACGCGTGGCTGTCTTATGAGCTGCAGCCAGCGGCGGACGGCGAGCGCAGCCTGTTCCGCGTGGGACTGTACACTGGCGAGGTCAGCACGACGCGCGCCCTAGACGAGGCGGACGCGTCACGCCAGCGCCTGCTGGTGCTGGTGAAGGACCACGGCGAGCCAGCGCTGACGGCCACGGCCACCGTGCTGCTGTCGTTGGTGGAGAGCGGCCAGACCCTGAAGACCTCGTCACGGGTGTCAGCGGGCATCGCGGGCGCCGAGGCGGCGCTGGTGGACGTCAACGTGTACCTGATCATCGCCATCTGCGCGGTGTCCAGCCTGTTGGTGCTCATGCTGATGCTGTACACGGCGCTGCGGTGCTCGGCGCCGCCCACGGAGGGCACGTGCGGGCCCGGGAAGCCCACGCTGGTGTGCTCCAGCGCTGTGGGGAGCTGGTCGTACTCGCAGCAGAGGCGGCAGAGGGTGTGCGCTGGGGAGGGGCCGCCCAAGACGGACCTCATGGCCTTCAGCCCCAGCCTTCCGCCATGTCTGGTGCCTGATGTGGAAGTGGAAAAACAGTCTAATCGAGTGGACCACTCTGGGAAGGTGGGTTATTTTGTTTTTATTTCATATTCTACTTTTTGAATATTTTCTCTCACAGAATATTTCTATATTTTCAGGACTGTCTTAATCCTTTTGATATACATACTGCTTATCTTCAAACATTTATAGTAATACCTATTGTAATATGATTAATTTGAGAATTTCATTTTTAAATTTCCTATTATACCCGGTACATCAACTTTTGCTTGATAGTTCAGTTTTAAAAATATTTATTGTATTCTGAATATGTGTATATTTCCATGTGCAAATATTTTATTTATGTTGTATGTTATTTATTTTTATTACCAGTCTCTTTATGTTATAAACATTTTTAAGTTCCACACTTCTATTTGTTAAGTATTTCATTTTCAAACTACTATTTGAAATGACCTTTAATTACATTAATTAACAAGTATACTGCATTGTCACTATCGCTTCAGTGGCAAAATGTGGTTTTTGCTCCCCAAACTGTAGACTATGTGTATTGCAACATAACTTATATGACATATTAGATCTTTAATATTTAGCAACTACACATTCTCCTCAAATGTATTTTTCAATTAATATGCCTTTTCATTTTTATTTCAGTAGTGGTGGTACTTGTGCCTAGTGTGTATTATTCACTTTTCTTTGCTGAAGAAAAGGTGAATTTCATAGTTATTTACATAAATTAATCTAGCAGCTCTTCAATATCTGCTCCTTTATCAACATTAGGCATTACTTATGACATTCAAGTATTAGCTCTTCCACTTTGAGAAAGGAGCCATAATTATGCTTAATAACTGGGAGCATTTGGAAATCATTTTCAATTTTAAGGAGACTGAGAATGCTTACTTTAGTCCAAATTAATATAAGAATTCTGAAAAAAAATGGAATTATCCTCTTAGAATTTTCCTACTGCTCTGGTATCGTGTAGTATAGTTTAATTTATAGTTTCTCTAGTCTTCTTAAACAGGGTTAGGTTGGATGATATAGACTCAGAAATGCAAAACCAGTTCAATTGCATGCTGTCAATACCGTCCTTTCAATTATGCCTTTCAGAAACTGGCTGTAACCTGACACCCATGATTTCATATTTTCTCTTTTATTAAATCCAGTATTACCAAATTACTCATAATGCAACTTTATCAACTCGACTCTGGTTCTTAGTAGTTACTTTTTCTTTTTCCTTTCC
Organism: Choloepus didactylus; assembly: GCF_015220235.1. Classification (NCBI taxonomy): domain Eukaryota; kingdom Metazoa; phylum Chordata; class Mammalia; order Pilosa; family Megalonychidae; genus Choloepus; species Choloepus didactylus. The sequence goes on from NC_051319.1 coordinate 84,948,140, forward strand.
CATTCAGTATGCAGATTGAAATTCTTACTCAGCTTAGTATGTACTTCATAGTTTCCAATAAAATTTGAAATGATTTTTCAAATTTTGGAACACAGAAAAGTACAACTGTTGCAGGAATATAAGCATGGTGTTGATGTCTCCAACTTACAGAGATTATAGATAAATTAATGCAGAGTATAAAGTGTATTTGTTACTGTATCAAATAAGTTTATGAAATATATACTTTCTCTCAGGTATGTGAAAAAAATTCCCCTGGATATCTTGTGTCACCTCATTCTCTTCTATTTCCTTATAAGAGCGCACCTCAATCATACAAGTCTTAGGTCTCTAGGTTCTAGAGATTGATTGGTAATAACTATTAGGTTTAATTTCATATAATTTTAAGTCTTTTAGTGTAAATATTAGGAGGTGATTTAACCTCCAAGGTGAAAGTTATGCTGGTTAGGCCCCCAAACTTTCAAAGACATAATGATCATCATTGTGTGCATATAATTGTGGTTATCTTTGATTTATAATTCCTTGTTCTTTCTAATATAGGCATATGTGTACTGGGTTGTGTATTTTTCAGTGCTATGACTTTTTATTTTATTTTTCATTTGGTAGTTTCTTTGTGTTAAAATTTCTTACAAGGTGGTCTCTGTTAAACTCAGATCAATAATGTCTCAGAGTACACCCAAAGAAAACACAAAGTATATTTAAAATCAATGTATAGTTCAATCTTTTCTCTTACCTAAAGTACATATTGTGATTTCCAAACTTAAAATTTGTCTTACATACTTTTGTATTTGTTCTCTGAGCTTCTGTAATCATAAATCCCCAGACCCATCAACATCCTGGATACTTAGGTTTATATCAACTTGTATATTGACTTCCTTCTTCTTACATCTACCTGTCTATTGGCCTTTTATAATGTTGGTTTTCAACCTCTGCAGAACAGTCATATCCAAAAATATCTCTTCATCTGAACTATTATGAAACACAGAATTATGTGTTTACCAGTTTAGTCCTGTTTATTTTATTTTGTCCTGTTTTGGATAGATTTCCTTTAAAAACACAAATACTCACAAAAATGTTAACACAACAAATTAACATTTTATCCAGCAGCATGATAATCCTAAAGTCTATGGAGGAGGAAGTACAGAAAGGGGGGTGGAAATGAGAGAGTTCAGAATGAGAAACTGAAAGACAGCAAAGATAAAATTTACTGATTTCCATCTGATAGTGTCTATTGCTGGATCTATTAAGACAGATACTTTTAAAAACTTTGTGTATAGTTTCTTCCATTCAATTCAGAGGCATGATACTAGAAAATTTCCCAAATCAAGGATTGCTTTTCACATTCTTGCCAGTAAAGGAATTAGTCCATTTCTTTTCAAACTATATTAAAGCATCATGTTTTAATAACTATATTTAACATGCTAATTATTAGATGGCATTAAAATGAGGCTAGTCATGAGTGGTCTTCAGTTCTTCATTAGCATAGTATTTGTGATAGCCTATTTCAAGATTAACAAATCCACAGTTTTATTGATATAATTATTTGGTATATGAAAGCCTTGGAATTTGAGAGCTTTAAAAGTTATCATTTATTTGTAAAAAACGGAATGAACCTTAGCATACAGTCCTTCCTACAGGGAATGGATTTTTCAGTTAGCAAATGTGGGGAGGTTTTAAATGTTTTAGTCATCATCTTTCTGAATTTATTCCCTTTGATATGCTAAAATTCTATCTTGCTCCTTTCTTTATGCAAGTATTGGTCTAAAATTTGTCTTTCGCCATTAAAAATAATTAAAGGTGATTAGACTTAAATCTTAGATTAGACTAGAAATCTTTGGCATAGATTTATAGTCTTTGTATAGTTGTTTTTCAATGTTTGAAATAAAGTCTTGATGCCCACATTTACATAAAACCTAAGATTCCCTTGAAACCCATTTACAGTTTTTTTTAGTTGAGAAACTTGGAAGTTTCTCAGTGGCTGCCATCTTACTGAAATGATTTCAGTTATATGATAGTTGGTTATTTAAAATCATGAGAATGATTGAAAGTTCTTCTTTACGTTCTTTCTTCTCTAGTCTCTTCTATAAATTTTATTGCAAATGAGAAAAATTTTATGCAAATTTCAACTTCATTTTGTATTTGAGGTAAAAATAGAAAATACAATTGAGTTAATGAAAGGGGTTTATTATGATCTTTACATTCTAATCTCCTTGAACCATTTCTGGATTAAAATGGATATAAGGAACAGACAGATATAAGCTATATTCCTGGTCCTGTGTTTGGGGTTTTTGGGTGTGGGGTGGGCAAGAAAGAGATTATCTTTGCCAATTAAGCAATGGATATAATGCAAATTAAAGTTGTCCATCAGGTTAATTACAACTTTCACCCTGAACTAATACGGTGATTGAAAAAAGCTTAAATGAGACAAATTCTTATAAACATACTCTTTGTTCCCAGATATCTGTGCTGGGTAAATCCATTAACATCAAAGCAAAGAAATAATTGGTTAAAGTGATAAGTAGCATTAATTTGAACCCCTGATATGTCGAGGTAGTAACTTAGAGGTTTTATTTCTTCAGTTATGCTCTACACAGTTAGACCAAATGTTTACAATAATTTAACATAGTAAAGGACTAAGCAACATGAAATTATAGAGTGTTAGGAATGGAGTAGACTTTAAGAGGCCATTACAAAATGGTCAGTTTCTAAAAGTCTAAAAAAACCCAGTATCACTAGCACCATACCAATATGGACTTTCTCATGTTCATTTATGTGCTAATATAGTTAGTGCAATAGTAGCATGTTCACTTGGATGTCTATATCCAAAATAAAACTCTTCTGGGAATTTTCTAATTTGTAAGACAAAACCACCTTTAGAGATCTAATGTTCACACATAAAGGAGATGTAATGAAAAACTTTGAAAAGCCCACAAAGAAAAACATGGACAAATATGAAAGAATTAAGAAAGAAGCAATGCGGGTGAAAGAAATAGTATGTAAAAAAAACTCAAACGCACTTACATATTGAACCACAGGATGTCGTTGTCCTCCAAAGAGAGGATTTTCTAGCAGAAGAAAATCACCTCCCCTGACGAGAAGCTCCACTATTCGGTGCTTTAAAGACCATAAACACAGGTATATAGTGTAAATATCGGCCGGGATCTAAGGAACAAAGAATCGAAGGAAAGATCTCAAAAGGACTACAGCTTTCCAGTCATGAAATATTGACTTATTAAACAGAAGAGAGGCATGATGTTAGCTTCCAGTCCAGGCGGCGGGCGATCCGGTTGCTCCCTGTTCTCGCTTCTGCTCCTCGCAGCCTGGGAGGCGGGGAGCGGCCAGGTCCACTACTCGGTCGCCGAGGAGGCCAAACACGGCACCTTCGTGGGCCGCATCGCGCAGGACCTGGGGCTGGAGCTGGCGGAGCTGGTGCCGCGCCTGTTCCGGGTGGCGTCCAAAGGCCGCGGGGACCTTCTGGAGGTAAATCTGCAGAACGGCATTTTGTTTGTGAATTCTCGGATCGACCGCGAGGAGCTGTGCGGGCGGAGCGCGGAGTGCAGCATCCACCTGGAGGTGATCGTGGAGAGGCCGTTGCAGGTTTTCCATGTGGAGGTGGAGGTGAAGGACATTAATGACAATCCGCCCGTTTTCCCAGCCACACAAAAGAACCTGTTTATTTCCGAAACCAGGGCGCTTGAATCTCATTTTTCACTAGAGGGCGCCTCGGATGCAGATATCGGATCCAACGCTCTGCTGACTTACAGACTGAGCCCCAATGAATATTTCTCGTTGGACGTACCAATCAATGAAGAGCAGGTAACACCGCTCGAACTAGTATTAAAAAAGCATTTAGACAGGGAAGTCTCTTCCGAGATTCTCTTGGTCCTCAAAGCAACTGATGGGGGCAAACCTGAGCTGACAGGCACCATAGAGATACGTATCACAGTTCTGGATGCAAATGACAATGCCCCAGTGTTTGACAAAGCAGTCTATCGTGTAAAATTACTGGAAAATGCAAGAAAAGGTAAACTGGTTATTAGACTTAACGCCTCGGATTTGGACGAGGGCTCAAACAGCCATATTCTTTATTCGTTTGGAACTGATATCTCCCCCAATATAGAAGCTTCTTTTCGCATGGATCCAGCCTCTGGAGAAATTGAAGTAAGTGGGAAAATAGATTTCGAAGAAACTAAGTTATATAAGATCCAGGTAGAGGCAGTCGACAAAGGAAATCCCCCAATGTTTGGTCACTGTACAGTTTTGATAGAAGTCTTGGACATCAATGATAATGCTCCAGAGTTGATGGTGACATCACTATCGCTCCCTATTCGAGAAGACGCTCCAGTAGGCACTGTCATCGCCCTGGTCAGCGTGTCCGACCGGGACTCCGGTACCAATGGACAAGTGACCTGCTTCCTAACTACCTATGTTCCCTTCAGGCTGGTGTCGACCTTCAAGAATTATTATTCGTTGGTGCTGGACAGAGCCTTGGATCGCGAGAAAGTGGCGGCCTATGCGCTGCTGGTGACAGCGCGGGACGGGGGCTCGCCTTCTCTGTCGGCCTCGGCCAGCGTGTCCGTGGAGGTGGCAGACGTGAATGACAACGCGCCGGCCTTTGCTCAGCCCGAGTACACGGTGTTCGTGAAGGAGAACAACCCGCCCGGCTGCCACATCTTCACGGTGTCAGCGCGCGACGCGGACGCACAGGATAATGCGCTGGTGTCCTACTCTCTGGTGGAGCGGCGGGTGGGCGAACGTGCTGTTTCGAGCTACGTGTCGGTGCACGCGGAGAGCGGCAAGGTGTACGCGCTGCAGCCGCTGGACCACGAGGAGCTGGAGCTGCTGCAGTTCCAGGTGAGCGCGCGCGACGCGGGCTTCCCGCCTCTGGGCAGCAACGTGACGCTGCAGGTGTTTGTGCTGGACGAGAACGACAACGCGCCGGCGCTGCTGCCGTCTCCGGCGGGTGGCGCGGGTGGCGCGCTGAGCGAGCTGGTGCCGCGGTCTGTGGGCGCGGGCCACGTGGTGGCGAAGGTGCGGGCGGTGGACGCCGACTCCGGCTACAACGCGTGGCTGTCTTACGAGCTGCAGCTGGCGGCCGGCAGCGAGCGCAGCCTGTTCCGCGTGGGACTGTACACTGGCGAGGTCAGCACGACGCGCGCCCTGGACGAGGTGGACTCGCCGCGCCAGCGCCTGGTGGTGTTGGTGAAGGACCACGGCGAGCCGGTGCTGGCGGCCACTGCTACCGTGCTGCTGTCGTTGGTGGAGAGCGGCCAGGCACTGAAGGCTTTGTCGCAGGTGTCGGTGGGCGTCACGGGCGCCGAGGCGGCGCTGGTGGACGTCAACGTGTACCTGATCATCGCCATCTGCGCCGTGTCCAGTCTGTTGGTGCTCACGCTGCTGCTGTATACGGCGCTGCGGTGCTCGGCGCCGCCCACGGAGGGCACGTGCGGGCCCGGGAAGCCCACGCTGGTGTGCTCCAGCGCTGTGGGGAGCTGGTCGTACTCGCAGCAGAGGCGGCAGAGGGTATGCTCTGGGGAGGCGCCGCCCAAGGCCGACCTCATGGCCTTCAGCCCCAGCCTTCCTCCAGGTCTGGATGGAGAAGACAGAGAGGAAAGGCAAGAGGCAGAGCTAAATCACCATGGACAGGTGAGTTTTCTGTAGATCCCCCCTGTTCGGGAAATCTATATTAAATATTTTTTAAAATCCAGTTTATTTCATGGACAATATTTTTCCAATTTTTCAAGTCGTATTTTCTATCTTTTTTTTCTTTATTAGAGATGTTGTGAGTTTACAGTACAATCATGCACAAGATACAGGATTCCCATGTTCCACTTTGCATTGGTTAGAACATTTGTTACAATTGTTGATAGCACATTTTTATAATTACAATATTGACAATAGTCCATGGCTTAACTCAAGGTTCACTGTTTCTGTAGTGTAGTTCTGTGGATTTCTTTAAAAAAATTATTCCATTACTATATAAACAATCTAACATTTCCCCTTCTAATCACATTCAGATATACATTTCAGTGCTGTTAATTAGGTTTACAATGCTGTGCTACCATCACTATCATGGACAATTTTTAATGACTTCTCTATTTTAAGCAAGTTTTTACGTAAGAAACAATGTTGTGTCAGTGAAATGCCGAAGGATACACATAGTCAACCGTATACGAAATGTCAGGTTACTTTGGCCAATAAATCCATTTCTCCTTATGTTTGGTTAAAAAATGTCAAAATGAGTAAGATGCAAGAATGGCTCTCCTGCCTTCATTTATTCTGAAATAATTTCCATTTTTCAATGATAAAACTCACATCACTTCATTTCACCTCAAATCTTCAGTAATGTAGATAGTCACTGGTGATTGTTTGCTCATCTTCCTTGTCTTTTAGCAGCCTTTTGTCATGATATTTTCACATTATTAAATCACTTGGCTTTCCTCACTTCAGGCTTGGATAAAAAATTGAGTGCTTACATTCTCTTCATTACCTCCAAAATGATTTACTTTTCTTTTTCTATGGTGTTAACATTCATTTAATATTTATTAAATATTTTTTAACTAAATAAATGATTCATTAAATAGTCATTAGCTTTGCTTCTATGGCTGTGATAAAATTGGTTTTCGGTTTATTTGCAGAAAAAAAATCAGCCTTGCACTCTAAGTTATATAACTTAAAATTCTGTCCATTTAAAAATTTTATTTCATAAAGGGGAAGAGATTTATGAAGCACCACATACTCAAACAGAGCTCCCTGATTTATGCTTCCAAAGTAAATTAGGGCAAATCAAATTATTCAATCAAAGGCATGCATATAGGCTTATAATAATCTGCACCATATGCTCTTAGGCTTGCTTTCTTGTTTTGTGAATTTTTCTAGGAAGGGAAAAGTTAAGAATCTATTAACATGAATACCCATTGACTTCTGTTAAGTTCACTCACGTCATCCTTTAAATGCTTTCTCTTTAACGCTTTCTCTTTAAACGCTTTCTCTTTAGTGTTTGTTAATTTTTATTCCGTGTGATATAATCACATCTGAAGATTCTAGAAAACAGCATTTACTTCTAGGTCATTCAGTGTGTCTTAGCTTTTTGTAGGGTGGTAGAATCTCAGATTGCTTTGAGAATCTGATGAAAACCCTAGGTGAGCCTTCTCCCTTGAAAATTACGCAACAAACCGCTTGGCATACTATTGGAGGAGTCCATGAATACCTCTATAAAGCCTATTCTTGGATCTCAGGACAAGAGCCTTTGTACCTCAATATTAATAGGCTAAAAACATTTAGGTATTCAAAAATAGACAAGGTAAAAGTTACTTAACATTTCAGACTCAAAAGTGATTAAGCCATACTATTATTGATGAAACGTTGTAAATATAATAGATGTGAATATTAGGAAGGACACATTATTGCCCATCTTCAAATGAAATACTTGGACTGACTCATGGTCATTTAAATTTAATAAAGGTATTGGAGTGTTTTAAGTATAGGTTAAAATTTTGCAAATCATCACATAAATAATCAAAATGCATTTTAGATAATTTCAAATTATCTGGGCTAATGCCTGCAACTTTAGCATCTTTCATATTTATTCTTAATCTCGGGATTACATTCTATGGTGCAAAATTATAATTTCAATCTGTTTTCTAGTTCAGTTATTGAAGTGTAAGGCTAACTTACAGTTAGTAAGTTATCTATTTTCTAGTTCAGTTATTGAAGTGAAAGGCTAACGTACACAGTTATTGAAGTGTAAGGCTTCTATCTGTTGAATAATTTATGTCTAACAATGTGTTAGGACTATATAAAGTACTATTTTTTCACTAAAGCTCCTTAGCAATTATGGTACATTAACTATTTTTTAAAATGGAAAATGCAAAATGAAGATACTTGGTGGCAATATTAGACAATCTAATTATCCTTAGAGTCTCAAAATTCAAATGTGTTTTTGATTAATTAAGAGCCAGTTTTATAGTTGATCTAAGTTATACTTGTGGCACCATTCTTAGTCATCTTATTCTTGGCCATGCATTTTTAGTTATGTGAAGGTTTCACATCACAGTTTTCATTATTATTTGTAAAAAGAGAGGTGACAATTTTGACTTGAATTATAATAAACTTATAAAATCTTTATTTACTTGTTCACAACTACCAGTGGGTTCTTATCTGTGTATTGTTTTCCCTAATGGCTCGTCTTGAATTAACAAATAAAATCATGAAAGGTCTTTTGATTCCCCTTTCCATCATTGTCACCATTCTGATTTTCTGAAGAGAAGCATATTCTGAATAACTACTAATTGGCCTGCAGGGAAAGATTTAGAGGGAAACCAAAAAGTCATTATCAAGTTCATATTCTTTTGAGTTTAGTGAATGAGATTAGGTTCCAGTACACATCAAGGGATCTTTTTTTAATATTAGCGTTCCATTGCCACCTTAAAATATTGTGAAATTTAGAGGCTTCAACACTTTACATGAAAACACTTTACTCCTGTTAGAGTAAAACTTTCCACAATCTGTACCCAAGCCTCATTTTAGCATGTTATGGAAATGAGAGCTGTTGTATGAGGAGATACATTTAAGTATCAAAGAACCAAAACAGTGACACCTTCCATATTTATGATGAATTCTAGTAGTCACCATGTGAATAAAATAATTTATATAAATGAAATGCTTTTTAATTAATGGAAATAATATTTTAGTTTCTTTTCCTTTACAAAATGAGAGAATTCTTGACTGTCTCCTAAAGGCCTACAATGGAGGGCTGTGAGGACAAAATTAAAGCCATCAAAACAGTGTGGATTTTAAACTATTTAAGGGTAGGGATGCTGTACACTATACTTTATTCTCCATGATAGCAAAAAAGTAGTTTATGATACACTATATTTCAATGATAATTTTATGATAGACTTTGAAGCTCAAGATGTTCATAAAAATACAATGTAATAAAAGTATTTGTGCCTTGTTGCTAATATAAAAATACATTAATTAAATGAATATTCACTAGCTATGAAAATATTCAAGCATAGAATTTTAGAAACAATTTTGGATGAACCTGGACATGGCCATACCAAAAGGAGAACCTCAGGTTCTTTCTTGTACTTACATAATCAGTCACATGGTGTCGCTATACACTCAAAAGGTGAAAAAGGAAAATTTGTCTCCGCGCCCAAAGATTCCAACCCTTCACAAAACACGATCGACTCCATATTGACTGAACGCAGGATAAAATTTACTAAATACATGCTTAAAGAAAAGGGCTAATGCTCATAAAAGACTCCATGCGAGAGATTCCTTAAAACTGACCTTAGAAGTCCTCATTAACTGCAATGGTGTTTTCCTGGCGAGGAGACCCGGGAGCCCAACGTCTGCTGCTCTCGCTTCTGGTCCTCACAGCCTGGCAGGCGGGGAGCGGCCAGGTCCACTACTCCGTCCCCGAGGAGGCCAAACACGGCACCTTCGTGGGCCGCATCGCGCAGGACCTGGGGCTGGAGCTGGCCGAGCTGGTGCCGCGCCTGTTCCGGGTGGTTACCAAAAGCCGCGCCGACCTACTGGAGGTAAATCTGCAGAACGGCATTTTGTTCGTGAATTCTCGGATCAACCGGGAGGAGCTGTGCGGGCGGAACGCGGAGTGCAGCATCCACCTGGAGGTGATCGTGGACAGGCCGCTGCAGGTTTTCCATGTGGAGGTGGCGGTGAAAGATGTTAACGACAACCCGCCGGTTTTCAGAGAAAGAGAACAAAAGGTACTTATTTCTGAATCTGCCCCTCTGGACTCTAATTTTCCTCTAGAGGGAGCTTCCGATGCAGATATCGGTGTAAATTCTCTTTTGACCTACAAGTTAAGTGTAAACGAACATTTCGCGCTTAAAATAACAACAAAAAACGATAGAAGTATATCGCCTGAATTAGTTCTTCGGAAGTCATTGGATAGAGAGGAAAACCCAGAACTTAGATTATTGCTGACTGCTACTGACGGAGGTAAGCCAGAACTAACAGGATTTGTTCAGATTCAAATAACCATCCTGGATGTGAATGACAACGCTCCAGAGTTTGATAAGCCTGTTTATAAAGTAGCGTTGTTAGAAAATGTCCTAAACTCCACTAGAGTGATTCGACTGAATGCCTCAGATTTAGACGATGGACCTAATAGAGAAATTTCCTATGGAATCAGAATGATTCTGCCAATGAGTGAGAAATGTATGTTTTCGATAAATCCAGACACAGGTGAAATAAGAATTTATGGGATGCCGGATTTTGAAGAGAATAATGCATATGAAATTCAGGTTAACGCCATAGATAAAGGGATTCCCCCCATGGCAGGACATAGCACAGTCCTGGTGGAAGTTCTGGACCTGAATGACAACGTCCCTGAGGTAATGGTTACTTCGCTGTCGCTTCCCGTGCGAGAGGATGCTCAGGTGGGCACGGTCATCTCCCTGATCAGTGTGTCAGACCAAGACTCTGGGGCGAACGGGCAGGTGACCTGCTCTCTGACGCCCAATGTTCCTTTCAAGATAGTGTCCACTTTCAAGGACTATTATTCTCTGGTGCTAGAGAGTTCCCTAGACCGCGAGAGCGTGTCGGCCTATGCGCTGCTGGTGACAGCGCGGGACGCGGGCTCGCCTTCTCTGTCGGCCTCGGCCAGCGTGTCCGTGGAGGTGGCAGACGTGAACGACAATGCGCCAGCCTTCGCGCAGCCCGAGTACACGGTGTTCGTGAAGGAGAACAACCCTCCCGGCTGCCACATCTTCACGGTGTCCGCGCACGATGCGGACACGCAAGAGAACGCGCTGGTGTCCTACTCTCTGGTGGAGCGGCGGGTGGGTGAGCGTGCGGTGTCGAGCTACGTGTCGGTGCACGCGGAGAGCGGCAAGGTGTACGTGCTGCAGCCGCTGGACCACGAGGAGCTGGAGCTGCTGCAGTTCCAGGTGAGCGCGCGCGACGCAGGCTTCCCGCCTCTGGACAGCAACGTGACGCTACAGGTGTTCGTGCTGGACGAGAACGACAACGCGCCGGCCCTGTTGCCACCTCGGGTGGGCGGTGCGCTGGCGGAGTTGGTTCCGCAATCTGTGGGCGCGGGTCACGTGGTGGCGAAGGTGCACGCAGTGGACGCTGACTCCGGCTACAATGCTTGGCTGTCCTATGAGCTGCAGCCGGCGGCGGGCGGTGAGCGCAGCCCGTTCCGCGTGGGGCTGTACACCGGCGAGATCAGCACCACGCGGTCCCTGGACGAGGCGGACCCACCGCGCCAGCGCCTGCTGGTGCTGGTGAAGGACCACGGCGAGCCAGCGCTGGTGGCCACGGCCACTGTGCTGCTGTCGCTGGTGGAGAGCGGCCGGGCACTGAAGGCTTCTTCGCGGGCGTTGGTGGGCGTCACAGGCACGGAAGAGGGGCTGGTGGACGTCAACGTGTACCTGATCATCGCCGTCTGCGCCGTGTCCAGCCTGCTGGTTCTCACGTTGCTGCTGTACTCGGCGCTGCGGTGCTCGGCGTCGCCCACGAAGGGCGCGTGCGGGCCCGGGAAGCCCACGCTGGTGTGCTCCAGCGCGGTGGGGAGCTGGTCGTACCCTCAGCAGAGGCGGCAGAGAGTGTCTTCTGGGGAGGGGCCGCCCAAGACGGACCTCATGGCCTTCAGTCCCAGCTTTCCGCAGTCACGAGAAGATTGTTTAAATTCTACCAGTGAAGTAAGTCTTTGATATCATTTGAAGATATTTTTTTCTCAGAACTTGCTTGTGGGTTATAACTAGTCCTCTTATGTCTTTTTCTTCATAATGTTATCCTTTAAACCACGAAATTCCTCCTCTGTAATACGGTCATTCTCTGTCATTCTGAAACCTCCTGTATTTGCCTGATATTGCTTTTAATGAATGGAATGCTTAGAATGGAGGACATAGATCACCACACTTTTTCATTTTCCTGTCTTATCATTTGCCCTACTAGTATGAATTATTAAACTTGAAAAATATTAGTAAATTAGAGTTAAAGGTGCTTGATACTTCTTAAATTTTTTAAAAAAATTGGGACAGAATTTCAAGATCACAGAAAAATTGCAAAAAAAGTGCAGAGTTCCCAGATACCATTAGCAAGATTCCCCAAATTGTATGTATGTATATTTATATCTACACATACACACACATGCTTTTGAAAAATCAATCATTTAAAATTATGTTGCAGTCAGTGGCAGTTCCTGCAATGAGTAGACTTGAGTGAACCAATATACCTAATTAGAACAGTGCTGGCATTTAATGAGTGTTTAACAAATCTTGTTTGTGTTACTTCTTTCATTATCTATACAGATTGCTCCTTTTGCTTTCTGTATGTAATTATAACAAGTAATTTTTCTTTAAAACCACATTTTAAGTTAAAATCATGAGCAAAATATTTAGTCCCTGAAGATAATAGATTGTTTAAATATTTATTCCATAAATTTATACTTAGGTAGGAGAAATTGCAATTTTAATTTAGTTATGTTAAACTAATATTTTATGGTTTATCCATCAACTAGAAAGGAAGATCTATTTTGCATGGAGAGGACAAGGTTTGTTGTCTTTTTAGGCGCAATTATACCATTAGATCTATTTTCTAAGTAATTTCTAATTGGTGAATTTGGTTGATAATATTTCATTCTATCCTCTTTGTTTTACAATTTAGCATGCAAGAATAATGAGTTTTCTTTAGTTACAAAGGAATTTACTGTCTTTTCCCCAATTACTTTGTTCACTTGTAAACTTATTCCCTTTCTCTTTAAGTATGAAACTACTATTGAATTTTTCCAGGGTATAAAATATGTGTGTGTGTATGTATGTATGTAGTGTACATACTTTAGTTAGAGATACTTGAGTGTTTTTATAATCAGAGGGAAAGAAACCAGTAAAGAAGGAGATACTGAAGATGAGAAAGACAGAAAGCGCATGACCATGAAAATGAAGAATGTAAAGAAGGGAAAAATAGAAAATAATTAACCTTTAAGAGCATAGGGTTGGCCTTAAAAGTAGGGATATTTTTTCCTTTGAACTAGTAGTGAAGAGAAAAGAGAGACTATAAAGGGAAATGTTGATATGAGAAGAAAGCCAGCCATTGAGTTCACGTCTTATGACATCTCTTTATAAGTAAGTAATCTGAGAATGAGGTGTTGGGAATGAGATTGGGAATTTGAGAAGAGAGGGAAGAGTAGGGAAGAATCTCTGTAAAGAAGGCAGAAATGAGTTAATTATGAATTCATTTTAGTGCCCAATTGAGGTTAAGTTGAGAGGAAACTTGTAGAGAATACAGTCATCGTGATTAAGTGACTTCCTTATTCTGAAAAGTTCAATAGGCAGAATGGAGAAAAATGTATAGTTAGGTTAACTGTGTTGGGGGTTGAAGATTAGAGGAGTAATATAAGTAGGTGAGTCATCCTAGGGTGTCTGGAAGGACATATTTTAAATGGTTGACTATGTAGTTTAGGCCAGAAGGAGAGGCAAGTAAAGCCAGGTAAGGCCTGATAGACAAGAAGAATTGAAAAGAATCAAGGGACTATTCCTATTATAAGAGTAAAGATATGTTAGTAAAAGTAAGGGAGCAGGAGAGGTGGAAGAATTGTTAACCAGAGAACTATTTTAGAGTTGGAGGTTTTTAATATGGAGCAATTTTACATGATTGATTGATAATTATGAGGATGATGTGGGTAAGAGGAGGCCAAATACTTGATCCAATCTCGGATGGGATAAAAGGTACAGAAATGAGCTCAACTATGATTTCCTGCAGAAACAGGTGAGATAACTATTGGAGCTGTGCTATCATAGTGCTATTTGGCCTGGGAGCTTTGTGCCATGGGAAAGATAGTTATAACAATACATAAAAGTAGGATTCCTATCTTCTTTGCTAAAGATGTGTTAATATCTTTTTTAGCTGTTGTTACTTGGAAAACCAGAGTCAATTTAAATGATAGTAGTTTTTCCCAAATGATGATGAAGTAAGATGGGGAGGGGAATGGGGCAGTTTAACCTACTGGTAGTAATTTAAATTCTGTTAAACACATAGGATGCTAGTTCTTGGTATGGTAAGTATTTTATACAAAGGAATCCCAAACTTTAAAACATTTTTATATCTAATAGTCTAAATTATTGTATGTTTATGTACACTCACACACACTCATGTACAAACCCATACACACATTTTGAGTGGATACTTGCTTTCAAACACAAATATTTTATCCATATTTCACAGTCACATTGGGGAGAATTTACAAATATGATTTATGTTTAAAAATCTGATGTATCACCTACCAATATTTTCAGTCTTCATCTATTTTATTCTAACGTGATTGATTGTTTCCATTTGGATTCAATGGCTATTGTGTAAGGGGATTATGAACAAATTACAGGGAAAGAACATTCCCACCAAAGCCTACATGACTGTGCAGACTAGAAAACTGTCTGAAAGCGAATGTAGAATATTCTCCTTTTAAAACTCTGCATGGGAGTTTTACACATACAACAATGAATTTTTGGTAAAATGGAACTCATCAACAAATCGCCAACTAACATCGTACTGAGCAGAATACAGTGATTTGTTTACTCTTTCTGGAAAGAAAAACATTTCATCTTAAAATCACCAATTCGTAGTGAAAAGCGTCAGAAAATGCAAGAAAAAAATCTTCATCAGTGGAAAATAAGACTGAGTCATTCTTACACTTACGCATTTATACGCATGGTGTCGCTCTTCACTGAGAACGTATCCGCGACCAACCAGCCGCCCGCTTCTTCCTTCAGAGAATATGGCAGGCAGCGGAAAGCCACTTGCGAAACCTGCCGCAGAAGAAGGCGGTAAAATTGGACCTTGAGAGGCAGTTTGTCGTAAGGTGTTCTGTAAACTTTAGATGTCTCTCGAGCCTTTTGAGTGTACCATGCTGTTTTCTTGGCGAGAAGGCCTGGGAGCCCGACATCTGCTACTCTTGACTCTGCTCCTCGCAGCCTGGGAGGCAGGAAGCGGCCAGGTCCACTACTCGGTTCCCGAGGAGGCCAAACACGGCACCTTCGTGGGCCGCATCGCGCAGGACCTGGGGCTGGAGCTGGCCGAGCTGGTGCCTCGCCTGTTCCGCGTGGCGTCCAAAGGCCGCGAGGACCTTCTGGAGGTAAATCTGCAGAATGGCATTTTGTTTGTGAATTCTCGGATCGACCGCGAGGAGCTGTGCGGGCGGAGCGCGGAGTGCAGCATCCACCTGGAGGTGATTGTGGACAGGCCGCTGCAGGTTTTCCATGTGGAAGTGGAGGTGAAAGACATTAACGACAACCCGCCGGTGTTCCCGGAAAGTAAGAAAAGAATAGGCATTGCAGAATTGAGACCTCCGGAAACGCGGTTCCCACTAGATGGCGCAAGCGATGCAGATATTGGAGTAAACTCGGCCTTAACCTACCGACTAAATCCAAACGACTATTTCGCTTTGGACACACAACATAATCGTGAACAAACGTCTTCATTATCACTCGTGTTGAGGAAATCATTGGACAGAGAGGAAATTCAGGCGCATGATTTATTACTGACAGCCAGTGATGGAGGTAAACCCGAGCTGACCGGCTCAGTTCAGCTGCTGATCAAGGTGCTGGATGTGAATGATAACGCTCCAGAATTTGACCAATTCATTTATAAAGTAAGAGTGTTAGAGAACGCATTTAATGGAACGTTGGTGATTAAGTTAAATGCCACAGATCCTGATGATGGTGCAAATGGGGATATAGTCTATTCTTTTAGAAGGCCTGTATCGCCTGCTGTGGTATCTGCATTTACCATAAATCCTAACAGTGGAGAAATTAGGACCAAGGGTAAAATGGATTTCGAGGAAAAGAAATTGTATGAAATACCCGTGGAGGCAGTTGACAAGGGTAATATTCCTATGGCGGGTCATTGTACCGTTTTGGTGGAAGTACTAGATGTAAATGACAATGCCCCAAAGGTTACAATCACTTCTCTGTCACTCCCCATCAGAGAGGACGCTCAACCTAGCACTGTCATAGCCCTGATCAGTGTGTCTGACCAAGACTCTGGGGTTAACGGACAGGTCACTTGCTCACTTACACCCTACATCCCCTTCAAACTGGTGCCCACCTTCAAGAATTATTATTCTCTGGTGCTGGATAGCGCCCTGGACCGCGAGAGCGAGGCCGCCTATGCTCTGGTGGTGACAGCGCGGGACGGGGGCTCGCCTTCACTGTCGGCCTCGGCCAGCGTGTCCGTGGAGGTGGCAGACGTGAACGACAACGCTCCTGTCTTCACGCAGCCTGAGTACACGGTATTCGTGAAGGAGAACAACCCTCCCGGCTGCCACATCTTCACGGTGTCAGCGCGCGACGCGGACGCGCAGGAGAATGCGTTGGTGTCCTACTCGCTGGTGGAGCGGCGGGTGGGCGAGCGTGCGATGTCGAGCTACGTGTCGGTGCACGCGGAGAGCGGCAAGGTGTACGCGCTGCAGCCGCTGGACCACGAGGAGCTGGAGCTGCTGCAGTTCCAGGTGAGCGCGCGAGACGCGGGCTTTCCGCCTCTGGGCAGCAACGTGACGCTGCAGGTGTTCGTGCTGGACGAGAACGACAACGTGCCGGCGCTGCTGCCGTCTCGGGCGGGCGGTGCGATGAGCGAGCTGGTGCCGCGGTCTGTGGGCCCAGGCCATGTGGTGGCGAAAGTGCGCGCGGTGGACGCTGACTCCGGCTACAACGCGTGGCTGTCTTATGAGCTGCAGCCGGCGGCGGGCGGCGAGCGCACCCCGTTCCGCGTGGGGCTGTACACGGGCGAGATCAGCACGACGCGCTCCATGGACGAGGCGGACGCGCCGCGCCACCGCCTACTGGTGCTGGTGAAAGACCATGGTGAGCCGGCGCTGGGGGCCACGGCCACTGTGCTGCTGTCACTGGTGGAGAGCGGCCAGACGCTGAAGACGTCGTCGCGGGCGTCGTTGGGCGTTGCAGGCGCTGAGGCGGCGCTGGTGGACGTCAACTTGTACTTGATCATCGCCCTCTGCGCGGTGTCCAGCCTGTTGGTACTCACGCTGCTGCTGTACACGGTACTGTGGTGCTCGGCGCCACCCACAGAGGGCTTGTGCGGGCCCGGGAAGCCCACGCTGGTGTGCTCCAGCGCGGTGGAGAGCTGGTCGTACTCGCAGCAGAGGAGGCAGAGGGTGTGCGCTGGGGAGGGGCCGCCCAAGACCGACCTCATGGCCTTCAGCCCCTCTGTCCCTCCTTGTCTGAGTTCTGCAGAGTTAACAGGCCAGAGAGAAGCTGAACAAGAAAATTTGCAAGAGGTGAGTTTCTATTTTAATTTGTTGTGCTATTCAGCCTTCCTCGGAGTCGAGGTTTTAAGATGTTTTATATTCTAATTTTTAAATTATCATTTTTAAATTTTAATTTTATTCCTCTCGATGTTTAATGACTGTCATAGACATTATGGGTTGGATTACTCTACAGAGAGAAATCTTAATTCCGATACCATAATGAATCATCCACAACAGTAATTACTTGTTTTTGTTTTCTTAACAGTGTTAAGTATTTGTTGCATATGTGAGCATTTACTAGAAACTCTGAACATTGTTAGAACTTTAAAATTTAGAAAATGTTTGTTTTAATGAAGTTAATTGTAATTTAAAATTTCTAAATATTTTATTTAAACTTATGCCCACATACATGTGTTATTTTAAAGGGCTTTATAGCTCTTTCATAACTTCTCATAGACTACCTTTTTGAAGTGCATTTCTTTCTTTTTTTAAATATTTTTTGCCCGGTTCCTCTGCCTTTTTTCTCTAGACACATTAGCATTCCCCTCCCAGGTATCCCATATGAAAAAAACTTGTGATTGTCCTTTCATATTTTTATTTGCACTCATGTGTTTACTCATACACATACATACATCTAATGGGTTTATATTGTTCCTTTTATAAAGTTGTTTAATATATGTGCATTTTTTTTTCTTTTCTCAGTCACCAGTTCTCTGTGAAATTCCTGCAAATCTAATACTTTTACCCCACCAATATATTTTTGATAGTCCAGTAGATGATTTGGAACTATTTTCTCTCATTCTATAAACTGTCTTTTCACTTTCTTGATAATATCCTTTAATTCACAAAAGTTTTGAATTTTGATGACTCATATTTATTGATTGTTTCCTTTGTTGCTCATACTTTTGATGTCATATTTAAAAATCCATTGGCAAATTCTAGGTCACAAAGATTAGCTCCTATTTTTATCTTCTAAATGTTTTATGGTTTTAGTGCTGGTATTTAGATTCTTGATCCATTTTTGGCTTAATTTTTGTACATGAGGAGAAGTAGGGGCCCAACTTCCTTCTTCAGATTTGGATATCCACTTTTCCCAGTACCATGAGTTGAAGAGACTATTCTTTCACCATTGCATATACTTGGCAACATTGTTGAATTGAAAACCAATTTTCCACAGATGTGTGGGTCTATTTCTGTACTTTCAATTCAGCTCTGTAAGTTTATTTTTCTATCCTCATGCTAGTAACACACTCTTTTGATTACCGTAGCTTGTAGTAAGTTTTGATGACAGGACATGCAAGACCTCCAACTTTGTTCTTCTCCAACATTGTTTTGGTTATTCAGAGCTCCTTGCTTTTCCACATGAATTTGAGGATTTCCATTTCTACAATAAAGGCTGCTAGATTTTTATTGGGATTGTGTTGAGTCTATAGATGACTTTGAGTAGTATTGACATCTGAACAATATTAAGTTTTCCAGTCCATGAATATGGGATGTTTTGCCATTTATTTAAGTCTTCTTTAATTTCTTTCAGGTGTGTTTTGTAGTTTTCCTAGAGATTTTTTTCCTTTAGATACTATAGTAAATGGAACTGTTTTCTTAATTTCCTCTTTGGATTGTTCATTTCTAATGTACAGAAACACAACTGATTTTTTCATTTTGATATTGTACCCTGCTGAATTTGTTTACTAGCTTTGGTATTTCACTTGTGGGTTCCATTGGATTTTCTATATGTAAGTTCATGTCATCTGTGAATAGAGATAGTTTAACTTCTTCCTTTCCAATTCGGATACCTTTTATTTCTTTTTCTTTCACAGTAGCTCTGGTTAGAACTTCTAGTACAATATTGAATTACAGTGGTGAAAGCAGACATCCTTGTCTTGTTTCTGATCTTAAGGGGAAAGCAAGCAGTCTTTTACCATTGAATATGTTAGCTGTAGGATTTTCATAAATGGTCTTTATCATATTGAGAAAGTTGCCTTCTATTCCTAGTTTTCTGACGTTTTTTTTTAATCAAGGAAAGGGGTAGATTATGTCAAATGCCTTTTATGAATCTATTTACATAATCATGTGTTTTCCTTTGTTCTCTTTATGTCGTTTATTAACACTGGTTGATTTTCATATGTTGAACCACCTTTGCATTCTTGGGGTAAATTCTACTCAGTCATGGTGTATAACCCTGTTCATATAGTGTTGGATTTGGTTTGCTAGTATTTTGTTAAAGATTTTTTCATCTGTGATCATAAGGGGCATTGGTCTGTAATTTTCTTTCCTTGTGATGTCTTTATCAGGCTTCCGTATCAGGGTGGTGCTGACCTCATAGAATGAATTAGAAAGTTTTCACTCCTTTTGAATTCTTTGGCAGTTTGAGAAGGATTGGTGATACTTCTTTAAATGTTTGGTATAATTCATCTGTGAAGCCGTCTAGTCCTGAACTTTTCTTTGGTGGAAGATTTTTGATTATTGACACAATCTCTCTACTTGTGTTCTGGTTTGCTAATGCTGCGGTTTTGCAAAACACCAGAAATGGATTGGCTTTTATAAAGGGGGTTTATTTGGTTACAAAGTTAGTTTTAAGGCCATAACAGTGTCCAAGTTAAGTTATCAACAATAGGGTACCTTCACTGAAGGATGGCCAGTGGAATCTGGAAAACTTCTGTTAGCTCAGAAGGCTTGTGGCTGGCGTCCACTTGCTCCCAGGTTGCGTTTCAAAATGGTGTTTGTGCCAGTTTGAATGTATTGTGCCCCCAAACGCCATTATCTTTGATGTAGTCTTGTGGGGCAGACACTTTGGTGCTGATTAGATTTGCTTGGAATGTGCCCCACCCAGCTGTGGGTGATGACTCTGATGAGATAATTTCCATGGAGGTGTGGCCCCACCCATTTAGGGTGGGCCTTGATCAGTGGAGCCATATAAATGAGCTGACTCAAAGAGAAGGAACTCAGTGCAGCTGTGAGTGATGTTTTGAAGAGGAGCAGGCTTGCTAGAGAGGAACGTCCTGGGAGAAAGCCATTTTGAAACCAGAACTTTGGAACAGACGCCAGCCATGTGCCTTCCCAGCTAACAGAGATTTTCCAGATGCCATTGGCCATCCTCCAGTGAAGGTACCCGATTGCTGATGTGTTACCTTGGACACTTTATGGCCTTAAGACTGTAACTGTGTAGCCAAATAAACCCCCCTTTTATAAAAGCCAATCCATCTCTGGTGTTTTGCATTCCACAGCATTAGCAAACTAGAACAGTGTTTTCCAAAATATTGCTCTTGGGACATTTTGTCCTCTCTTAGCTGAGCTCCTCTTCAAAATGTCACTCTCAGTTGCTCTGAGGTCCTTCTGTCTGTGAATTCCTTTATACCACTCCAGTGATTCAGTTAACACCCACCCTGAATGGGCGGGGCAACACCTCTATGGAAATTATCCAATCACTCATATTTGATTGAGTCACATCTCCATGGAAACACTCAAAGAATTCCAATCTAATCAACACTAATTATGTCTCCTCCACAAGATTGCATTAAAGAATATGGCTTTTTCTGGGGGACATAATGTATCCAAACCAGCACAACTTGTTATCGGTATATTGAGGTTTTCTATTTCTTCTAGAGTCAGGTTAAGTAATTTACATGTTTCTAGGATTATGTCCATTTCATTTAGATTACATAATTTGTTGGTGTACAATTGTTCACAGCATTCTCTTATAATCCTATTTATTTGTGTAAGGCCAGTAGTGATAGCACCATTTTCACTTCTGATTTTGCATCTTTTCTCTTTTATTCTTTATCAGCCTAGCTAAAAATGTTTGTCAGCTTTATTGTTTTTTTAAAGATCCAACTTTTACTTTTGTCAATTATCTTAATTGTTTTTATAGTGTATATTTATTTATTTTTAATGATATTTTTGTTACAGAATATACTATATATATATATAATTAATAACTTTCCAAATGCAATTTAACTAGTAGAGAACAAATTTCAAAGAATATTATGGGTTACAGTTCCACAGTTTCAGTTATTTCCTTATTGTGAAATATAACATATACACAAAAGATAATATATTTTGAAGTATGATTTAACAAGTAGTCATATAGGAAATTTCCAAAGTTGTTATGAGTTACAATACCATAGTTTCAGTTATTTCCTTATTGTGGAATATAACATATATACAAAAAGGTGATAGCTTTCAAATTACAATTTAACAAGTAGCTGTAGAACAAATTTCAAAGGATGCTATGGGTTAGAGTTCCACCATTTCAATTCTTTCCTTCTAGCTATCCTAGTACCCTAGCAACTAAGAAGAAAAACTTATATAGAGATTCAGAATTCATAATCCTTTGTTAAATTCCATCTTGTCTGTTGCTACCCCTTCCTCTAATTTAATCACTTTCCTGATCTTCAGGGATGTCTAGGCAGTGACCGCCCTAACTTGTTCATGTTGAAAAGGGCTGTCAACTTTATGAGAAAAGGGGACACATCTGGTTGATGTTCTTGAAGAGACTATTGCCTCTGGGTTTTGGGACTTAGCTGGCATAGAAGTTCTCTGAAGGATTTATGTCTCTGAAGAATAAACTTAGTGAGTTGAAACTTTTATAGAGTCTCAGATAAGGATCTGGGTATTCTTTAAAAAGGTTTTCAGGGCTACTGTTGACTTGGGCTTATCATTTTGTGGTCATTTGCATATCTAGATGAAGCTTACATAGGAGTAACATCCAGGACAACCTCTTGACTCTACATGAATTCTTTTAGCCACTGAAACCTTATTTTGTTGCCTTTCTTTTGTTCAAAAAGACATTCTCAATCCCTCAGTGACAGGGTCAGGCTCATTCTGGAATCCATGTTCCACATTGCCAGGAAGACTTATTCATCTGGGGGGTCCTGTCCCACATGGAGCGGGGGATGAATTTATTTGCAGAGTTAGGCTTACAGAGAAAAAGTCCATATTTGAGCAACAAAAGAAGTTCTCTGGAGGTGACTCCTAGGCATAATTATAGGTGGGCTTAGCCTCCCCTTTACAGCCATATGTTTCACCTGAGCAAGCCTCAAGATTGAGGGCTTGACTTATAAAGTAGTGGGTTCCTAAATTCACACAGCATATGTTATGTCCATGATAATCCACCCATATCTCACATTATCATCACTTAGTTGTATAACCCTCATCATTCTCCATTTTAAATAATTCTTATAACCCAAAACACCTCATAGCTCTTGTCAGCCCTTAACTGTTTGTCCTTGGTATTTGTGTGGTGCTAGTATGGTATTCCTATCAATTATAGTCCCTAGTATGCAATAGGTAGATTTTCCCCATATACCCTTCTGATTTCAACTCTCTGTGCTAGTGTCATACCTTAGAATTGTATCTTGCAAACACCTATCTATATTTGTGGTGCTGATCTGTGGGAAACATGCGTTTAAACAACTCCTTTCAGTCCTATTCGCTTTAATACAGCTCTGATACTTATAATTCCATTAACAAACAATTGTCACCCCCGTCCATTCCCATACCTTTGTATTCACCATCATTAACATATATGAACATATTAGATTATCATTCCCCCTCACTAGCTTCTGTCTATCACTAGATCCCCAATATTCTACATTATAAGACATAGATTTTACATTGTTCAACGAATTCATAGAAATGGTGACATACAATATCTCTTCTTTTGTGTCTGACTTATTTCACTCAGCATTATATCTTCAAGGTTCATCCATGTTACCATATGTTTTAGGACCTTGTTCCTTTTACTGCTTCATAGTATTCCATTGTGTGTATATATCACATTTTGTTTATCCACTTGTCTGTTGAAGGACACTTGGATTGTTTCCATCTCTTGCCAATTGTGAACAATGCTTCTGTGAACATCAGTGTACAAATGTCTGTTCGTGTCATTGCTTTCAAATCTTCTGGGTATATACCAAGAAGTGGAATTGCTGGATTGTAGGGTAATTCAATATCTAGTTTTTGCCAAACTGCCAAACTGTTTCCCACAGCAGCTGTATCATTATACATTCCCACCAGCAATGAATAAGAGTTCCAATTTCTCTACACCTTTTCCAGCATTTATTGTTTCCTGTTTGTTTAATAGCAGCCATTCTTATTGATATGAGATGGCATCTCATTTTGGCTTTGATTTGCATTTCCCTAATAGCTAGTGAAGATATATATATTTATTTTCTCTTTGCTCTGATCTTTTTTCCCTCCTGCTAACTTTGAGTTTACTTTGCTGTTCTTTTTCTAGTTCCTCCAGATGTGAAGTTAGGTTATTGATTTGAGATTTTTCTTCTTTTTTAATATGGGCATTCATAGCTATAAATTTCCCTCTTAGAACTGCTTTCACTGCATCCTATACATTTTGGTATGTTTTGGCTTCATTTTCATTCATTTCATCTATTTTCTAATTTTCCTTGTGATATTTTCTTTGGCCCCAATTTCCAAAAATCTGTGAGTTTTCCGTCTGTCATTGATTTCTAGCTTCATTCCATTGTATTTGTTTCTGGTTTGCTAAAGCCTCCAGAATGCAAAATACCAGAAATTGATTGGCTTTTATAAAGGGGATTTATTAGGTTACAAATTTATAGTTCTAAGGCCATAAAAGTGTCCAAGCTAAGACATCAACAAGAGGATACCTTCACTGAGGAAAAGGTGATGGTGTCTGGAACACCCCGGTCAGCTGGGAAGGCTTGTGGCTGGCATCTGGGTTGCATTGCTTCAGCTTCTGATTCCAGCAGCCTTCTCTTTAAGCATCTATGTGTTCTCACTTAGCTTTTCCGGGGCAAACTATGGGCTTCATCTCTTAGCTTAGCATCTTCAAATATCTTGGTCTGTGTCAGCTATGGGCATGTTCTCTCTAAGCATCTCTGAGTTCTCACTTAGCTTCTCTGGAACAAACTCTGGACTTTCTCTTAACTTAGCATCTCCAAAGTCTTTCTGTCTGCATCGCAGAGTGTTTCTGTGTTGGCTTTCTTCAGGACTCCTGTAAACTAATTAAGACCCACCTTGAATGGGCAGGGTCACATCTCCAAGGAAATAATGTAATCAAAAAGGTCACATCCACAATTGGGTGGGTCACATCTCCACGGAAACAACCCAGTTGAAAGATCCCACCCACAATAAGTTTGCATTTACCAGAGTGGATCAAAAGAACATAGTCTTTCCTGGGGTACACAACAGTCTCAAACTGGCACAATTTGGAAAAGTTATGTTGTATGATTTCAGTACTTTAAAACTTACTGAGGAGAGGCAGGGCAAGATGGCGGACTGGTGAGCTGTATGTTTTAGTTAGTCCTCCAGGAAAGTAGGTAGAAAGCCAGGAACTGCGTGGACTGGACACCACAGAGCAATCTGACTTTGGGCATACTTCATACAACACTCATGAAAATGCGGAACTGCTGAGATCAGCGAAATCTGTAAGTTTTTGCGGCCAGGGGACCCGCACCCCTCCCTGCCAGGTTCAGTCCCGTGGGAGGAGGGGCTGTCAGCTCCGGGAAGGAGAAGGGAGAACTGCAGTGGCAGCCCTTATCGGAAACTCATTCTACTGATCCAAACTCCAACCACAGATAGACTGAGACCAGACACCAGAGAATCTGAGAGCAGCCAGCCCAGCAGAGAGGAGACAGACAGAAAAAAACAGCACAAAAAACTCCAAAATAAAAGCGGAGGCTTTTTGGAGTTCTGGTAAACATAGAAAGGGGAAGGGCAGAGCTCAGGCCCTGAGGCTCATATGCAAATCCCAAAGAAAAGCTGATCTCTCTGCCCTGTGGACCTTTCCTTAATGGCCCTAATTGCTTTGTTTCTTAGCATTTCAATAACCCATTAGATCTGTGGGGAGGGCCCTTTTTTTTTTTTAATCCTTTTTTCTTTTTCCAAAACAATTACTCTAAGAAGCCCAATACAGAAAGCTTCAAAGACTTGCAATTTGGGCGAGTCAAGACAAGAGCAGAACTAAGAGAGCTCTGAGACAAAAGGCAATAATCCAGTGGCTGAGAAAATTCACTAAACACCACAACTTCTGAAGAAAAGGGGGGTGTCTGCTCACAGCCATCATCCTGGTGGACAGGAAACACTCCTGCCCATCGCCAGCCCCATAGCCCAGAGCTGCCCCAGACAACCCAGTGTGACGGAAGTGCTTCAAATAACAGGCAAACACCACAAAACTGGGAATGGACATTAGCCTTCCCTGCAACCTCAGCTGATTGTCCCAGAGTTGGGAAGGTGGAGCAGTGGGAATTGACAAAGCCCCATTCAGCCATCATTTCAGCAGACTGGGAGCCTCCCTACACAGCCCGGGAGCCCAGAACCACCCTGGGGGGACGGCACTCACCTGTGACATAGCACAGTCATCCCTCAACAGAGGACCAGGGGGTACACGGCCTGGAAGAGGGACCCACTTGCAAGTCTCAGGAGCCATACGCCAATACCAAGGACTTGTGGGTCAGTGGCAGAGACAAACTGTGGCAGGACTGAACTGAAGGATTAGACTATTGCAGCAGCTTTAAAACTCCAGGATCACCAGGGAGATTTGATTGTTAGAGCCACCCCCCCTCCCTGACTGCTCAGAAACATGCCCCATATACAGGGCAGGCAACACCAACTACACACACAACCTTGGTACACCAATTGGACCCCACAAGACTCACTTCCCCACTCACCACAAAGGCAAAGCAGGGGAGAATTGGCTTGTGGAGTACAGGTGGCTCGTGGACGCCACCTGCTGGTTAGTTAGAGAAAGTGTACTCCACGAAGCTGTAGATCTGATAAATTAGAGATAAGGACTTCAATTGGTCTACAAATCCTAAAAGAACCCTCTCAAGTTCAGCAAATGCCAAGAGACCAAAAACAACACAAAATTATAAAGCACATGAAAAAACCAGATGATATGGATAACCCAAGCCCAAGCACCCAAATCAAAAGATCAGAAGAGACACAGCACCTAGAGCAGCTACTCAAAGAACCAAAGACGAACAATGAGACCATAGTACGGGACACAAAGGATATCAAGAAGACCCAAGAAGAGCATAAAGAAGACATTGCAAGACTAAATAAAAAAATAGACGATCTTATGGAAATTAAAGAAACTGTTGACCAAATTAAAAAGATTCTGGACACTCATAGTACAAGACTAGAGGAAGTTGAACAACGAATCAGTGACCTGGAAGATGACAGAATGGAAAATGAAAGCATCAAGGAAAGAATGGGAAAAAAATTGAAAAAATCAAAACGGACCTCAGGGATATGATAAATAATATAAAACATCTGAATATAAGACTCATTGGTGTTCCAGAAGGGGAAGAAAAGGGTAAAGGTCTAGGAAGAGTATTCAAAGAAATTGCTGGAGAAAACTTCCCAAATCTTCTAAACAACATAAATACACAAATCATAAATGCTCAGTGAACTCCAAATAGAATAAATCCAAATAAACCCACTCCGAGACATATTCTGATCACACTGTCAAACACGGAAGAGAAGGAGCAAGTTCTGAAAGCAGCAAGAGAAAAGCAATTCACCACATACAAAGGAAACAGCATAAGACTAAGTAGTGACTACTCAGCAGCCACCATGGAGGCAAGAAGGCAGTGGGACGATATATTTAAAATTCTGCATGAGAAAAAGTTCCAACCAAGAATACATTATCCAGCAAAGCTCTCCTTCAAATTTAAGGGGGAGCTTAAATTTTTCACAGACAAACAAATGCTGAGAGAATTTGCTAACAAGAGACCTGCCCTACTGGAGATACTAAAGGGAGCCCTACAGACGGAGAAACAAAGAAAGGACAGAGAGACATGGAGAAAGGTTCAATACTAAAGAGATTCGGTATGGGTACAATAAAGGATATTAATAGAGAGAGGGGAAAAATATATATGACAAACGCAAACCAAAGGAGAAGACGGCTGATTCAAGAAATGCCTTCACGGTTATAACGTTGAATGGAAATGGCTTAAACTCCCCAATTAAAAGATATAGATTTGCAGAATGGATCAAAAAAAATGAACCATCAATATGTTGCATACAAGAGACTCATCTTAGACACAGGGACACAAAGAAATTGAAAGTGAAAGGATGGAAAAAAATATTTCATGCAAGCTACAGCCAAAAGAAAGCAGGTGTAGCAATATTAATCTCAGATAAAACAGACTTTAAATGCAGGGATGTTTTGAGAGACAAAGAAGGCCACTACATACCAATAAAAGGGGCAATTCAACAAGAAGAAATAACAATCATAAATTTCTATGCACCCAATGAAGGTGCCACAAAATACATGAGAGAAACACTGGCAAAACTAAAGGAAGCAATTGATGTTTCCACAATAATTGTGGGAGACTTCAAAACATCACTCTCTCCTATAGATAGATCAACCAGACAGAAGACCAATAAGGAAATTGAAAACCTAAACAATCTGATAAATGAATTAGATTTAACAGACATATACAGAACATTACATCCCAAATCACCAGGATACACATACTTCTCTAGTGCTCACGGAACTTTCTCCAGAATAGATCATATGCTGGGACATAAAACAAGCCTCAATAAATTTAAAAAGATTGAAATTATTCAAATCACATTCTCTGACCACAACGGAATACAATTACAAGTCAATAACCATCAGAGACTTAGGAAATTCACAAATACCTGGAGGTTAAACAACACACTCCTAAACAATCAGTGGGTTAAAGAAGAAATAGCAAGAGAAATTGCTAAATATATAGAGACGAATGAAAATGAGAACACAACATACCAAAACCTATGGGATGCAGCAAAAGCATTGCTGAGGGGGAAATTTATAGCACTAAACGCATATATTGAAAAGGAAGAAAGAGCCAAAATCAAAGAACTAACGGATCAACTGAAGAAGCTAGAAAATGAACAGCAAACCAATCCTAAACCAAGTAGAAGAAAAGAAATAACAAGGATTAAAGCAGAAATAAATGACATAGAGTACAAAAAAACAAGAGAGAGGATAAATATCACCAAAAGTTGGTTCTTTGGGAAGATCAACAAGATTGACAAGCCCCTAGCTAGACTGACAAAATCAAAAAGAGAGAAGACCCACATAAACAAAATAATGAATGAAAAAGGTGACATAATTGCAGATCCTGAAGAAATTAAAAAAATTATAAGAGGATACTATGAACAACTGTATGGCAACAAACTGGATAATGTAGAAGAAATGGACAATTTCCTGGAAACATATGAACAACCTAGACTGACCAGAGAAGAAATAGAAGACCTCAACCAACCCATCACAAACAAAGGGATCCAATCAGTCATCAAAAATCTTCCCACAAATAAATGCCCAGGGCCAGATGGCTTCACAGGAGAATTCTACCAAACTTTCCAGAAAGAACTGACACCAATCTTACTCAAACTCTTTCAAAACATTGAAGAAAATGGAACACTACCTAACTCATTTTATGAGCTAACATTAATCTAATACCAAAACCAGGCAAAGATGCTACAAAAACGGAAAACTACCGGCCAATCTCCCTAATGAATATAGATGCAAAAATCCTCAACAAAATACTTGCAAATCGAATCCAAAGACACATTAAAAAAATCATACACCATGACCAAGTGGGGTTCATTCCAGGCATGCAAGGATGGTTCAACATAAGAAAATCAATCAATGTATTACGACACATTAAAAATTCGAATGGGAAAAATCAATTGATCCTCTCAATAGATGCTGAAAAAGCATTTGACAAAATCCAACATCCGTTTTTGATAAAAACACTTCGAAAGTTAGGAATTGAAGGAAACTTCCTCAATATGATAAAGAGCATATATGAAAAACCCACAGCCAGCATAGTACTCAATGGTGAGAGACTGAAAGCCTTCCCTCTAAGATCAGGAACAAGACAAGGATGCCCGCTGTCACCACTGTTATTCAACATTGTGCTGGAAGTGCTAGTCAGGGCAATCCGGCAAGACAAAGAAATAAAAGACATCCAAATTGGAAAAGAAGAAGTAAAACTGTCATTGTTTGCAGATGATGTGATCTTATATCTGGAAAACCCTGAGAAATCGACGATACAGCTACTAGAGCTAATAAACAAATTTAGCAAAGTAGCGGGATACAAGATTAATGCACATAAGTCAGTAATGTTTCTATATGCTAGAAATGAACAAACTGAAGAGACACTCAAGAAAAAGATACTGTTTTCAATAGCAGCTAAAAAAATCAAGTACCTAGGAATAAACTTAACCAAAGATGTAAAAGACCTATACAAAGAAAACTACATAACTCTACTAAAAGAAATAGAAGGGGACCTTAAAAGATGGAAAAATATTCCATGTTCATGGATAGGAAGGCTAAATGTCATTAAGACGTCAATTCTACCGAAACTCATCTACAGATTCAATGCAATCCCAATCAAAATTCCAACAACCTACTTTGCAGACTTGGAAAAGCTAGTTATCAAATTTATTTGGAAAGGGAAGATGCCTCGAATTGCTAAAGACACTCTAAAAAAGAAAAACGAAGTGGGGGGACTTACACTCCCTGACTTTGAAGCTTATTATAAAGCCACAGTTGCCAAAACAGCATGGTACTGGCACAAAGATAGACATATAGATCAATGGAATCGAATTGAGAATTCGGAGATAGACCCTCAGATCTATGGCCGACTGATCTTTGATAAGGCCCCCAAAGTCACTGAACTGAATCATAATGGTCTTTTCAACAAATGGGGCTGGGAGAGTTGGATATCCATATCCAAAAGAATGAAAGAGGACCCCTACCTCACCCCCTACACAAAAATTAACTCAAAATGGATCAAAGATGTCAATATAAAAGAAACTACCGTAAAACTCCTGGAAGATAATGTAGGAAAACATCTTCAAGACCTTCTATTAAGCGGCCACTTCCTAGACTTTACACCCAAAGCACAAGCAACAAAAGAAAAAATAGATAAATGGGAACTCCTCAAGCTTAGAAGTTTCTGCACCTCAAAGGAATTTCTCAAAAAGGTAAAGAGGCAGCCAAGTGAATGGGAGAAAATTTTTGGAAACCATGTATCTGAGAAAAGACTGATATCTTGCATATATAAGGAAATCCTACAACTCAATGACAGTAGTACAGACAGCCCAATTATAAAATGGGCAAAAGATATGAAAAGACAGTTCTCTGAAGAGGAAATACAAATGGCCAAGAAACACATGAAAAAATGTTCAGCTTCACTAGCTATTAGAGAGATGCAAATTAAGACCACAATGAGGTACCATCTAACACCGATTAGAGTGGCTGCCATTAAACAAACAGGAAACTACAAATGCTGGAGGGGATGTGGAGAATTTGAAACTCTTATTCACTGTTGGTGGGACTGTATAATGGTTCAGCCACTCTGGAAGTCAGTCTGGCAGTTCCTTAGAAACCTAGATATAGAGTTACCATTCGATCCAGCGATTGCACTTCTCGGCATATACCCGGAAGATCGGAAAGCAGTGACACGAACAGATATCTGCACGCCAATGTTCATAGCAGCATTATTCACAATTGCCAAGAGATGGAAACAACCCAAATGTCCTTCAACAGATGAGTGGATAAATAAAATGTGGTATATACACATGATGGAATACTACACGGCAGTAAGAAGGAACGATCTCGTGAGACATATGACAACATGGATGAACCTTGAAGACATAATGCTGAGCGAAATAAGCCAGGCACAAAAAGGGAAATATTATATGCTACCACTAATGTGAACTTTGAAAAATGTAAAACAAATGGTTTATAATGAAGAATGTAGGGGAACTAGCAATAGAGAGCAATTAAGGAAGGGGGAACAATAATCCAAGAAGAACAGATAAGGTATTTAACGTTCTGGGGATGCCTAGGAATGACTATGGTGTGTTAATTTCTGATGGATATGGTAGGAACAAGTTCACAGAAATGTTGCTATATTAGGTAACTTTCTTGGGGTAAAGTAGGAACATGTTGGAAGTAAAGCAGTTATCTTAGGTTAGTTGTCTTTTTCTTACTCCCTTGTTATGGTCTCTTGGAAATGTTCTTTTATTGTATTTTTTTTTGTTTTTTGTTTTTTGTTTTTAATTTTTTTTCCATACAGTTGATTTAAAAAAGAAAAAAAAGTAAAAAAAAAAAAAAAAAAAAAAGACAACGAAAAAAATATGTAATGCTCTCTTGAGGAGCCTGTGGAGAATGCAGGGGTATTGGCCTACCCCACCTCGATGGTTGCTAGCATGACCACAGACATAGGTGACTGGTGGTTTGATGGGTTGAGCCCTCTACCATAGGTTTTACCCTTGGGAAGACGGTTGCTGCAAAGGAGAGGCTAGGCATCCCTATAATTGTGCCTAAGAGCCTCCTCCCGAATGCCTCTTTGTTGCTCAGATGTGGCCCTGTCTCTCTAGCTAAGCCAACTTGAAAGGTGAAATCACTGCCCTCCCCCCTACGTGGGATCAGTCACCCAGGGGAGTGACTCTCCCTGGCAACGTGGAATATGACTCCCGGGGAGGAATGTAGGCCCGGCATCGTGGGATGGAGAACATCTTCTTGACCAAAAGGGGGATGTGAAAGGAAATGAAATAAGCTTCAGTGGCAGAGAGATTCCAAAAGGAGCCGAGAGGTCACTCTGGTGGGCACTCTTATGCACACTTTAGACAACCCTTTTTAGGTTCTAAAGAATTGGGGTAGCTGGTGGTGGATACCTGAAACTATCAAACTACAACCCAGAACCCATGAATCTCGAAGACAGTTGTATAAAAATGTAGCTTATGAGGGGTGTCAATGGGATTGGGAAAGCCATAAGGACCACACTCCACTTTGTCTAGTTTATGGATGGATGAGTAGAAAAATAGGGGAAGGAAACAGACAAAGGTACCCAGTGTTCTTTTTTACTTCAATTGCTCTTTTTCACTCTAATTATTATTCTTGTTATTTTTGTGTGTATGCTAATGAAGGTGTCAGGGATTGATTTAGGTGATGAATGTACAACTATGTAATGGTACTGTGAACAATCGAATGTACAATTTGTTTTGTATGACTGCGTGGTATGTGAATATATCTCAATAAAATGAAGATAAAAAAAAAAACTTACTGAGACTTCTTTTGTACCCTAACATATGGTCTATTTTGAAGAATGATCCATGTGCACTTGAAAAGAATGTGTATTCTGCTGTTAAAAAGTGATGTGTTCTAGATGTGCCTGTAAAATCTATTTGTTCAGGTCCTCTATTTCCTTGTTGATCTCCTGTCAAAGTGTCCTATCCAATATTGAGAGTGGTGTATTGAAATCTTCAGTTAGTACTGTAGAACTCTCTATTTATTCTTCAAATCTGTTACTGTTTTCTTCATATCTTTTGGGATCCATTGTTAGATGAATTTGTGTTTATTATTGTTATATATTCTCATTGAAATGACCTTTTTATTAATATGTAGTGTCCTCTGTCTCTTATAAAAAAATTTTTTTTAGTTAAAGTATATTTTGGCTGATATTGGTATAGCTACCCCAGCTCTCTTTTGGTTACTATTTGCATGGAATATTTTTCTCCATCCTTCCACTTTCAACCTGTTTGTGTCCTTGGATCTAAGATGATCTCTTGTAAACAGCATATAGTTGGATCATGCTTCTTTATCCATTCTGCCAGTCTCTGCCTCTTGCTTGGAGAGTTTAATCCATTTACATGTTAGGTAACTACTGATAAAGCAATACTTCTGCCATTTTGCTAATTGTTTTTTGTACATCTCTTTTGTCTCTCTTCCATTACTGCCTTCCTTTTTTATTTAGAAGATCTTTTGTAATGGGTCCTTTTGAGTCACTTCTCATTTCCTTGTATGTGGATTTTTAAGATATTTTCTTTGGGCTATTATGGAGATTAAATTTCATAAATTTGCATCCCTATCTCTATTACAATTTAGTTTATATTGATACCAGCCTAACTTCAATAGCCTACACATGCTCTGTTCCTATATCCCTCATCCCTCTTATTTGTTATTCTTGTCACAAATTATGTCTTTATGCATTTTATTCCCAGTAATAAAGGTTTAGATTGCTTTTCATGTATTTGAATTTTAAGCCATATAAGAAGTAAAAGATAGCATTACAAATGAAAAAATGCAATAATATTGGTATTTATGATTACTCATATGTTTATCTATATTGAAGGTCTTTATTTTTTCATACAGCTTTGAGTCAATGTCTAGTGTCCTTTCCTATCACCTGGAAGAATTCCTTTTAGCATTTATTGTAAGGCAGGTAGTGGTAATTAACCCTCAGCTCTTATCTGGAAATTTATTAATTCTCCCTCATTTTTGAAATAGTTTTGCCAGATCTGTTTTTCTTGTCTGACATTTTTTTTCTTTCAGCACTTTAAATATGTCATTCCACTTCCTTCTTGCCTTCATGGTTTCTATTGAGAAATAGGGTGTTAACCTTATTAAGGATCACTTGTATATAATATATTACTTCTCTCTTGTTTGTAAGATTCTCTTTTTGCCTTTAGAATTCAACAGTTTGATTATAATGTGTCTTGATATGGGTTTCTTGGGTTTATCTGGCTTGGAGTTCATTGAGCTTCTCACATTTGTATATTCATATCTTTCTTCAGATTTGGGAAGTTTTCAGTTATTATTTCTTCCAGTATCTTCCCTTACCCTTCTCTCACTTCTATTTCTGGGACTCCTATAATGCATATATTGGTATGTCTGATCGTGTTCCACAGGTCTCTTAGGCTCTGTTCATTTTTTTCCATTCTTTTTTCTCCTCAGACAGAACAATTTCAATAGTTTTATTTTCATGTTTGCTGATTACTTTGTCTGCTCCAGTATTCTGAACCCTTCTATTGAATTTTCCTTTGTTTTCGTACTTTTTTGGCTCCAGAATTTCCATTTGTTTCTGCTTTATAATTTGTCTCATTATTGAAACTCTCATTTGTTCACATATTGTTCCTTACTTCCTGTAGTTGTTTATCCAAGTTTTCCTTTAGTTAATTGATCCCAATGTTTTAGAGTGTTGATCTAAGATCTTCAATTAGTAATTCCAGAGACTGGATTAATTTCTGTCAAATTCTTTTTTTTCCTGTGATTGGGCCACATTTTCCTCTTTTATTGTATGTTTTGTAATTTTTTAGTTGAGAATTTTGATATTCTGAGCATTATGTTGTGGTTGCTCTAGAAATGTAGTTCTCCCACTCTTCAGTCTGCCAGACCAAGAAAGAAAAAAAAGGAAAGAAAAATATAAAGGAAGAAAAAGAAAAAACTACTAACAACAAACAAAATAAACACATGCAAAAGGAGCACTGCCTCTCCAAGTCTCTTGGTATATGCCAGTGGGGAGGTGGAAGGTGCTGCTTGTCAAGGCTAAAATTGAGGCCACCAACTACAGTGATCCCTTAAGGGTCTGCCAGACCAAAAACAAAAAATAGTCGAAAGAAAACAAACAAACCAAGAAAATAAAGGAAAGAAAGACAAGAAAAGAAAAGGAAAGGAAAGGAAAGGAAAGGAAAGGAAAGGAAAGGAAAGGAAAGAGAAAAAAGAAAAGGTATACTGATGCTGGTGTGAGGTCCTAAGATTAGCTGCTGCTAAGATAGCCAAAACCAAGACAAGCAGCCATTCTGGTCCCCTACCTCTGTCAGACCAAAACATACAAGAAAGCCAAGAAAGAACTAATCCAATAAAAGGTGAACTGGTTCTTTGCTTCATGGTAGGTATTGGTATGAGGCCAGAAGCTGCTGCTGCTGAGAGGGCCAAAACTGATGCTAGTGTTCATACTGGCCCTCAGGGGTCTGCCACATCAAGAAACACCCAAACACAAAAGAAAGAAAACCAACAAAAATGGTGCCCTGATGCTTTTCATTCCAGTGGATGCTGAAAGGACAGAAGCTGCTGCTGCCCAAAGGGCCAGAACAAAGGCTAGCATCTGCACTGTTCCCTTGGGGATCCAGCAGACCAACCTCAACCAATAGCCCCAACTTTTGGAGGATGAGGTTTCCCCTGCCTGCCCAGGTACCAGCCAGCTGTTTCCTGGCTGCATTTCCACAACCACCACTGTTTCCACAGGTGCAACTGTGGGACCAAGGGATGGTGGCTGGTTGCTGGTTCATGTTTTCACTTACAAAACTTGAACACTTGGCAGCTTCTGCCTTTGTCTGGCATTCCCAGAGTTGTTCCAAATGTCCAGTCTGGTTCCAGGGTTACCACCTAGTTAGTTTCATTCTCTTTTTCCAGTTCATTCATTTTTCTGGAGGGAGCAATCGGTAAAACCTCCTGCTCTGCCATTTTGTGTCTGTAAACTGTTTTTAAGAGATTTAAAAGAAGAAAAATATCTTTTATATTTACCCATATATTTATCATGTTCTCCATTCTTTTGTGCAAATTCAAACTTCAATTTAGTATAATTTTCCTTCTGCCAGAAGAATTTTCTTTAATATTTCTTGTAGTGCATATCCTCTGGCAATGAATTTACTCAGCTTTTGTTGGTCTTTAAAAATCTTTATTTCACTTTCATTTTTGAAAAAAATTTTTCTGAGAATAGGTTGACAGATTTTTTTCCTTCCAGTATTTAAAAAGGGTTACTCCATTGTCTTCTGGCTTGCATAGTTTCTGATGAAATATTGCCGTCATTCTTATCCTTGTTCCTCTATACATGTGTCTTTTTTTTCTTCCCTGTGGCTGCTATTAAATTGTTCTTTTTATCACTGTTTTTAACAATTTGATAATTATGTGCTTTAGTCTTGTTTTCTTTATGTTTATTCTGTTTGGGATTTGCTAATATTCTTGAATCTGTGGATTTATCACTTTCATCAAATTTGGGCAAATTTCAGCCATTATTTCTTCAAAGATTTTTTCTCTCCCCTCCTTTCTGGGGCTCCAGTTACACATATGTTAGGTTGGTTGATCCTTCATCACAGGTCACTGATGGCTCTGTTCATTTTGGCTCTCTTTTTCCTCTCTGCACTTCATTTTGCATAGTTTCCATTTCTATATTTTCAAAGTTTTTGAGTTCACTGATTTTTACTTCTATATAATAAAGAGTATTTACATCATAGAAATCATAAAATGCTGCAAAACAGTTTTTAATAGAGATGAATGTTAAGTATTTACCAGCAATGCTGCAACCGAATGTGACCATGTGAGAGATCCCAAGCAAGAATCACCTAGCTGAGTAAGAACCAGGAGAGATATCAAACTGTTTTTTAGAACACTATGTATTTAAGGTAGCTTGTTAAACAGCAATAAGTAAATGGAACAAGTACTGTTTTTAAGGTAATCTTTTGGAATTTTAACTGAAGCATTTTCTTGGTTTACATTTAGGTAACTGCTGATATGTTCATATATAAACCTGTCATTTTCTGCTTTTTTTATTTCACCATTTCTTTTTTCTTTTTCCTTGTCTGTATGTTTTCTTTTGAAATGGTCAAGTATGTTTTATTATTACATTTTCTCCTGTGTTGCTTGAAAGTTTTGTATACTCTTTTCCAAATATTCAGTGGTTACCCTAGAATTTATAGCATGCATTCTTGGTATGTCAAAATCAAAAGTTAATTTACATTCAATTGACATCAAACCCAAAGCACATATTGTAGTAGGGTCTTTTTTTTTCATTAAAAGTATTTTTCCTTTTTCAGTTCTGGCTCAGTTATAAGCTTCCTGATTACATTCTTGTATGGTGCTTTGCTTTTTTTTTCCCTCATGAATTGAATTGGGTATCCAGTGCTTTGAGCATCCTGGCCATATTCTTATCCTAAGGCCTAAGGCTTGACCTCCTGTCCCTAGGTGTTCTGGTTTGCTAGTGCTGCTCTTTTGCAAAACACCAGAAGTGGATTGGCTTCTATAAAGAGGGTTTATTTGGTTACAAAGTTACAGTCTTAAGGTAAAAAAGTGTCCAAAGTAAGGCATCAGTGAAGGGTACCTGCACTGGAGAAAGGCCATTGGCATCCAGAAAACCTCTGTTAGCTCAGAAGGCACATGGCTGGCATCTGCTTGCTCCCAGGTTGTGTTTCAAAATGGTGTTCTCCAAAATGTCAGTGTCAGCTTCCAATGTCCGTTTTCAAAATGTGTCTCTCAGCTGCAGCTCCTGCTGCATCTGGGCCTGTATGGCTCTTTTTATAGTACTCCAAGATCCAGTAAAGACCCACCCTGAATGGATGGGGCAACACCTCCTTGGTAATAATCCAACAAAAGGTCTTGCCCACAGTTGATTGAGCCACATCTCTATGGAAACACTGAACCAATAAGTTCCAACCGAATCAGCACTAATGCATCTGCCCCCAGAAGACTACATCAAAGAATATGGCTTTTTCTGGGAGACATTATATATGCAAATCAGCATGCTAGGTAAGCATTAATATTGTAGTCCATAGCCTTTCCCAGGTCCTAAAGTCCCTCATCAGGGCTGCTGTAGTATCAGCTAATGTGCTTATACTAAAGCAGATTTCAATTCCTTCATTTCATTTGTAACCTAAGACTTTCCTTTTCTTTCTTGGAGGCTCATCTGTATGTTAAAATTATTTGGCTATATTTTACCCAGTGTTATTAGGTATTTCTAATTGGCCAGAAACCAAACTAGTTTAATTTGTCTTGCTTTAGCATTTAGCAATGCATTTTAAAGAAACCTCTATACCAATACCTATATATTCATATAGGTACCAAAAGATACCAGTTTACACTGTTATTAACAGTATATGAAGGTATGTTTTCCCATGCCCTTTCTCATGCAATATGTTATCAGAGTTTTTGATCTTGGTAACTCTGAGTTGAAAACAATATATAATTTTATTTTTATTTAATTTGTTAAGTGAAATTCATAATTTTCACATTAATAAGCCATTTTTCCATTTTTAAAAAATTGAGATTGTTCACATACCATGCAATTATCCAAAGATCCATAGTGTACGATCACTTGCCCATGGTACCATCATACAGCTGTGCATCCATCACCACAGTTAATTTTTTTTCAATTTTTAGTATATTTTCATTACTCTGGAAAAGAAATAAAGACCCACACAAAAAAAGGAAACTCAAATCCTCCCATATCTCTAACCACCCCCCTCCATTATTAATTCATAGTATGGGTATAGTACATTTGTGACTGTTGATGAAAGAATGTTAAAATACTACCAACTGTAGTATATAGTTTGCAACAGGTATATATTTTTTCCTATATGCCCCTATATTATTAACTTCTAGTTATAGTGTCATACATTTGTTCTAGTTCCTGAGAGATATTTCTAATATTTGTACAGTTAATCACAGACATTGTCCACTAAAAGATTCACTGTTTTATACATTCCAATCTTTTAACCTCCAACTTTCCTTCTGGTGACATATGTGACTCTTGGCTTCCCCTTTCCACCACCTTCACACACCATTCAGCACTGTTAGTTATTTTCACAATGTTCTACCATCACCTCTGTCCATTTCCAAATGTTTAAGTTCACCCTAGTTGAACATTCTGCTCATAATAAGCAACTGCTCCCCATTCTATAGCCTCATTCTATATCCTGATAACTTACATTTCATGTCTATGAGTTTACATATTATAATTAGTTCATATCAGTGAGACCCTGCAATATTTGTCCTTATGTGTCTGTCTTATTTCACTCAATATAGTGCCCTCAAGGTTTCTTCATCAACCCATTTTTTAAAGACAGTTTTGTTCACGCACCATACATCATGTCCTAAGTAAATAATTGATGGTTCCCTGTATAGTCATGTATTTATGTGTTCACCACCATCACCACTATCTGTATAAGGGCATCTCCATTTCTTCCACAAAGGAGCAGGAAGAATCAAGGAAGGTAGAGAGATAGGAGAAAAAGAAAAAGAGAAAGAGAGGAAAAAAAAAAAGAAAAAAAAATGATAGCTGGGAAGCAACAAATGGAAAGATAGCATTAAACTAAAGTAGAATAAAGAGTCAGACAACATCACCAATGCCAAGAGTCCCATACCTTTCCCCTATGTCCCCCCTGCCCCATATGCATTTAGCTTTGGTATATTGCCTATATTATATTAAAGGAAGCATAATACAATGTTTCTATTAACTGTAGTCTCTAGTTTGCATTGATTGTATTTTTCCCTCAGTACCACCCCATTTTTAACACCTTGCAATGTTGGTATTCATTTGTTCTACTTCATGTAAAAACATATTTGTACCTTTTATCACAATCGTTGAGCACTCTAGGTTTCACTGAGTTATACAATCCCAGTCTTTATCTTTCCTCTTTTGTCCTGGTGTCCCACATGCTCCTAACCTTCCTTTTTCAACCATACTCACAGTCACCTTTGTTCAGTGTACTTACATTTCTGTGCTACTTTCTCCCAAAATTGTGTTCCAAACTTCTTACTCCTGTCTTTTCCTTTCTGTCTGCAGTGCTCCCTTTAATGTTTCCTGTAGAGCAGTTATCTTGTTCACAAACTCTTTCATTGTCTGTTTGTCAGAGAATATTTTAAGTTCTCCCTCATATTTGAAGGACAGTTTTGCCAGATATAGGATTCTTGGTTGGTGGTTTTTCTCTATCAGTATCTTAAATATATCAGCCCACTTCCTTCTTGCCTCCATGGTTTCTATTGAGAAATCCACAAATAGTCTTATCAAACTTCCTTTGTATGTGATGGATTGCTTTTCTCTTGCTGCTTTCAGGATTCTCTTTTTATCTTTGGTGTTTGATAATCTGATTATTAAGTGTCTTGGTGTAGGCCTATTTGGATCTATTCTCTTTGGGGTATGCCGTGCTTCTTGGATCTGTAATTTTACGTCTTTCATAAGAGATGGGCAATTTTCATTGATTATTTCCTCTATTATTGCTTCTGCCCCTTTTCCCTTCTCTTCTACTTCTGGGGCACCAACAACATGTATATTCTTGCATTTCATTTTGTCCTTAAGTTCCTGGAGACATTGCTTATATTTTTCCATTCTTTCCTCTATCTGTTCTTTTATGTGTAGGCTTTCAGATGCCTTGTTCTCCAGTTCCTGAGTGTTTTCCTCTGCCTCTTGAGATTTGCTGTTGTATGTCTCCATTGTGTCCTTCATCTCATGTGTTGTGCCTTTCATTTCCATAAATTCTGTCAGTTGTTTTTTCGAACTTTCAATTTCTACCTTGTGTATGCCCAGTGTTTTCATTATCTGCTTCATCTCTTTTGTCATATCTTCCTAAACTTTCTGAATTGATCCAGCACTAGTTGTTTAAATTCCTGTATCTCAGTTGAAGTGTAAGTTTGTTCCTTTGTCTGGGCCATAACTTTGCCCCTCCTAGTGTAGGTTGTAGTTTTCTGTTGTCTAGGCATCTGGCCTCCTTGTTTACCCCAACCAGGTTTTCCTAGACCAGAATGGGCTCAGGTCTTGGAAGGAGGCAATAGTTCCAGGTCTCCCTGAGGGTGTCTTAGAAGATTGATGCACCCTGTGAGGCCTCAAGTTACTGTGCTTTTCTTCCCAGCAGGTGGTGCTTGTCAGCCTGTAGTTCCAGACTGGTGTAAGGAGGTGTGGCCTGTGGCTGTTTTCCCCCAGGCTCTGGTGTCTGGTTCGGAATGGAAGGTGGGTAGTAGAGTTTGGCACCACCTCTTTCCTCTTAGGGAAGATATACCCCCCGGGGAGAGGTCATTTACATTTGAATAGTCTCTGACTCCGCTATCACCACCCTTGTCTGGTTCTGAGTACTGGGAATTGAAAATGGCTGAGGCTTTCTACACTGAGTCAAAACAGGGACAGAAA
The DNA here is from genome assembly GCF_015220235.1 of Choloepus didactylus. Lineage (NCBI taxonomy): Eukaryota > Metazoa > Chordata > Mammalia > Pilosa > Megalonychidae > Choloepus > Choloepus didactylus. The sequence goes on from NC_051319.1 coordinate 84,989,033, forward strand.
GACCCCCTTCACTCCTTCAGTTTCTCCCATTGGCCAGAGACAGCACCCGGTCCTCTGGGCTCCCCCTCCCTCCCAGAGAGGTCCTCCAGGTCTCTAAAGGTCAGTTGTCACCAAAAGCCTCTGTCTGCTTGTTGGGGACTCATAGTTTGTATTGAGTTAATTAAAACCTCAGCTGGAGCTCAGCTGATCTATATTCGCTTGCTCGGAGACTGCGGCTCTCTAGCACAGCGAGGCTTTGCAGTTTGGGAGAGTGCTGCTCTCTAGCACCACAAGGCTTTGCAGTTCGAGCCATGGGGGTAGGGGGCTCCTGTCTCAGGTCCACAGTTTTTACTTACAGATTTTATGCTGCGATCTTGGGCATTCCTCCTAATTCAGGTTGGTGTAAGATGAGTGAATGGTCATGTTTGTTCCCCTGCAGTTATTCTAGATTATTTTCTAGTTGTTCCTGGCTATTTATTACTTGTTCCAGGGGGACTAACTAGCTTCCACTCCTCTCTATGCCACCATCTTCTTTCTCTGATATTACTTTTTATATATTTAGAAAATTAGCCTCATGTTTTTAGATGTATTTACTCTATTATTATTATTTTAAATATTGCATTTGGAAAATTTTGGGGGGTCAGAAATTTAAAATTTTCCTGTTATAAAATGTTTCTTTTGTGGCTTCTGAGTTTTAAATTATGAATTTAAAAAATCTTCTCCAATTTGAGATCATAAAAATGCTTCTGTATTTTGTTTTTGTACTTTTATATTTTATTTTTATGTGTAAATATTTTATTTACCTGGAATATATTTTGATGTAAAGAATTATATTGGAATATAGTTATTTTCCATATGGCAAGATTATTTTTCCAGCAAAATTTTTAATACTTTATGATTTTCCCTATTGATGGAAAAGCTATTTTTGTTATATACTGTTCTAGTTTGCTAATGCTGCAGAATGCAAAACACCAGAGATGGATAGGCTTTTATAAAATGGGGGTTTATTTCACTACACAGTTACAGTCTTTTTTTTTTTTTTTCACATCTCAAGCTTTGTTTTATTTCACTACATTAAGTTAAGCAACAAGGCAAAACAGTAACCTGTTATTAATAAAGATCAAGGAGTGCCTCTCATTCCAAAAAGGGACCAAAAGAATGTTTCTTCACAAATATGCACGACATTTCACTCATTATGCCTATAAGTACTCTGAATAAAAGAAAACTTTGGTGGTTTAATAAAATTACAAATTCAAATTAACTTAGCCTTAAGCTTCCAATATTACATTTTCAAGTGCTAGTAATGTCTAATTCTCCTGCAGTGGTCCACAATGACTATACATTTAACAATCTTGCACCTGATCTAATATAAAAAAGCAACAAATAAAAAATTGCTAATTCACCAGCTGCAGGTGTTGAACCATTTCTATGAACACACAAAATACCAGCTTGCACTAAAAACTACCTTGAGGAAACACTAAACTAAACCAATGGCTCTGTTGTTCTGCAAGTTAATTTGGCTTTTGAAGAAAAAAAATATTCTAATATCAAAGTGTTTTTGTGTTTCTGTGTCACATGTGGGTGATAAAACCCATAAGATCATTATTACTTCTGGGAACAAATACAGTTACATGCCATAAACGTACAACATACAACTTTGTGAAGTCTGTGCAAATGTGTAAACATATGAAGCTATTTTCTACTTTGATGCCCATTTCCTCCACCAGCAAATAGGGAGTGGTGGCTTCACAGTAGGCTCTAGCAGGTAGTGAAGTAAGAATTTATTTGACACTCTGTAGGGTCACAAAAATTAAACTCTTCCTATAGCCTACACATTTGTCATTACCCAGCTCCCCTACCCCAACTCTTAAAAGGCTAAGCCCTGTTTATTATTGTCATAATATTATAGATTAGTATTTTTTTTCTTACATTGCAGCATTTATATTTCTCTGTAGGAATATTGTTTCATAAAGCTGACTTGAACTTAAGGGTACAATTTAGTGTCTTTCAAAGGCTTCCCACCTATTTTTAACTTTCAAGGTGGAGCTGCAAGTTACCAAGTCCTGTCTGTATTCTAGATTATGTTATGCATTAATTTTAAGACCTCAAATTTAAGAAAAAAAACAGGATGAACAAGAAATTTCTTTTCCCTCAAAAGTCTATCAGACACTTGTTAACAAAACATTTACTGAAAATGTGGTACAGCTAGTGGTATATACTTTGTCAAGTCTCATTTTAGAAAACATCACAGAAATTATGGTTAGCAACCCAACTCCAGGATATCAAGTGGAAACAGCATGTGTGCTATGTATTTTAGAATATCTGCTGAACTATTTCATGGTTTTCAATCAAAGTGGTCTCATTTGACATACTATATAGTTATAATGAAAGTCATAAACTCAGGAATGCAGAAGGTTCTGTTTCTTAACATCCCGTTTTGGATATAAGAAATCATAATCATTAATTTCCCCTTCAAATCAATGGAAAGAACCTTAGTTTAGATCATGCCTAAAAATCTAACTTTTAAAATGTTTTCTGCATTTGAGGAGTGTATTTGTGCACTCAATTTTTCTCTAGGCTCTTTCCAGGTCCCAAATACTGAGAACAAGTCATCGAGTTAAAGAGGAAGGGTAGAGGAAAAGAAGTAGGGTGTAAGGCATACAAAGATTGCCTCCTTGTGGCAGCATTCTTCCCTGGATATTGTGGCCACTCCCTTGATATGACATGTAATTGCTTGCTTCTCAAATACTTTTTAAAAGAAAAAGTTTCTTATTCCTACCGGAAAAATTTTTAAGAGCAATCAATAAACAAACATGTCCTGTACTATTTTCACTTGGAAGAGAGCAAATGAGGCCTTAAGAATTTCACAGGTTTTTCCCAAACATCATCAAGTTTAAGACAAGGTGACAATTCTATTTTTCTGTCAAATGGGAATCTATGGCAAGATGGGAGCCATGATGGAAAGTGAAGGGATATGTTTAGACTGCTGGATTATATCTAATGGAATCCAAAAAGCAGATGATATACTGAGATCAATGCTAGATCATTAATAGCAGGTCCACCTTTGGGTTATTATTTTAAGTTTCATCCTTGAGATTCTGACCCTTTGTAAAATCAGATCAGGAAATAGATCAGTCAAGTGGTAAATCTAACACCACTCCGAGGAACAGCTGTCCCCTTTCTCAGGATGGGACTATGCTGTTATTAGTCAGCGTGCAGGATTCAGTGAGGGAGATGCAGATTTTCTGGTGCTACAGAAGTGAAAGCAAGAGGAACAGTGGTTGCCCTGTGTTCCTAATGCCATGCCTACACCCCCACTCTCCTAGGAATAGGATTCAGTAGTGCATGGATACACTGTTATAAACAAGGCCTAATGAAGCAGCAGCTTCCACATTTTAACACAGGTTCCTGGTGACACTATCCTTTGGGATCTGCCTGCCAGTGGAACCCTTCAGGGAAGAAGTGGGCCCAAGCTGAGTTCCACATGCTGCGTGAGCCAGATGACTTCTGTGCCCTGGTCACTTTCTTCGATGGGGCGGATGGGGGCTGCCAGGTTTTTAAAATCATGCTTCATCTTAAAGCACACGGTCACTTCACCCTCCTCACGTTGTGGGGTCACTTTGATGAAAATACCCACTTTGTTGGCCTTTCTGAAAGCTATAATGTCAGGGTCATCCTGAAAGTCCTGGGGTTCTGCCAACTCATCATATTCTGCTGCTGCATCCTTGCCAGCTAAAATAAGCTCTTTGGGAGGCACCACTACCTTAGCAGTGCTGTTAATATTATCAGGGTCCCCCTCCTCACATTCCAACAGCGTCACATGGGTGAGGTTCTCCACTGGATTTGTAAGAGTCAGGAGGACTTGGCTCTCCTTCATGTAGCGAAGGTTGGGAATCGACATGATTCTCACTTCTGGGATATAATTGACAGCAACAAGCTGGATTTTGAATTTGATAGATGTTGGATTAAATTCTGGCTTGCTCAAATTATGTTCACATTTCCGGCAACGTAGGGACCGTTTGATCAGAAGATGTTTATGGCGAGGATAGAGCTGTGAAGCACAAATTGGTTGAAAGTCTGGCTGTAAGAGGTGCTGCTGAAGAGTAGTTACTTCTGTTAAATTTACTGGTCTTGTGTAATAGTCTTCAGGTAGAGGTTCCACTTCATCTACAGCCTGAGCTGGCTCAATCTTTATCTCTTTTTGGTCCTCTCCTTCTTTAAGGGAAAGTCCAGCAAGGGTACTGATGGATGCACCAGCTCGTGGTCGCTGAAGCCCGGTTCCAAGACCATATTTGTCCGAAAAAGCCAGAGGCATATAATTTCGACGCCGTGCTAGTTTCTTGCGATCTCGTTCAACCTTCTCTTTCTGAGCAAGCTGCTGGTAATATTCAATCAGTTTGTTCATCCTTTGTGTGTAAGGATTTTCAGGTTCTTGCCAACCACCACTAGCCACAGATTTGTCTGCCATGCCCACATCTCTAGATGTCCAGCGACAAAATCCACATGCCAGGTAATAGGCTTTCTTCATGGTGGTTTTGGCTGGGTCATCTGGGAGCTGTGTAGAGATACTTGTTGCCCGGGTAGAGAGGGTATGCATGCAGCCAGGACAGTCAAAGCAATTGGCGCATCTATTCTTTTTCAGTTTGGCTTCAGCCGATGGCATATTTTCTAGGCAACTGGGACAATAATGGGAGTCCACCTCGTGAGACACACATTCCAGCGACCGCAGCTCACTGCAATAACGGCAGAAGTAAAGCTGCGAGAGCGGGGCCCGAACCTTCTTTTCTCCCTGGACTAGATAGAGAACCTGCTCTGATTGCAGCAAAGACGCCATCTTGGAGAGGGAGGAGTCAATGAGCCTCACAGTTACAGTCTTAAGGCCACAAAACGTCCAAGGTAACACATCAGCAATCGGGTACCTTCACCGGAGGATGACCAATGGCATCGGAAAACCTCTGTTAGCTGGGAAGGCACATGGCTGGCGTCTGCTCCAAAGTTCTGGTTTCAAAATGGCTTTCTCCCAGGACATTCCTCTCTAACAAGCTTGCTCCTCTTCAAAACGTCACTCACAGCTGCACTCCGTTTAGTCTCTTTGAGTCAGCATGTTTTATATGGCTCCACTGATCAAGGCCCACCTCCGAATGGGCGGGGCCACACCTCCATGGGAACATCTCATCAAAATTATCATTACCCACAGCTGGGTGGGGCACATTCCAAGCAAATCTCTGCCCCACAAGACCACAAAGATAATGGCATTTGGGGGACACAATACATTCAAACCGGCACATATACTATAATTCATCTCTACTTGGATCTATGTTTATCCCTCTTCTGTTCCATTGGACTATTCATTTTTTATTCATTCAGTACCAAGTTTTTATTTCTTGATAATATATATTAAATATGTGTTAGGGTTGACGCTTCTATTATTCTTTTTTTCTCAAATAATTATTGCCATTTGTGCATTTCTAATTTTTATATAGTATTTAGTATAGCATTTTCTAGGTAAAAAATTCACATTGTTGTATTTATTTTGATTTGACCTAAGTTTTCAATTTCTTTAGGGGAAATTAGTATCTTTATAATATAACTTTCCAGTTAATAACATATGTAATTATATAGATTTCCATATATAAATGTCTATGTTAATTTTCTTCTGCTTTATTTTAAATGTTTTTTTGTATAGTTCTTTTGTTGTTGCTTTATTAAGTGGAATGTTTATTACATATTTTCTAACTGGAGAAAGTTTATATATAGGAAAAATATTGACTTAATTTAGCAACCAGTTTTTCAATTAATTAAGTTTTATAGGTAAGCAGTCACACCATCTGCAAAAAATAGTAATTTTGCCTCCTCCTTTCCAATTTTTATATCTCATATTTGTCTGTTTACTTTTTAAACAGCTTTACAGCAGTATAGTTGAAATACAATAAACTGCACTTATTTAAACTATGCAATTTAAAGTTTTTTCCCAAAGCCATAAAATTTATTTTAGTTTCTGCATATAACTTATTAACCCTTCACTTTATATATGTGAATTTTACATAATTTCAATGGCTGTATGCATATCATTTTATTGTCTGCTTTTACACTTAATAGACACTTTTTTCTTGTGTCCACATAGTCATAATATTTAAAAATAGACTTTTTAAAGCAGTTTTACATCTACAGACAACTTGGACAGAGTACAGATATTTCTCACATATCCGCCATCCCACAGTTTCTCCTATTATTAACATCCTGCAATATTGTGGTTCATTTGTTATAATTGATGAACAAATATTGATGCACTATTATTAACTAAAGTCCATAGTTTACCTAGGGGTTCACTTTTTGTGTTGTATAGTTCCATAGGTTTTGACAGATGCATTGTGTCTTGTATCCACCATTACAGTATCATACAGATAGTTTCAATGCCCTAAAAACACCCCATGTGTTTTCATATATTTATATGCCTGTGAAATTGTCACCACAACCAAGACAGTGAAATATCCTTCATCAAAGTTTCCTCATGTCTCTTTGTTATCCATTCCTTCTGACTTTTCCCATTTCCTGACACTTTATCCCCAGGAAAAAACTGATGTTTTCTGTCACTATAAAGTTTTCATTTTCTAAAATTTTATTTTTGTATCATTTCTTTCACTCAGCACAATTGTTTTGAGATTCTTTCATGTTGTATACATCAGCAGTTCATTCTTTCTTTTTGTTGAGTTGTGTTGCATTGTACACATATGGATATCTAGTTTTTCCAGCATCATTTTTTAAAAATACTGTCCTTTCTTGATTCAATTGCATCTGCTCCTTTGTCAAAGATCACTTGACTCTATTTGTGTGAGTCTATTTCTGGCTTCTCTGTTCTGTTCCATTAATCTATCTGTCCATTCCTTCACTAATATCCACTTTCTTGATTACTGTATCTTCACAGTAATTCTTGAAGTTGGGTAGTGTTTCAGTTTGCTAAAACTGCTAGAATGCAATATACCAGAAATGGATTGGCTTTTACAATGGGGGTTTATTAGTTCACATATTTACAGTTCTAATGCCATGAAAATGTCCTAATTAAGGCATCAAAAGGATGATACCTTCTCTGAAGAAAAGCTGATAGCATCTGGGTTCCTCTGTCACATGGGAAGGCACATGGCCAGAGTCTGCTGGTCCTCTCCTGAGTTTAGCTTCTGGTTTCCATGGCTTTCTCCAAAATGTCTTTGGGCTTCTGTTTTAGCTTCTCTCTCAGCTTCTTCCTGGGGCAAACTCTGGATTATATATCTTAGCTTCTCTGAGCTTTCTCCAAAATGTCTCTGCCTTTTATGCTCTCATAGATGTCTCCAGCAAGAGGATTAACACTCCCCCCACCCTTGAATGGGTGGAGTCACATCTCCATGGAAACAACCTAATCAAAGGGTCCCACCCACAATAGGTCTGTCCCACAAGATTGGATTAAAAGAACATAGTCTTTTCTGTGGTACTTAACAGATCTAAACCACCACAGGTAGTGTCAGTCCTCCATCTTTGTTCTCTTCTTCAGTATTGTATTGTCTATTCTGTGTCTTTTGCTTTTTAGAATCAGGTTGTCAATATCCACCAAATAACTTGCTGGGATTTTGATTGGTATTATGTTGAATCTATAGATCAAGTTGGGAAGACTTGACATCTTAACAATATTGAATCTTGTATTCATGAGCATAGAATATCTTTAGATCTCTATCATTTCTTTATCATAGTTTTATAGTTTTCCTCATATAGATCATGTACTTTTTTTAGATTTATACCTAAGTATTTCATATTTTGGTACTAATATAAATGATAGTGTGTTTTTAATTTCAAATTCCAGTTGTTCATTACTTACATACAAGAAAGCAATTGACTTTGTGTATTGACATTTAATCCTACAACCTTACTATAAACACTTATTAGTTCCGGGAGGTTTTTTTTTTTTTGTCAATTCTTTGGGATTTCCTGCATAGACAATCCTATCATCTGAAAACAAAGACAGTTTTTCTTCCTTCCCCAATGGGGTACCTTTTATTTTCCCTTTTGTCTTATTGCTGAGAACTCTCAGTATAATGTTGAATAGGAGTGGTGAGAGGCAGCATCCTTGACTTTTTCCTGATCTTAGGGAAAAAGCGTCTGTTTTCCTACCATTAAGTATGATGTAAGCGGTAGGATTTCTGCAGAGTCCTTTATCAAGCTGAGGAAGTTCTCCTCTATTCTTAGTTTGCTACGTTTTTATCATCAGTGTGTGCTGGGTTTTGTCAAATGTTTAGCTTGCATCTATTGAGATGATCATACGATTTTTTTTCTTTGGCTGTTGGTGTGATGGATTACATTATCGATTTTTGGATGCTGAACCAGCCTTGTATATCTGCAATAAATAATTGTTGGACATGGTGTATAATTCTTTTTATACATTGTTGGATTCAATTTGCTAGCATTTTATTGAGGAGTTTTGCATCTGTGTTCATGAGAAATATTTGTTGTTTTCTTTTCTTGTAATGTCTTTAAATGGGTTTGATATTAGTGTGATTCTGGCCTCCTAGAATGTGTTAGAAATTATATTCTCTGCTTCTATATTCTGGAAGAGATTGAAGAGGAATGGTATCATCTCTTCCTTAGATGTTTGGTTGAATTCACCAGTGAAGCCATCTGAGCCTGGTGTTTTCTTTTTGAAAGGTTATTAATTATTGATTGAATTTCTTTAATAGGTATAAGTTTATTCAGATTATCTTTTTCTCCTTTTATGTGGGTTTTGTAGTTTGTGTCTTTCAAGGAATTGGTCCATTTCACCTAATTTATTGAATTTATTGAGTTGTTCATAAAATTCCTTTATTATTCTTGTAATGTCTATGGGATCAATAGTGATAAGGCTTCTTTCATTTCTGATATTAGTAATTTGTGTCTTCTTTCTCTTTTTTTTTTTTTTTGGTTTGGCTGGCTAGAGATTTATCAATTTTATTGATATTTTCATAGAACCAGTTTTTGGATTTGTTGATTTTCTCTGTTTCTATCCTGTTTTCAAGTTCATTGATTTCTGCACTGATTTTTATTATTTTCTTCTGCTTGTTTCAGGTTTAAATTGCTCTTCTTTCTCTAGCGTCCTAAGATGGAAACTTAGATTATTGATTTTAGTTCTTTTCGAGTATATATATTCTTTGATCCATTTTGAATTAATTTTTGCATATAGTGTGAGGTAGAGGTTCAACTTCATTCTTCCACATGTGGATATCCACTTGTCTCAGAAACATTTATTGAAAAGACCACCTTGCCCCATTGAATTGTTTTGGCTCCCTTGTTGAAAATAATTGACCATAATTTTGAGGGTGTATTTCTGGAGTCTCAATTTTATTCCATTGATTTGTATGTTTGTCCCTTGCCAGTACCACACTCTCTTGATTCTGTTGCTCTGTAGTAAATTTTGCAATGAGAAAGTTTAGTACTCCAACTTTGTTTTATTTTTCAAGATTCTTTTGACTATTCCGGGTGACTTGCATTTCCATCTGAATTTTAGGATAAGCTTGCCAATTTCTGTAGATCAGTTGGGGGATTATTGCCATATTAACAGTATTAAGTCTTATGATCTATGAACATGGTATATTTTTTCCATTTATTTAGACATTTATAAATTGCTTCCAACCATGTTTTATAGTTTTCAGAGTAGTTTTGCACTTCTTTTGCTAAATTTATTCCTTAATATTTTATTCTTTTTAATGCTAGTGTAAAAGAAATTGTTTTCTAATTTCATTTTTGTTTGCTTACTGCAAGTGTATAAAAATACAATTAATTTTTATATTGCTTGTACATTGATCATTCATCTTGCAACCTTGCAGACCTCATTTATTAGTTTTGTTAGCTTTTTAGTGGGTTCCCTAGGATTTTCTATATACAAGATCATGCCATCAGCAAATAGAGATAGTTTTACATCTTTCTTTCCATCTGGATGCCTTTTACTTCATTTTCTTATCTAATCACCTTGACAAGAACCTCCAGCCCTGAGGGTAAATAGAAGTGGTGAGAGAAAACATTCCTTTATTGTTCCTGATCTTAGAGCAAAAGTATAAGATATCATGTTAGCTGTGGGATTTACATAAGTAGCTTTCTTCGTCTTGAGGAAATGTCCTTCCATTCCTTATTTGTTGATTGTTTTTATTATGAAATGGTTGTATTTTGTCAAATGATTTTTCTGCATCTATTGATATTATCTGATCACATGGTTTGTTTTTTTCTTTCTCTTGATATGATGTATTACATTAATTGATTTTTGCATGTTAAACCAACTTTGTATTCCTGGTATATCAACTTGGTCATGGTGTATAATGGCTTCTGTATATTGATAAATTTGGTTTGCTAGTCATTTTTTGAGGATTTCTGTGCCTATATTAATAAAAATGTTAGTCTATAGTTTTCTTTTCTTACAATATCTTTGGTTTTGGTACCAGGGTAATACTGGCCTCAGAATGAGTTGGCAGGTGTCCCTCCTCTTCTGTTCTTTGAAAGAGCTTGTGAAGAATTGGCATTAATTCTTATTTAATGTTTGATAGAATTCATCAGTGCAGCCGTGTGGACCTAGGCTTTTTTTGTGGGGGTAGTTCTTTTGTCACTAATTCAATCCCTTTACATTTTATAGGTCTACACAGATTTTCTATTTCTTCTTGAGTCAGTTTTGGTGGTTGTGTTTTTCTAGGAATTTGTCCATTTCAACTAAGGTACTCATTTACTAGAATGCAATTATTCATAGTGGTTTTTTTATATATAGTACTTTTTATTTCTGTAAGGTCAGTAGTTATGTCCCTCTTTCATTTCTGGTTTTAGTATTTTTAATCTTCTGGAGTTTTCTATTGGTCAATCGAGCTAAAGTTGTGTCAACTTTGTTGGTATCTTCAATGAACCAACTTTCATTTCATTGACTTTCTCTATTGTTTTAGTATTCTTTATTTTATTTATTTATTTATTTATTTATTTTTGGTATTTAAAGTTTATTGTCACTGGAATACATTCACACACCACACAATCATCCATGATATACAATCCACTGTCCACAGTATGATAACACAGTTATGCGTTCATCACCACAATCCATCCCTGAACATCTTCCTTACATCAGAAAGAACCAGAACAAGAATAAAAAATAAAAGTGAAAAAAAACACCCAAATCATCCCCCCATCCCACCCCATTTGTCCTTTAGTTTTTATCCCCATTCCTCCACTCATCCATACACTAGATAAAGGGGGTGTGATCCACAAGGTCTTCACAATCATACTGTCACCCCTTGTAATCTACATTATTATATAATTGTCTTCAGGAGTCCAGACTGCTGGGTTGGAGTTTGGTAGTTTCAGGTATTTACTTCTAGCTATTCCAATACATTAAAGCCTTAGTATTCTTTATTAAGTTTTGCTTTGCTATTTATCATTTCCTTCCTTTTGCTCACTTTAGGTTAATTTTTTTTTTAACAGCATCATAAAATGGAAGAATATGTTATTCATTTGGGGGTAATTCTTCTGTTTTAAAATAGACAAACACAGCTGTAAATTTTCCTTTAAACACTGCTGTAGCTGCATACCATACTGGTTTATCATGCCTTCATTTACATTCACCTCAGATTATTTTCTAACTTTGCTTGTGAGTTCTTCTTTGAACCATTGTTTATTTTGGCTGTGTTGTTTAATATTCACATATTTGTTAATTCTCCAAATTTCCTTATGTTGATTTGTAATTTTATTCCTTGGTGGTATGAGAACATAATTTATATTATATCAGTACTTCCAAATTTATTGAGGCTTGTTTTGTGGCCTAACATAAGTCTACTATGGAGCATGTTCCATGTGCAATTGAGAAGAATGTATTCCCTCCTGTTTTTGGTTGGAGTGTTCTTTAGATGTCTTTGAGGTCTAGTTGGACTACAGTGTTGTTCAAGTCTTCTGTATTCATTATTGGAAGTTGAGTATTAAAGTCTCCAATTATTATTGTTAAATTTCCTATTTCTCCCTTCATTTCTTTACATTTTTGCTTCATGTATTTTGGGGCTTTATTGTTAGGTGCATGTAAGTTTCTATTTTTTATATCTTTCTGGATTGACCCTTTTATCATTTTAAAGCGTCCCTTGCTTTATTTCTAGTACATTTTTTGTTTTATGGCTTATTTTGTCTGATAATAATATAGTCACTCCAGCTTTCTTGTGGTTGCTTTTTTTGTGATGTATCTTTTTTCATCCTTTACTTTCAATCCATTTATATCTTTGAATCTTAAGTATGTTTCCTGTAGATAATATATAGTTGAATATTTTTAATCCAGCCTGACTGCTGCCTTTTGATTGCATTTTTAATCCATTCACATTTAATGATGTTATTGATATAGTTGGATTCTTGTCTGCCATTTTACTTTTTGTTTTCTATATGTCTTAATTCTCCTTTTCTCCTATATTCCTTCTTTATTGGTTTCTTTTGAATTAAGTGAATATTTTCTAATGCAAATTTTTAATTCTTTTAATGAATTTTACACTACCTTTTTAGTTGTTTTCTTGGTGGTTTCTCTAGGGCTTACCATATATATTTTGACTGACCAATATCTTTTTCAGATGTAAACTAAGTTAATTCCAGTGAGATATAAAAACTTTACTCCTGTATAGGTCTATTCCCTTTCTCCCTTTTTTTTTTGTGCTGTTATTGTTATACATATTACATATTGTAGTGGATTAAATTGTGGCTCCTAAAAATGTCCATGTCTAACCCTCTGAAACTGAATGTGACCTTATTTGGAAAAAGGTTATTTGCAGATTTAAGGATCTCAATATGAGTGAATCCTGGATCATCTAGATTGACCCTAATTCCAATGACAAGTTTCCTTATAAGAGACAGAAAAGGAGAAGACACAGTGGAGAAGGCCAGGTGAATATGGAGATAGAGATGGGAATGATGCCAACAGCCATCAGGAGCTGAAAGAGGCAAGGAATGAAACCCCCCTAGAGCCCCCAGAGGTAGTGCAGTCCTGCCAACACCTTAATTTTGGACTCCTTGCCTCCAGCACTGTGAGAGCATAAATTTCTATTGTCCTAATTCACCCTGTACAGCAGGCACAGGAAGCTAATACATACCTGTATATGTTAAAAACCCAATAAGAGAGTATTATAATTATTTCTTTATATAAGTTTATTTGATTTAAAGAAGCTAGGAGAAAAAAACAGCAAGTACACATTTATATCACTTATTTATCATTTCTGGTTATTTTCATTTTTCCTCTGGATTTGAATTACTGTCTGGTTTCATTTCTTTATACAGTACCCACCTCCTTTTTGTTGTTATTGGCAAGTATATGACATTTCTATATGTTACAAGCTAATAATATATTGTATACATATTGTTTCATACAGTTGTTAGGTAAGGAGAAGAAAGGAGAAGAAATACGCATTTATACTGTTTGTAATTTCGTAGTTACCTTTTCCAGTGCTCTTTTTTTTTTCCATGCAGATTAAAATTACTGTCTGGGGTTACTTGCTTTTAGCTTGAAGAACCTCCTTTAGTATTTCTTGTAAGGTGAATCATCTGCTAGGAACAGATTCTCTTCTTTTTTTTTTTTTTTAATCTGAGAATGTCTTTATTTTACCTATATTTTTGCTGAATATAGGATTCTTAGTTGACAGACTTTTCCTTTCAGCGCTTTGAATATGTCTTCTCACTGCCTCTGGCCTCCATCATTTCTGATGAGAAGTCATTTGTTAATATTATTGGGTTTCCCTTTTAAAGTGATTAATTGTTTTCTCTTGCTGTTTTCAATATTATCTCTTTTTCATTGGCTTTCAGCACTTTTGCTATGAAGTTTCTGGGTGTGGATGCCTTTGTTGAGCTTCTTGTCTGTGTAGATTAATGTTTTTCTTCAACTTTGGATGTTTTCAGCCATTATTTCTTTGAATAATTTTTTCTGCTCCTTTCTCTCTGTCCTCTCCTTCCAATATTCCCATTATGCATATGTTGGTGCATTTAAAGGTATCCCATATTTCTCTGAGGCTCTGTTCATTTTTCTTCATTATTTTTCTTTCCATTCTTTAGATTGCATAATCTATTATAAAATTAAGTTTGCTATTTTTTTCTTCTGCCAGTTCAAATCTACTGTTGAGCCTTTCTAGTAAACTTTTCATTTTAGTTATCATACTTTTCAACTCCAGAATTTCCATTTGGTTCTTTTCAATCATTCCTCTTTATTTATATTCTCTATTTGATGAAATATCATACCTTCATTTCTTTAATTATGGTTTCCTTTAGCTGTGTGAATATATTTATTATGGCCTTTTTGAAGTCTTTGTTAAATCCAGCATTTAGTACCTCTTATATGTAGTTTCCATTGCCCACCTTTTACCCCCATGCATGGTATATGGGTCATACTTGTTTTTTGTATGTCTTGGAAATTTTTGTTGAAAACTAAAAATTTTAAAGAGTGTATTGTAGTAACTCTAAATACTGCCCGCCCACCCCAGGAATTGTTTATTGTTGTTTGATTATTTCTTTGGTGACTGGCTGGACTGTTTCAGGGAAGTCTGTTTCCCCTGCTATGTGAAACCTGTGATGTTGGATCTCTGAAGGCAAAGCCTTGGGTAGCACACAATCACCCTGGGTTAACAGTGGTTTTTACTGTGTTCTCTTTGACTATCTCTTTCTCTTATCATACCCAGCTGTTAGGCTTCAGTAATTGCTGGCTGACTGCTCTATTGTTTTTGACAATTCACTAGAGGATAAATTGCTCCATAGATTCAATTAAATTTGGACTCTTTTGTAGGCATAGTGTTTTAGGTCAATGTTTAAGTTTTGCTCTGACTCCCCCCACCCCACCCCCAAGAGAGCTCTTCTTAGTGGTCTGTTTCCCTGGTTTTCTCTGGTAAACTAGCTGGCCTATGGTTAATTTGTATCTCTTATAAAGTACCAGCCTCCTCTTAATTGCTTGCTACCTGAAGCTCCATTGTTTATCAGAGTACCCTTAGGCTTGAAATTCCACATACTCTGTTTCAAATAGTCAGTTCCTTTGACTAGAGTTTGGGACTCTATTTTTATGGCCTGCCTGTCTTCCTGGGAAAATTCTCTAATCCATGGCTCTGGAGTTTAAGGCAAGGACAGTGGTGTGCTTCCCTCTGAGTGGTACCCCTGTTTTAAGAGCAGGGCCCTAGGTGGGGGTGGTAGCCTCTGGTCTTTTAGGCTTGCTTCTCTTAGCATGGGCTGGGGTGAGGGTTACTGTGTTATTAGCAACATGCCATGCTTGGTGTAGAAACCACCACCCTCTGAGTGGAGTCTGGGTAGACGGGAGCTCCTGACCCCTTGGCTTCACTTGCCTGGAATTTAGCCTCTTTAACATGTAGCTGGGGAGTATGAAAAATGCTGGCACTCACCTCACCTGGAAGGTAATGTAACTCTTGACAGGGAGCTGGGAAGAGAGTGAACCCCATGTTCTCGGTTACACCTATCTGGAGTGGAGTCTCATATGTTAAGGAAGCCACTTTTGATTCAAATGCCACAGACCCTCATTGTATTTACTAAGTTTTAGAAGATCTTCTTGAATAAATGTTTTTTCTCTTCCTGTATTCCATTAGGACAATTTCCAGAGATTTTCAATCCTTGTTTTTTAAATGTAATTTTTACCAGTTATGTTTGTTTTGCGGGGGAGTGGGTCAGAGCTCCTCATACTGGCATTCTGGAAGTGGACTCCTCTCCTTCACTTCACTTTTGAAGGATAACTTAACTGGATATAAAATTTTTTGGTGGTTTTTTTCTTTCAATATTCTAAATATTTAGCTCTACTCTCTTCTTTGCTTGCATGGTTTCTGACAAGAAGTCCACAGTAATTCTTGTTCTTTTTCTTCTATAGATAAGTTTATTTTCCTCTGGGCTTCTCTCAAGAATTTCTCTTTGTCTTTGATTTTCTGCCATTTGAATATGATATGTCCAGATGTAGGGTGTGTGTATTGTATGTATGTATTTGATGTTTATTCTGCTTGATACTCTATCAGCCTGGATCTGTGATTTGTTTCTGCCATAACTTTGAAAAGTTCTCAGCCATTATTATTTTAACTATTTCTCCTGTCATTTTATTTATTTTTTTAAACAAATTTATTTTGTATTAGAGAAGTTTTTGCAGAAAAATCATGCAGAAAGTAAAGAGTTCCCATATACCCCGTTCACACAACTCAGTTTTCTCCATTATTAACACTTTGCCTTAGGATGTTACAATAACTGAAACATTTTTTTTATAATTATACTATTAACTATAGTCTATAGTTTACATTAGGTTTCACTCTTTGTGTTGTTCAGTCTTTTGTTTTTTTTAAAAAATTTATTCTAGTTGCATACATACAACCTAAAATTTCCCCTTTTAGCCACATTCTATATATAGTTCAATGCTGTTAATTACATTCACAGTGTTGTGCTACCATCACCATTATCCATTAGCAAAACTTTTACATCATGTCAAACAGAAAATCTTTGCCAATTAAGCATTAATTCCCCATTCCTTACTTCCACTCCAGCCTCTGTACCCATATTCTACTTTCTGACTGTATGAATTTGCCTATTTTAATTATTTCACACAAGTGAGATCATGCGTTATTTGTCCTTTTGTGTCTGGCTTATTTCACTCAACATGATGTCTTCAGAGTTCATCCATGTTGTCACATATATAGGAACTTCATTCCTTTTTATGGCTGAATAATATTCTACTGTATGTATATACCACTTTTGTTTATCCATTCATCTGTTGGTGGAAATGGGTTGCATCCATCTTTTGGCAATTGTGAATGATGTGTCTATGAACATCAGCTTACAAATGCCTGTTTGAGCCCCTGCTTTCAATTCTTTGGTGTATATGTCTAGAAGCAGGAATGCCAGGTCATACCGTAATTCTATGCTTAACTTTCTGCAGAACTACCAAACTGTTTTCCACAGCTGCTGCACCATTTTACATTTCCACCAACAATGAGCAAGTGTTCTTATTTCTCCACATCCTCTCTGTGATGGTTAGGTTCATTTTTCAGCTTGGCCAGGTGATGGTACCCAGGTGCCTGGTCAAGCAAGCACTGGCCTAACCATTACTGCAAGGACATTTGTGGCTGCTTAATAAACCAGAAGGCTAGTTTATTAAATCATCAGTCAATTGGCTGAAGCTGTGACTGATTATGTCAACGAAGGGTGTGTCTGCCACAATGAGAGGATGCAATCAGCTGGATTTAATCCAATCAGTTGAAGACTTTTAAGCGAGACACATAGAGGACCTTCACTTCTTCTTCTTCGGCTGACCAGCGAAGTGTTTCCTGAGGAGTTTGTTGAAGTTGCCAGTTAGTTTCTTGAGGAGTTCATTGAACATCTTCATTGGAGTTGCCAGATTGCTGCCTGACCTACGGAATTTGGACTCATGCATACCCACAGTTGCATGAGACACTTCTATAAATCTTATATTTATAGATATCTCTTGTTGATTCCGTTTCCCTAGAGAACCCTAACTAATACACTATCCAACATTTGTTATTTTCCATTCTTTTTAATAGTAGCCATTCTAGTGAGTGGGAAATGGTATCTCATTATTTTGCCTTTCCCTAATGGTTAATTATGTTGAGTAGCTTTTTATGTGCTTATATGGCCATTTATATATTTTCTTTGGAGAAATGTCTATTCAAATATTTTGCCCATTTTAAAATTGGGTTGTCTTTTAGTTGCTGAGCTGCTATCTTCTCTTTTTCTTCTCCTTCTAATATTCTACTTACATTTTTTTTAAAAATTCAGTTTTATTGAGAAATATTCACATACCATACAATCATCCACGGTGTACCATCAACCGTTCACAGTACCATCTTATAGTTGGCCATTCATCACCCCAATTTATTTTTTTTTAATCTTCATTTTATTGAGATATATTCACATACCACGCAGTCATACAAAACAAATCGTACTTTCGATTGTTTACAGTACCATTACATAGTTGTACATTCATCACCTAAATCAATCCCTGACACCTTCATTAGCACACACACAAAAATAACAAGAATAATAATTAAAGTGAAAAAGAGCAATTGAAGTAAAAAAGAACACTGGGTACCTTTGTTTGTTTCCTTCCCCTATTTTTCTACTCATCCATCCATAAACTAGACAAAGTGGAGTGTGGTCCTTGTGGCTTTCCCAATCCCATTGTCACCCCTCATAAGCTACATTTTTTTACAACTGTCTTCGAGATTCATGGGTTCTGGGTTGTAGTTTGATAGTTTCAGGTATCCACCACCAGCTACCCCAATTCTTTAGAACCTAAAAAGGGTTGTCTAAAGTGTGCGTAAGAGTGCCCACCAGAGTGACCTCTCGGCTCCTTTTGGAATCTCTCTGCCACTGAAGCTTATTTCATTTCCTTTCACATCCCCCTTTTGGTCAAGAAGATGTTCTCCGTCCCACGATGCCGGGTCTACATTCCTCCCCGGGAGTCATATTCCACGTTGCCAGGGAGATTCACTCCCCTGGGTGTCTGATCCCACGTAGGGGGGAGGGCAGTGATTTCACCTTTCAAGTTGGCTTAGCCAGAGAGAGAGGGCCACATCTGAGCAACAAAGAGGCACTCGGGAGGAGGCTCTTAGGCACAACCATAGCGAGGCCTAGCCTCTCCTTTGCAGCAACTGTCTTCCCAAGGGTAAAACCTATGGTAGAGGGCTCAACCCATCAAACCACCAGTCCCCTATGTCTGTGGTCATGTTAGCAACCATCGAGGTGGGGTAGCCGAATACCCCTGCATTCTCCACCGGCCACTCAAGGGGGCACTACATCTTTTTTTTCCTTGTTTTTCTTTTTTTTTTTAACTTTCCCTTCTTTTTTAAATCAACTGTATGAAAAAAAAGTTAAAAAGAAAACACACATACAATAAAAGAACATTTCCAAGAGACCATAACAAGGGAGTAAGAAAAAGACAACTAACCTAAGATAACTGCTTAACTTCCAACATGTTCCTACTTTACCCCAAGAAAGTTACATAATATAGCAACATTTCTGTGAACTTGTTCCTACTATATCCATCAGAAATTAACAGACCATAGTCATTCCTGGGCATCCCCAGAACGTTAAATAGCTTATCTGTTCTTCCTGGACCACTGTTCCCCCTTCCTTAATTGCTCTCTATTGCTAGTTCCCCTACATTCTACATTATAAACCATTTGTTTTACATTTTTCAAAGTTCACATTAGTGGTAGCATATAATATTTCTCTTTTTGTGCCTGGCTTATTTCGCTCAGCATTATGTCTTCAAGGTTCATCCATGTTGTCATATGTTTCACGAGATCGTTCCTTCTTAACGCCGCATAGTATTCCATCGTGTGTATATACCACATTTTATTTATCCACTCATCTGTTGAAGGACATTTGGGTTGTTTCCATCTCTTGGCAATTGTGAATAATGCTGCTATGAACATTGGCGTGCAGATATCTGTTCGTGTCACTGCTTTCCGATCTTCCGGGTATATGCCGAGAAGTGCAATCGCTGGATCGAATGGTAACTCTATATCTAGTTTTCTCAGGAACTGCCAGACTGACTTCCAGAGTGGCTGAACCATTATACAGTCCCACCAACAATGAATAAGAGTTCCAATTTCTCCACATCCCCTCCAGCATTTGTAGTTTCCTGTTTGTTTAATGGCAGCCATTCTAACCGGTGTTAGATGGTATCTCATTGTGGTTTTAATTTGCATCTCTCTAATAGCTAGTGAAGCTGAACATTTTTTCATGTGTTTCTTGGCCATTTGTATTTCCTCTTCAGAGAACTGTCTTTTCATATCTTTTGCCCATTTTATAACTGGGCTGTCTGTACTATTGTCATTGAGTTGTAGGATTTCTTTGTATATGCAAGATATCAGTCTTTTGTCAGATACATGGTTTCCAAAAATTTTTTCCCATTGAGTTGGCTGCCTCTTTACCTATTTGAGAAATTCCTTTGAGGTGCAGAAACTTCTAAGCTTGAGGAGTTCCCATTTATCTGTTTTCTCTTTTGTTGCTGGTGCTTTGGGTGTAAAGTCTAGGAAGTGGCCGCCTAATACAAGGTCTTGAAGATGTTTTCCTACATTATCTTCTAGGAGTTTTATGGTACTTTCTTTTATATTGAGATCTTTGGTCCATTTTGAGTTAATTTTTGTGTAGGGGGTGAGGTAGGGGTCCTCTTTCATTCTTTTGGATATGGATATCCAACTCTCCCAGCCCCATTTGTTGAAAAGACCACTATGACTCAGTTCAGTGACTTTGGGGGCCTTATCAAAGATCAGTTGGCCATAGATCTGAGGGTCTATCTCTGAATTCTCAATTCGATTCCATTGATCTATATGTCTATCTTTGTGCCAGTACCATGCTGTTTTGGCAACTGTGGCTTTATAATAAGCTTCAAAGTCAGGGAGTGTAAGTCCTCCCACTTCGTTTTTCTTTTTTAGAGTGTCTTTAGCAATTCGAGGCATCTTCCCTTTCCAAATAAATTTGATAACTAGCTTTTCCAAGTCTGCAAAGTAGGTTGTTGGAAATTTGATTGGGATTGCATTGAATCTGTAGATGAGTTTGGGTAGAATTGACATCTTAATGACATTTAGCCTTCCTATCCATGAACATGGAATATTTTTCCATCTTTTAAGGTCCCCTTCTATTTCTTTTAGTAGAGTTATGTAGTTTTCTTTGTATAGGTCTTTTACATCTTTGGTTAAGTTGATTCCTAGGTACTTGATTTTTTTAGTTGCTATTGAAAATGGTATCTTTTTCTTGAGTGTCTCTTCAGTTTGTTCATTTCTAGCATATAGAAACATTACTGACTTATGTGCATTAATCTTGTATCCTGCTACTTTGCTAAATTTGTTTATTAGCTCTAGTAGCTGTATCGTCGATTTCTCAGGGTTTTCTAGATATAAGATCATATCATCTGCAAACAATGACAGTTTTACTTCTTCTTTTCCACTTTGGATGCCTTTTATTTCTTTGTCTTGCCGGATTGCCCTGGCTAGCACTTCCAGCACAATGTTGAATAACAGTGGTGACAGCGGGCATCCTTGTCTTGTTCCTGATCTTAGAGGGAAGGCTTTCAGTCTCTCACGATTGAGTACTATGCTGGCTGTGGGTTTTTCATATATGCTCTTTATCATGTTGAGGAAGTTTCCTTCAATTCCTACCTTTTGAAGTGTTTTTATCAAAAAGGGATGTTGGATTTTGTCAAATGCTTTTTCAGCATCTACTGAGATGATCAATTGATTTTTCCCTTTTGACTTGTTAATGTGTTGTAATACATTGATTGATTTTCTTATGTTGAACCATCCTTGCATGCCTGGAATGAACCCCACTTGGTCATGGTGTATGATTTTTTTAATGTGTCTTTGGATTCGATTTGCAAGTATTTTGTTGAGGATTTTTGCATCTATATTCATTAGGGAGATTGGCCGGTAGTTTTCCTTTTTTGTAGCATCTTTGCCTGGTTTTGGTATTAGATTGACGTTAGCTTCATAAAATGAGTTAGGTAGCATTCCATTTTCTTCAATGTTTTGAAAGAGTTTGAGTAAGATTGGTGTCAGTTCTTTCTGGAAAGTTTGGTAGAATTCCCCTGTGAAGCCATCTGGCCCTGGGCATTTATTTGTGGGAAGATTTTTGATGACTGATTGGATCTCTTTGCTTGTGATGGGTTGGTTGAGGTCTTCTATTTCTTCTCTGGTCAGTCTAGGTTGTTCATATGTTTCCAGGAAATTGTCCATTTCTTCTACATTATCCAGTTTGTTGCCATACAGTTGTTCATAATATCCTCTTGTAATTTTTTTAATTTCTTCAGGATCTGCAGTTATGTCACTTTTTTCATTCATTATTTTGTTTATATGGGTCTTCTCTCTTTTTGATTTTGTCAGTCTAGCTAGGGGCTTGTCAATCTTGTTGATCTTCTCAAAGAACCAACTTTTGGTGATATTTATCCTCTCTATTGTTTTTTTGTTCTCTATGTCATTTATTTCTGCTTTAATCCTTGTTATTTGTTTTCTTCTACTTGGTTTAGGATTGGTTTGCTGTTCATTTTCTAGCTTCTTCAGTTGATCCATTAGTTCTTTGATTTTGGCTCTTTCTTCCTTTGCAATATATGTGTTTAGTGCTATAAATTTCCCCCTCAGCAATGCTTTTGCTGCATCCCATAGGTTTTGGTATGTTGTGTTCTCATTTTCATTTGTCTCTATATATTTAGCAATTTCTCTTGCTATTTCTTCTTTAACCCACTGATTGTTTAGGAGTGTGTTGTTTAACCTCCAGGTATTAGTGAATTTCCTAAGTCTCTGATGGTTATTGACTTGTAATTGTATTCCATTGTGGTCAGAGAATGTGATTTGAATAATTTCAATCTTTTTAAATTTATTGAGGCTTGTTTTATGTCCCAGCATATGATCTATTCTGGAGAAAGTTCCCTGAGCACTAGAAAAGTATGTGTATCCTGGTGATTTGTGATGTAATGTTCTGTATATGTCTGTTAAATCTAATTCATTTATCAGATTGTTTAGGTTTTCAATTTCCTTATTGGTCTTCTGTCTGGTTGATCTATCTATAGGAGAGAGTGATGTGTTGAAGTCTCCCACAATTATTGTGGAAACATCAATTGCTTCCTTTAGTTTTGCCAGTGTTTCTCTCATGTATTTTGTGGCACCTTGATTGGGTGCATAGACATTTACGATTGTTATTTCTTCTTGCTGAATTGCCCCTTTTATTAATATGTAGTGGCCTTCTTTGTCTCTCAAAACATCCCTGCATTTGAAGTCTATTTTATCTGAGATTAATATTGCTACACCTGCTTTCTTTTGGCTGTAGCTTGCATGAAATATTTTTTTCCATCCTTTCACTTTCAGTTTCTTTGTGTCCCTGTGTCTAAGATGAGTCTCTTGTATGCAACATATTGATGGTTCATTTTTTTTGATCCATTCTGCGAATCTATATCTTTTAATTGGGGAGTTTAATTCATTTACATTCAATGTTATAACCGTGAAGGCATTTCTTGAATCAGCCATCTTATCCTTTGGTTTATGTTTGTCATATTTTTCCCCTCTGTCTATTAATATCCTTTATTGTATCCATACCAAATCTCTTTAGTACTGAACCTTTCTCCAAGTCTCTCTGTCCTTTCTTTGTTTCTCCGTCTGTAGGGCTCCCTTTAGTATCTCCAGTAGGGCATTGTCTCTTGTTAGCAAATTCTCTCAGCATTTGTTTGTCTGTGAAAAATTTAAGCTCTCCCTCAAATTTGAAGGAGAGCTTTGCTGGATAAAGTATTCTTGGCTGGAAATTTTTCTCACTCAGAATTTTAAATATATCGTGCCACTGCCTTCTTGCCTCCATGGTGGCTGCTGAGTAGTCACTACTTAGTCTTATGCTGTTTCCTTTGTATGTGGTGAATTGCTTTTCTCTTGCTGCTTTCAGAACTTGCTCCTTCTCTTCTGTGTTTGACAGTGTGATCAGTATATGTCTCGGAGTGGGTTTATTTGGATTTATTCTATTTGGAGTTCGCTGAGCATTTATGATTTGTGTGTTTATGTTGTTTAGAAGATTTGGGAAGTTTTCCCCAACAATTTCTTTGAATACTCTTCCTAGACCTTTACCCTTTTCTTCCCCTTCTGGGACACCAATGAGTCTTATATTTGGACGTTTCATATTATCTATCATATCCCTGAGGTCCATTTCGATTTTTTCAATTTTTTTCCCCATTCTTTCTTTTATGCTTTCATTCTCCATTGTGTCATCTTCCAGGTCACTGATTCGTTGTTCAACTTCCTCTAGTCTTGTACTATGAGTGTCCAGAATCTTTTTAATTTGGTCAACAGTTTCTTTAATTTCCATAAGATCATCCATTTTTTTATTTAGTCTTGCAGTGTCTTCTTTATGCTCTTCTAGGGTCTTCTTGATTTCCTTTGTATCCCGTACTAGGGTCTCATTGTTCATCTTTAGTTCTTTGAGTAGCTGCTCTAGGTGCTGTGTCTCTTCTGATCTTTTGATTTGGGTGCTTGGGCTTGGGTTATCCATATCGTCTGGTTTTTTCATATGCTTTATAATTTTGTGTTGTTTTTGGCCTCTTGGCATTTGCTGAACTTGATGGGGTTCTTTTAGGATTTGTAGACCAATTGAAGTCCTTATCTCTACTTTATCAGATCTACAGCTTCGTGGAGTACACTTTCTCTAACTAACCAGCAGGTGGCGTCCACGAGCCACCTGTTCTCCACAAGCCAGTTCTCCCCTGCTTAGCCTTTTTGGTGAGTGGGGGAGTGAGTCTTGTGGGGTCCAATTGGTGTACCAAGCTTGCATGTATAGTTGGTGTTGCCTGCCCTGTATATGGGGCGTGTTTCTGGGCAGTCAGGGATGGGGGGTGGCCCTAACAATCAATTCTCCCTGGTGATCCTAGAGTTTTAAAGCTGCTGCAATAGTGTAATCCTTCAGTTCAGTCCTGCCACAGTTTGTCTCTGCCACTGACCCACAAGTCCTTGGTATTGGCGTATGGCTCCTGAGACTTGCAAGTGGGCCCCTCTTCCAGGCTGTGCACCCCGGGTCCTCTGTTGAGGGATGACTGTGCTATGTCACAGGTGAGTGCCGTCCCCCCAGGGCAGTTCTGGGCTGCTGGGCTGTGTAGGGAGGCTCCCAGTCTGCTGAAATGATGGCTGAATGGGGCTTTGTTAATTCACACTGCTCCACCTTCCCAACTCTGGGACAATCAGCTGATGTTGCAGGGAAGGCTAATGTCCACACCCAGTTTTGTGGTGTGTGCCTGTTATTTGAAGCACTTGTGTCACACTGGGTTGTCTGGGGCAGCTCTGGGCTATGGGGCTGGTGTTGGGCAGGAGTGTTTCCTGTCCACCAGGATGATGGCTGTGAGCGGACACCCCTTTTTTTTTGGGAAGTTGTGGTGTTTAGTGAATTTTCTCAGCCACTGGTTTATTGCCTTTTGTCTCAGAGCTCTCTTAGTTCTGCTCTTGACTTTACCTGCCCAAATTGCAAGTCTTTGAAGCTTTCTCTATTGGGCTTCTTAGAGTAATTGTTTTAGAAAAAGAAAAACGGATTAAAAAAAAAGGGCCCTCCTCA
Source organism: Choloepus didactylus (assembly GCF_015220235.1). Classification (NCBI taxonomy): domain Eukaryota; kingdom Metazoa; phylum Chordata; class Mammalia; order Pilosa; family Megalonychidae; genus Choloepus; species Choloepus didactylus. Next base: position 85,014,065 of record NC_051319.1, read on the forward strand.
GAGATCTAATGGGTTATTGAAATGCTAAGAGACAAAGCAACCAGGGCCATTAAGGAAAGGTCCACAGGGCAGAGAGATCAGCTTTTCTTCGGGATTTGCATATGCGCCTCAGGGCCTGAGCTCTGCCCTTCCCCTTTCTATGTTCACCAGAACTCCAAAAATCCTCCGCTTTTATTTTGGAGTTTTTCGTGTTGTTTTTTTTCTATGCCTGTCTCCTCTCTGCTGGGCTGGCTGCTCTCAGATTCTCTGGTGTCTGGTCTCAGTCTATCTGTGGTTGGAGTTTGGATCAGTAGAATGAGTTTCCGATAAGGGCTGCCACTGCAGTTCTCCCTTCTCCTTCCCGGAGCTGACAGCCCCTCCTCCCATGGGACTGAGCCTGGCAGGGAGGGGCGCGGGTCCCCTGGCCGCAAAAACCTACAGATTTTGCTGATCTCAGCAGTTCCATGCCTTCATGAGTGTTGTATGAAGTATGCCCAAAGTCAGATTGCTCTGCGGTGTCCAGTCCACGCAGTTCCCGGCTCTCTACCTACTTTCCTGGAGGAGCAACCAAAACACACAGCTCACCAGTCCGCCATCTTGCCCCTCTACTTACATTTTTAAAAATTGTCCCACAGTTCTTGGATGTTCTGTTTGGGAGTTTTCTGGGTTTTTTTTTTTTTTTTTTTGGTGGCTTTTTTTCCATTCTTATTTTCTCTTTCTTTGGACATGTTCAGTCTATTGATGAGTTCATCAAAGGCATTTTTCATTTCTATTACAGTGTTTTTGATTTCTAGCATTTCCTTTTGATTCTTTCCTATTATTCCCTATATCTGCTCACATTACCATGTGTTCTTGAATGTTATCTACTTTTTCCATTATAACTGTTAACATCACAGTTACTATATATTCCTTGTGTGATAATTCTGACATCATTGGAATTCATATCTGAGTCTGATTTTGATGCTTGCTTAGTATTTCAGACTGTTTTTTCTTGCCTGTGGGCATATCTTCTAATTTTTTGTTGAAAGCCAGGCTTGTTGTATCAGTTAGGAACCAAGGCATGTCGTATGAGGATTTATATTAATCTGGCTAGGAGTTGGGCTTTGCTTAATGTTTACTGTCACTATAGGTGCCAGAAGTTTCAAATTCTTGTAGTGTCCTTGTTTTTGCATCACCTGTTCTCTCTGGGCTTTCATAGCTACATTTCCTGAGAGAGAGGCTGTGTTTTGCAGATCTTTCAGCTGTAATCCAGTATTATTATCCTGGAGCCTTATTGGTGTGGTGGTAAGTTACAGGTAAGAAGGGACATTCTGTAATTAATCTCAATCTTTCAGTGGGCCTGTGTCTCTGGCCTGTGACTTTCAAAAGTATTTCTTGTGTATCTCTCCCTTTCTTTCATGAGATATGAAGGCTGTGGGGCGAATGAGAGAAATACCCTTCTCCGACAGGCCTGGGACAAGACTCTGGTAAAGTCTTTCTCTCTTGAAAGGAGGCCTTTTTTATGGAGAAAACTCTGGGCAGATTTCACAAGAGTTACTCTTCCTCTCCCTTTGTCAAAGCCGCAAGGGGATCTTTCCTGGATGTTCACCACAAGAACCTGGGTGGGGTTCTGAAGGTAAAGCCCACAAAAGTGAGAGGACCTCTCTAAGATTTCAACCCCCAGGAGTTCTCACTCTCAAACTAGTCCACACTCAGCCTCCAGCAATTCTTCAAAATTAGCATTTAAGTGTTCGTAACAATTTCTAGTTCCAGCACCTTCTTCAGGTAAGCAGATCTTGGCCATGACTCTCTGATTTGCCTGTCTTTCCAGATTTTAGTGTGTCAGTTTTCTCTGCAAACTCAATTCTCTGATAGGTTCAGGAAGTCAGTGATTTTCAGTTTGTACAGCTTTTTCTTGTTGTAAGGATAGGAGTGATGACTTCCAAGCTCTTTACATGTTGGAGCTGAAACCAAAACATTTTTTAAAAATATTTTTTATTTTAAACTATAACATATACACAGGAAGATGATAACTTTCAAGGTACAATTTAATGAGAAGTTGTATAGCAAATTTCAAGGAATGTTATGGGTTATAGTTCCACAATTTCCACAATTTAGAAATAGCTGTTCTAATACACTAGGAACTAAAAATATTTATATAATGATTCAGTATTCATAATCCTTTCTTAAATCCTATCTTGTCGGTTGTTATTCCTCTCTCTTGTTTGATCACTGTCTCAATCTTCATGAATATCTGGGCAGAGACCACCCTAACTTGTTCATATTGAAAAGGGATATTGGCATCATGGGGAAAGGGAATGCATCTGGTTGACATTCTTGAGGAGGCTGTTGCCTCTGGGTTTTGGGACTTCTCTGGCATAGGAACACTCTGGAGGATTTAAGTTACTGAAAAATAAACTTAGTGAGTAAACTGTATCAGATAGAGACCTGGGTATTCTTTAGGATTTGGGAGACTACTATTGATTTGGGCTTGGCATACTGTGGCTATTTGGCATATCTAGCTGAAGCTTGCATAAGAGTAGCCTCCAGGGTAGCCTCTCGACCCTATTTGAAATCTATTAGGCCACTGACACCTTAATTTGTTATATTTCTTTTCCCCCTTTTGGTCAAGAAGGCCTTCTCAATCCCATGATGCCAAGGCCAGGCTCATTACTGGGATTTGTGTCTCACGTCGCCAGGGAGACTCATTCCCCTGAGAGTCATTTCCCATATAGGGTAATAAGTTTATTTGCAGAGTTGGCTTAGATAGAGAAAGGCCACATCTGAGCCAGAAAAGAGGTTCTCTGGAAGTGACAAGCATAATTATAGGTGGGCTTAGCCTCCCCTTCACAGCAGTAAGTTTCACAAGGGCAAGCCTCAGGATCTAGGGCTTGACTTATTATGTAGGGGATCCCTATTTTCACATAGCATATATTCTGTCCAAGATAAACAATCAAATGTCTCACATTATCTTCACTTAGTTGTACAATCATTATCACTCTGAATTTTAAACAGTGATCATAACACAAAATACCACAAATCTCTTATCACTACCCAATTATTTATCCCTATTATTAGTGTGGTACTAGTAAGGTATTCCTATTAAATATAAATATAATCCATAGTATACAGTAGGTAGTTTCTCCCATATACCACTCTGTTGTTAACTCTTTGTACCAGTGTCATATCTTAGAAGTAGATTGTGCAAGAACTTATTTGTATTTGTAGTGCTCATCCGTGAGATACATGCCTTTAAACAACCCCTTTTTATCATGTTCACCTTCAATATGGTACTGATACTGATAATCCCATTATCAGTTCATTTTTAAAAATTTCTTGACAACAAATACATCTCCTTATTTCTGAAAGTCAGGCAAACCACTTCTACCATCCATTTGCTGCCCTTGGTTTGCTCCTGGCTGAAAATAAACTAGACTTTCATTGCTGGAAGTGGAAATCTGTAATTTATTTTTACCTCTAAAATTTTTCTTGAATGATGTCTTTGGATATTTTTTTCTTTTCCATATGTTTGGTCTCTTTGAGGACATCAATTAGGGGGAAGATGTTGTATCTCTTTTTCTGCGTTCCAAAGCTATAATTTTCTCTCTAATTCTTTCAAATTCTTTTCAGTTTTTTTTTCATTCATTTTTCCCAACCTTCCCAAGTGTTGCTTCTTGTTTTTGGCTGTGTGCCAAGCAGTCTTTTCACCTTCTTACTACTTCCAATGTGGTCTTAATTTCTGTGATGGTTTTATATTTCTCTTCCATTTATTTCATGAACAGTGACAGCTCATTTTTCATGGTCTTCTGTGGCCTTTTCATTTTCTTCTTGGAACTTTGTAACTTTGTTTTGAGTTCTTGATTCTCTAGAGGCCATTTAAAATTAAGTTTTGTGAATTTTTAAACTGGGGGTCTCTAGTCAAACATTTTATCAGCTCAGTAGTAAAAATTTTCAAGTATGTATTCTCATCTGGAATTTGTCATGTTTATTTTCTCCTCCTTTCTTGCAGTGTTTTGTGTATAACCTAAGTTGGCTCATTTTCAATTACTTATCTTTGAAAGGAGTTCCTCTAAGACCAGCCATTTGCAGGCAGAGATTATAAATGGACAAGCCAGTAGTGCTCCAGCTAGCATAAACATTTCCTTGTTTAGTGTTTGATATAGAGTGGTTTGTTTGTACCAGAGTTCTTTACGTATCTTTAGCTGGGCAGCTTGTCATCCAGAGTTTTCTCTTCACTTTAGGTTCATTCATGAAATAATAGTGAATCTGCTCATTATCATATTCACTCCTGCCTTCTCTCCTATTTTGTACTGAGAAATAGGAGTAATGGGAATTCTGCCTTCAGATTGTGTACCTAGATCTTTTTGTTCCAAACAAGTCTTTAGTTTTGCATCTCAGTGTGTACCATTACTATGGAAAACTTCAGTCCACCAGCTCTTCCCAAGATCTCCAGTGGCAAGTATCCTCTCTTAGAATTCTCTGGTAACTTAGTCTAATTTTCATGGCATTTGGTAACTTCTCTTCATCTATGTTATTGTCCAAGTTCAAATGTTTTAAACAGTTTTATCAAAGCAGTGACTTTAGTTTTGTCTGCTGTTCTTTTTGTTGTTTTGGTGGCTTTCATGGAGAAGATATATTTAAAATTCCATTTTCATTCATCCATAATTGGTAGAAATCCTACTTTTTGTCTAATTACGATTTTTTATATTTATTTTTTAACTAATCATCTCACTGAACTCTTCAGTCGTATTTGTTTTTCTCTTTGATTATCTAAGGTTTTACAGGTAGAAAATTATATTGCCTACAAATGTTATCATCTAACAATATATTTTATACTCCTTTCTAGCATATATATGTAAATATATGTGTATATGTGCAAATATATACACACAACACGTATTTCTTCATCTTGTGTTATCTAGAACATCCACGTCAGCACTGAATAATAACTATGATAGGAAGTGTCTGTTACACTCCTGATTTTCATGAGAGTAATTCTGATGTTTCACTGTTTTAAGTGAAGGTGGCTACTGTTTTGTGATAGCTGTCAAATTTTTAACAAATTCCATTTAGGCATCTATCATGATGATATCTGGTATTTTGTTTAGCATTTTTGCAACTATAATACAGTGCAATATTGGTGAAAAGTTTGTTGGGGGGAATGTTGATAGATCTTTGTCAGATTTGTGTAAGGTTAGATACTTTCTAATTACCTAATGTCTGTTGGTAGGGTGTTTTGGTAGTAGTTGTAAGGCCTTCCTTTTCAGCTACATTGATGAAAATTTTCATCTGCAGCTGAGAGGAAGATGTAGTGTGCATGCTTTACCAAATGTGTAAGAATATGAAACTTGAATGTAGGCAAATATATTAGGTGATTGAATTATATAGACTAGTTCTTAACACAATGACATTCAGCAAATTAGTTTTTAAAAAGTAATTGTAAAAGTCTAGGACTTTATGATATGTGTATTAATAACATCTAGCAAAAAAGAGATACATTTTAGTTATCAATCCATCATTTGAAAAGTGTGTGATGTGGCTGTTAAAGAACAAAATCTTATTTTAGACTGTATTAGCTATGTAGTGTCTAGAATGAAGAGGTAGTTCAAATAGAGAAATGGGAAAAAAAGAGAAGCCAACAGTCTGAGAAATGTGTGAAGAAGGGGGAATTTTTGTCAAGATTTTTCATGCTGATTCTCTGTAAATTTTTCCTTCTCCCCATTCTTTAATCCACGCCTACATGTACTGTCCTCCTAGATACAAACTCAGAATCCCTAAATCCTGTATAATTGGAGGTTTGACTGCAGTTCTAAAAGTAAGGGTCAGTTGCTTTCCAAAAGTTTATATCTCTCCAGATCTATTTCATCTGCTGATAATGGAAGGTGGAAAGATTAACCTTTCACCCCAAAGCAGTTAGCTTGGTTAGCAGCATTAAGTTAAAATGAGGAAATGCAAATCCTAGTCTCTGGTACTGAAGTAGCTGATTATTTTTTATTTAGTTCTGAAATTTAGTGAAGAAGAAGTTTGATTTTTTATGGACTATTTCACATCCTAATAAGGATTCCCAATGATGGCTAAGCTTGTTCTTGATTCTACATAACAATTTGAAAGTGCTGACATGTTTCCTTATTTAATTTTATTTTAGATTTGATGTCAACGATCTTTTGTTCCTTAATTCCGAAAGGCAAACTATGCAGGGGCGCTTACTATTTACATTCACTTATTATGTTGCAGCCTGCCCTTATTATTTCCCTGGGAAAAAATAGGGGATGGCTTTGTGGTGTTTAGGAAATTGATTTGGTCTCAGTGGTACACTGAAGTTACTAATCCTACTTTTAGTCTTAAGAAGGGGGTGCTGGAGTTTCCCTTTCTCCCCATTTAAATCAGCAGTTGAAAAAATTAATTATAGAAACATTTAAACATACACAAAAGTGGAGAGAATTGTGTAATTAACTCGCATATTATACAGTTGCAAGAATTATCAACATTTTAAGGCAGTTTTCTGACCATTAAATATAATGCCCTGGACGCTTCAATTCTTGATCTGTATGGAGCTTTGGACATTACAGTTGTATTAAAAGAAGGTCTTAAGTGAGGAATTTAGAGTTTAACGGTAATACAATACTAAGGGAAAGCTACTGCTTGTAGGGCACTAGGAGGAATTTGGAGCTAGTCGTATCTCAGAAATGTTTCTCATAGAACTGATCTTTGTCCTGATTTCAATGCAGAAAACTGGCATAAAAGCGAAATTGAGAAAATGTGGGCATCCAGCATTTTCTTACCTTGCCTCATTGCTGTTTAATAAATATTTATGGGGAGTGAATATAGTTCTAGTTTCCTGGTCAGACTCTCCAGAGTGTCTCAGTTGTTCCCTTCCTCTCTACTTCTTCACATGTCCTGTTTGGGGATGACTTGTCCCCAGCAAGTTTCTGGTTTCTAATATTCACTGGTTCATGACATCCTTCTCTCACCCAGAGCGTCAGGGGCCGCTTGCAAAGCTTTCCCTTCAGGGCCTCCTGAGGAAAGGGAAACGGCTGTCCTCCAAAAAGCGGGACGTATAACGGGAAATCTTGCTCCCTCAAGCTCAGGTGCCTTGAAAAGCGAAACTCCAGAGGAAGCTTGAGGCAGGTGTTATTTCCCAGCTTGCCCTTTCCTGGTCGCCTCTTGATGGCTTAGGATATATGAGAGACTTCAACTCGCAGTGGAGAGAGATCGGGAATCCAGCGCAGAATGCTCCATCGCACTTGGTTTGGAGGCTCCTGTTTCCTTAAGACTGCGAGGCGTGGTCGTTGGCGTTCACGGTTCCGCCCCCTGCAGCCTCCGCCCCGCTGTTCCTCTCCGTGTTCCGCCTGCTTCTCCCGGCAAGTTAGTGGGTCCCAGGGTGAGGGTCTGGTGCTCTCAAGTTGGCGGGAGGAGTCCAGCGGGGCTCAGCCCGTTACAGGTAGTCTTCCGGCGGAGGTTGATCGCAGGGCTCGTCATTTCCTAGGAAATGCCGTTTAAGGAGAGGTGTGTTATTTTCTCGGAGCGTCTTTTTGCTCCTCGCTGTTGCCTGGGTTCAGGGAGAGAGCCCAGTAACCGGCAAAAAGAGACGGCGCTACGGTATCCCCGGCAGTCTGCCTTGCCTCTGCACCCCTAGGCGGCGCTGCTCCCCTCCGCACCCGGCCGACTCCGCTTTCCCAGACGGCCGCCAAGCCTCTAAGTCTAGCGAGCCGGACTCCCAGTCAGCCAGCCCCGGACCGTCGGCGGTCTCCGCACCTCTGCCAGCGGTGGCGGCCGGGCGGAGGCTGTTATTCACCGCGGCTTGGGCTCTCGGGGAGTCTGGAGCATGGTCCTGGGTCACCGCTGATGGAACGTGCACACCGAGAGGGAGGATGGTGGGCTGGGGGTGGTGGCTCTATGTTTGTGGGTCTCCTACGGCGCCGTCGCGGGACAGCTGGAATACTGCGTGTTGGAGGAGACGGAGCGGGGAGTCGCCGTAGGCAATGTTGCCGCGGACTTGAGACTGTCGGCGGTCGCTCTGTTTTTGCGGAACTTTCGCTTCCTTTCCAGCCACGGCGAGCCCTATTTCAGGGTGGACCCGGCCAGCGGTAGCTTAGTGGTCCAAGAGCCGGCGGACCGCGAGCCGTTGTGCGGGGCCAGAGCTACCTGCGTCTTGACCTATGAGCTCGAGGACCCGCTGGAGCTGCACAAGATGTGCATTCACGTCCTGGACACTAATGACAACTCGCCTCTCCTCCCCGCCGGCGACGTGCAACTGCACATCTCCGAGTTCCTGACGCCCGCAGCCCGCTTTACTCTCCCCAGTGCCCAGGATGCGGACGAAGGAAGCAACGGGGTGCTAAGCTACAGCTTGAGCCCCAGCCAGCACTTTCGCCTGGACATGGGGTCGCGGGTTGATGGCAGCGAATACCCGGAGTTGGTGCTGGAGAACGCTCTGGATCGTGAGCAGTTCGCCATCCACCGGCTGGTGCTCATCGCTCGGGATACGGGCCGGCCGGCGCGCTCTGGAGACGCCCAAGTCATCATCATCGTGGTGGACACAAACAACAACGCGCCTGTATTTGAGCGCTCCGTCTACAGCACGAAGGTCCTTGAGACTACACCAAATGGGACAGTGTTGTTCCGAGTTCAGGCCTCGGACCCCGACGAAGATTCTAATGTGAAAATCTGGTACTCCTTAAACAATAGCACGCGAGCAGAGTTGTGACACCACTTTCAGGTGCACCCTCGAAGTAGAGAGGTGTGGGTAGCTGCTTCACTAGGTCTTCCTGAAATGCTGTTGGAGGCGTACATCGAGGCGAGGGACGAAGGCACTTTCAGTCTAGATAGCTCCGCTAAACTGCTGGTGGAGGTGACCGATGTGAACGATCATGCTCCCGAGGTGAACCTCATGACTCTTTCCAGTCCAGTTCCCGAGGATACTGCCCCTGGCACAGTGATTGCTGTCCTTAAGGTAAGGGATGAAGATTTCGGTGCCAATAGTAGGATCATTTGTAGCATGTCCAGCAGCGGCCCTTTTCAGCTAAAGGCTTCTTTTGACAACTATTAAATTCTTTTGACTGATGGACCGCTGGACCGAGAGCAAATCAGCGAATACCAGGTCCTGATCATCGCCTCAGATGGTGGCTTGCCACCATTTAGTACCCGGAAGACACTGCCTGTGTCAGTTGCTGATGTGAATGACAATACACCAAGCTTTCCTCGAGGGCAGCAGGAACTTTTTGTGGCTGAAAACAATGGCCCTGGAACTTCTCTGGGCCACGTGTTTGCCTAGGATTCGGACCTAGGGGAGAATGGCCTTGTCTTCTATGAGCTGTTGAATATTAGCTCTGAAGGGCCACCAGCCTCTAGTTTGGTGACAGTGGACTCATCCACTGGTGTGATAACTGCCAAAACATCCTTTGACTTTGAGCAGCTCAGAGGGTTTCACTTCCAAGTAGAAACCTGGGATGGCGGCATCCCTCCCAGAAGTGCAACAGTGACTGTTAACTTGTTTGTGGTAGATGAGAATGACAACGCTCCAATCATCTTATTTCCCTTGCCCAGGAATGGCTCTGTCCCAGTGGAAATTCTGTCCCGCTCTGTCAGAACTGGACATTTGGTCACAAAAGTGGTAGCAGAGGATGCAGACAGTGGGGCCAATGCCTGGCTTTTCTACCATATTTCTCAGGCTTCTGATTATAGCCTTTTCAGAATTTCATCCAATATGGGAGAGCTCCGTACTGCTCGCTCAGTTCTTCCCGCTGATGAGGTTAAGCAGAGGGTGGTGGTAGTGGTTCAGGACCATGGAGACCCACCACTTTCTTCTGTCACCTTGGATGTGCTGTTGAGCAACTCTGTCCCTCAGGTCCTTCCAGACTTCGAAGATGCTTGGGAAACAGGAGGACAGCTGTCTGCCCAGAACCTGTATTTAGTAATTGTCCTAGCTAGTGTTTCCTTTTTATTCTGAGCTGCTTATTTTTCTTTTTGTGTATCAAGTTGAGACAGAACTTAAGTTGTTGCTCTCAGAACTGCTGTACAGTTTGCTGTTGCTCTCTAGAAGAGATGAGGCATGAAAGGAAGACGGCTTCAAATCCTTGCATAACTTCAGTCATACTAGATGTCACTACAGTTGAGAGACTATCTCAGATCTATCTCTATAGGGCCTCTCTAGGACTTCTTTCTGATAATAACAGTTTGCTGTTGCATGGGAAATACAGTGCTGCTGACATGAAAAATCTCGCCACTGAGGTAGGACTGAATTTGCCAATATTCTGTATTCATATTCTGAGTAGGAAAGGGGATCACGCAAATGTCAATGTCATGGTAAGCAAACTTTTTGAGACTTGATACTCTTGACCAGGAAATGGCTCCTGGCTTTGTTCTGTAATGTGTCTTAGGTGAGTGTTTGGCAATATTTAATCAACTGAATTGAACACTTCTGCTTTTTTTCTCCCTGTGCCAAGAATCCTGGGTATACAGAAGTATTAGAAGACTGTCCTTGACTTCAAGGAGCTTGTAGTGGTGTTTTTTTGTTTTTTTGTTTGTTTTGTTTTGTTTTGTTTTTAGAAAGAAGGCTAAAAACCAAACCTGTTAAAGAACAGTAAAAATAGTATAGCATAAAGGTCTAAAATTAATAATAAAGTACTAAAGTTTTTGGTACAGGTAATAAATAGCCTTGTACTTTTAAGAATAATTCCTTTTTAGGAGTTTGCTTAAGGCATGACAAAGCAAATAGCCCTGCATTTCCAGATATTTCTTGAACAACAGATATGTGTAAGGCAACTCTGTACATACAATGGGGAATAAAAAAATATGTCTTTGCATAATATGTGTTTAAAATCTATCACAGAAGTTGGGACATCTACTCAGGCTATAACAATACATAATGGAAAATTATGACTGCAAAATCATAAAAATAAGTTGCAATGGGTTTCCAAAGAACGGAGAAAAAATATAGGTGGAAGGGGGGATATCAGAGAAGTCTTTGTGGTAGAGATGATATTTGAATTGGGTCTTGAATGATACATCATTTACTAAAATGTGGCAGATTGTCTAGCCTATACTTTTCATGAATGCCATTTTGACAAAGTACTCAAAGTTCTTTGAGAATGACACTCCAAAACATATAGCTAACAGCTTCACAGGAGTGTTTTGTGAGTACATAGAAACTATAAACATGGTTCAGAATGCCTGTTTGCACTGATAGAAAGAAGGTAACACCATCTCTGAGTTTAGGACTTGACAACCTTTTATTTTGCTTTTATTGATATATTTGACAAAGAAGAAAATGAGTAATTACTATGTCAGAACTTTTGTGTTCAATGGTACATTTACAATTCAAAGTCCATTCAACTTGGATTTAATTTTCCTATAATTTTAGAAGCCAAATATACTTAGAAAATAAGTAAATAAAATATTTGAGAGTTATGCATCTAATAAAAGTTAAATGATACAAATACTTCAATTTATCTATAGTGGCCCTTGGTATTAAAAAATTTAGGATAGAGTAAGGACAACATTTTCTAACAATTCTGTAATATTACTTACTGACTTCTCATAGAGATCATGGATACAAGGGAAGGAGATATGCAGAAATTAGGGAAGGGAAGTAAAGCACTCTTTGTTTTACTATTCCAATTAATAAGGGTGAAAGTGGATTATAGGTTATTCTCCCTCAAATAATGTTACTTGCAAATAAAATAGATTTACCTCCATTATAGTTTTGTATATATAATATTCTCACATGGTATAATAAAATCCAATATATAAGATATGTTTAGTAAATGCTAGCTGAATGAGTGAATGAATGAATGACTATGTGCATGTATGACTTGGATGGTAACACTGTTCAACATAGAGGGGAAAACTTTAACTTTCTTATCTACTTTACATGTGTATATGTGGTGAACAGTTTAAAGGTCACTTTCAAATATATTGTAGTGATTATTTTCTTCCTCATGATGTATACTAGTGAAACACAACGTAACGGAAGGACTATCTGCTCCTAGAGTTAACGTGAAAAACCTCAATGCTGTATTCTTTGGCTAAGTGTAAGTCCATTTCCTGCAGATGACAAAAGAGTTAATAGGAATATACATCATTACATTGTGAGATTTGCAGTGAATGCTATTTAGTAGAATCTTAGTTAATTTTAAGGGAGAAAAATTGGTTCACTATAATATTAATATTTTTGGTATCAAAACACTTATTTCTACCAAAGATATTTACTATTTCTTTCTTTTATTTCATTGCTTTCTGTAGAAAGAGAGTTAAGGCTTTGTAGTTTGGGAATCAGGAATTGTTTGAGAAATACATTTTGACAAGACAAGAAAGGATATATGTGATAGGAAGACAAATGGATCTGGAAGTTGGAAGGGAAATCAGCTATTTAAATGAAAAAATATGTAGCTAAGAGCAAGAGAAAAATGCCCTCCCTGCTCTCCCAAATATTTTACTTATATCAGCAATAAGCAGAGAAACAGATATTCTGTTCATATATGTAGGGATATTGTGTCATCCCATTCATCTAGTTGAGCAATCTTTTTCCATCATTGTTGATATTTCACTTTTTAGGCAGTCTAATGTCTATTAGTAATTTTTGTGGTCTCAATATTTCCTTATATATAAAGAAAGTATGGTAAATAGCCTTTATAAACCTGGAATATTTGTAATTCACATAGGCGTTTACTTCTTCCCATCCAATTGCGTATTGATCCAATCTTGGTTCTTTAGGAAAGAATGAATGCTTGTCATAGTGTTCACTGAATGCCTTTGTGACAACTGTGGAATTCCAGAAATAAAATATTTGTTGCTTGAATTTTATAAAAGTCCTTTAACAAGCATGAAATTTTATGATGATTTTAACTGTGTGGCTGAATCATATAAAATCACATTAATGCATTTGTGTTTATAATTTCTTCAAATTCTAAGCTCTTACTCTTATTTTAGTTCACAGTGTACATTAACATAGTATGATACTAAAATTTATCAGTTTAACAAATTCAGGAAAACATGATTTTTATCTGTATCACTCCTATTGGTAATATATAACAGATGTAAGCAAAATTGATCCACTGCTTGTGCAACAAGTAGCATGTCCCTTGTCAGCTTTCTTTCTATTATAATTTTTAATGGGCAATTTAATTTTTTTAGATTGATCTCTAAGATGGTGCTTCTGAGAGGTAAATTTCTACTTGATATTTAAAATTGATTGCCTTGGAAATTTTTTTAGATAAATACATATTAATGTAGCAAAAAATTCATGAACACTCAACCTACAATTGATTTACTAAACATTCCACATGAAAAATTATAGCTTGAACATACCAATGTTATAGTAGTGTTTGTTTTTATGGAAATAAAGCAGTTTCTATGTTGCCAGGATGCATAGGTTATTCCCCATTTGCAATGTCATTTATTAACCAAGTGGTAGAATGTTTTTTACCATCTAGGTTTTTTTTTTTTACTTGTTAACATACATTCCATAAGTAGACTTTCCCATAGGTTAATTAGATATTTCCTTATGTCTATTTTGACTTTGAAGTTGATAACCATACTTTTAAAAACTTTAGAGTGTTGTAACTGAGGAAGCTTCCATGGTATACGAAATATATTCAGATGAAAAAAATAGGTAGACAGTACAACAGTATTTGTTGTATAATAGAGAACCTCAAACCAGTAAAAAAGAAGGAAAAATAGCATCATAACTTGAGTGGACAAAAGGGAATAACAATGCCTGAGAAATGGATTTGTGAGGAAGTATTGATAACATGTCTGATAATGTTAATGACCTATTGATTTTTGTTGCCTTTCAAAATTTGCAGTTAGAGTGGAAAAAATATTCCAGAGACTAAGTACACTTAGCTGGGGTGGGAGGAAGGTGGAGTAAACTGCTAAAAGGTTTGTACGTTGCTCAAATGCATATAATATGAATATCAGAAATATTAACATTTGGCAGAGCACCAGACGAATATGGATCATAGTCTAGGATTCTGACTAAAGTATTATGGGAAGTAAGGAATTTACTTGGGAGGGTTACTTTTAAAAATCAAAGGGAAATAATAAAGATGGTTCCTCCTTTTGTTACCAATTTTAATCGAAAGGATAAGAGAATGGTACAGGGCATAAATAAATTACATTCATCTTTCATACGCATTTATGAAAAATAAAGAATTAGGGTAATAATTTCCTTCTCAAACTTCTCAAACTATATTTATAAACACAGAAGGTAATTATATATTCATCTAAAACGTGCCTTGGAATCTGTGAATGAATATGCAATCATGTATTCTCCTGTGCTGCAGAGAAAGAGAAAAATCTTTCTATACTATCCCAAATTCTTGGATGCTCCTAGAGCCATCTGGTTACTGTCTACATATACCATTTTCATAGCAGAACTAAAAAATATACTCTCTGAATTTAGGCACATTATACTTATTAGAATCTTTAAACAAAGACTATGGCTTTTTTGTTTAGATGTAAAATGAGGTTCGTATAAAAATAAAAATAGTCAATTAAGGCAGTTTTGAATTTTTACATCTGTAATCATCTATTAAGATAGGCCTTGTCATTTTCCTTTCTTGGTTTGGTATCAAGGTTATGTTGACCCCATTAAACAAGTTAGAAAATCTTTTCTCCTATCTTCTATTTTCTGGAAGTATTTACTAAGATTGGTGATATCTCGTATATAAGTGCTAGAATTCATTAATGAAGTTCTTCATGCCTAAAATTTTCTTTGTGGGGAAGTTTAAATCATGAAATAAAGTTTCTTTCTTAGTAATAGAAAGTTTTCATTTCATCTAAATTTTTAAATATTTTGGCATGAAGTTGTTTATAATGTCCCCTGTGATCTTTTTTAACATCTGTAGAATCTATATTGATGTTCCCCCTTTTCAATCCTAATGTTAGTTATTGTCACTCTTTTCTCATTTTTCTTTATCAGACTTGTTCAAAGTCTCAAGAAATAGATTATTAATTATATTAGCCTTTTCAAGGACTCACTTTTGACTTTTTGGATTCTCTTTCTTATATATTTGCTTTTTATTTTATTAATTTCTCTTCTTAACTATTTGCTTCCTTATATAGTCTTTGTATTCAATTTGCTCTGTGTTTTCTAGCTTCTTATTTAGCTTATTGATTTTCAGGCTTTTGTCATTTCTAATGTACGGATTTGAAACTAAATTTTCCACTAAGCATAGTATTAGCTGCCTCATGCCCGTCTTGTTTTAAATTTTTAATTGAAGTATAACACACATAAAAGTACATATATCATAAATGTACACCTGATAAATTATCCAAGACCAATACAATCATGCAACCACTGCAGAGATCAAGAAATACAACATTACCAGCAACTTAGAAACCCCCTCATACTTCCTTCCATCATTATTCCCCTCTGAAATGTAACCATTACCATGAGTTCCAACTCTATAAAACTAGAATCTCACAGTTGATTGCGTTTTAGTGTCTGGATTCTTTCACTCGATATTATATTTATGACATTCAACCAGAATCTTGTGTGTAACAGCAATTCACTTATTAAATTGCTGTATAATATTTCATTATATGAATATACCACAATTTATTTATCAATTTTTCTGTCAATGGACATTTTCCCATTTTTTTGCTACTATGAACAATTCTGCTATGAAAAATTTTCTCACATTTTAGTGCACATATATTTGCATTTCTGTTGAATATATACCTTGTAGTGGAAATTGCTGGTCATAAGGTATAAGTGTGTTCAGCTTTAACAGATTCTACCAATAGTTTAACAAGTTAGTTGTACCAATTTACTCACTTACCAGCGATGCTGGAGAGTTCCAGTTACTCCACATTTTTGTTATAGTCTTATCAGGCCTTTACATTTTCATCATTGTAGTGGTGTGTGCTAGTATCTCAGTTTTATTTTAGTTCTAGATTTGTTTTATTTTTCTATGTCATATAATAACTGAGTACAGAATAGTTGACATATGTGGCTATTAAAATGCTAATGCCGTTCATCACTCTCCTTCCATTATATAATTTTTTAAGGTCAAGTTTATTGGTCATTTGGAAAATATCGGTTCACTGAGTTATGCATATCTTCCAAATGTTGATACATTTTATTATGCAGCACCAAAATAAATCACATTTTTTAGTACCATTGCCGACATCATCAGGAAATCTTTTAGTATTAGGGAACTGGAAGCTCAAGTGGTGGACACAAGTTTTCCCAAAATCTAATTCTCATTCAAAATATTGAATTTTATCATTAGCAGAAAATATTTTCAGTTGTTTTTCCTGAAGTGACAAGTTGACTTCATTCATTTTTGAGAAAATATCTGCCACATTTGCAAGTCTAAATAACCATAGTTTTTCTCTCTTTCTTTTCAAGTAAAAATGATATTCCTTTAAAAAGTGCCTAATTTTGCCTGCAAATCAAACAGTTGTCCAAATGCTTTTCTCTGAGGCAACCATCATATGCAACAGAAGTGCTTTAAGCATACATTCCAGTTCCTTATACAAAACAGTAAAATGATGTGTACTCAATGGTAGAGATTTACTAAAATTAATAATATCCAGTGCTTCATCAGGGACATTCTTAAATGAGACTGTCGTTGTTCTTCTTGTGAACGCACAATCATGAAGAATACATTTCTGTAGTCCTCACCTCACAAGTTACCTGGACTTACGTCCATGTTTCTTGGTGTTGGAAAAGGCTTTCATAACAAAAGCAAACTGAACATTCCACGCACCTTTCTGGGTTTAGAGTTCCTCCAGAATTTGTCTTAGCAGATCCCCACTATCTTGTCAGTGCTTTTAAGATAATTGTTTTAATATTTTATCCAGAATATTTAGTTGCTTTCAGTAGGGTGGCTGCCATTTCTTGAAATTCCATATCATACAGGGAATATCAGCAGGCTTTCTAAGTAATATTGAAATGCTTTTATATATGTCTTAAAAGTACCTTTCTTTGAAGACAACGTGGTATCTTTATATTCCCCAAAACCTTGATAGAGGGATTTGAGTCCCTAATTATTATTTTTGGAAATAAATAATGCAGAGATCAGCTTCACTGTGAAATGCTGAGTAACTCAATCCAAGAGAGCACATACTTTCATCTAAAATATTCAGATGACCAAGTTTTATTTAAGGTGCTATTTGTGGCTTTAAATGATATAAAACAATTTCTTTATTTCTCTATTCTAGTCATTCAACTTAACAAATAGTTTTTGAGCATGAGATACTCAAAATGTGGAGACAAATACGATATGATCCATAACATTAAATGATATCTCAACAATAAGTAAACCTTTAATTACAGTACAATCAGATACAAGCTATACTTGAAATATATACATGCTGCCTGGAAAGCACCAGGCAGCACCTAACTCTATAGTATTTAGCAGAGGGCAGGGCAAGCAGAGAAATCTTCCTACGTAGGATATCTCTTTAGCAGAATGGATGATTGGGAAGCAAGGAAGTAGAGTGGAGAACGAGTATTTCAGGCAGGGACAAAAACATGGCTAAAGGCCTGGAGGAATGAGAGAGCACAGCAGGAGCTAAAAATAGTTTGCCTTGGCTAAAACATACTGTACACATGTAAGCAAAGTTGAAGTTGAGGCCAGAAAGGTAAATAAGAATCTGATTTAAAAGACCCTGCAATGCAATGTTTAGGATTT
Source organism: Choloepus didactylus (assembly GCF_015220235.1). Taxonomy (NCBI): domain Eukaryota; kingdom Metazoa; phylum Chordata; class Mammalia; order Pilosa; family Megalonychidae; genus Choloepus; species Choloepus didactylus. The sequence continues at coordinate 85,031,668 of NC_051319.1, forward strand.
TAGATTTTACCCTAAAGAGATCAGGAGCTAGCAAGCATGGAAAAAAGATCTAAAAATGAAGTAAATTTTCTATTAAATAGTCCCACGTGATCATCATAGACATTTTGAAAGAAGAAGACATCATCTGTAATCCCAATACCCAAGTGTGGTCACCATTATATATTTCTTTATCTCTTTTTTCAAACATTTTTCCATACATGTTTTAAAAAGGGTTGTAATACGCATAACTATGTTATCATACTGTGGACAGTGGATTGTATACCATGGATGATTGTATGGTGTGCGAATGTATTTCAATAAAACTGAATTTAATAAAAAAAAAAAAAGCTTTGAGAAAAGCCACATTTGAATTTGAAAAAAAAAAAGGGTTGTAATAATATATAAATATGTGGTGTTTTATTATAAAATTAATTTATATTTATTATAGAATATAGAAATTTAGGAAAATATATACATATTTTAATTCATGATCTTTCTCCACTAAATTATTACATAAGCACTTAGATTACTATAAACTATTTATTAGAATAATTTTAATGACTATATTTAATTCCACTAATTTCATGTATTATAATTTAGATTGCTTCTGGATTTAAAAAATATGATTATACAAATTATATTTAGATTAATATCTGTGTATATTAGGAATGGAGAATTGTATAATTAGAAAACAAAGGGAATTGACTGAAAAAAAATTATTGAATTATCTTGTGTCAAAGTATAAAAGTGCCTAGACAGATGATGTGCATCCTAATAATTATAGTTTTTTTACTTGCCAATAGTAAAAAATAAAATGGCAAAAAGATATCTTGTTCAGAACAATAAACATAAAATATCTAAGAATAACTTTAATGAGAAATATGAAGGAAAAGTATGAAATTTTGTTGAAAAATATTTTTCATTATTGTATAAATGGGAAGGCAAAATGTATTCTTAGATGACTATTTAAGTGTGCATTTTTCCTAAATTAATTGTTTTTTGCCCAGTGTCAATAAAAACTCCAGCGGGATTATTATTAGTTTAACATAAAAAAGTTTTTTCTAAAATTTACCTCTAAGAACAATCATACAGAAAAAAAAATGCTGAAGGATTTTAAGAGTTAGAAGTTCCATTAACAGAATTAAATTTTGGAAAGGCATTATTAGCAATATTGTATAGCATTCATTGGACAGGACTAGAGTAGAGAAAGGAAGATTGGACTACTACTAAAATATCCAGGTAAGAAATTATGAAGATTATAACTGAGGCTAGAGGAAAGGATTTTAATATGATAAGAAAGGTAGAATTGATGGGGCTTTGTTACTACATATGGGGGATATAGTAAAATAACAGATAATATCAAGGTTCATGGAAATGATGATCTCAGCTTTGGAACATCTAGGTAGAGGTAGATAGTAATCAGTTGAATATGTTGGTCCGAATAAGGTCTAAATTGTAAATATAAATTTTGAGTCAATTACATTAGGGTAATGATTGAAGCCTGGAGTATGGTTGAAACTTTGCATGGATAAGGTACAAAGTAGAAAAAAAAAGAGAGAGAATGAAAGTGTGAATCTTATGGAACACATTTAAAGGAGAGAATTAAAGTACACAATCTAATGGAGAAGAAGCAGTAGGAGATGTAGGAGGAAAATCCAGGAAAGTGTGTCTTAATGCAAATCAAAGGAGGAAAAGTTTCACGAGAAAGGGATTGGTTGTAGTTGTGGGGTATCAAGACAGGTCTCTAAATAACCACTGGGTTGGTCATTATGATGCCATTAAACACTTTAGCAAAAATGAAATGGAGGTGTAGTTGTAAGAAAAGCCAAGCATTAAATAGTGACGGGAACATTATGCTGAGTGCAAAATGCTGGACATGAAAGGACAAATACTGCATGATTCCATTTATAAGACGTGTCTAGAATAGGCAAATTCATAGTGACAGAAAATAGAATAGTTAACAGGAGTTGTGGGGAGGGAGAAAAGGGTAGTCACTGCTTAATGGGTGCAGAGTTTCTGTCTGGACTGATGAAAATGTTCTGGAAATAGGCAGTGATGATTATATAACATTGTGAATATACTTATACCACCAAATTGTACACTTAAAATGGTTAAAATAGTAAATTTTATGTTGTGTACATTTGACTACAATTTTTAAAGCATTAAAAAATAGTGAAAGGAATTAAGAAAATGGGGATGGGACTATTGAGTACTCCTAGAGACATTTATCTTCAAAAGAGGGACTATGAGATTGAGATACAGAAAGATATCTTGTTAAAGATAAGAGAGAACTGGGTGAGTTAATACTGGAAGGGAAAGGGGCTGGTAGAGAAGAAGAGGTTGAAGATTAGAAGAGTTGATGAAGGGTTGAGGCCATTAGGGGATAGAAAGGAACATATTTCCAACTTAAGAGGATTTTATCAGTGATTTGGATATTTTGAGATCACAGTTTGGAAAAGTTGGCTACTCACAGTTGGCTACTGTAGAGATCACTTTAGAATTTTCCTGGGTATACCAGGGTGCAGCAGAAGTACTGTGATCTAACCAAATGTGGATTTGGGGTCCATCCTCCCTTACTTATGCATTCTAATAGTAATTATCAGACTATCTTGCCTTAGAACATCTTAACAAGGTGAGAATTGATAAAGAAAAATGCCAACTTTTCTTCCTAATTATTTTTTTTCTTTTTAAATCTTCATTTTATTGAGATATATTCACATACCACGCAGTCATACAAAACAAATCGTACATTCGATTGTTCACAGTACCAGTACATAGTTGTACATTAATCACCTAAATCAATCCCTGACACCTTCATTAGCACACACACAAAAATAACAAGAATAATAATTAGAGTGAAAAAGAGCAATTGAAGTAAAAAAGAACACTGGGTACCTTTGTCTGTTGTTTGTTTGTCTCCTTCCCCTACTTTTTCTACATCATCCATCCATAAACTAGACAAAGTGGAGTGTGGTCCTTATGGCTTTCCCAATCCCATTGTCACCCCCTCATAAGCTACATTTTTATAGAACTGTCTTTCAAGATTCATGGGTTCTGGGTTGTAGTTTGATAGTTTCAGGTATCCTACCACCAGCTACCCCAATTCATTAGAACCTAAAAAGGGTTGTCTAAATTGTGTGTAAGAGTGCGCACCAGAGTGATCCTCTCGGCTCGTTTGGAATCTCTCTGCCACTGAAGCTTATTTCATTTCCTTTCACATCCCCTTTTTGGTCTAGAAGATGTTCTCCAGTCCCACGATGCCAGGGTCTACATTCCTCCCTGGGAGTCATATTCCACGTTGCCAGGGAGATTCACTCCCCTGGGTGTCTGATCCCACGTAGGGGGGAGGGCAGTGATTTCACCTTTCAAGTTGGCTTAGCCAGAGAGAGAGGGCCACATCTGAGCAACAAAGAGGCATTCAGGAGGAGACTCTTAGGCACAAATATAGGGAGGCCTAGCCTCTCCTTTGCAGCAACCGTCTTCCCAAGGGTAAAACTTATGGTAGAGGGCTCAACCCATCAAACCACCAGTCCCCTATGTCTGTGGTCATGTTAGCAACCATGGAGGTGGGGTAGGTGAATACTCCTGCATTCTCCACAGGCTCCTCAAGGGGGCACTACATCTTTTTTTTTTCCCTTGTTTTTCTTTTTTTTTTTTTTTTTTTTAACTTTCCCTTCTTTTTTAAATCATCTGTATGAAAAAAAAAGTTAAAAAGAAAACATACAATAAAAGAACATTTCAAAGAGACCATAACAAGGGGGTAAGAAAAAGACAACTAACCTAAGATAACTGCTTAACTTCCAACATGTTCCTACTTTACCCCAAGAAAGTTACATAATATAGCAACATTTCTGTGAACTTGTTCCTACTATATCCATCAGAAATTAACAGACCATAGTCATTTCTGGGCATCCCCAGAACGTTAAATAGCTTATCTGTTCTTCTTGGATTATTGTTCCCCCTTCCTTAATTGCTCTCTACTGCTAGTTCCCCTACATTCTACATTATAAACCATTTGTTTTACATTTTTCAAAGTTCACATTAGTGGTAGCATATAATATTTCTCTTTTTGTGCCTGGCTTATTTCGCTCAGCATTATGTCTTCAAGGTTCATCCATGTTGTCATATGTTTCACCAGATCGTTCCTTCTTACTGCTGCATAGTATTCCATCGTGTGTATATACCACATTTTATTTATCCACTCATCTGTTGAAGGACATTTGGGTTGTTTCCATCTCTTGGCAATTGTGAATAATGCTGCTATGAACATTGGCGTGCAGATATCTGTTCGTGTCACTGCTTTCCGATCTTCCGGGTATATACCGAGAAGTGCAATCGCTGGATCGAATGGTAGCTCTATATCTAGTTTTCTAAGGAACTGCCAGACTGACTTCCAGAGTGGCTGAACCATTATACAGTCCCACCAACAATGAATAAGAGTTCCAATTTCTCCACATCCCCTCCAGCATTTGTAGTTTCCTGTTTGTTTAATGGCAGCCATTCTAACTGGTGATAGATGGTATCTCATTGTGGTCTTAATTTGCATCTCTCTAATAGCTAGTGAAGCTGAACATTTTTTCATGTGTTTCTTGGCCATTTGTATTTCCTCTTCAGAGAACTGTCTTTTCATATCTTTTGCCCATTTCATAATTGGTCTGTCTGTACTGTTGTCATTGAGTTGTAGGATTTCTTTGTATATGCAAGATATCAGTCTTTTGTCAGATACATGGTTTCCAAAAATTTTTTCCCATTGAGTTGGCTGCCTCTTTACCTTTTTGAGAAATTCCTTTGAGGTGCAGAAACTTCTAAGCTTGAGGAATTCCCATTTATCTATTTTGTCTTTTGTTGCTTGTGCTTTGGGTGTAAAGTCTAGGTAGTGGCCGCCTAATACAAGGTCTTGAAGATGTTTTCCTACATTATCTTCTAGGAGTTTTGTGGTACTTTCTTTTATATTGAGATCTTTGGCCCATTTTGAGTTAATTTTTGTGTAGGGGGTGAGGTAGGGGTCCTCTTTCATTCTTTTGGATATGGATATCCAACTCTCCCAGCCCCATTTGTTGAAAAGACCATTATGGCTCAGTTCAGTGACTTTGGGGGCCTTATCAAAGATCAGTCGGCCATAGATCTGAGGGTCTATCTCTGAATTCTCAATTCGATTCCATTGATCTATATGTCTATCTTTGTGCCAGTACCATGCTGTTTTGGCAACTGTGGCTTTATAATAAGCTTCAAAGTCAGGGAGTGTAAGTCCTCCCACTTCGTTTTTCCTTTTTAGAGTGTCTTTAGCAATTCGAGGCATCTTCCCTTTCCAAATAAATTTGATAACTAGCTTTTCCAAGTCTGCAAAGTAGGTTGTTGGAATTTTGATTGGGATTGCATTGAATCTGTAGATGAGTTTGGGTAGAATTGACATCTTAATGACATTTAGCCTTCCTATCCATGAACAAGGAATACTTTTCCATCTTTTAAGGTCCCCTTCTATTTCTTTTAGTAGAGTTATGTAGTTTTCTTTGTATAGGTCTTTTACATCTTTGGTTAAGTTTATTCCTAGGTACTTGATTTTTTTAGTTGCTATTGAAAATGGTATCTTTTTCTTGAGTGTCTCTTCAGTTTGTTCATTTCTAGCATATAGAAACATGACTGACTTATGTGCATTAATCTTGTATCCTGCTACTTTGCTAAATTTGTTTATTAGCTCTAGTAGCTGTATCGTCGATTTCTCAGGGTTTTCTAGATATAAGATCATATCATCTGCAAACAATGACAGTTTTACTTCTTCTTTTCCAATTTGGATGCCTTTTATTTCTCTGTCTTGCCGGATTGCCCTGGCTAGCACTTCCAGCACAATGTTGAATAACAGTGGTGACAGCGGGCATCCTTGTCTTGTTCCTGATCTTAGAGGGAAGGCTTTCAGTCTCTCACGATTGAGTACTATGCTGGCTGTGGGTTTTTCATATATGCTCTTTATCATGTTGAGGAAGTTTCCTTCAATTCCTACCTTTTGAAGTGTTTTTATCAAAAAGGGATGTTGGATTTTGTCAAATGCTTTTTCAGCATCTATTGAGATGATCAATTGATTTTTCCCTTTTGACTTGTTAATGTGTTGTAATACATTGATTAATTTTCTTATGTTGAACCATCCTTGCATGCCTGGAATGAACCCCACTTGGTCATGGTGTATGATTTTTTTAATGTGTCTTTGGATTCGATTTGCAAGTATTTTGTTGAGGATTTTTGCATCTATATTCATTAGGGAGATTGGCCGGTAGTTTTCCTTTTTTGTAGCATCTTTGCCTGGTTTTGGTATTAGATTGATGTTAGCTTCATAAAATGAGTTAGGTAGTGTTCCATTTTTTTCAATGTTTTGAAAGAGTTTGAGTAAGATTGGTGTCAGTTCTTTCTGGAAAGTTTGGTAGAATTCCCCTGTGAAGCCATCTGGCCCTGGGCATTTATTTGTGGGAAGATTTTTGATGACTGATTGGATCTCTTTGCTTGTGATGGGTTGGTTGAGGTCTTCTATTTCTTCTCTGGTCAGTCTAGGTTGTTCATATGTTTCCAGGAAGTTGTCCATTTCTTCTACATTATCCAGTTTGTTGCCATACAATTGTTCATAATATCCTCTTATAATTTTTTTAATTTCTTCAGGATCTGCAGTTATGTCACCTTTTTCATTCATTATTTTGTTTATATGTGTCTTCTCTCTTTTTGATTTTGTCAGTCTAGCTAGGGGCTTGTCAATCTTGTTGATCTTCTCAAAGAACCAACTTTTGGTGATATTTATCCTCTCTATTGTTTTTTTGTTCTCTATGTTATTTATTTCTGCTTTAATCCTTGTTATTTGTTTTCTTGTACTTGGTTTAGGATTGGTTTGCTGTTCATTTTCTAGCTTCTTCAGTTGATCCATTAGTTCTTTGATTTTGGCTCTTTCTTCCTTTTTAATATATGCGTTTAGTGCTATAAATTTCCCCCTTAGCACTGCTTTTGCTGCATCCCATAGGTTTTGGTATGTTGTGTTCTCATTTTCATTCGTCTCTATATATTTAGCAATTTCTCTTGCTATTTCTTCTTTAACCCACTGATTGTTTAGGAGTGTGTTGTTTAACCTCCAGGTATTTGTGAATTTTCTAAGTCTCTGATGGTTATTGACTTCTAATTGTATTCCATTGTTGTCAGAGAATGTGCTTTGAATAATTTCAATCTTTTTAAATTTATTGAGGCTTGTTTTATGTCCCAGCATATGATCTATTCTGGAGAAAGTTCCATGAGCACTAGAAAAGTATGTGTATCCTGGTGATTTGGGATGTAATGTCCTGTATATGTCTGTTAAATCTAATTCATTTATCAGATTGTTTAGGTTTTCAATTTCCTTATTGGTCTTCTGTCTGGTTGATCTATCTATAGGAGAGAGTGATGTGTTGAAGTCTCCCACAATTATTGTGGAAACATCAATTGCTTCCTTTAGTTTTTCCAGTGTTTCTCTCATGTATTTTGTGGCACCTTGATTGGGTGCATAGACATTTACGATTGTTATTTCTTCTTGCTGAATTGCCCCTTTTATTAGTATGTAGTGGCCTTCTTTGTCTCTCAAAACATCCCTGCATTTGAAGTCTATTTTATCTGAGATTAATATTGCTACACCTGCTTTCTTTTGGCTGTGGCTTGCATGAAATATTTTTTTCCATCCTTTCACTTTCAGTTTCTTTGTGTCCCTGTGTCTAAGATGAGTCTCTTGTATGCAACATATTGATGGTTCATTTTTTTTGATCCATTCTGCGAATCTATATCTTTTAATTTGGGAGTTTAATCCATTTACAGTCAACGTTAAAACCGTGAAGGCATTTCTTGAATCGGCCATCTTATCTTTTGGTTTATGTTTGCCATATTTTTCCCTCTCTCTATTAATATCCTTTATTGTACCCATACCGAATCTCTTTAGTACTGAACCTTTCTCCAAGTCTCTCTGTCCTGTCTTTGTTTCTCTGTCTGTAGAGCTCCCTTTAGTATCTCCAGTAGGGCAGGTCTCTTGTTAGCAAATTCTCTCAGCATTTGTTTGTCTGTGAAAAATTTAAGCTCTCCCTCAAATTTGAAGGAGAGCTTTGCTGGATAAAGTATTCTTGGCTGGAAATTTTTCTCACTCAGAATTTTAAATATATCGTGCCACTGCCTTCTTGCCTCCATGGTGGCTGCTGAGTAGTCACTACTTAGTCTTATGCTGTTTCCTTTGTATGTGGTGAATTGCTTTTCTCTTGCTGCTTTCAGAACTTGCTCCTTCTCTTCTGTGTTTGACAGTGTGATCAGTATATATCTCGGAGTGGGTTTATTTGGATTTATTCTATTTGGAGTTTGCTGAGCATTTATGATTTGTGTATTTATGTTGTTTTGAAGATTTGGGAAGTTTTCCCCAACAATTTCTTTGAATACTCTTCCTAGACCTTTACCCTTTTCTTCCCCTTCTGGGACACCAATGAGTCTTATATTTGGACGTTTCATATTATCTATCATATCCCTGAGGTCCATTTCGATTTTTTCAATTTTTTTCCCCATTCTTTCTTTTATGCTTTCATTTTCCATTCTGTCATCTTCCAGGTCACTGATTCATTGTTCAGCTTCCTCTAGTCTTGTACTATGAGTGTCCAGAATCTTTTTAATTTGGTCAACAGTTTCTTTAATTTCCATAAGATCATCCATTTTTTTATTTAGTCTTGCAGTGTCTTCTTTATGCTCTTCTAGAGTCTTCTTGATTTCCTTCATATCCCGTACTATGGTCTCATTGTTCATCTTTAGTTCTTTGAGTAGGTGCTCTAGGTGCTGTGTCTCTTCTGGTCTTTTGATTTGGGTGCTTGGGCTTGGGTTTTCCATATTGTCTGGTTTTTTCATATGCTTTATAATTTTCTGTTGTTTTTGGCCTCGTGGCATTTGCTGAACTTGATAGGGTTCTTTTAGGGTTTGTAGACCTATTGAAGTCCTTATCTCTAATTTATCAGATCTGCAGCTTCGTGGAGTACACTTTCTCTGACTAACCAGCAGGTGGCGTCCACGAGCCACCTGTTCTCCACAAGCCAGCTCTCCCCTGCTTAGCCTTTTTTTTGGTGAGTGGGGGAGTGAGTCTTGTGGGGCCCAATTGGTGTACTAAGCTTGCGTGTGTAGTTGGTGTTGCCTGCCCTGTATGTGGGGCGTGTTTCTGGGCAGTTGGGGAGGGGGGGTGGCCCTAACAATCAAATCTCCCTGGTGATCCTAGAGTTTTAAAGCTGCTGCAATAGTCTAATCCTTCAGTTCAGTCCTCTGGAGGGCACTCTTATGCACACTTTAGACAACCCTTTTTAGGTTCTAAAGAATTGGGGTAGCTGGTGGTGGATACCTGAAACTATCAAACTACAACCCAGAACCCATGAATCTCGAAGACAATTGTATAAAAATGTAGCTTATGAGTGGTGACAATGGGATTGGGAAAGCCATAAGGACCACACTCCACTTTGTCTAGTTTATGGATGGATGAGTAGAAAAATAGGGGAAGGAAACAAACAGACAAAGGTACCCAGTGTTCTTTTTTACTTCAATTGCTCTTTTTCACTCTAATTATTATTCTTGTTATTTTTGTGTGTGTGCTAATGAAGGTGTCAGGGATTGATTTAGGTGATGAATGTACAACTATGTAATGGTACTGTAAACAATCGAAAGTACGATTTGTTTTGTATGACTGCGTGGTATGTGAATATATCTCAATAAAATGATGATTAAAAAAAAACAAAAACAAAAAAATGAAAAAAAAAAAAAAGAAAATGCTATTTGATCAGGTCCATTACATTAATTGCAAGTTATTCATTGATTGTCTCTAGTCCTCAAGTTAGGACCTAGAAGTAATAGATGCCCAGTAAGTTAGTAAGAGACCTAGTTTCCCATTCCTACTTTACGGACTTGGAAATGTCTGCATGTAATAGAAAAAAAAATTTCAGTTGGCTTCTGTGCTAGTTTGGATCTGTTAGGTACTGCATAAAAGGCCATGTTCTTTTAATCCAATCTTGTGGGGGCAGACCTACTGTGGGTGGGACCTTTTGATTAGATTGTTTCCATGGAGATGTGACCCCACCCATTCAAGGTGGTCTTAATCCTTTAATGGAGTCCTTTAAGAGATCTCACAGAGACAGAAACTCGGAGAAGCTGAGAGAGACATTTTGCAGAGAAGGGAAGAGATGTAATCCAGAGTTTGCCTCCAGGAGAAGCAAGGAGGACCCACAGGAGAAGGGAGAAGTTGAGAGAGACATTTGGGAGAGAAATTAAAATACGTAATCCTGAGTTTGCCCCTGGAGAAGCTAAGAGACAAACTAAGATATGTAATCCAGAGTTTGCCCTCAGGAGAAGCTAAGAGAGAAGCTAAGACAGAAGCCCAGAGACATTTTGGAGAAAGCCACAGAAACCAGAAGGTAAACCTCAGAGAGGACCAACAGACTCCAGCCATGTGCCTTCCCATGTGACAGAAGAACCCCAGATGCCATTGGCCTTTCTTCAAGAGAAGGTATTGTTCTGTTGATGCCTTTATTGGGACATTTTCTTGGCCTTAGAACTATAAATTTGTGAACTAATAAATCCTCATTGAAAAAGCCAGTCCATTTCTGGTATATTGCATTTCAGCAGCTTTAGCAAACTGGAATGGCTTCTCAAAAACGAGGGCATATTCCACATCTCCATCTGTTACGGTTTGCTAATGCTGCCGGAATGCGAAACACTAGAGATGGATTGGCTTTTATAAAAGGGTGTTTATTTGGTTACACAGTTACAGTCTTAAGGCCATAAGGTGTCCAAGGTAACACATCAGCAATTGGGTACCTTCACTGGAGGATGGCCAATGGTGTCTGGGAAACCTCTGTTAGCTGGGAAGGCACGTGGCTGGTGTCTGCTCCAAAGTTCTGGTTTCAAAATGGCTTTCTCCCAGGACGTTTCTCTCTAGGCTGCAGTTCCTTAAAAATGTCTCTGTTGGTTGCACTTGGGGTGTTTGTCCTCTCTTAGCTTCTCTGGAGCAATAGTCTGCTTTCAACGGCTGTCTTCAAACTGTCTCTCATCTGCAGCTCTTGCGCTTTCTTCAAAGTGTCCCTCTTGGCTGTAGGAAGCTCACTCCTTCTGTGTGAGCTTATATGGTGCTCTAGTAAACCAGTTAAGGCCCATGCTGAATGGGTGGGGCCACACCTCCATGGAAATTATCCAGAGTTATCACCCACAGTTAGGTGGGGCACATTTCCATGGAAACAACCTAATCCAAATGTTCCAACTTAATCCCCACTAATATGTCTGCCACACAAGATTGCATCAAAGAATATGGCTTTTTCTGGGAGACATAATACATTCAAACTGGCACACCATCTAAGCCTATGTCTCTAAAGTTGATAGCCTGAGCAAGATAGTTAATTATTAATATATGTTTAAGATTAAGAGCATCTCCCAAGCACCTGTCCTCTATCACCAAGGAGAAATTTAAGAATTGGGAAGATTATAGTCATGCTGCATGTGGTACATTGTGAATTACAGTTTGCTAGCTATGACGTCTCTCAACTTCCATTCGACTAAAAATCAAATAGATCTGACTCAACATGGTGCAACTTGTAGTGTAGAATTTTGAGAGCATAAACATTAACCCCAGCTTCTTATACAGTGTCCTTTGTAATCTATGGCCCTTGGGCTCACAGATATTTTGTTCATACTACTGAGTTTACTGAATAAGAAGATTTATCCCCTGTGTAATAATTGAGTAGGAAGTAGTTCATGTTCCTATTTATAGCTCTGATATTCATTATTCAGCCTATTTAGATGATCCGAGTGATATTGTGAAGACTTTTATTATTGTTTAGGCACATTTCAGAGGCCATTTGCCTCACTTAAATTTGCATCTCCTCTGCAATGCCATGTCCATTTTCATTCTATATATTAATTCATTTATACACTCATCAATGTTTTATCAGGAGTTCCCTTAAAATACTCTTTGGAGGATGCACCCTAGAGTGATTTGAGTAAATTTATTTTGTGCGTTTTTTTAAATTCCCCTATATGATGGCTGAATATCCTCCTATTCAACAGCTTATTTGGGGGTTTTTAGAAATTCGCAGAGAAATCCAAGACCAGAAGAAACTTAAATCAATTTTGATGTTTTAAGGTTTTATTTTCTGATTATAGCATCAACATAGTTTGTTTTACACCTAAAATAACACGAAAACGTTACATAGAAATTGTAAGTCTCCCAGAACCCCCAAGATGTTAAAAAATTTTAAATTTAAATGAGCTTATATGCAGTTAAGGAAAGGGAATAATTTTGTTTTTGTTCTTTTGTCTTCTAAGGGTGTTATCAAGTACGTCCAGATAATTTGGTCAGCATAAAAAAAAAAAAGACCAATTTCCATACTGGAATAAGACCTTAAATTTTTATAATGATTTCATAAGGTATTGGCTTTATTTATTTTATCAACTTTATGAAAGTATAATTTACTTTGTATAAACTGCTTCCATTGGAAGTATATGATTCAGTAATTTTTGACAGTTGTATACACTCTTGAAACCACCACTGCAATGAAAATAATGGCACATTTCCATCACCCCCAAAAGTTTCCTGTCACTCCTTTCCTAACTCTTACACCAGCCCAGAGAACCACTGATCTGCTTTATGTCACTAAAGATTAGTTGCATTTCCTAGAATTCTGTATGAATGAAATTGTGCAGTATGAACTCTTTTTTGTCTGTCTTCTTTCACTTATAATGATTTTGAGATTCTTTCATATTGTTGCATATATTCAGCAGTTCATTCCTTTTTACTGCTGAATTGTATTCCACTGTATGGATGTGCCATGTTTTGCTTAACCAGTCACCTATTGGTGGACCTTCGGGTTGTTTTCAATTTTTGTGTTTTGTGTACACTGGCATACAAGTCTTTGTGCAGATGTGTTACTTGTCTTTTATTTCTTTAATTCCTATGACTGCAATGGTTATGTCCTGTGGTAGATGTATGTTTTAAGAAAATGCCAAACTGTTTTTCAAAGTATTTGCACCATTTTCATCTTAGTTGCTGCACATCCTGGCAAAGTCAGGTAGTGTCAGTCTTGTAAACATTATCCAATCTAGTAGGTGTGAACTGGTATTTCACTGTAGTTTTAATTTTAATTTACATTTCCCTGATGACTAATTATGTTGAACATTTTTTTCTTATGTTTCTTTGCTATACATAAATTGTTTTTAATGAAGTGTGTGTTCAAATATTTTGCCCATTTCTATTGGGTTACTTGTCTTATTATTAAGTTGTAAAAGTGTAGATAAAGTCCTGCTTGTGTTAGATATATGCATTGCGAATATTTTCTCCTGTTCTATGGCTTGCTCATGTATTTTCTTAACAGTGTCCTATAAAGACCAAGAGTTTTAAGTTTTTATAGAGTCCAAATTATTTTGTTTTATGATTTTTGCCTTTTGTATTCTACCTAAACACAAAAGATTATCAAAATAGATAAAAGAGCAAGATCCAACTACCTGCAGTCTATTTAAAGAAACAGTTTGAAAATAATGGATGAGAAAGGACATACCATATGTTCTAGTTTGCTAATGCTGCAGAATGCAAAACACCGGAGATGGATTGGCTTTTATAAAAAGGGGGTTTATTTGGCTACACAGTTACAGTCTTAAGGCCATAAAGTGTCCAAGGTAACACATCAGTTTACTTTAAGTAAAGGACACTACCCTCAATAACGTGGGTGGGCATCATCCAAATAGTTGGAAGGCCTTAAGAGCAAAAACTGAAGTTTCTCAGAAAAGAAAGAATTTTGCCTCAAGATGGCAGCAACTCCTTCCTGTTTCCAGCCTGCCCTACAGATTTTGGACTTGCTCCACAGTCACTGACCCAATTCCTTAAAATAAATACTATATGTTCTAATTTCCCTTATGATTTATTCTTTGACCCACTGATTAATCAGGGGTGTGTTCAAATTTACAAATATTTGTTGTTTTCCTAGATATTTTATTGCTTTTGATTTCTAATTTAATTCTGCTTTGGGTACCTTCACTGGAGGATGGCCAATGGCATCCAGAAAACTTCTGTTAGCTGGGAAGGCATGTGGCTGGCATCTGCTCCAAAGTTCTGGTTTCAAAATGGCTTTCTCCCAGGACGCTCCTGTCTAGCAAGCTTGCTTCTCTTCAAAACGTCACTCACAGCTGCACTGACTTCCTTCTGTTATGGCAGCTCATTTATATGGCTCCACTGATCAACTTAAACCCACCCTGGATGGGTGGAGCAACACCTCCATGGAAATTATCCAATCAGAGTCATCACCCACAGCTGGGTGGGGCGCATTCCATAGAAGCACTCAAAGAATTACAATCTGATCAACCCTGATAACGTCTGCCCATACAAGATTACATCAAAGATAATGGTGTTTGGGAGACATAATACATTCAAACTGGCACACCATATAAACAGTAAACATAAGACTGGAATAGTCCCATTTATATCAGATGAGGTAATCTTTAGTAAAAGAGTATTACCAGGAATAAAGAGATATTTCATAATGATAAAAGGATCAATTCATTGGGAGGTTGTAATAATGATAAATGTGTGTATCTAATAATAGAGTCTCAAAATACATGAAACAAAAATGGACAGAATTAAAGGAAGAAATACAATGATACAATTAACACTGCTCTGTGAGCAATTAAGAGAACTAGTCAAATATCAATTAAGACATAAATAATCTTAATACTAATTTATATTTGTAAATCACTATACCCAACAACTGCAGAATACACATTCTTTTCAAGTGCCCTTCATATGTTCACTAAGATTAGACTCTATGCCAGGCCTTAAAAACAAGTCTCAATAAATTTAAAAAGATTAAAGTCATGTGGAGTATGTTCTCTGACCAAAGCAGAATTAAATTAGAAATCAAAAGCAATAAAATATCTAGGAAAACAACAAATATTTGTAAATTTGAACACACCCCTGATTAATCAGTGGGTCAAAGAATAAATCATAAGGGAAATTAGAACATATAGTATTTATTTTAAGGAATTGGGTCAGTGACTGTGGAGCAAGTCCAAAATCTGTAGGGCAGGCTGGAAACAGGAAGGAGTTGCTGCCATCTTGAGGCAAAATTCTTTCTTTTCTGAGAAACTTCAGTTTTTGCTCTTAAGGCCTTCCAACTATTTGGATGATGCCCACCCACGTTATTGAGGGTAGTGTCCTTTACTTAAAGTAAACTGATTATAGATACTAGCCACATCTATAAAATACCTTCATAGCAACACCTAGATTGGTGTTTGATTAAATGAGTGAGTACTACAGCCCAGCCAGGTTGACACATACAACTAACCATTACAACTCGATGCTTGGTCCAGGAGCCAGCAGAGATGTGGGAGGAATACAAGTACAGAATTTAGGCTCCCCCCTTCTGTGGCTCTTTCTGCTCCAGAATTTCCCCCCAACTCTCCAGCCATGGTTGTCTCCAGCTCCTTTCTCTTGGACCTCAGGCGGGGAAATACTGCTTCCTTGTGGTGTGCCACAACTGTGATCTGCCAAAGCAACAAAACCTGAAAACTCACTCCATGCTTGCTCCTTTTATCAAGTTTTGGCTTTCTCCAAAATCTGCCTGCTTTTGTTTACTCTTAGAGCCCTCAGATAGTTACTTTTTCTATTTGTCCAGAGGTAATAGTTAACACTGAAAGGCTCTTTTATTACCGTCTTACTCAGCTATACTAAGCTCAGCTTCAGACGTTATGATTTAAATTCTTGCTTAAATATCACTTTTATCCAAGTATTAAATTTAATAATTTCCCTCTTTATCTCTGACTAAAGGATTGAATGAATGTTTGGAGAATTAGATATCAAGGAACATATATTCTTAAAGGACCAAACATTAATCCTGTTGAGTATAGGATAATGATGATATAGAACACCAGTCAGTTTAACTAAAATAAATTCAAAGTGGGCTGCATTTCCCAGTGAGCATTTAAGAAGTTATGGGAGTCATATGTAATACATTGTAATGAGAACCTTTTATTAAGGAAAACAAAATATTGTGAAAACTATTCTGTTTTAAACGTGAACTGAATTTTTAATTAATTGGCTGAACTGAATTTTGTACAAAGGGCATAAGTTTTTTATATTATTGAACCTTTATACCAGAAACTGGGGAGTCATTCTTGATAGCTCCCTGTTCTTATTTGCTAATGCTGCCATTATGCAAAATACCAGAAATGGATTTTATAAAGGGGGTTTATTTGGTTACAAACTTATCATCCTAAGGCCATAAAAGTGTCCAAACAAAGGCATCAACAGTAGGGTACCTTCATTGTAGAACATTGATGGCGTCTGGAAAACGTCTGTCATCTGGGAAAGCACAGGCACCGGGATGGCATCTGCTCTGGGGTTCCGGTTTCAAAATGGCTTTCTCCCAGGATATTTCTCTCTAGGCATCTGGGGTTGTTCTCTCAGTCTCTCCCAGGCAAACTCCAGACTAGCAAAAGTCTACTTTAAAATGTCTCTCTTGGCTGCAGCAGTGAGCTCCTTCTGTCTGAGCTCTTATAGGGCTCCAGGGAACTAATCAAGATCCACACTGAATGGTTAATAGTAATATCTTAATACCCTTTAATTTACAGTAACAAGTGTACCACACCAATACTAGGGGTCAATAATGGGAGGGGGGTAGGGAGTATGGAGTGTTTTGAGTTTTTGTTTTTTTATATCTACCTGTTATTTTTCTTTTTGGAGCAATGAAAATGGTTTAAAATTGAATGTGATGATGATTGTACGACTAGGTGATGACGCTGTGAGATATTTATTGTATACTTTGGATGAATTATATGGTATGTGAATGTATTTCAATAAAATTTTCAGTTAAAAATATTCTTAGTTTTAAGAGGCACCCTATAGACAAATTCTCATGAATGCTAAAGTTTGAGAACCACTAAACTAGTCTAAATCAAGGAACAAAAGAATGTCTATATCTGGCCATTCAAACATTTTGCCTTTAAGATAAGTGATGAATGGGGGACTGGTGGAAAATTATAATGTGTTCCTGCTTGCCTGTAGGGCTCACTCCATTCACTTTTTGTTATTGTTGTTTTGTTTTTCTCTGTTTTTCTGTTTTCTGTCATTGGCTTTTTTAAAATTGTGGAATATAATATATTTACATAGACGTGGTAACTTTCCAAGTGCAATTTAACAAGTAGTTAGCAAATTTCCAAGAATGTTAAGAGTTATAGTACCATAGTTTCAGTTATTTCCTTATTGTGAAATACAACATATATACAAAAAGGTGATAACTTTCAAGTTACAATTTAACAATTAACTATTTTCAAAGAATGTTATGGGTTACAGTTCTACCATTTCAGTTCTTTCCTTCTAGCTATTCTAATACCCTAGTGTTCCAGTTTGCTAATGCTGCCATTATGCAAAATATCAGAAATAGATTGGCTTTTATAAAGGGGATTTATTTGGGTAAAAATTTACAGTTCTAAGGCCATAAAAGTGTCCAAACCAAGGCATTAACAGGAGAATACCTTCACTGAAGAACACTGATGGCGTCTGGAACACCTCTGTCAGCTGGGAAAGCACGCCAGCATCTGCTGGTCCTTTGCTGGTCCTGGGTTGCGTTTCAAAATGGCTTTCCCCAAAATGTGTCTCTCAGCTCCTCTCTCTCAGCGCCTGTGCATCTTCGCTTGTTCTCCCACAGCGTTTCTCTCCAGGCGTCTGGGGGTCCTCTCTTAGCTTCTCTGGGGGCAAACTCTGAGCTACCATCTCTGAACATCTTTCTGTCTGCATCTCCAAGTATCTCCAAGCGTCATCTTTCAATGGCTGTCTCCAAAATGTCTCTCTCAGCTTTTCTTGGGGCATTTTGTCCTCTCTGCTCTCTATGTGAGCCCCCTTTAAAGGACTCCAGTGATCTAATTAAGACCCACTCTGAATGGACAGGGTCCACACCTCCATGGAAATAATTCAATCAGAGGTTCCACCCTAATCAACAAACTAATCAGTCTGCCCCCACAAGATTGCATTAACGAATATGGCTTTTCTGGGGGACATAATATATCCAAACCAGCACACCAAGCAACTAAGAAAAAAATTATATAGAGATTCAGTATTCATAATCCTTTGTTAAATTTTATCTTATCTGTTGCTAACCCTTCCTTTCCCAATCTTCACGCATGTCTAGGCAGTGACCATCCTAACTTATTCATGCTGAAAAGGGGTGTTAACATTATGAGAAAAGGTGACACATCTGGTTGATATTCTTGATGAGGTTATTGACTGAGTTTTCGGACTTAGCTGGCATAGGAGCTCTCTGGGGAATTTTAGTTTCTGAAGAATAAATTTAGTGAGTGAAACTTTTTTATAGTCTCAGATAGGGACCTGGGTGTTCTTTATGGTTTTGGGGAGTACTGTTGACTTGGGTTTATCATACTGTGGCCATTTAGGATATCTAACTGAAGCCTGCATAGAAGTATCTCCAAGACAGCCTCTATTTGAAATCTCTTAGCCACTGACACCTTATTTTGTTGCCTTTCTTTTCCCCCGTGTGGCCAAAAAGTCATTCTCTACCCCTGGATGCCAGAATCCATGTCCCACATTGCCAGGGAAACTTACTAACCTGGGGGTCTTGTCCCATTTCAGGGGGAGGGTGATGAATTTATTTGCAGAGTTGGGCTTAGAAGAGAAAGGTCACATTTGAGCAACGAAAGAGGTTCTCTAGAATGACTCCAAGGCATAATTGTAGGTGGATTTAGCCTCCCCTTTACAGCCATAAGTTTCACAAGAGCAAGCCTCAAGATTGAGGGCTTGACTTATAAAGTAGGGGGTCCTAATTTCACATAGCATATGTTCTGTCCATGATAATCAATCAATATCTCACATTATTACTTAGGTGCTTAGGTCTACAATCCTCATCACTCTCCATTTTAAACAATTCCCATGACCCAAAACACCCCATAGCTCTTTTCAGCCCTTAATTATTTGTTCCTAGTATTTGTGTGGTATTAGTAAGGTATTCCTATTAATTATAGTCCTTAGTATGCAATAGGTAGATTTTTTTCCATATACCACTCTGTTGTCAACTCTCTGTACCAGTGTCATACCTTAGAAGTGTATCATGCAAGCACCCATCTATATTTGTAGTGCTGATCTGTGGGATACATGTCTTTAAACAACACCTTTCAATCCTGTTCACCTTCAATGCTGCTCAGATACTTACAATCCCATTTACAAACAATCATCATCCCTATCCATTCCCATACCTTTAAATTCACCCTCATTAACATATCTGAACATATTAGGTTTCCATTCACTTTTAATATTGTCTAAATAACCTTGATGCATATTAAAATTATTTCTTTGATGAGAATTAAATTATGTAATATATAAAAAAGCAGTTAGCTCTGGAACTGATGCATTCTAGATACTCAATGAATGCTTGATGAATTTGAATTTGTCTTGCTTCATCAGACCAACATATAAGAGTTTTTAAAAGTTATGGCTCTCTACCTGGGCTCAGATGAGAGGTGGAGTGTTACCTAAGCTAAGCCAATTGGCGCCTACCAACTTGGCCAAAGCTCCACCAAGAAGACGCTATGGAAGATTTTGGTGTGAGTTTTTGTTGGACTTTCCTTCTGCCTGGGGACTGTGTGTGGAGGTTTTGGGAATCTGGAGTTGCAGGAACCACTGCAGGGAACTTTCTTGGAGGAAGCAGAGAAAAGATGTGATATCATCTGTTATGGGTTGAATTGTGCCAAAATATATGTTCAAGTCTTAACCACCAGTTCTGTGAATATGACCTTATTTGGAAATAGGGTCTTTGAAGATGGGATTAGTTAAAATGAGGCCAAACTGGATTAGGTTGAGCCCTAATCCAATAGACTGGTGTCCTTATAAGAAGGGGAGAGGAGACAGGAGAGAGTTACCTGGGAGAGGCCATGCAAAGATACAGGAAGCAGAGTGATGCATCTAGAAATCAAGGAGTGCCAAAGGTTGTTGGCAAACCCCAGAAGCTAGAAGAGACAAGGAAGGAGTCTCCTTGTAGGTTTCAGAGGGAGCCTGGCCCTGCTGACACCTCAATTTTGGATTTCTGGCCTCCAGAACGGAGGCAATACGTTTCTGCTGATTGAAGCCATCCAGTTTGTGGCAGTTTGTTTTGGCAGCCTTAGGAACAGAAGACATCATCTGAGTCTTGAAAAAAGCCATACCTGAAGCCACTACTTGTATGGACTTTTCATTTAAATGAATAGTAAATACCATGTTGTTTAAGCCAGTTTGAGATTTTTTTTTCCTAGTATTAACAGAGAATTTTAACAGAGACAGAACTCTTGAACCATCCACAGGTGTGGGACTTCCAGAGTAGAGTCTGTAGGAGCTGAGGAATTCTGTAATAAAGGCAAGTGTAGCTTGTGAAGGGAATCTTTTTTGGTTAAGGACTAAAATATTAGAAAAGAATTGAAAGGCATTGTTCCATGTCTTCAAGAAGCCTGTATCTTAGTTAAGGAAAAATAGTAATAGCAAAAAACCCCAAAACCAAAAAGCAAAGAACAGCTAGGCACTAAGCTCTGCTCTTCTGATTTATTAAGTGCACAAAGACCATGCATAGGAAACAGATACTGATGAATTATGAGAAGGCTACGTGAAAGAGACGTAGAAGCAGAATAACTTGGTTAAATGTGTATGTTATGCATAGGCCAAAATTTAAGTGTTTATTAGGGCAGCTAGTTGAGAAATTTTGAAAATTTCTTGCAGTTTATTCCACTGAGGTTGGCCATAATGGTCAACATTTTACTAGAGGGTAAATCACCAGTTCCTTTTCTGCCATGAAGACAGATGCTGAAAAGATTTTTTCCATGTTCTGGAACATAATTTGGGAACCAGGGTACCAACCTGAGAAAATATTTTAAATGCCTTTGTAGCAGATTTGAACAATGTTTTTCATTAATAATGTGATTCTTCTTAAAAGAATTAATGTTCTGGTTTTACCCACTTGTAAATAGTTCTGTGCTTTACAGAAATTTTATTTTTTTCTTTGCCTTATGAGAAAAAAGAGCAGAGCTACTGCTCAGTTGTAAGAAGCACTTATTACCCAATTCCTTGGTTCCTAATGCTGAAAGGTAACATTGGAATAAAGTTGAAGGTCAGCTGAAAATGATAAATTCTAGATAAATTCTGATATTTTCATGCATGAATAGGAACATTTCTTTGTTGTAAGTTGAATAGGTGGGGGCATAGGAAAATGGGTGGAGGGTCTTCTTGTAGTATTGAGAGCATAAAGAATCCTAACATTATCGTTGACTTTCAGGGAAGAAAGAGTGGATAGGCATTTTAGGGAAGATAATAAAAAATAAGTAAAACACACATTGGGAGATTACTATTAGAGACATAGTGGAAGAAGTATAACTACGGAGTTTAAGTCTGAAAAGCTCAATCTGGAGTGAAAAAGTATTCAATAAATTTGTACATGAAAAGAATAAGATATAATGGAGGACATAGGGAGCAGGGTAACATTTTTGTCAGAAATGTTCATTTATTGTATATCTGTTTTATTCATTTCTCTTGTAAAAAAGAATTCAGAACATCTTAAATATTTAGAGGTCCTCAGGATACAGCAGATGACCATAAATCCAGTCTGTTTTTGAACTTGCATTTCAGTTAAATGGAAATATGACAATGTAAGAAAGTTCACATGACAGGCTATTTGAAGTTTCTTTTATGGCTATCAAAGAAAAATGCCAAAAGGGTGAAATATCTTCCTTTTTTCCATAAAATAACTGATTATCAGAAAATAAACAAGAAACTGATTTTATCCTGCTGGTTTACATCAAAGTATAAAATGGTTCTTATAGATAAGACCTGTCACAGCTAAAGAACAAAATTAACAGACTGCCGAGTTAGCTCAATCATGTGGCATAATACAGTCTCAAGAACTTTACAGGAAAGTTCTCTTATAAACCATGAAATGGAAACAAACAAGCAAACAAAGGCCTGTAAAGCAGCACATCAACTCCCAATCTAAGGAAAGAGAAGACTGGACTAGACAAGAGGCCAGTCTGGCCTTTCTGAGGAAGCTTCGATATTCCAATGGATTATTAATTGTTTTCCACTTCTGATGACTGAACCTATATGGTTAAACATCTACTAGATAATAAATGTTGTTGTAAAAATAAAAAAAAAATTTATGGACAAGAATATGATTGCCTGCTTCCTGTATATCCAAGTTGGCATATCCTGTTGTAAATCCATTGAATTCCTCTGTGATTCTTTTCAAAACATGTTTGTGGGAAAAAAGAATAGGATAGAGTCAATGATAATTTTCTGTGCCTACTCCAAACCACAGTTGCTTAGTTCTCAGAATCAGAGCTTACTTTTTCATTCAGTGATACAATACTTATCCTTGTACCCTGTATACTCACAGTTCAACTTCATCAGAGTTGTTTGGATTTTCTTAACACGTTACCAACATCATTATTGACGCTTGAAAAGAATGATTTTTTGTGATTTGAAAATCCCCTTCATTCTTCAATTCCTTCTAGGCTAAGGTTCACTAAATCCACATATCCTAGGAGGCATAGCTGCCCAGTATATCCTATATGTACATTAATATATGAATCAATAAATGTTTCATACACAGTTGTGATTTTAAATGAGCTTATGATAATTGGATCAAAGGAATACTAGTCTAATATGAGTAATGCAGAAAACCGATCATGGGAGACTATGATGAAATTTTAATTATAAAGGATATTGAATATCCTAGGATGACAACTCTATGTTATAATAAATGTAACACTGAATTGAAAAGAGGGAAAGTGCAATTTTTACTCACTTCTGCTTGAAACCAACTATATGTCTCTAATAAATTATTAAACCATTCTATGCTTCAAATTTTATCTTAAAGTTAGCACCTGTATTAGCTTCTGTAACAAATGACACAAACTTGGTGGCTTAAAACAACAGAAATTTATTCTCTCACAGTTCTTGAGGCTAGAAGTCTAAAATCAGGGTGTCAACAGGGCCATGCTTTCTCTAAAGGTTCTTAGGAAAGAAACTGTCCTTTCCTCTTCCAGCTTCTTTTGGTTGCCAGCAATCCTTGATGTTCCTTGGCTTGTGGCAAAATAACTCCAAACAACTGTGCCTCTATTGTCACACTGCATTCTCCTTGTGTCTCTATGTCCCTGAATCTCACATGGCCTAATTGTAAGGATACCAGTCATAGAATTTAGGGTCCACCCCAATCTAGTATGACCTCATCTTAACCTGATTGCATCTGCAAAGACCCTATTTCTGAATAAAGTCACATTTATGAATACCAGGGATGAGGACATCAACATGTCTTTTTGGGGGATACAGTCCAACCCACAACACCACCCCTGTTGTCTTTGGTTCACTGGATTTATTAGAAAATTGCCAAATAGATTTAGATAAAGAAAAGTTGCAGACTAAAATAAAGTGTTAACTGATTTGGGGGCCTCGTGTAAATTTTTTTCTTATTCAATCCTGAAAAGTTGAACTTGGCATCAACCAAGATATATTGTTGTAGATGCACCAAGCTAAATAATTTTAAGATCTTTGAGATCATTAGTTCAGAAATGCTAAATAAATAGAATGCAGTACCGGATTTTTCTCCTCAATTCCGCCAACCAAGTTACAGTATGCTTTCTTTGTTTGTGATAGAGGAAAGAAAGAGAAATTGCAGAAGCATGGATTATCCATCTCTTTAAACTCATCCCTCTTTTCTCCCTGGGTTATTTAGATAGTTGCATCAGACTTCTATCCCCATGTTCCCCCCCACCTTTTTTTTTCTGACTAATAATTGAGAAGAGTTTTAGATACTTTATCTCAATGCATTTCCTACAAATAACCATTCGTAATAAGTACTATGTTTTCCTTATTTTACTAAGCTGAGGTTTAGAGAAATTAAACAAATTTCCCAAAACACACAATTAGTAAACAGCAGATCCTGATATTGAATCATAGAGACTGATTTTTTTTTTTAATCAAGCAGGCTTACTCTAAGAAGATAATGCAATAAAAACCTTGAAGTTGGATTCAGGTCAATAATTGCTAATGAAATTGAATCCTAGATCTTACTCCCTAAAAAGGTGCTTCAGAAAAAATTCTGAGGTTACCACAAAATTGGAGGACCTATAATTCTTTTCTAAATAACTTTAATAAAATGAGCTGTGATAAGCAGAGGTTTTAGATAACATTAACTCATCAAAATGCCTTAAAGGATCTTTTAATGTTCATAGAAAATATAGTACATCTTAATTTGGCCTATTTAGAGGATTTATATCCTCCCTATCTTATAATGTGTTGTATACATAACTGCTGAAGGAATTATATAGCAAAATCTGTCTCAAGGTAGATGAGTGGGATTTATTTCAGAAAAATCCAATTTGTAAAACTCTATTAGTTAGACAGAATGTTATAGGCAGGAAGATGGTACTAAAAGAAGAGCTTGGACATGTGAAATTCAAATCTATCTTACATCATTTGTCCAAAGCCAGCGATTTTAGAAACATATACAGAAGACCCAATTGAAGTCTTTAAAGGAGAAAGAAATTTGTAGTAGTGAAAGCAATTGAATAAGAGGATCCCATATGAAAAACTTGGTAATCAATAGCTTGAGACCAATAATGTAACTCTTAACTACAGATGCTTGTGTAGTGTTCAGATGTCATATTAGCATCTCAACCAGCGGCATGTAAAAAAGCTTCCTGGAGTTTTTGATAATTCCCTTCACCTTTCTGGGATCCAGTTTCTTCATCTAGTTCATCTGTACCCAAATCATTGGGTTCCTGTGAGGATTAAATAAGGTAATGTGTATAAGAAGTAGTATGTAAACTGTTGAGTGCTAAGGTATCAGGATGCAGTGGTGGGGAGGGGGATAAAAAGTCAATTATTTGATAGGGTATACTGTGAATATATGAATAAATGCTTTTGAGGATTGACCCTTCTTAGGTTTGTGCAGGTTTTTTCTTTTCTTTTTTTTTTTAACAAGCAGCGAACACTGTGGATACACAAAGGAGAAACTGGCCTTCATCTAGACTGAGCTTAGATCATATATTGGGAAATGATTCAAATTTGAGGGACCTCAACAATCACTCCAGTCTTTGAAATTAAAAAAAAAAAAAGGGATCCAAATCAATAAATGAATACCTTGGCAGAAAACCCACTTGGGAATAAGGATGTTCTTTAGTGCCAAATTACCATTTTAGTTTATTCTGTGACTAAAATCCCAAGAATTACAGAGGAAAAACAGGGCCAAACAAGAAGCCTCAAGTAATGGATGGAAACTTGGAATAGGTTTTAATGGCAATACTGGAAGCCAGAAATTAACTTAAATACAAACTTATGAATTTTGGGAAAGCTGTTTCTCTTTCTCTTCCTTCTAGGTATGTGCTGAATCTTGGCAAGGATATTGGTACACATTTTAGTGAATTAGAAAAATGGAATCAACCTAGGCTATCCAGGAGAGCTCAACCTGCTGCTGGATTGGCCTGGGCGTGATGCCTCCATGATTTGAGTCATTGATAAAATGTTGAATGGGATAAGACCAAGGGTGGATCTCTGTAGTCCCTGACAAGAATTCTCCTTCCATTGATGTTTCCCATTTATAAACACTCTTTGGCATGGTTGTCCAAACTATTATGAAATCATCCAGCAATACCGTCTTGCAGCCTTTCTTCATCTTGTCTACATGGATATATTGGGGGCTTTGCTCACTGAATCAGAATTCCAAATAGACTATGCCTATAGCATTTCCCTTATCAATGATTCTTGTAACTGAAAATCTAAAATGTCCATGTGGATTTTTTTTTTAGTATATAGTTGATCTGATGTTACCAGTTTTTAGTTAAGCCAAGATTATCCTTAGTCTGAATGCCTTCATTTCTAAGTGCTCATAAACTGCCAGTTTCATATTAAGAGTTTTGAAGGAATTTATATCAAGCTCCATGGCACTTTGTTTTTAAAAATGGGAATTTGGTTTTCTGTAAGTTTTTTTAGTACACTAGAATGTCATTTACCTGATTATGGACACTTAGCTGATAGCACTTTTATGCTTTCTATTTTCTCACTGATTTTGGAGTTCTAGTTCCACTTAACCATTTCATTTAATGAAAAATAAAGGACTTGGATTAGGTACTTTTAAATATCCCTCAACCTTAACATTCTATGATTCTTGTTAGGCCATCTCAATTAAGAATACTGATAGAGAAGACAAAGCCCCCAAAGAATTGAATAGTTTGATTTTATGTTATCTGTTAACATTATATAATCTGTTTTTAGCCTATTTCTCCTTTTTTATTGCCATCATCCAAAGAGAGTTGCTTTATTTATTTTAAGCAATATTCAGAAGCCTCAGCCAAGTATCAAAAGTATACTAGTTTCTCAGAACTAAAAATTGAGAGGATCACTCCCAGTTATAATGCCAAATATCTAACTAATGCATTACCTTTATAGGGGGGGATGTGAAAAAATTCAGCTGTCATGTTATATGAAAATTCTTTTACCTCTCCTATCCACTGGATACTATACCTGTAAAGAATGCTGATATCATATTGGCAGGTGTTTTATTCCTGGAGATGCATAAAGATCAGGAGTCGTGTTGCTTTTTAACAAGATGGAATTTTTAAATTATCCTAGACCACATTGAACATTGGAGATGTCCATTTGTCTTCTTTTAAAATTATATAACATATGCTCAGTTTGTGAAACAACATAAATACATAAATTAAAAATGAAAAATAGGTCCTTCCCTATTTGTCAGATACTCCTATAATGGTCAGACTAATGTCTGATCAAACTAATGAGCATGTTCCTTTGCCCTGTGGCTGAAAGGCTCCAGATTGTTTGGTTTCCTGAATCAAAATGATTGGTAATGATGCTAATAATAGAGAAAGGAAATTTTATATGAATCAGGAGAGATCACTGACCACCAGTATTTTTCTTGTATGCTTCGTTCTGTTGTGTTATGATTGGTTTTGCACCTGTGCCCAATGACCTCATGATAAATGTATTTTACAAATACAATTAAGAAAAACAATTGAGGAGTACTATTTCAACGTTTTTGTCTAGCTTGGTGGTAAACAAACAAAATGCCCACCCTTATCATGCCATTTCCCTTATGCCATTTTCCCTATTAGTTTATGAGAAGGGAATACCTTTCTTTTATAGTTTTTAATGATAAAGTAGAAAAAGTGATAACATTATTTTTGAGCAGAGTCTTTCATAGGGTGCAGCATCTTTATTAGTGGGATTCGGATTTCCAGGTTTGAAATATTTTGTTTCGTATCTTCATATGGCAATTTCAAAGGAAGAAATCCATAGTAAAATCATTGCAGGCTCTTGATGATGTGCCTGATGACAGACAGGCCTGGTCTGGCCATATACAATGAAAGGGAAATGTCTGAATTGTAGCAGTTCTTCTTGAATATACATAAAAGGACCTACATATTGAGAGTCTATAAAGTTTCCTATACTGTGAACCATATGCTGAAATATAGGGCAAGGCTCCTACTTTCAGGTTGCTTATAGTTAAGGAAAAGAGATAACATTAAAGTATTTGGATGAATTAAAGAATGATGCATGTCAGTATATAACTCAGCATTCAGAAATATGCTGTAGACGAGCAAGAGAGAAGATCATTGTGTTTAGTTTACACAATGTTTCATGATTAGGTGGGTCTTTAGCTTGACCTTGTGATGTTTATAAGATTTAGAAAGTGGGACAGAAAAGAAGCTGCTATTTCTGTTTGAGAGAATTGCACAAGTTGCAAATTTAGTTCTGTAAAAAATAAAAATGTTAATGGCGCACCTCTGTGCCAAGCTCTGTACTGGGTACTGAGTATTACAGCTTGTTTGGGAACTCCTCCCGTACTCTGTTGCTAAAATATTTCCGCATATCTTAAAAAGGTGAGTCTCTTGTGAGGGAACAAATCCCTTGAATGAATTTTCATGACAGACATCCCTTTTCCTTGGTGATACAGAAAGGAGTGGGCTTTTATTTCTGTATTCAAAATATAGGACTAGACTTAGAGATAATTGGGAAAGGAACAATAGGGAAAATTTAACTTTTGTGCACACTCATCTTCCCCATCATCATTGATTTCCTATCAGGCATAATTGTAGATGCTGACCTGTGTTTGATACCCAAAGAACTCTGTTGTATATAGACCATCAATTACTATGTTATGATAGTAAATTATTGCATTTAGTAATAATAATAACGTACTTGTCAGTCACTGTGCCAATTGCTTTACATACACTACCTCATGTAATCTTACAAATAACCCTATGAGTTTTACTTGATAATATTTCCCACAATTAAAATGAGTAAACTGACGTTTAGGTTAAGTAACGTGTCCAAGGCCACACAGTTAATCATTGGCAGAGGTGTGACTGACCCTAGTGTCTGTGTTCCTGATCACTGTGCTATTCTGCTTTTTAATAGGGGATTCTTGAAGATCCAAGAAAAGGAATGCATAATGGTGTAGTTGAGGCATTAGCATTAATATTTGTAGACAGGGTACTTGCCAGCGGTCTCTGAAATCACATTCCACCAACTGGTATGTCTGGCAGGGGCCTCAGCACAACAGTGTGAGACGATGTATCGAATATAGGGTAGATTATCTTTTTAGTACAGTGTCTATGAAAAAGTGACTGCCTGTGTTGGCCCTGTGTTTGCCTTCACAGTCATTAAGAGAGGAAGTAGTAGGTGAAACTTATGATCATGACACCTGGCAGGTGTCCTTGCTGGAGGATGGTAAGATTGCTGAAAGATGAGCCCTGGTTTTTCTCCCTAGATGTGACACTTGGGGACTTGCATTAAAAAATATCACCAACTTGAACATTTAGTTTCAAAAAATAATAATAATAAAATCACCAAGGCTCTGTCACTTTAATCTCTCTGTAAGAGCCTGTGATCTTTCCCGGGGCACAGGTCTGGTCATGGTCAATACCCAGTGGCCAGGTTTCTGAGCTGCGAGCAGAGGTGGCAGTAGCTGTGAAGGCCTGGGAGGAGAAAAGGGAGGAAGAGGTCACTCTTCTTGACAACTTACAACTTGATTCCACTTATAAGCCATTTATTTTAGAAATAAGTAATGGGTGAGGACATAGGCCAGGCCTACAATTTCTGCACTTGAGAAATTAAGGCTCTCTGAGATCAAATTACCACAGTAAATAGAGACAGAGTTACTGTAGGGACATTTTGGGAGGACGCAGACAGAAGAGGGAGAAGCCAGAGACCTAAAAACGGAGACAGGAATAGAATGTGATGAAATTGCTTCCCACTCTGCACCCTTGAGGGAACAAAGAAGACAAATAAGCAGCAGTGATAGGAGGAAGTTGGAAGCTTCTCTGGAATAAAATTGGTTAGGTCTTGGAGTGTTGTTGGCTGGTGCACTTGGTGGGTGGAAGGATGTGCTAGTCCGACAGTCCTTTGAAATCTTTTCAGGATCTTTACCTTGCCCCCTTCAACTTAAGGAGGGAAGCATGTCAAATGTCAGATTTCATTCTGGCTTCCACAGAGGAATATCTAGTACTGAAAGGGTGCTGGGAGATGAGGACATTTTAGTGAGTGCTTTTTTTGCATGTGAGGCAATGGATTTTAAAATGTGGTGGAAGAGATGAGAGGACCTGGGAAGGATTGTGAATGTTCAGAACAGAGAAGCAAAGACAATGACACAGCATGGAAAGGCTTCCTCAGATCCTTCTTGTTCACTGAAGAGAACTGGTTGTCTGTTGCCTCTGTATTAGTATGAGGAATGGAGGCACAGAGGTCTAATGGGGCCTTAGATTTATTGAAGATGAGTTGCAGCCATTGAAATTGTTGGCTATTGTAAGATATATCCCAGCCTTCTTTATTTTGCTTAATAACAGCAGACTTTTACTGCAAATTATTAATGGACTCTGAATTCCAGCCTGGCTTGGGGGATCAAGAGTAACTCTCTTGATTTAAATGTTTTGCAGACTCTTGAAGACATAGTCATCCATTAAAGAAAAAAAATTTTAAATCACTATTGAAAGAACAAAAGAAAACATTTTGAGTGATAAATGAAAAAGATTTGAAGTAAGATTATGAAAAGCTTGTATCTCTTAAAAATTTTACCAAATTTTTCCCACTATGATAAAAACTGGTTAAATAAGAAGTTTGCCTGCAGACTTGTGGAGCCAATTTTTTAAAGAGAGCATTTTAAACACTGAAATGTTGGTTATTTGCCAAGGCACACACTAAAAGTAAGGGCCATTTGGCTGGGAACAGATTTGAGTTTTAGGCTTGCTCCCCAAAAGTGGATCGCACTTGTCACCCTTTTCCCTAGGAGCTGAACACGTTCTGCAGGTTTAGGAACGTTCCAGGGAAGGTGTGGGGATCAGGTAAATAATCAGTAGGCTATCCCGATCACTGGTAACCCCAGGGCGCCTTCCATGAGATTGTTTCGTCTGAACGTGAAGCCGCCGCCCAGGTGCCCATACTTGGAGCTAAGGCCCCTCAGTTTATTTTCCTAAATCGTGCTTGGAAATTTTTTACTGCGGAGCTGATAGCCCGAGTCCTGGTGATTTAACTGCTTTTCCCCGAGTAATCTCCTTACAAGACCCGTTAAGCTACCGAGAGACCATGGAGACTGGATGTGCTGGAGGGTGGGGGCTGGGAAAAAGGGAGTGGCTTTCTAACCGCGGTCTGCTGGGATCCGGCAGGTCCATAGTGAAGGAGATGGGGCTGGGGCGGTTGGAGAAGCTGAGCATTCCGGGTCGCTGACCGCCACCTCCTTGCGGAATCGGAGCCGGACTTGCTGAGCACGCCTCCCCCTCCCCTTCTGCCTCCTGTGCCGTCCCTCTGGAGCAGCCGCGGCAGGAGCCGCGGCATGAAGCGAAGCCAGGCTTGAACGCCACCGAGGCGAGCGGAGAGGCTGGGATATGGGGAGTCAGAGGGGGCCACGGGGCCAGAAGCCCGTGGGAGGGCCTACTAGGGGAGCGGCCCCGGGCGTTTGCTAGCGCCTGAGCCGAGGGGGAGCGGGCGCAGGGCGGCACGAGAGGAGGTGGAGGCGGGGCCGGGCTTGGAGCAGGGCTGGGGAAGCGGTTGCCTCCGGCCCCTCCTGGCTGCCTCCGCCGCGGCTGGTGGCTATGGAGCTGGCGGCCACCAGACCTGGGGCGACAGCGCATCCACGACCCCAGCGGCCCATGACCTGGCTGTTGCTGCTTCTCCTGCTGCTGCTGGGCCCAGCGGTCTCCCAGCTGCGGTACTCGGTGCCGGAGGAGCAGGCACCCGGTGCACTTGTGGGCAACGTGGCCAGTGCACTGGGGCTGGAGCTGCGGCGCTTGGGACCGGGCTGCCTGCGCATCAACCATCTGGGTGTACCCAGCCCGCGCTACCTGGAGCTGGACCTGACAAGTGGAGCGCTCTTCGTCAACGAGCGCATTGACCGGGAGGTGCTCTGTGAGCAGCGTCCTCGCTGCCTGCTCAGCTTGGAAGTGCTGGCGCACAGCCCCGTGGCAGTGAGTGCCGTGGAGGTGGAGGTACTGGACATCAACGACAACTCGCCGCGCTTCTCGCGGCCAGACTACCAGCTTCAGGTAAGCGAATCCGTAGCGCCTGGAGCGCGCTTTCACATAGAGAGCGCGCAGGACCCGGACGTGGGCGCCAACTCGGTGCAGACCTATGAGCTCAGCCCCAGCGAGCACTTCGAGTTGGACCTTAAACCCCTGCAGGAGAACAGTAAAGTCCTGGAGCTGGTGCTGCGTAAGGGCTTAGACCGCGAGCAGGCTGCCTTCCACCATCTGGTTCTCACAGCCGTGGATGGGGGCAGCCCAGCCCGTTCAGGCACAGCGCAGATCACTGTGCGTGTCCTGGACACCAACGACAACTCCCCCGCCTTCGACCAGTCCACTTATCGGGTCCAGCTGCGGGAGGACGCGCCTCCAGGCACACTGGTGGTGAAGCTGAACGCCTCAGACCCGGATGA
Organism: Choloepus didactylus; assembly: GCF_015220235.1. NCBI lineage: Eukaryota > Metazoa > Chordata > Mammalia > Pilosa > Megalonychidae > Choloepus > Choloepus didactylus. Next base: position 85,063,602 of record NC_051319.1, read on the forward strand.
GGGCTCCAACGGCGATCTCAGGTACTCCTTGAGTGGCTATACGTCGGACCGGGAGAGGCAGCTCTTTAGCATCGACGCCAGCACGGGGGAAGTGCGAGTAAGTGGAGTGCTGGATTATGAGGAGGCCTCCTCCTACCAGATCTATGTGCAGGCTACTGACCGGGGTCCAGTGCCCATGGCAGGCCACTGTAAGGTGCTGGTGGACATCGTGGATGTGAATGACAATGCACCAGAGGTAGTACTAACGGACCTGTATAGCCCAGTGTCTGAGGATGCTGTTCCCAACACGGTTGTAGCCCTTCTCAATGTCAATGACCAAGACTCAGGCCCCAACCAAAAGGTAAGCCTGGGCCTCGAGGCCACACTGCCTTTCCGACTCAATGGCTTTGGAAACTCCTACACACTGGTGGTGAGTGGTCCCCTGGACCGGGAGCGGGTGGCTGCCTACAATATCACAGTGACAGCCACTGATGGGGGAGTACCACAGCTCACATCTCAGCGGACACTGCAGGTTGAGATCTCTGACATCAATGACAATCCACCAAGCTTCCTGAAGGACTCCTACTCCATCTACATCCAGGAGAACAATTTGCCAGGGATATTGCTCTGCACTGTGCAAGCCACAGACCCAGATGAAAAGGAGAATGCAGAGGTGACCTACTCCCTATTGGAGAGGGAGGTTCAAGGGCTGCCAGTCACCTCCTACATCTCTATTAACAGTGCCAGTGGCAGCCTTTATGCTGTCAACTCGTTTGACTATGAGAAATTCCGGGAGTTCTTTGTGACTGTGGAAGCCCAGGACAAGGGGAGCCCACCACTGAGCAGCACTGTGACCGCCAACGTGTATGTGGTGGATATGAATGACCATGCCCCTCATATCCTCTACCCTACCTCAACCAATTCATCAGCAGCCATTGAGATGGTGCCTCGAACTGCCCCTGCTGGCTACCTGGTCACCAAAGTCATAGCCATGGACTCGGACTCTGGGCAAAATGCTTGGCTCTTTTACCATCTGGCCCAGACCTCTGATCTGGACCTCTTTAAAGTAGAACTGCACACAGGAGAAATAAGGACTACCAGGAAGATGGGAGATGAGAGTGGCACCACTTTCAACCTGACCGTGGTGGTCCGAGACAACGGAGAGCCGTCACTCTCAGCCTCTGTGGCCATTACAGTAGCTGTGGTGGATAGGGTGTCCAAAATCCTCCCTGACACCCAGAGGCATGTTAAGAGCCCTCGGACATACTCTGAAATTACACTTTATCTTATAATAGCATTAAGCACAGTGTCTTTTATATTTCTTTTGACAATCATTGTTTTGAGCATCATCAAGTGCTACCATTACACTGCATATGGCACTGCGTGCTGTGGAGGCTTCTGTGGAGTGCGGGAGCGGTGCCCTGCAGAGCTGTACAAGCAGGCCAACAACAACATCGATGCCAGGATACCACATGGCCTCAAAGTACAGCCACACTTCATTGAAGTGCGAGGGAATGGCTCCCTCACCAAGACTTACTGCTACAAGGCCTGTTTGACAACAGGCTCAGGGAGTGACACTTTCATGTTTTACAACACAGGGGCCCAGACAGGACCAGGGCCTGGGGGAGCCCAAGCAGCAGTGACTGACAGCAGGCACCTCACAGGCCAAAGTGGGCAGAGTGCTGGGAACCTGATTATTCTCAAAAATGAGGCTGTTTCTCAGAACGAGGTAGGCTGCAAGGACAGTGGTCAAGGGGTCCTCTACAAAGTCATGCATTTTTCACATACTCCCAAGTATCCTGTGGTTGGCTTATTGAGTTTTTAACAATGATAGGGTTATCTGGTAAACTGAGCATGTATTGTACCTGTTATTTGATTATAATCTGCTATGTTTCCTTTCTAGAATTATAGCACTAGAGAATTGTTTTACCTTCCATTTTCTTTTCAGATATATGAAGACTTGTCCATAAAATTGTTTGAGAAATGAGGATTAGTCTTAAATATTTGATGTTAAAACACAGCTCAGTATAGAAATAGAACAGGCCTGAGAGCTTTCAAGAGTAGCATTATGAGATTATAAGATTCAAGGAGAAATTGCATCTGCTGTATCATTCATAGGAAAAGTTCTTTTGAAATTATGTAGGAGTGTTGTGTTTTTAAAAAGCTCTGAGAGCTCTAGGGAGTGGGGTAGTCATCTCTATATGGTGTCTCTGTTTTTACCATGGGCCATCTTCAATGAAAATTATCCAGTTAATATTTCTAATTACTAGACTAATTTGATAGGATCTTCTGGAAGTTCATATCAGAGGTGATAAAACCGTAGAATGTGGTCTCCACCCTGAAGCCAAAGTTTGCTTTGACTGTATAACATGGTAGTTCTTTTGTATGGGCCTGTCAGAGGAAATGAATGGTAGTAAGGCAGAGAGATCAAGTACCAACTTGTCAGGTTGGGCCAGGGAGATATTAGAAAGAGTGGATTTGGATGTGGGGGGATGGTGAAGACCAGGATAAGCTACGTTGGGGAAAAATGGAGGGAAAAGAACTCTCCTACTAGCTCTAGCCACTTTTCTTGGGACACTGATCTGAATTCATTGTAAAAGGATTTCCCTGCATTTAGCTTAAATAGTCTGTAATCTTCTGATTTCCTGTTGACAGTTCCTATGGTTTTGATGAAATATGGTAGCCTCTTAAAGTGTCTCATGTCTTTAAGTTAAATGACAATACTTCCAGAGCACACGTCCATTTTATGGATCTAAAATTTGATCTGTAACAGCTACAAAGCTTAGAAAGGGTTGTATATGAAGATAGGTATGAATATAAGCACTGGTTGGAGTTTTAAGTAGACATAAAGCCAGCTTGTTAATTACTATGAAGAATATTTAAATTATTGGAAACTACATGAATATTTGATTGTGTTTGTGTGATGTGTTTGTCTCCAAATGCATGCTTGATATGATAGAGATCTGCTTTGTGGTGGTTTAAACTTGTATTTCAAAAGCCAAAATTTTGTCCCATAAATAGTGGTGAATTATTATCTCCTCAAACAACTACTTTGTAGGTAAGATTTTTAGAGCTGCTACAAAATAATGATATTTGTCCCTCAAAATTTTGTGATGTATTTTCATTGACATATAGCTGTCTTTTTTTTAAAAAAAGTCCTTCTTTGCATTCCAAGTTCATGACGATTTTGTGGAAAGTAAAGTGCATAAGCACGGATGAAAACACAAATGGATTGAGAGGAGAATTTTTTTCTCATGTATACTGCAGGTAGATTTATTAGAAGAGACTGCAGATTGCAGATTAAGACAGGAAAAAATCAAAGAAGTTTTTAGATCGTAGCCTTTGGATATATATGGGCTTAGCTCTAAATATGGATGCTGTAGATATTGCTTAACAAATTCCTATGAATGCCTTTGGAATTGGGGTGGGCTGCAGGTGGTGAAAAGGCAGGAGCAAGCCAGACAAAGCTCAGCTTTGCCACCAGCTGTGAGCATAAGCTCAGAGGACCGACACTCTTACCCTCTTTCTCCTCACTCAAAGCTTGGGACGATTTGATGCATGAGCTGTGTCTGTCTTACATTGCCCTGTGTGTTAACATGTACCTCAGTACACAAATCTTTAATCTAGGAAGAATATTGGGTCAGAAAGTGCTTGCTCTTGTGGGATTTTGCCAGGAGAGCACGTGATTTTAATAAAGGCAAATTTCTGCCAGATACTTTCGGAAATTCACTGAAGAGCCTCACGATCAACAGCTCCTGAAATTATTGCAGTTATAGGGAGAGCGTGAGTCACAGTGTCATATCATGGCAAAACAGGATCACAAATCACTCAGCTCTGAAAGTCATCACTGCTAGATCAGCCTGTGAAATTCCTGTGCTGGACTTTCTCTTTTCCCTACCTAGTCATTGCAGGTGGTGGGATCAGACGGGGATTGTAAAGGAAAAGTAAGAGGATTTGCACTCACAGATTCCTCTGCTGTGTCATATATGTATGACTTCATTACCTGTAAGTCATACATTAGGGGAACACTTGTCAATACCTGACATTTGAGGAAACAACTCAGAAACTAACATACACAATCACAGTGCTAATGTATATTAAACCATGTCTGTCAGACTCCAAAGACTGCTTTTTTCAATAGTATGAGTAAACAGAAATCTCAGTGTTCGTATTCCTTTAATATGGGATACTCAGGCATTTAGGCTGCTATTGATTCCCCTAGTAATGTAAATGAACTGCTTTTGGAAAAAAGAGTAATTCCTTGCATAGAAGAAGGTAACAATTGGCAGAATCAGTGAATAGAAATGTTACTGCCAGGCTAATGTGTTTTCTGCATTTGCTTATTTGTTTTACTATTGGCAAAACTTGTTAAAATCTTTTTGTCTTTGTTCTTTCACTGATTTCTCTCTTTTTGCTTATTAAACATCAGCATTTAACAGCAGGCTCTAATCTTTTAGTGGATTTTACCCCCAGCAAAGTCATTTCACGAGCCACTTGTGTAGTGAAGTTTTTGAAGTAACTATTTGGCAATGGGGCAGAATGTCTCTTTGGATATTTATAAAAACCTGATATTAAATGTGGCTGGCAACTCCTTCAGAGCCTCCATGAAAAGAAACCAAATCTTAATGTGGATTCTGTGCATTTATGGTCCTGATGCTGTGATTGCTGATGCGTCATTTTGCATACTCTGGGCAGATTTGTCCAACTGCATCTTGCTGGGACCAGCTGGCTTAGCATGTGGAAATTACAAAACAGTAGTAGATATAAGTCTGTATTCACTTTCACATATTCTAAAGCAATCTGTATTCACTAGATCTTCAGTCGAATTATTTTTGCCACTGTGTGTGCATATTCACCCAGATTCCAGATGTAGTGACTTGAAAGAGTTAGTCCTTCTTTCAGTGTCACCTAATTTATTTCCCCCAGGACTGACTTTTCCAGCTGGTGAGTGGGTTCTGGGATCAGAGTTTGTACTCAGTGTAAAATGACATGGTGATGAATTTATAAAAATTGCACAATGATCAGAATAAGGCAAAGAAATTGTATCTTTGAACTTCCATTCCAGTGTTTCTTTCTTTGATGGTCACTTTTGAGTGAGTGGAGCTATTTTGTTTTGCCATTTCCATATTGGTTATAGGACTGTTCTCCTGAGAAAAGGCTTATTTTCTTTGGTCTGATAATGTAATATTTTCTTCAAATTACCTCCTTCCTCCCTTTTTCTACAGACCTTCTGAGCCATATGGAATTAAGACTGAGCTCTTCTCTGTCTCTTTATCTTGTACATACCCTGACTAATGAAGAAATCTATTTATTGTGGCTGAAATGTCATTGGCATACCCTTTCCTCTGACCCAGGAGTATGCCATCACATGGTCATCTGGTCTAACTCAGAACACTCTGCAGGGACAAAGCCTGGCACATTATAAATTGTCTATTGGCATGCTGTCTGCTTGACAGAATAGCAGAATCAGTTCTGGATATTTGCTTTGGTTGGCCACCAGTTTTTTCTCTCAATGAAAGATAAGAATGATGCCTATTTGTAAATGTTTGAAAAAAATTTCAGTCACCAAGCCCAGAAGTGTAGCTGAATTTTTGGGGGATTTATGGGTGTCTTTAAATGTGACTTTTGCAGTACTTCACCTGGACTGATGCTCCTGTGCATATTATAATAAGAACATAAAATTTAGCTTATTCATATGATAGTATTTGGGGAGATATAATCTATAACGATGATTTCAAACATCAAAGATCAAGAGGAATCCTTAGCAGCGTTTCAGTCTACTAGCCTAAAAATTATACAAGTGTTTCCTTCCAAAAATTTGAACTTGAAAACTGCATAGATACATCTGACTTTGCAAAGGTGACAAGAAATGTTAGTTCTTTGGCACATAAGCAACATCAGTTCCTTTCTGGCTTTGCAGGGTCAGGACTCTGGGCTCCAGGGAAGTGAAACTGTGAGTGGGAGAGTAACTGCTGTGCTGGCAGGCTGTGCATGCAGCATTAAGCAAACTTAGCATTTTCTGTTGTACAGGAATCCATTAGGTAGGTTTTAAGGCTATGCTTATTTTACTTCTCTGCTTTGTGGATTAGGGTTGTAAGTGGCTGTTTTCAAGGGAAGTATCCCACCTAGAATTCTCATATTTATCATCTCTTCATTTTGATTTACCAGAAAACAAATAGGAACATAACAATGATTATGTTAAATGTTATATTCCTTTTTGTCTTAATTGCCAATAGTTTATATATTCATTTTCTATTGCTGTCTAACAAATTACTACAAATCAGTGGCTAAAAACAACACCCATTTATTATCTCCCAGTCCCTCCTGGTGTGGTTGCGTTCTCTGCCCAGGTTTTCAGACAGTTGAAATAAACGTGTTGGCCTGGCTGGTTCTCATCTTGAAGCTCTGGGAAAGAATCCACTTTGAAACTCATTCACACTGTAGACAGAGTTCAATTCCTTGAGGGCATAGAACCGAGGTTTCTGTTTTCTTCCTGGCTGTCGGCTGGAGGTGGCTCTTGGCAACTAAAGGTTACTCTCAGGTGCATACCCCACAGCCCCCTCTATCCTCAGAGCTGGCAACTGAGAATCTTCTCTCACATAGGTTCCCTCTCTCACTTGGAACTCTCTGACTTCTGTCTCTGGCCTCTAGCCCCAGATTTAAAGGGTATGATTAGGTCAGGCCCACCCCAGGATTTCCCTTTCTTAGTTGTCTGTGCTATATAACATAACCTAATCACAGGAGTAAAATCCATCATAGTCACAGTCTTGGGAGTTAGGCAGAGTGTGTACACCAAGGTATGGGGACTTGGGAGCTAACTTAGAACTCTGCCTATCACCGTTTATATCAATCTTCACAGAACATTACTGTGGAAAATCTGCAGTGGATACCTCCGTAATAGAGCCCTTTTAGAAAAGAAAAGAAGATGCTCTATGTAGTCTCATGTCTCAGAGAGCTGTTTATGTCTTCAACATGGATTTCCATGATAAGAAGATAGTATATTATTTCACTGAGTAGTCATGTGATTTTATTAATGCCTTAGGGTCCTGTTTACCTATTTTATTTTAAATATGTGGTAGAAGAGGTGATTCACCTGTCTATATCTCAAGTGATTTCTGGTATAAGTCATAACACAATTACAGAGAAATTAAATCTTTGCTATTATTTTGATAGAAACTTAATCTTGTTCTTCAATATTGCTATATCACCCAAATTAGTTTTCTGCATCTGCAGTTTTATCATGATTATTCTGTTAATTGACTAAGCTTTGAAGCATCAGAATATACTGGGGATTTTTACCAATAGAAATTAAGCATTGTCGTGGGATGTATCATCCAGGTACTAGAGAACTAAATAGCCTCACATTTAGTTCAAGGTCTTACTATATGCCTCACTGTCAGGAATATCAGTAGTCAAATCATCTTTCAGCTTGGATTTTTCCAAATTTAGCCAAGTTCTGGATGGAATCCTGTACATTTTATTACCTTTAATCTTCCCTTGTTTTAAAATAAATCAATATCTGGGAAACCCAGAAGCAAAAAAAGACAAAAAAGAAAAATACATGTTGTTCTATCTAAAATTTTTTAAACCACAGACTTTTGCATTAGAGGGTCTTAAACACGAATTTCAGCCAAGCTTACCAATCAGGCAAGTCATTTAATCTCTCCAAAGCTCAGATTTCTCATTTTTGAAATTTGTGTACAGTAATGCTAATAAGCTTGCATGATAGTTCATGCATTCAAAAGCATTTTAAGTACCTACCAAATGCCAGAACACTGCTAGGCTTCTGAGGATATAACAATGAACAAGACAGATACAGCCCCTGCTTTCATGGCGTTTACAGTCAGATGAAGAAAATGTCAGGGCAAATGCAATAATATGTGTAAAGTGATTATCCCATTGCTTAGTATCGAGTAGATACTTAAAAGATATTAATTTGTTTCTTCCTCACCTTTTCCCTGCTTGATCTTACTGCCATAAAAACTCTCCTAATCGTGATTCTGGCAAATGAGTCTGAGAAGCATCTTGTTGATGGATTATGGAAAATAGCAGCATGACAAATAAAATGTGTCACTGAGGGAGTGAAATTGTGCAGTGAACTGAGTTTCCTGGTCAGTTTGTGCCTTTCAGCAAAATGAGGTTGGTGATTTCATTCCAAAGACTAAATTGCAGCACTTTTCATCATGAATTTTACTCAGTCTTAGAAAAATTGGCAGCATTCATTCAACAGATGTCAGAGTCTTTCTAGATGGAAGGTTCCTGCTGCCGACAAGCTGACACTAGTGCTCCTGATGGAAAGGAGACAGTGATGATGATGATTCATAAAAAGTATTTCAGTCATATTTTCAGGTTTTCAAAATGATTTGCAAATATTTTCTCTTGTTTCCATTAATGCCACTGGTAGAAAATGGGAGCTCCTTCATTTGGCCTCCAGAATTTTATGCTGCCTTATATGAGATATCCATAGTAATCTGTCAGAACTTGAAAACCAAAGATGAAGCAGTTTGCATATTCATATCTTGCCAGTGGAGTGAAATAGGATCAAAGAGGGCATATAGGATGGGGGACAGTTGAGGTCAAATCATTTTCTGGCCTTAACTTTGGCTAAACCTCTGAATACCATCTAGCCTTCCCACAGTCCATCTGGAAGTTGGCATGCTAATCACTCCCCCCACCAGGTTTTTGAAGAGGTGTCTTATGAAATACTTTGTTTCTCTTGAGTGAACTATAAGAATGATAGGAATGAGAATTATTGACAGTTTGAAATAGTTTTGTGGCTTTGTGTCTACCAAATATGATAAGTATAATCCAGAAAAAAATGTGAAGTACAGCCTCTATTCTCCCATCTTTCCACTCAAACAGACCTTGATATTCAATGATGGGGTCACTTTTATCTCTACCCATGAAACACATCTAGAGGGCCATTTTGTCACAGGTGTTTCATAATAAAATTATTTCTAATTGATGCAAGACAGTGGTGGTAATAGATTTTGTCCTCAAAGATTCCTGAGTAGCTTCTACCCAACACATAATTTCCCAAAGAGTCTGTAGGTACCCGTATTTCCCTCTTTGTCCCCTCTGCTTTGGATTGACAGTTTGTAGACAAAGGACAATAGCAGATCTTCCCAATGCACACATGGTGCAGGAAGAGTCAGGCTCTTCTTGTGTTTCAGCTACTCCCTGCTAAGCACTAAGAGCTTACTGAACAGTAACTGAGTGAGGAAGCAAAGCACTCAGGGGGCAGTAGGGAACAAGTACAATTGCATGAACAGGATTATGTAGCTAAACAAGGTCAAACTCTGCAATGGTTTGTTTTCCCCTTCCTAGTATTCCTCTTCAATCAGCATAAGAGCCTGTTATCAGTTGCTAGTGTTATGACTGGGCACATCCATCTTGGATAAAAGATGCTGCAGTCTGCAAAGCAGTCAACAGATTGTAGTATTCTGCAGTCCAGCCAGACCAGCCAAATGTGTATAGTTGTATGCCCTGTTATACCTACATTCCTGAATTGGGGTTTTCCCTTAATGGGGCATTTGAGGCAAGAGCAGTGAAAGCTTTTCCTGTCCCCAAACAGACTGCTCGTTCTCTAGTATTTTAAGAATTAAATTCCTGCAAAGGGCAAGGCAAAGCCAAAGCTGGCCCTTGCAACATCATTAAGCCTGGTTTGCCGCATTTAAGTCTGTGCAAGGAGACTGACAGCTAATTTAGTTTTCTCCTAAAGTATTTATGTATATGGATATCATCTTAGAGTTGCACATGAAATAGCTCATTCAATCCTTATATTAGATGCCTAGAAATACTTTAAGGTAAAAACTAATTGAGTAACATTACATTTTCTCATCTTAACAGAAAACTTCTTTTGTGTTTTTGCAGCCACGACAGCCCAACCCTGACTGGCGTTACTCTGCCTCCCTGAGAGCAGGAATGCATAGGTATGTATTTCCCTCTTTCCTTCAGTCAGAAGTAACTTTAGCTTTGTATGGCTCAGATAAACAGTGTCTTCATAGGCCAGAAGCAGCTCTCAAAACTGAGAAGCTTTAGATATATTTTTCCAGGGGAATGCAATTATTTTTGTCTTCATGTCTTTCTATTCTTTGAAACATTGAAAGTGATCAGTGCCAAATGCTTATCCGGTGCTGGCAAAATAAGAATCCCCTGTAAAATTAGAGTCAGGCTGCTGCATACTTTCTATCACTGAAATTTCTATAAGGATGTGTCAAAAGAAAACTGAGTCACCAACAATAATCAATATGATGGATTTCTTGAGAGGAGCTGTTCAATCAGGGAGATCTCAAACCAAACTAAAAGTCTCAAAATAGTTAGAAAGTTAAATTGGCTTATGAAGGCAATTACGGGATTTCCAAAGGGAAGGTTACAGTGATTGGTTGACATTTAAGATCTTATGAAGTGGGGAATGATCGTAGATTGGTTATTATAGCGTACTTGTCTATTTCTGATAGGTTACCTCTACTGGACCAAAACCAGCTTGTTTCCAAATGTTACTTAAACTGCAACCTTTCTAGGTTTTCCAAGTTTTTTCAGAAAGCCCCCACTTTTATCTTTAGCTCTTTAGAAAGTCCCTGCCATTTCTCAGAAAAGGGAGTCATTCCCAGCAATGCCAATGTCGGCAGCCCATTTATTTTACTTAACAGTCCTCCTTTTTGGTCACTTTTCCAATGATGTGTTTGGAACAGCCTGGTCACAGTCTAGTCACCACCATCGGTCTCTCTCTCAACCGTTGGTCCCAGTGGTTTCAGTATCAGGAAGTCACAGCAAACTCAATTTTTGCTTTTTTCCTTTTGCTTTTCACACTGGTTTTTCCTTTCTTGACTGTAGTGGAGTGTGTTAGGTGGCCATTGAATTACATTGAAGACTCTTAGAGTGGGGTTACTTACCTGTTTGAGTGGCTTATGGTTTCTGCCCTCTTTTTGAGCCAGGTGACCTATTATTGATCTTATGTTTAATTTTAGTCTTGGTCCACCAGACACAGTCCCATTTCCAACTCATTTTATTTTTGATTGGCTATTTTAAGAGCAATCATTTGGCTCACAGGTGACAAGGAATTTGAAGAAATTATTGAAACACAATTGGTACAACAAGAAATTGAAAATTAATTCTAATGATTATTAAAAACATGAATCCAAAGCATATTATTTGTTCCCAAATCCATTGTACTAGGAACCAAGGTCAGGAAGTAAATCTGTCCACTGAAATGTTTGTGCCTGACCAATATTGTGGAATACTCAAATTTGATCTTCAAAAAATTTTAAATTGTTTACCACAGTGCCAGATTTACCAGTATGAAAGCAATGTTGTTCATGTATTAAGGCACAAGTTCCCCCCAGTTCCTGTCTATTTTGCAAAACCATGGATGCTGGACTGTTTACATCATCTTGGAGGTCCTGAAGGTTTTAGGGTAGTCTTAAAATTCTGTTCCATAACCTTAGATATATTTATAATTGCTTGCTCCAGATCCTGCTTACCCAAGGAAGGTATGATGCACATGAAAGAATGAAACCCCATATTATGGTATGTTAAGGGTTTGGGGTTATTATCCCTTTTTTGACAGGTTGAGACTCGATGTACAAAGAAGCCTAAATTAACTATTTGGTTAGCATGTAGGGTACATGATTTTGACACAGTTGGAGCAAGATATCCTAATCTGTGTCTTCGTGACCTATCATGGGGAAATGCTTTATGTAGCCTTTTTCCACAAAAAATAAACATTGCCTCAGTAACTTTATGTGTAAAGTAGAACTGTCTCAAATGATAGTGTCTTTACAAGACCAGGATATTGGGGATTTAGTTAAATTAGAAGAACAAACTATTTCTGGTAAAGAGCCACAAAAGACAAAAGGCAAATCCAGTCATTGTATGGGTAGAATTTTCTCTGTAAGTTCATCTGGAGTGTTGATCATCCCAGAGAACATCAAACTTAAAGGTATTATATAAGGGAATTCCATCATTGAATGAATTGTAAAAAAAAAATTGGGGGCTATTTTGAAACTCTACATGCTAAGGTTAAATTCATGATGGCTAATGTGCCATTTATTTTATTTTATTTTACTTTATTTTTTTAAATCTTCATTTTATTGAGATATATTCACATACCACGCAGTCATACAAAACAAATCGTACATTCGATTGTTCACAGTACCATTACATAGTTGTGCATTCATCACCTAAATCAATCCCTGACACCTTCATTAGCACACACACAAAAATAACAAGAATAATAATTAAAGTGAAAAAGAGCAATTAAAGTAAAAAAGAACACTGGGTGCCTTTGTCTGTTTGTTTGTTTGTTTCCTTCCCCTATTTTTCTACTCATCCATCCATAAACTAGACAAAGGGGAGTGTAGTCCTTATGGCTTTCCCAATCCCATTGTCACCCCTCATAAGCTACATTTTTATACAATTGTCTTCGAGATTCATGGGTTCTGGGTTGTAGTTTGATAGTTTCAGGTATCTACCACCAGCTACCCCAATTCTTTAGAACCTAAAAAGGGTTGTCTAAAGTGTGCGTAAGAGTGCCCACCAGAGTGACCTCTCGGCTCCTTTTGGAATCTCTCTGCCACTGAAGCTTATTTCATTTCCTTTCACATCCCCCTTTTGGTCAAGAAGATGTTCTCTATCCCACGATGCCAGGTCTACATTCCTCCCCGGGAGTCATATTCCATGTTGCCAGGGAGATTCACTCCCCTGGGTGTCTGATCCCACGTAGGGGGGAGGGCAGTGATTTCACCTTTCAAGTTGTACCATTTATTTTAAGGCCAGCATCATCATAAGCAAGGAGCCATTTAATATATTTATGATGACATAATAAGGTTTAATCACATAAGTCAGAGGGAATTTCTCCTAAGTGGTGTTTTCCATTGGGGTTTTCTAAACAAATAAGAAAATTGACAATGAAAATATGAGTTTAGTCTGTGGATGTATTGGCATTAGTAGTTCTTTGTACTCGATGTCCCATCTTGGTACTAAGGCAGTTCTAAATGCAGTTGCAGGAGCTGGATGTATATAAATTTCTGTCTTTTTTCAGATAGCAAATTTTGTACACACCAGCAGTCAGTTAAGTGGGATATATCAGAGGTTTTTCTGTATTGCTGGAGCTAAAGGGTGGTGTAAATTTAAAATACTTGGGATGAATAAAAGCAATATTATTATAACTAAAGATTTAATTTGGCACAATGAAAGGTTGACAAGTAGGGCAATAAAAGAAATTCAAAAGGTAGGAATAATATTACAAGATATGGGAACCAAATGGGGTAAGTTTAAGACTATGATTTCTTGTTCTGTGATCTTGGGTAAAGCGGATCATCTCTGAAGTCATCTGCTTCTGGGACCCAGTTGATCCTGATTCTTAACCAATTTTGTTTTTTGTTTTTTGTTTTTTGTTTTTTTCTTAATCAGTTTTAATTTATAGTCATTTATAGGGGTGAATGTTCAATTTTAGTCTCTCAGTAATACCCACTTAAACTGGGAAATATGAATCCAAGGGTTAATTTTCTGCAATTTAACAGTTATAATTTTTTTTTTTTTTTTTTAGTAAGCCTGATTAGGTCCTTTTTAGTAAGGTTTAAAACACAATCTGGAAATATGAAGTCTCAAAGAGAAATTAAAAAGACATTATCTAGGATTTGATTTGGTAAAAGTTGTCAAAGGTTTGAACACTTAAACAAGATCATGGGTCACTGTGAAACACTGGGTTCCTATATAACCAAAGTATTAATAGAAATTTAGAGAAGTTATGGGAGGTAGTATTACTGTTTAAATTTCAAGAAACTGTTTTTACATTTTGGCCATTTATACTGATTACTCAAAGGGGAAAAAAACTCTTAGTAAGAGCAAATCAGCAATCCAAGGTCATTGGTCATTTTAACAGAGAGAAACCCAAATCAATATATTGCTTGATATGAAGGCTCTTAAAAATTTTATAAATAAACCCATAAAGCCTACCTAACTTTGACTATATGGAATAAAATTCCTTTCCACAAACCTGCAACTTTCCATAACCACTCAGGTTTTGCCCTACATTTTCTTCTTCATTTTACAATAGCTAGTCCTTTTATTTTAAGACAAAACTACTCTCTCTTTTTCCTTTATAAAAATACATTCTATATACTTTACATACTTACGTTACCAAAGAAATTCTAAAAACTGTCTTTAAGCAATTATTTTTAAAGTAAACCATCAAAATAATGACTCAAATTGGTTAAAGCAAACTTTACAATCTTGTCATCTTAAGCATTTAGTAAACACGTTAGTTTATTTGCTCAGTAAATGTTACAACCGTATAACTTTAGGAAGAACACACCCAAGTCAAATAAAAACATGCCTATATATTGTATCCAACACTAATAACTGAAATTTAACCAACAATGTAGTGGTATTTGCTAAAGATCTATCTAGATTGTGTGAACATGGATTTCTTAAAATGTTTGGGTTAACTTTGAGAACATCTGAAGCATTAGAAGTCCAGTTTCTTTAATTCTTGGGTTTAGGAGTATCCAATTTATATTAGCACTTATTTATCCTTAAACCAACTTGAACAAGGTTCCTTTAAGGAATTTTACAAGTTATTTTGGCAATACCATCTGGAGATAAAAAATACTGTACAAATCATATATATATGTTATATGTATATGTATGTACTGTATATAAACATTTAGGCAAACACAATTTAAAAATCCTGACAATTCAAACATTTTAGCCATGAGTCAAAAAAATTGACTCTTAAAAACATGAGAACAAAAAAAAAAAAGAAGAAAAAAACTCTCTAAATTACGTAAAAATGCTGGCTTTTTGTTTTTGCCCTGGCACATGGTGGATCTCTATTGACTTCTACACTTTTAAGTGAGACCTCCAAGGGATAAATTTTAGTTAGGTAAGCCTAAGGTTTGATTGGATAAAAGGCCAACTCATGTTATTCCTGTCATTGTAATGATTCATTAATTAATTTATAAAGAGCAATAGCCAATTGAGAGAAGTTAGGACAGTAGCCAGTATGTCTTAAAAAGGCTTTGACAGGGATAATTTAGGTAAAGGCTTGCAAGGGTCAATTTGTGTTTTTATAGGGTCAGTATTGTTATTGTGCCCCATATCAGTGGCAGGGAAGTCTGTATAAGCCTTCAGAAGAGAAGGTACTGGGTGATCTGGAATGTCAAATTTTGTTCTGTCAGGTATAAAATCTAATTTATAATTCTAATTTGTGAGAGCATCTCTCTCTCAAAGATTTTCTGGAGATGTCTCACAAAGAAAAAGGAATATTCATCATTTAGGGGCCTTATTGTTGTGAAAAGTGGTTTGGACAATGGACAATTAAAAAGGACATCTGATCTAGTTGATTTAATTTCTTCTACAATTTAATCTGATTTTTCTTGGGGTCCAGGAAATTCTTTATAATGGGTTGAAGTTTAGCTTTTGTCCAAGATTTAAATTCAGCAGTGGCTGGTATGCTGGGCTCAGGAGATGGTCTAATTTTTAGGGGCATCTAACTTGCAGGTTTTAGGGGATCAGGTGGTAAGGGGAGTGGATGAAAGGGGTCTGTAGGACCATAAAGTAGGGAGCAGAAGGTTTTTCAGTTATTTTGCATGCTGTATTGGAGTTATTTTGTCTTTTAGAAGTTACTGAATCCCAATAAAAAAAGCTGAACACCAATTATTGAATACCAATAACCCTTTTGTAGAGTTCAGGAAACTGTCTTTTCAAGTGCATCTCTCAAGTGTACTATTTTAAATAGCTCAAATGTTCCCCAAAGTGGCCCTGCAAACTCAAGTCATCCCTGGGGAGACTTACCCATTTATTCAAAAACAAACATGAACTAGACCCATAATGAGAAAACATGTAAGTAACAGGCATCTTTGTGGAAGGAGAAGAAAGAGATTTAAGTTTGAATTGAGAAGATCTATCGAAGGTTCCAAAAATGAAAATTATATGGAGGTCCCATAAACAGAAATGGCAGCTGTCTTACGGTGTACCAGAACCTTTGTGTTGTGCACCCCCACCCCCCACCCCTGATGGAACACTGTACACACCAAAGAGATGTTTGGACCAGACCAAAACAAAACCGAAAACAAGTCTAACAATACACCTGAAGAGCTCAACACAAAGCGGAACTCAGATCTGGGAGAAACTTACCCCTTAGGCTCTGTGGGTGGCAAGAGAACAGTGGACACAAAAGGTCCCATGGGTACTGAAACAGGGCCACTCATTAGCCATGGGGAGAGTCGGCGGCATGGGGGTGAGGGATCTTCTCTGGATCCCACTTTTGACATCAGAAACTGTCAAAAGAAAACAGAGTCACCAACAATAACCAGTAGTCAATACAATGGGTTTATTGAAGGAGAAACTGCTCAGTCAGGGAGATCTCAAATCAAAGTAAAAGTCTCAAAGTAGTTAGCAAGTTACATTGGCTTATAAAGGCAATTAGGGGATTTCCAAAGGGAAGGTTAGAATAATTTGTTGACATTTAGGTTCCTTATTTCAAGGGAGGGTCTTACAAAATGGGAAGTGATCACAGATTAACCAGATTATAGTATTCTTGTCTATTTCTGATAGGTTATCTCTATTGGATCAAAACCAGCTTGTTCCCAAATGTTTCTTAAACTGCAACTATTGCAGGGTATGCTTAATTTTTTTGGAAAGCCCCCACTTTTATTTTTAACTCTTTAGAAAGTCTCTGTCACTTCTCAGAAAAGGGGGTTGCTTCCAACAATGCCAATGTAGGCAGGCAATTTATTTCACAAAATAATTATTTTTTATCAAAAGCAATTCCAACTTCCTTCATCCTGTCTCTGCTTTCTGTTCCTCCCTTAAAAATTGTAATTACTACTGATGCTTTTGGACTTGGATGTGTTGTGTAATGTATGTGTGATGTTGTCTACCTTGGTTTTCTATCACACATTGACTACTACATCCTATTAACTAACAACTGACAGTTGTTGTTGTTCATGTTCACCCCTATTACAGCCTCTTTATCTTTGCCATCGCATTGCTATCTTTTTATCATCAATGGCATGGGCTCTCAGAGGATGAGCCATGTGAAGGGCTATTATGGAATATCTGGGGCCTGAATCTAGCTTACTTTAAATTAATCTAGAGTAATAGATTACTCTAAGGCTCAGATTAAATATAATTTTGCTTTCTCTACTTTGTCTCTTTGACAGTAATTGATTAACTACCATTATTCTCAGAGCTTATCCATGCCATGGGGCCAAATAAAAGATTCAATTTTTGTAAATGTCTTTGGAAACCAAATAGGGAGGGCCAAGAAACTATTGCTCACTACCTCCAAAAGGATTTATTTTTAAAGAGGTAATAAACTCCAAACTTAAGCCCCTCAAAATATCTGGGCAATTGTTAAGACAGGTCTTCACCAAACCTAGATCAGTTTCTAAAGAGAGATCTTACGAAGTATGTGCTGAGTTCATGAAAAATTAGAGTTATCCCATTAAAAATATATTAAGTTAAAATAAATTAACACACTCTCATGCATTACAAATTGAGCAGAAATCATATTGGGTACTATTTCTGAACCAGAAGCAATCAGGGAAGGGCTGAAGACAGGTAGTGGGCTTGGTGAGATGTCATACTGGAACCTGGATTAGCATTTTAGGCCTGAAACACTCACATGGATGCCTGAATACTAGGCTTCAGAAGGATTCTTTCCGTTAGTTGGAGACCAACTTACGCTTTCATCTGCATATAAGCTATTTGTGGAGCCGCATAATAGGTAAAAGTGTGGTTTGCAATACCAATTCTTTCTGCCCAGTTGAAGTAAGTAAAGTCAGTGCTTTGCTTAGAAAGTACTGAAGGTATGAGATGTACCCTAAAAACCACATTTAAAATAAATAATATACTAAAACATATCACTTCCTTATCCCATTTTCAAAAGAAAAAAAAAGGCAAAGGATAAATGGAGATCTCTTAAATTGAGATTATGAGATTTAAATAGGATACGAAATGAAATACAATTTTGAACACCAAAATGCCATTTCTTCCTTACAACATAGTAGGTTGAAGATATATTAGAGTTGTGAGCTTAAATAATATTTTTTTTCCACATATGCTTGACTTCCTGGCCTTTCTAGCCTCAGACATCACATAGATGGTTTTTTTTTAAAAACTCTGCTTTGACCTGAGCTAGATGCAGAGTGGTTACATCTTCTGGCTGAACCTATATAATTTACTGGTGGTACCCAGGAACACCTGAAGAATATTAGTATATGGAAAAAGACAACGATGCTAGGGCATAGGTGAAGGGAAGAAGAGTGAAAAGGCAAAGCTTAATGAGTGAATTTCCACTATTTATGTTGTTCAAAGTCAAAGAGTAAGAGAATGATTAACTTATAGATCTCCCTCCGCCCCAAGTAGTTCAAGTTTGCCTGCTCTGTCGCCCCACATAAATCCTTCACTCAATGCTATAAGTTTTACTTTAGTAATTTCATTTGCAAAATAAACAAATGTCTGGTGGAAAAGGGTCCTCTAATTTTGGTGAGGGTTTTCTTTGACTACATTCACTCTAGGATTCCAGTCTTCATTCATTCATCCATCCAACACATATTTGAGGGTCTAATGTGTGCCGGCATTAGGCATAAATGAATACAATGTTCTCCCCACCCTTGAACAGCTTATGTTCTATCTGTTTGCCTCTAAGGGTCTCCCAGTTCACGTCTCACTCCTGCAGTGTTTCATACTGAATGAATCTCCTCTGGACTGGGACCCGCAGGAGTGGTGGTGATAGGGTTCTTCTAGTCTCAGGAAATGTAGGGTGGGTCATCTATTCCTGAAAGACATGGAAAGAATAAAACAGAAAATGAGGTTAAGAATTGATTGGGTAGACAAACTGGAATAATACTACAATTGTCAGCAGATCATTTTAGTGTGTTTTCCTCTTTGCTATAGAGAACCCAGAAACAAGGGAACTTGCAAGAGAGGTTCTTTGGAGGACAAGCTTTCTTGTCTGCCTCAGCATTGGTATTAAAATGGCATTAGTCAAACAATTAAAAAAAAAAGGCATTAGCCCCCTGGTGGGCTTCCTGTTAGGTTTAGTGAGAGCCACATAGCATTGATGGAAACCAAAGTGCCATAAAGATAAAACATATTTATTGCCTGATGGTATAGTTTCTCAGTTGCTAAAACAAATACCATATAATAGGTTGACTTAATAGGAATTTATTGGCTTATGGTTTCATAGGCTAGAAGGCTAGGATGTGTATTTTCTGGCTGTCCAGCAATCTTTGGGGTTTCTTGGCAATTTTGTCGTATGGCAATGAACATGGTGGCATCTTCTTCCTTCCCTTCCAGGTTTCATTGATTTCCAGCTTCTGGCTGCTCCGTGTGGCTTGTCCTTCCATGTCCAATTTCCTTTGCTTATAAGGACTTCATCCATATTGGATTAGGGTCCACCCTCATTCAGTTTGGGCACACCTTAACTAACAACGTCTTCAAAGGTCCTATTTATAAAAGCAGGCACACACCCACAGGACCATGAGTTTGGACCTGAACATGCCTTTTGTGGGGAGCATGATTCAACCCTCAACAAGGCACTAAGTCAGCAATGCTTCTGCAGTTTATGTAAGGTGTTACTGCTCAGCAGTAATTGCTTCAGTTCAAGCATGAGCAGAATGTGTTAGTTGCAGACCTGCCTCTCTGGATGTAAGCAGTGTCTGAGGGTGGGAGAAGAGCTGGAAAGACATCTGTGGTGTAACCATTATCTGGATCTATGTGTTTACGCAGCTCTGTGCACCTGGAGGAGGCTGGCATTCTACGAGCTGGTCCAGGAGGGCCTGATCAGCAGTGGCCAACAGTATCCAGTGCCACACCAGGTAAGGAGCTGGGGACTTTCAATTCTTGCTTGGGTTCTGGAAACTGATTAGATGACTTGTTTTCGTAAGACCAGGAATGTTGGTGTTTCTCTTTTTATTCTTTCTTTTTTCTTTACAGAGTTTCATTATTTTGATTTTCTACTTGATGTCCCTCATGAGTTGATAATATAGCATAAGGGTGTGTGTGTGTGTGTGTGTGTGTGTGTGTGTGTGTGTGTGTGTAAAATTCTTTTAAAAAATAATCAGGTACCTTTCAAATGTGTCGGACTGTCCAAGCCACACAGAGAGGGTCTGGTGGATTCATGCACTGAGATGACGCTGTTAGCAAAGGTCTTTTGGCTGAAGACAATAGAAATTCACTCAGAGTAGCACAAGGAAAAGGAAAATAGATAGTTAAATCTTTATATAGATAGAGAAATAGAGAAGGGGTGAAAAGAGGGGAGGGATTGGAACTTCTCATGGAAGTGGAAAGTCATGGGAACCAGGGCCAAGTCAGATTCCACGCCTGAGCCAGATCTGCTTCTCGTTGCACATCTACATCATTCTGCAGACTGACTTTACTGCCACATGTGACTGCCTCACACGTCCTTAAGTCAGAGGACCAATGGGGATCAATTCCTAATCCAAAATTTCAGGAAAGAGAATCTGCCAGGTTGAGTCAGGAAATCATTGTCTGGGTGATGATGGATAAATTGCTTAAATTTTAAGTTTTCCTTAGTTTCCTTATTTTTGTCCAATCCCCAAGGCAATGTGATATAATAAAATATGGCTTTGAGATACATCACCGTGGATGATGGTGGCAGCTTTCAGAAAGGGAGGATATTGGGTTGGGTGGAGACCACAGATTTTGTCTACCTTAATCCTCTATAAATAGAACATGGTGGTGATGATGATAGGTACTAATCATTGAACCATAATATTGCCAGTCACAGTGCCAGGTACATTACATATGTGGTATCATTTATTCCTCATGGCAATCTTGCAAAAGGATTTATTATAGTAACTTTATATATGACAAAATGGAGACACAATGAGGCTAAGACACTTACCCAAGTTCACATAACTTATAAGTGGCAGAGGTAGTATTGAAACCCAGGTGTGTCTAGCTCCAAATCCATATCTAGCATGTTTGGCTTGTAAGAATCCATCCAATTCAGATAAATAGATAGATGGATAGATAGGCAGACAGATAGATAGATGATAGATAGATGAAAGGAAGAAAGGAAGAAAGGAAGAAAAGAAGAAAGGAAGAAAGGAAGGAAGGAAGGAAGGAAGAAAGAAAGAAAGAGAAAGAAAGAAAGAAAGAAAAAGAAAGGAAGGAAGGAGATGACATAAGAGTTTATGTGTAAAAAGTTCTGTCCAAAAATAATCAGGTGCCTTTCCAATGATTAGGCTATCCAAGGAACATGTGCAGCTAAGAGCCCATTTTTGCCGGCAACACTAAGGGCTTTTGTTGATTCTAATCAGCCAGCATTTGCTATTTTTGAATGTTGCACAATTCAACTAAAAGTCAGATTTGTAAAAAAAAAATGCGCAAGTTAGAGCAATTCATTAGAGAGCTAATATTGCCAGATGGCAAGGGGAGGAACATGAAATAGTTCATTGACAAGTCTGCAATCCAATGCCAATGATGGAGTGAAGATGGGGGCTGGGGAGGAAGTGGCTTTAGACTGCCAAGTGTTGCCACCGGGGGAGGCTTCTGGAAAGGTGAGAACTACTCAATTAAAGCAGTCACATGAAATCATGCCTTGCTACCTGGACTATGCAGGGTTTAGTTTCAGGTTTTCTTGTTAGTTCTTTAGAGAACTATCTTTGAGTACTACCTCCGTTTCAATGATGATAATAGTTGATGTTCCTGAGCAAATGTGAAATAGGAACCCTCTGTTGATGATTTCATCTGCGTTTGACTCAAGTCTCTCCTTCAAATTCAGAAGGGTGTTAGGAACCCATCTATTTGACAGAAGAAAGGAAAGGCATCTCCATTGCTCTACTTCCCTACTGCCCCAACCCCTCTCGTATAGCCCCCTCCATCCAGGACTGTGGTTCTGACTCAGGAGTCACAGTCCTCTCAGCTATGGCAGAGCTAGACAGAGTATACATCTTCCAATTACTAGCTGTAGTTTTCAACATACCTCTGCATTGATGATATAATGTTAAAGGAATTCTCTCCTCTCTCTGCCCTGTCCTTTTGGTGCTTTTAGGTTTTAGGACTCAAAATATGGTCTGCATTTTTAGGAGGAAATATGGCATGAAGGTTAATTATAATTTGGAGTCACACAGATTTGAGTTGAATTCTAATCCCAAACTTACTTGCTGGGTGAGCATTGACAAATTGCTTAAATTCATATTTTCTTAATTACCTCATCTGTTAATTGGACATAATAAAATACCTATCTTATTGAGTTGCCATGAGAACTACAGGAGGAAAAAAAAGAGCTGAACATAGTGCTTAACATAAGTATTAATAAATGTCTAATCTTCTTATGCCTTTTATCCTGGGATGCTTTTGTTTTGAACAATCTATGACATGGCCTTGGTTGAAAACCTAGTGGCCATAATTCAGTAGTTCTCACCTCTAGGCCCAGATACAGACCCCTGAGGTTGCCCGGATCAACCTGACATCTATACGGTCCAGCCACCTCCAGCTGACTTCCTGGAAATGGAGGTGAAAGGAATTTATTATTTGCTGTTTCCTGAAAAGGCAAATGCTCCAGAAAACTTGGTTGTTGCCAGTCCCTTAGCAACTCATGGCGAAGATGCAGTTTCTTCCAAAAGGTCTCCTCCTGGTGCTGGAGTCCCCTTGCACTCATATCTGAGTCCTTCCCATGAACCGGTTGTTGATTTCTCTTATACCAACACCTGCAACAGCTGCAGCTTGTGGGTATAAAGGGAGTGGGGCCTGCTTTGCACTAATCATCATTCTCATGTGTTCCCTTGCACTTGTTTCCTCTCCTTTGATTAATTCTTTTGCTTTGTCACTAAACTTTATTTTTACAGTCCACAAAAGCCTAGGACAAAGATGCCGCGCCCTGAAAGGATCAATGAGGACATCACCTGGTGATGTTTTCTGCAGGATAAACAAGCCTGGTATTACGTCGGCTAATCCTGAATACTGGCTCTTTTCTCCAGCCTTGCCTCTAAGTGAGCAGACCTGCACCACAGGCTTTGTTATTTCCTTAGCATCTTCCTGTGAAGATTTAGCAGAGAAAGAAAATTAGCTAAATTGGGAATTCATGGAATACAGTTACAGCCTCATTTTCAGATGGAGGAATGTGTTTTGGGGGGAGGGGCATTAAAGGACCAGCCATGCACATTATAACTCTTTAATTTTCTCAATGTAAACGCCCTGAGGAGGTTTTAATGAGTGCCTTCTTATGTTCAGTTCTTAGAGGGAATCTCAAGAGGTTATAAAAAGACTGCCTGTAGGGCAGCTGGTCTGGCCTAGGTGTGGGGGAGGGGGGGCAGGCTGTTTTGCTGTCTCTCCTGGTTCTTTCAGGATTCTCTTTCTACATTTCATGAAGTCTATAGGATTTACTTAAGGCAACAGTGAATTATATCTGGAGTGGGAGATGTTCATTGTTTTCAGAAGAGCTCAGAGAATTCCAAAACATACCCCACTGCCAAAGAGCACATTATAGCTTGTCAAGCAGGACCCCAGGAGATCTGGGACTAAGCAGTGAGAGATTGAGAATTCTGTAGGCGAGGCCACAATTACAGTGAGACTTAGAGAACATTGGCTTAGAGTGACCAGAACAGTGGTTCTCAAGACATTGCTCGCAGACCAGCAGCAGCACCAATACCTGGGAATTTGTTAGAAATGCAAATTTTCAGACCCCATCCTAGACCTACTGAATCAGAAATTCTCAGGGTGGGGCCCGGCAATCTGTGTTTTAACCAGCTCTCTATGTGATCCTGATGCACTCTAATGTTTGATAACTGGTCTAGAGTAAATATTCCTGAGTTTGTCTGATATCTTTGGAGGCTCAGAAACCATGCAAGGAAGGCATCTGCTTGTGATTCTTGTGAGAAGAGTCCTTTCCCTCATAATATAGGGACCGTCCTTGGAATTCTAGCTCTGCCAATCAGTAATTGTAGGTCCCTGGGAGCTACACTTAACATTTCTGATTCCCAGTTTCTTTCTCTGTAAAATGGAGATAATGGTACTATCTACCTTGTAAGATTGTTCCAAGAGTTAAATGAGATAATGCACACACATCACAGTGCCTAGATAACAGTGTTTGTAAATGTAACCATGTTTATGACTTTTCAGGGTATGAATCTATCCTTCCACTCCAGGATGTAGGCCTCAGTTGCTCCGAGTAGTCTCTGTGGGAAGGTTCTGTTATAGAGAAGAATTTTTTTTTAAGTGTCTGTCTCTTTATTTCCTCAGGGAATTGCTTTTGCCCTAATTTACCACATCTCTTTACTCTATGGAAAATGGACAGTTTATGTGCTCTAGTTTTATAGGGGGATTCCTGCCCTTCTGACAAAATCAGCTCCCCCTGGAGAGACCCCATCTCTGATGCTTCCCCAGGGAGAAACCAAGATCCTTAGGTTTTGTGAAACCTATGAGGAGCACTGCCAACATGAATTTTTCCACTTCGTGAGTGAGTGCAGCCTCAGGCCCTGTTGGAGAATTTAGAAAGCATGCTGTTCTACTAACCTGCTCACCCTCAACTCCTGCTGTTGTTATGGCAATGACAAGCCTGGGAGGTGTGTGCAGGTCCTTATTAGGAAAAAGAATGAGATCAGGGATCTTTGTGAGTAGGGCAGCTCCCTCCTGTCAGTATTCTCCACTCTCACCTTCCATCTCTCAGCCCAGGAGTTCTTAGCTCAGCAGTCTATACCGTAGGAAAATGAATCCTTTTAAGAGGCACTTTCTGGAGGTGTTGAGCTTATTAGGTAGCTTATGTTGAACAAAGAATTTGTATTTCTGGACTGGTCCGGAGGGAGGGAGCAAGGAGAATTAGCATCTTCCACCCAGGAGAAGCTATGAAGCGTAAGTCTTTGCTGACTCCATCCATACAAGACTCTTCATCTCCTTCTTGAAGGAAAACTCAGTGCCTTCTAATTTAAGGAGCATTTAAATAAAAGACAGGAATGGAGACTTCCCTGAATTTTCTGAAATTAAACATTTCTGTTAATGGATAGCTTCTGAGAAAGTGCTTTCCCTACGCCTGTTTTTCTGGCACATCTCTGATACAACCCATACCAGTTCTTCTAGGATTGATATTCAGGGCAGAATACAGTAAGGAGTGGGGCCATAATACATATTTAATGTAATTCTTTTATTATGTAAAAGTAGAGCACTTGTGTCTCCTCAAATCTAGCCAATTCCTTGTGCACTCAGCTCCTGGGCATGCATCTTAGAGGGTGTAGTGTGGAAAGAAGAGCAGCAAGAACTGTTCCCTTAGGCTGCAGTCTTCTTCAAACCCTGCAGATGCAGAGAAGCAGGCTAATGCAGGCTCAGGAAATGGAGAGTCAGTATAGTTCCTTCTGTTATCATTGATCCCTTTAACATGCCAGCTCTTCTGGGCAATACAGCCTGGCCTGAAACTTCATCATGAGAAACAACATTCAAATATGTCTTAGAAAAATAATGCATTTTATCTTTCTTTTGTTTGAGAGTGTTGCAGGGACAGGAGAGTTTGCGAATTATGCTCCCTTGGAAGAATCTCCACACACCATCCTTTGTAACTGAACTGTTAAGCCCCTTACCAAAAGGGGGATTCAGATTTCTGCTGAGGGGTCCTAGTGTCTCAAAGAGTCAAGGAAGGGGGTCAAAACACTGTTGCCTGACTCAGCTCAAAGATGACAGGCCACCTGTGTGTTTGAGAGGTTTGTGGGGAAGGCAAAGTGGAGGGTCGAGTATGCACTTCATTCTGTGAGAAAGATTACTTAGATTGTTTGAAACTGGTGGGCTTATAACTCCTCCCTGGAGGTGCTTGGACAAGAAAATCCTGCTTATGACTCGGACTGAGGGAAGGGGAGCTGTGATAGCGTGTAAGGCCTTTAAGCCTTGCAGCTCCAGCAAGCCCTTACCCTCAGCCTCACTGATGCTAGTAAACTAGCCTGTCCCTAGTGACAACAGGGTCTTTAATGACAAATATGTTCAGAGAAACTCATCCCAGATTCCAAAGGAACTTGAAAAGTTCACCTCAGAGGCAGTCAACTTTGCAGTTGGTAAGGTCATTCTCTAATCTGGAGAGACATGTTCAGGTCAAGCACTGGTTAGACTAGAGGTCTCTAGGGAAGGGTCATAAGAAAGCTCGTTGCCAGGAAGCCTAGAGATGTGTGTGTGGGTTGGAGAGGAGCCCTCTCAGCCTGAGCACTTGGGTTCTCATTACCCTCTAGTCAGAAAAGGAGGGGGAGGAGAGATAGATGCTTTTCCACTCTTATCTCAATGAGACCAAAAGCTCCTTCAGCAACAGCCCAACTGGAATGATCTATCTCCTGGACTGTGGTAAAGGATGGGAGGGGGCACTCCTGAGAATAGCAATACCAAAGGAAATAAGAGGAAAGGGTTGTTTGTGCTAGTACTAGCAGGAAATTGAGAGCTTTGTAGAAGTCAGACTCAAGAGACATAACTGTAGAAGGTTAGGGTATAAAGAAGTAACTTTTAGGAGCCAATTTGGATCCACAAGACAATAGGGATGAGGAGAAGTTTATTGTTAGCTACAGTTGTGTCCCTTGTATACCCTGGACCTCTGGATTACAGCTACTGTTGCGTGTAAATAAAAAACAAACAAACAAACTTTAAAAAGTAAAACGTCAGGGTTTCCCTTTCTGCCGGGAGCTAGAAGTCATTATCTCCAGGTAAACCATTGCAACAAGGAAAGTTTCACCCTCATGGAGACCTGGGGCACAGAAAGTCAAAACTAGGAACCCGCTCCCAAGAAGAAGATGACGGTCTCCCATAGAAGTTTTGCAACATGACAATGGATTGTGCCCCCAACAATCATCTCTTGTACCATGTGCCTAGAGGAATTCCAGATGCCCATTGCGTAGCTGTCAGAACCAGTGGACGTGTACAGTTATTGGATAGACGCCTGCGAGGGGTCGGATCAGAAGCAATGCCAAGGACCCACCCCCTTATCAGTCCCAACAGTCATGGAGCTGGGACCCCTGGCTGGGTACTAAACCAGAGACATTCTGGGGATCCAGAGTGTGTATGTGAGTGTGTATGTGTGTGAGAGTGTGTGTGTGTGTGGCTGTGGGGAAAGAGTTAAGGGGTTTGTGCTTGTGCCTGTGCTTGGGGCCCCTGGGTGGAGATCAGGGTTTACCAGCCCGAGGGGCTGAGCTGACCGCAGTTGCCTTCGGAAGTCCTTGACTTGCTCTCCTCTTCCGGTCCTTGGTCCTCCCTGGCTTTGGGACCTGGGCTCCTCAGGGGACCAGTTGCCTGATGCCCCTGGGCAAGGGCAGGCCTAGCCTCTCCTCACCAGCACTTTGTCCATTTTAGCTGGACTTTCTGTCCTCCTTCTCTGCCTTCCTATGCCTGTGGCCCAGGATTCGAAGCATTAGTCCCACAGTCCCCTTGATCACCCTTGTTAGCTGGAGGCCCCTTTCTATGTGTAGTTGCTTTTGTAGAGGAGACAAGGACTGGGTCAGGGACAGCTAACAGTCATGAGCCCTTGAATAAAGCAACCGATTCAGGAAAAGAAAAAAAATAAGGAAAGCCTGCCTGGTACAGAAAATCTGAACAAACAAGTTTGTTGTCGATGATCCAAGAAGCCTACCAGTTTGGGCTTATTCCCAATAATGCACCAATCCTGTGTCCAGTGCTATCAGTCTAAGAGGCCAAGCTTCCTTCCCAAGTCTTCTCTCTTGACTTTTTTTGAGTGTGTGTCTGTCATAGATTCTGTCTTACTCAACACACCTGTTGTGTCTCTGTTCCTGTAATCACCTGGAGTCAGATGAACACCCTATACGTCAGTGGCAAGGCTAGAAGCCTCAGCCTGTGTGAGGGATTTACATTAGAGCACAGCAGGCTGCATGTCATAGATTTGGGGCCAGATCTAGGGGGAGAAGAGCATCACCAGGTGTAAACAGCCCTGAGATGGACACCTGTGAGTCTGTGAGTTTGGCCCTGTGTTTGATGATGAGCCTTGGAATACAGAAGTTCCCTTGTCTGAGCTAAAGCCTGTTTTCAAGAAAGAGCTCTGGGAAGTTTTTTAAAAGTGTGTGGGTGAGGGAAGGTGTTTGTTGTTCAAGTTCTAAAGTCTTAAAATGAGTCTTTAAATCTTGTGCTGTTACCCCCTGGGTGGTAGAAAAAAATCTCTTAGAATCAAAGAACCATTTTTGGCTAATAGCTACCATTTATTGAGAACTGTAATAAGTACTTTATATGCATTGAATACTTAACCTTAAAAGAGAAGTACATTATTCCCATTTTTTAAGAGAAATTGAGGCTTGAAGGGTTAAATGACTTCTTTACATTCACACAACTGGTAAATACTTTTTTCTGCTCACCATTATATTCCCAGTGTCAAACAAGGTGTCTAGCACATAGTGGTGCTTAATCAGTAGAATTAGTTTCCAAATTACCATAAACTTAGTGGCTTAAAACAATACAAATTTATTATCTTACAGTTCTGGAGGTTAGAGTCCAAAGTGGGTTTTGCTGGGGTAAAATCAAGGTGTCAGCAGGGCTGTGTTCCTTCTGGATACTCTAGGGGAGAATCCCTTTACCTGCCTTCACAGATTCTAGTGGCGACCTGCATTTCTTGGCTCATGGCCCCTTTCTCAGTTTTCAAAGCCAGCAATGTAGCATCTTTAAATCTCTGACTCTGTCCCTCTTTCACATATAAGGATCCCTCCTGGGGATTACATTGGGCCCACCTGGCTAATCCAGGCTAATCTCCCCATCTCAGAATCCTTAATTTAATCATTTTTGCAGAGTCCTTTTTGGCACAGAACATAGCATATTCACAGGTGCAGGGATTAGGATGTGGGGGTATTTGGGGGAAGGCCATTCTGCCTACCACAGGTTCTTTCATGTTCAGGGAGAGGTGGCTCAGTATGTGTGAGCACACACATGCACATGCTTATGTAAATTTCAGTAGAGGTGAAGGTAAGATAAAGTGGATATTAGGACCATGAAGAGGGTATGGTGACAGTGGACTGCACTTTAAATACCTTTTGAAGGTTATTAATCATCAGAAGTTTGATGGAGACTAATAAGTCACACATACACCGTTTCCCTACAAATCTTAACAAATTAAGAACAGATGCAAGGAGCCAACTGAAGGATCAAAGTTCATAATCAGGCTCATTATTGGTAAAGATGGTCTGGGGAATATGGCAGGACCTTCAACCTCCCAAATGCAAGGGAAGAATATAAAGGCTGGCAGTCCTCTCCTTTGATTACCAAATAGGGGCTGAGCTAGAGGAGAAAAGGAATGAGAGGGGAGGTGTGTCATGACACTGATTTTGCCCAATGAAGAGGCACAATCAGGTTTTTAATAATCTCCCCAGCCAGATAAACTACTTTTCCTTCCTGGGAAGAGTAAGGAAGGAAGTAGAGCAAAAAGTGAAAGCTTCCTCCCTAACAAGTCCCCCAAAAGGTGGAAGTATTGGTTTGGTGGGTGTTCCCTTTTCCGTGGGAAGAGGTGGCAGTGTGGAGAGAGGAGGAGAATGGCTCCCACTACATCACTACATTATTATTTTAGAACTGAGATCTTGTTCTGTCCCAGGCTTAAGAGTATGTTTCCAAGAGTCGGGGAGCAGCAGGAGAGGACAGTCCTCTTTGGATCATCCACAGACCATTCTGGAAGGCAACCATCATGGGGTTTGGCAGCTTGGGCCACATTAGAAAAATCACTGTCCACAAGATGATGTCAGGAGACAGAGGCAGCACATATTGCCTATCCGGTTTGCATCTAGCATCTGCGTCTACGTGAACACAAGTTAAAATGTATATCCAGGATTTTCCTAAAGAATAAAAGAAAAAAGCTCAGAGCCTGATCAGTGTTTATGTGTGTGTTGGGGAGGGGCTGAGGTGGGGGTATTCCAGCCGGTATTCCCAAATCCCACTGCTTTTCCTCAATGATGCTTCTGGTGTGGGGGAAGGGAGGAGTCGGGAGGTGCAGTGCAGCAGGCAAAGTGGCTATGGCCCAAGTTATGGATACATATGCACCTCAGGATTTGCTCATTTGTTTGTTTTTGCAGCATTTTTGCTTAATAACCATTCCTTGAGATCCTAATGGGCTAGGCACCTCCAAAGCCTAGAACCTCTCTGCACCCTTGGCTGCTCTGAATGGTGATTAAATCACTCCTCCTGCATCTGACATTGATTGGGCCAAGACACCCCTCTAAGAGCCTTCTCGGAGGCCAGCATACCCTATAGGCTTCTTGGGTCACGGAGATGTCAATCCAGCTGTTGTCCTGCAGCCCAGACTCACTGGAGCTGTGGTTAGTCAGCAGTCAGTGTCACATAAATATCCCTCTGTTGGACTAAGTAGAACTTGATTCTAAATATTTACCTTTGGGAAATTTCTTCAAGGAGGATGATGTCTTTGATATGTACTCTCTAAATCTAGAGGTTTAGAGATACAAACTCGTTCCTTCTTGTTGTTTCTCACTCAGGGTCACAGTCTTGCCTCTAGGGTACTAGACTCCTACAAGGTTGTAATTTGAAGTGCACTAGGAAGATGCCCACAAAAACCGCCTCCCAGGCAGATCTCTAGAACTTCACCATTCACCACCACCACTGCATTCTCTTATAAAATCCACATTCATTCATTCATTCATTCTCTCTGTTTCTTCTTCTCAAATACACACACACACACACACACACACACACACACACAGATAAGAAAGTGAAGTAGTAGAATATCCTGTCCAGGAGTGCTTTCCTTGGCTTGACTTCAAGAATTTGGTTGGAACCTTCTATATATAGTCATGCAACAAACATTTGTTAAGTGCTTACTTAAGACCAGGTTCTGTCCTAGGTGGTGGGAATATAATATTAAATATAACACAGTTCTGCCCTAATAATCCAATGGGGAAAACATAAATGTAAAGAAATAAGATGGCAGTATTACAATGCCATGTTGTAAGGACCATGTAGTTTCATGCATAGGTAGGGCCAAGAAGGGGGAAGGAAGCTGGGACAAACCACCAGGGCCTGGTGGCAGTCTAGAATGGGACCCAGGGTTTATCTATGATGTAATCAATACACACCCTGTTTAAATAGGTCAAGCTAGTCCTCCTTTCCTGAGGGGGCTCCCAAATTGTTTTCACAGGACCCAAAGCCTCTCTTTTAGCAACTCTGAATACTAGATGCTGTGGGAGCCAGGAAAATGGAATTGGGGATTTAGGGAACCAAATCACAGATTATGTGACATTTAATATTGGGTATTGCAGGGTAATAAGTAGATGTGGGGAGGAAGAGACTACCAGGTAAAGGAAACAACGTGCAAAAAAAAAAAAAAATTTTTTTTTCAGAAGTGTGTAATCAGGGTGAATCAGATGGGTGGGATGGAATGGAGGGCTGTTGGAAAATGAGATCAGAAAGCAGACTAGAGTCATTTATAGGGCCTTAAACATCCTGGTAAAGAATTTGTCATTTCTTTTGTTGGCAATGGAGAGCCACCAGAAGGTTTGTTTGTTTGTTTTTAAGAAAGGAGTCTCTATTGAACATCCTTAGCTCTACTGAATCCTCAAAAATTAACTTGTAAGATGTCAAGATGAGCTAATGAGCTAATCAACAAGCTGTTTTTCTTTTCCCAAACCGAGGATTGGAAACTTTGAGTGTCTATAAATGTGGAACCAAAAAGAGGGTGATTACAGCATGTTTATTTCAAGGATTGGCTTTGAAAATATTTTAAAGTGATTGTGGTGGACTTGGTGTATTCATGTGTGAGAGAATGTGGAGAGTGAGGGCAGGTTTGTTTAAATTTTGCCTTGTGTGAACTTCTTAAGGGAGGCAGCATTGTTCCTTACATCCCTGTCCTACAACTTAATAATTGTACAACCTGTGCCTCAGATTAATTAATGTCAGAAAAGGAAAGACCATATGCTGTTGTAAAGATTAAATGAAGAGAATGCATGCAAAATGCTTAGCATAGTGCTTAGCTTGTAGTAAGCCCTCAAGAATAATATCATGACTCAATGAGTTACTCAACTTAAGTATTACTCAATTTAATACCATTGGCACTTAGCACAATGCCTGGCACAGCTTTCAATGTGTTTTTTTTGTTGTTGTTGGATTAAATGGAATGGCATTGAAGTGCACAGAGTTGGGGATAGTAGTGATGGAGGAAGTTTTTCTCTGGAAGAAACTCATTCTCTTGCCCTCCTTCTATTGCAGTGTTCCGAAAGCACCTCCATTTTATATCCTAGATGCAGGCATATCACTGCTTGTCTAGAAATGGTTGCTCAAGGCTGAGAAGTGACACAGCATCACAGAGCCTGGGATTGCTGCCAAATTTTAAGAAGCACAGATTGTGACAAAGTGAGGGGAGGATGGAGAAGAGAATTTTGAAAACCCAACCAAAGCTAGAAGCAGTTTTATTGTTGGGTGAAATGGTTA
The DNA here is from genome assembly GCF_015220235.1 of Choloepus didactylus. NCBI lineage: Eukaryota > Metazoa > Chordata > Mammalia > Pilosa > Megalonychidae > Choloepus > Choloepus didactylus. The sequence goes on from NC_051319.1 coordinate 85,095,942, forward strand.
TGCCTCACACAGTTCCAGGTGGACAGGCGGTATAAAACCTTTGGAAGATTCCCTGTTAAATTGTAGTGCTGAAGGAGGAGCCCAGCAGTGGGTACAGCTTAGAAAGGCCCTGCTTGGTTTAATGTTATGCTGTCACTTTCTTGAAGTTCTTAATTTGAACAAGGGGCCATGCATTTTCATTTTGCACTGGACCCTGAAAATTACATAACTGGTCCTGGGTCCAGGCTGCCTGGGACACTGACATTTTGTCTCAGCTAGTTTTTGAACTACATTGAGCTATGCAGCTGATGAGGCAAATAGTGCCTGGAGTAGTATTCTTTTTAATCTCCCTCTCTCTCTCTCTCTCTCCTATTTAATTATAAAAGAAACAAAAATCATTATAGCAAATTCAATCTTTACAGAATTAAAATAAAATTAGTAGTGCCTCACTCCCTACCTCCAGTCATACGCCCCAAAAGTAACCACTGCCAACAGTTTAGTGTCTATTGTCCAGATTTTTCTAAGTAATAAAATTATTGTATGATAAAGTATATACAATTACATTGTTGATGTAAATAGTAAATAATACAGCTGTATTTGCATAAAAATTACTGAGTTCCCCTCAATCTCACTTCCCTTCAGTGAGGTAGCCTCTGTTAACAGTTTTGTGTATCCTCCCATTTTCAAATTACTTAGTCACATAACTGATGTAGGAATATTTTCTGTTTATTCAAAAAAAGTGTTTCCACAAAATGAAATGAGTTGTTATGCATATTAATATACAGCTTGTTTTTAAAATTTTAATATATCATAAATGCCTTTCCAAACCCACCTCATTTTTCTTTAATGAGGGCATAGTATTATATTGCATGCATATATTATAATTTATCTATGCTATTGGTATATTTATTAAACAATTCAATTTGCAATGCATAATCTTGTACATATATATCATATCTCTTGTGCACTTCTACTAGTATGTATTTAGGATAAATTTCCAGAAGAGGGATTGCTGGGTCATAGGGTATGAAAATATCAAATTGGCATTGTCTTATCTGGGGTGGGACTGCACTTGTTATATACTTCCCTCTGACCTCCACCTCCATCTAGTGCTAAATCTCGCTTAACTCTGTGACATCGTCTTCAAGGACTTAGCCCTCAGACTTAAAGAGAATACTGGAGCAGAGAGAGGAGAAAATTAGCTTGTGAGTAATAATAGTAAACCACACATCAGGTATCATTCTAAGCACTTTGTGTGTATTAACTACTTTAATCTTTATAACTACCCCAATAAATAAATCTATTAGACCCATTTTTCCTCCTTTAGGAATTTGAGGCTCCTAGAGTTTAAGTGAGGGCACACATTTAGTATGTGGTGGAGCCAGGATTTGAAGCCAGGCTGATTTTCTTCTGAGCTTATGCTCTTAACCACTACATTATATACTCTAGCCTCAAGATAGCATTAAACCCGAGTTTCTCTACTTTGTATATTCCTTAAAATGGTTATTGTATTTATTCATATACTTGTCTTTTTCTCCCACTCCAGGGTAACTCTTTGAGGGCAGGGTGCCTGTACTAATATTCATATTCATGTCTCCAGTTCCTAGCACAATGTTTAATCCACTGTAAATAAGTTTAGTTGAATGAATAATGATACCTCCTGAAGGTAATTATTATGTCCATTTTATAGATGAGGAAACTACATACAAGTCAGTGTCACCCAAATCGTAGAAAACGGTAGAAAAGCAGAATGGTTAACATCTGAACCCAAGGCTTCAGTGTGTTCTCCACTGCCTCCTTTCACTGCCTCCTTCCGAAGGCTCTGGAGAATGGCTCCCTACCTAGCAACCGTTTCTAAGCTGGAAGAGTTCTCAGCTGGAGTCTTCTGGGAGGGAGAGAGCCCAGTGGGACGAGGGTTCCTGGAAAAGAGTTCCTGGAAGTATTGCATCCAGGCGTATGTTATTAAAGGGGGAGTCAGGTTCCTCAGTAATAGTAATAATATCTATCTTTTATTTCAAATTTGCAGCATACCAGACATTGTTCTATGTGATTTATGAGCATTGCCCCTTTTTAATGTTCATAATCCCATTAGATGGATGCTATCATCTTTGTTTTACATATGAAAGAATGGAGCTGAGAGGCTAAGTAAGTGACTTGCTCAAGGTTACACAACAAATAAGTGGTAAAGCTTAGATTCCATCTTAGGTCTAGTCCCAGGATATAACTGCCGGCTGAGTCTGGGGCATTGTGAGGCACTAGATCCTGCAGGACCTCAGTAACCAAAAAATAGGTAGAGAAAACTAGGCAACCTAAGCTCTGTTGGGTTGGGGGCGGGGGTGTCACAGAAAGAAATATGATTTTTTTAGCTGACTGTGGAGAACTAGCAGGGTTTGAGACCAGCCATTCCAGTTTTTTAATCTGGGTTCACAGCACATGAAGTCTTTATACTTTTAACCTAGAAATGGCAGAGTTATTTCGGGCACAAAGCAAGAGCTATGGCTTTAAAAATATGCCAAGTGTATTTATCTCTTCCGCTTTGAGATTACTGAAAATTAGCCCAGCTGTGGTCTGAGGCACCAAACCGCCACAAACCCTTTCAGATCAATTCATCCCACCCAAAGCGGTGAAACACCTGAGAGTAGCTCCCACAGCCTCTGGGGGGTATCAGATCAGCCTCCCCATCACAGGTGCCCCACCTCCCCACTATTCCAGGGATCAAAATGCTCAGCCTCTGAAGCTAACTTAAGTCCGTCTCCTCCCCCCATCCCCAAGGCTTCACCAGAAGTTAAAATAATAATAATAATAATAATAATAATAGATTTATTCTAGCAAGTTCAAGAATAATATTTCAGCTTTGTTACCAAATTCCTATGTGATTTAGTGCAAACCATCTTGCTGAAACTCAAGCCATCAACTGCCTTAAATGTAAATGCAAAATATTTTGTAAACTGCCTGACCCACAATAAGTCATCAGTATTCTTAAACAAATGAATCTTCTCCTGCTCTGATCTTGTTAATAAGTACAATTTAACGAGCTTTTTACTTTGTGACAGGCACTGTGCTAAGTGCCCTATAAGAATAATCATATTTACTCCTATAACAACCCTTCTAGGTGGGTGCTATTATTATACCCTTTGCAGATGAAAACTGGGACCCAGAGATTTAAATGATTTGTTAATCTTCACATAATTATTACATGGTGTAGCCAAATTTAAACTTAGGTATTCTAGTTACAGAGCCTGAGGATTTACAGAAAACAGGGAGTATCTGTATTTTTACATTCCGTTTCCATGGAAATTTCTTGCCACTGTCAATTGAAGGAAGGACTAAGAAGTGGTGGGGAAATGCTAGTCTAGGGGGTGGGTTTTGCTCTCTCTTTTTCTATCTCTGATCCTGGACAAGTTTTGGATTTCAGACCACAGTTCTCCTGTGTTATGTGGGCTGTAATTACTCAGATTAATGTTGTCCAATTCATAAAGGATTGCGTTGGGGGGCGGGGGGAGGCGGTGCTTGTCCCTGCGATCCACAATCCCCACAGATGGCCGCAATGGGGGTGGGGAGGGAGGTTGAGATATTTTACAACCCGGTCTATCAGCGGGTTTGATGGCGGATGGTTTTTTGCTTTTTGTAAAAAACCAAAAATTATACTGAGCATGTATAATTTTAGAATCTGCCAATTAATGGTAATGAGAGGAGAAACAGAGAGATACAGAGAGACAGGCAGAGACAGAAAGATGAAATGGTTACCCAAAGCCAAGAAGGTGCAAACGCAATCCGAGCTGCTTGACAGACTGCAGTGGCTGGCTCAGGTGGGGACAAGAGACAAGGAAGGGGAGCATTGGGGTGCTTCTGCCCAGAAATCCTGATGTTGACTTGCAAACCCAGAATCTGCAGAGCCTTCCTTGCCCTGACTTCCCTGGGACCCCAGAGGCAGCAGCAGCAGCCGCAGCCTGTGCCAGAGGAGCAGTCCAGGGGAGCTGTCTGGCTGGGTCCGGCCGGAAACAGCTGTAATCATTTAATAGCTTTTGCTGGCTGTACTGACCTAGCAGAGTGGGCGGTAGGCAGGCTGCAGAGTGCTGTCTGGCAAGATAGTCCCCGGCTTTAATCAAGATGATGGCTTTTCTGGAAGCTCTTTATTAACCTCGGCACCGAAATCCCAGAGATGACAACAAAGAGATGAATGGGGAGCAAAGAGGCGGGGCTGAAACCTGGAGCCAGGGCTGTGATTGTCCCACACCCCTCCCCCCAAATTCACGCCTTTCAAGTGACTAGCTTAGAGGCTTTGCCTGCATTTCTGTCTCCCAAATGCTGACAAAACAGGCAATAACCGTAAAAATTGTTTCATTTGTATAATGCTTTAGGGTTTTCAAAGGGCCTTCTTAGACAACTCAAGATGTCTCATAGCTGGGTCACACTGCCTAGTTTGAGTCCCAAGCTGCACCAGTTAGTAACCAGGTGACTGCTGGCTCTTTGTCTCTCCATCTATAAAAAAGACATCTTAGCAACAGGTACAGGTTCTTTTAAGGACCAAATATTATATCGTGTGCGGAACTGCTTAGCGCAGTGCCCAACATGTAGGAAGAGCACAGTAAGTGTTAGCTGCATGGGTAGGCCTGTCTGTAGGCAGGATGGTGACCATCTCCGTTTTATGGATGAGTCTGAAGCCCAGAGATATTTATGTAACTTGTCCAGTACTACACGCTGTTAAATGATAGAGTGAGCTCAACCTTTCTGGACCAGAGAGAGAACAAAGCAAAAGGAAGAGGAGAAAAGAGCTTTCCTGAAATTAGATTTCTTGATCAAAGTGACTTTGTATTGTTCTATAAGAGGAAATCAGAGTAAATCAGAGTGGGGATTGGGAGTAAGTTTACATGTCTGGCATTTGCTTCCCAGTTTTCAAAACCTTCACTGGCATTTACATCAGCAGAGCCTCCAGCCCCATCAATTCCAGTCACTGAGGCTAAACTCGATGAACTCAGGCAGCCTGAAATATAAAAGAGGATAGTTGGGAATTTTGCCAAAAAGCCCCTGGGCAGTGCCTAAGAGAAAGGTGGGTGGATTATAGGATTACATGAAGGGTCAGCTACCTCCAGAGGGCAATTTTTAAAGTTGCGAATGTAAATTTTTTAAAAAATATATATATATATGTTCTGGTTTTAAAATGTATTGCTCTCCATAGTAGAAAATTTGGCCAATTTTTTAAAAAGCAAAAAATTATAATCCTACCCCCAGATAACCATGTATTATAATTGTGATCATACGTACTAAAAACTTTTAATCCTTTTGGGTTGTAATCTGAATGCCAGGGAAGGACTCTGCCTAAAGAATCAGACTCGCACCCTCTTGGTGTGTCTGAAATCCTCTTTCCAAGCTCTAATAGGTCCATTCATTTGGGTCTTGGCTGCTTCTCAGTCATGGCTTTGTCTAAGAGTGAGCTAGGTCCCCGGAGGCAGAGGGGGAAGGACTTATGGTAGGCCCTAGGAAGGGGGAAGGTAGGTAGCACTGAAAGAACAAACATTTCCTTGATTCGACCATTTTGCTGGGACTGGCCTGGGCTGGGGGTGGGTGACAGACAAAAAAAAATGCCTCTTTCTCATCCTTTTCCTTGATTCTGCCCTGAAAGTCACAGCATTTTATAGGCAAAGCCATCCAAGGGTCCTCGATGTTTTGGCCTAAAGGGACTCAGATCCATAGGTTAGTAAATGTTGATTTCGGCTCCATAAGTTATTGTTTCACCCGAATGAGTCATGGTTCAGATGCATTTGAGCCCTGAAAGATGTTTTCTTACACAACATTCAGAGTAGGTTGGGCACAAAGGTTTGCAGGGACTGGAGAAACCACACCTTGCTCTGCTTGTTAGAAGCTATACATGTGGAGGATGCACCTGAATGGATCTCTGCTTGCTTCTTGGTGTTTAGTCATGCAGAACCAAGACTCCCAGCAAAGGCTGGGGAAGCTCAGTGGCATGTAAAAGAAGCCAGTTGACTCTTGGCAGCCCTGCTGTGAGGGGCCCGGCCAGTAGACACACAGTCATTCATGTCCTTCAGCTCCGCATGATGAAGATATCACTGAGTTTTATGTCTCCAGATGACAGTCCTTAGGCATCAAGCAGAGTCCTGGCTGTGATTGGAAAACATTTCCATCCCAGGCTCTGTGGGAGCAACTGAAGAACTGCAGTGTGACGCTGAAGCCCAGTTCTAGGAGCCAAACCAGAGGCATTCAAGTACATTGCTCACGATTGTTTTTGTCTCTCAGGGATCTGGCCTACACTTGAAAGGTAAATAGGCAGATTCTGACTGAGTTCAATTAGAAATTTGATGATCTTAGATAGGAGAAATTTGTCTTATTCTGAGAGAGAAAAAAAATGTCTGTTACCCAATTCCAAAGTGCTATGTTGTTAGCTCTGCCCAGATGAAGCACTTTGGGGGGAGAGAAGGAAGTTTCCTGCTCCTTCTACCTAATGTCTGCTTGTCCGTGTATAAATTTGCCATATCCTTATCCTGCCCTCCTGTATCCCCAAGAGCTGCACCATATATAGCTACCCATATTTGATACTGTTTATTGAGCTCTTATATTTTGCTGGGGATCAGAGTAAGCACTTTACATGCATTAACTCACTGTCTTTAGGGACACCCGAGGTGCTGTCAGTGGGGAGTCGTTTGGTCTACTAAAGAATGGGCACCACTTTCACTCCTTACGTCAGTTCTTTTATTCATTCCTTCAGCAAATATTTATTAAACAACTGTTGTGGCCAGAAATTGTGACACAGGGTATATATTGGTGAATAAAACATATGTTTTCTGCTCTGTAAACCTTACAATGATGGAGACTGTTGGGTGGGAGGTTGGTTGCTTAGCTAGAACGGGCATAGACTGTCTCTGAAGTTACACTTAAGCTCAGACTTGAAGAATGAGCAGTCATGCCGAAATTGGAGAGATCATTTTAGGCAAAGGGAAACAGCATGTGTAAAGATATCGAGGCAAAAAAGACTCCAACAGGATTTACGGGGCTGAAAGAAGGCTTGTGTAATTGCAGTATAGTGCTAAGAGGGAGAATGGTAGGTGAGATTGGAGAAGAAAAAACACCAGATCATTGAAGGGCCCCATATACCATGTTAAGGAGCTTGAATTATTTTTTTTTCTCAAGGCAGTAGAAAGCCTTTGAATAATTTTAAGCAGAGGAGTGATATAATCTGATTTCTACATTTTAAAGGATTTTACTATTTGAATGTTACACTTCAATTAAAAAAGGAGTTAAAGACCTTCAGGAATAAAGTCTACTGTGGCTCCTGCGTGGAGGATTCAAGAGGGCCAAAATAGAAGCAAGTTCAGAGACTGTAAAAATAGTGAAGCCAAACTGATGTCCTTGGGTTGCTCATATGACTGTGTGCCAAACTCCATGTGGACCAAGCCTGACGTTTTCACAGATTCTGCACAATCACAAGTCAGCTGGTGGCACTGCTTCAAGGGACTGGTACAGTGAGGATTCTAGGTTCTAAGCAGCAGAAACTGAGGCTGGCTACCTTAAGCAGAGAAAGACATGATTGATGAGAAAGTCGGGGAGCCAGGCTTAGAAACAAAAGGAACCAAGGGTGGCATGGAAACCAGACTCTGAAGATCTGATTTAGATCATGCTGTCAAACAGTAGCCTTCAACAAATGTCAGTAACTCTTCTGTATCTTGCTATTATTATCAGTAGTCGTATCATTGGGAATACTTAATAGCAGTAATAATAAATATTTTTTGAGCACTTGCTATATCCCTGGCACAGAGTGCTTTGTATGTATTCATTCCCTTAATTTTCACACACTGCTGGGGATGTTAAGGGCTACCCATTGATGCTGGTCCCTGGGTGCGTCAGCATCCTTTATTGGTTCCCTTAAACCTGCACACCTCAGTAAATAAATCTCTTTAGTAAACCCATTTCAGTTAAACCCTTAAAAAAAAAAAAGAAAAAAAAAGGAAGCAGATTGAACAAGGAAGAGGCTGTTGCTCTAATTCTTTTTTTTTAATTCATTTTTATTCAGATATATTCACATACCATGCAGTCATACGAAGTGTACATTCAGTTGTTCACAGTACCATTATATAGTTGTGCGTTCATCACCAAAATTACCACACACACAAAAATAACAAGAATTTTTTTTTTTGCCCCCATTTTTCTACTCATCCATCCATTCACTGGACAAAGGGGAGTGTAGTCCATGTGGCTTTTCCAATCACATTGTCACCCATCATAAGCTACATTTTTATACAAACATCTTCAAGATTCAGAGGTTCTGGGTTGTAGTTTGATAGTTTCAGGTATTTACTGCTAGCTATTCCAATTCATTAGAACCTAAAGAGTGTTGTCTATATTGTGCGTAAGAGTGCCCACCAGAGTGACCTCTCGGCTCCTTTTGGAATCTCTCTGCCACTGAAGCTTATTTCATTTCCTTTCACAACCCTGTTGCTCTAATTCTTATGAGAGATAATGGGGTCCTGCAAAAAGGTAGTTACAGTGAAAATGGAGAGAAGAGGACAGAGTCAAGATATAATTATAAGGCAGAAATTACATGAAGAATAGAGACAACTGAAGAATGACACTGAAGTTTCTGGCCTGAGCAGTGGGGAAAAAGACTACCATTTATTGAGACTGGAAAGACTGAGGAGGGAATAGATGAGAGGAATCAAGAGTTTGATTTCAGATTCCTTAAGTTGGAGATACCAAACAGGCAGCTGGATACATGAGATTGGAGCACAGAGAGTGGGCTTTAAATATAGTTTGTGTCTCATCAACATATTTAGAAGGTATTTAACCCCATGGACATGGCTGAAATCCCAAAACAAGAGAATGAAGAGAAGGAAAAGAGGGAGGTCTAGGGACAAACCCCAGGATGTTCCAACACGTAGATGAGGAGGAGCCTGCAAAGGAAACTGACATAGAACAGCCAGAGAGAAATGTCAGAAGAATGTCTTGACAATAACTCACAAGAATAAGTGTTTCAAGGGGATGACAAATGTGCTGAGAGGTTAAATAAGATGAGGACTAAAATGTGACATTGGCTTTGGAAATAGTTAACATAATCCATGAACTTGACATGAGCAATGTTAGAAAAGTAGTGCTCAGAGATGCTGAATTAGAGGAGATTAAGAAGAGATGGGAAGTGAGAAGATGGAAATAGCAATTGTAGACAATCCCATGCTGCCATGTACGTAAATGGGTTATCTGACAGAACTTTTCACATCTCCACCAAAGGAGCAGTGTCAGATACATAAGCTCTGCTATGATGTCAAATGGTTCCAATGTTATGACCACTGAGAATTACTCTGCCCAGATAGACCATTACTCTTTCTCTAGCTCTGACTTCTACCCTTCTAGAGGCCATTGGTGTACTTGATGGTGTGTCTTCCATTTAGACTTTCAGGAAAATCTTGCATTTTAAACCTCTGTGGATGCATAATCATTTTCCAAGATTCACTGCAAATTTCACCTCTTTTCTGGAATCCCCCTTATTGATATAATTGATAATTTTCTCCTCTGGAGTCCCACAATACTTTGTATGTATCTTAGTTATTGCATTTATTACATTGGTTTATAAGTGTTAGGGTCCATGTCCCAACCAGCTGTGACTACCCTGAGGGAGAGACTCTGTTTGAAAAGTAAGGGTGGTTCCAGTGTTTTATTCAAACAAATAGATGTCATAAGCAGGCCAAACTTAAAATCGTATTCCTTCTTCTTATGATTTATGTAATGTCCCTCTGTCCCTCCACTTCTTTTCCATTAGAAACAAAACCAGCTCCTCTCTGCTCCATCCCACCATGCCTCGAGGTTGTTATAATAGAATTAGGATCAAATAATTGTTTTAACTAATTTATTTTCTGTTTTGGAAAGGATAGAGGTCAAAATATAATTGTGGCCAAAGTTTTCTCTAATTCATACACTAAAAGTAGTATTCTCTGCTTTAATCCAATATGATATTTCCTGTCCCATTCCCAGGCAAGATAATCACAACAGTATTCTTTAGGAAATTCTTCGCAAAGAGCCAAAAATATGATATTAGAAAACTCCCTCTGAGAAAATCTGCCCATCCTGCTTGTTTCTGAACACTGGCCTTGCTCTGAGGTTTGCAAAAGTAACCCATAACCTCTTCAAAGCCAGGCCTCTTCTGTACAGCTAAAAGTAGTGTAGCATGAAGAGCATGTGTTGACTCTCTTGCTGATTTGTGATATTTTGTCTTTCAGAACCAGAGGCAGGAGAGGTGTCCCCTCCAGTGGGTGCTGGTGTCAACAGCAACAGCTGGACCTTTAAATACGGACCAGGCAACCCCAAGCAATCTGGTCCCGGTGAGTTGCCAGACAAATTCATTATCCCAGGATCTCCTGCAATCATCTCCATCCGGCAGGAGCCTACTAACAGCCAAATTGACAAAAGTGACTTCATAACCTTCGGCAAAAAGGAGGAGACGAAGAAAAAGAAGAAAAAGAAGAAGGGTAACAAGACCCAGGAGAAAAAAGAGAAAGGGAACAGCACGACTGACAACAGTGACCAGTGAGGTCACCTAATGGAAACAAGCCACTTAGCCAGTTTTTGTAATAATGGCAAATCTCTCCCATGTAGCAACTCCCTTCTCCTTTCTCCTATCCACGTGAGCCCTCTCTTAGAGACCTCAGAAATCTGCAGAAAGTTCCTTATGTCTGTCTAGATCACATTTAACAGGTTTTGTCTTAAAAGCTTTACTAAGTCTGGTGTTAACTCTTTCTCTCCACTCTGGCTTGTTTTCAGAACCTAAAAAGCAGACCCAAGTTTCCTTTCTCCTCCGCCGCAAAGGAGAGGCTTCCCAGTCCCGCCAGTGAGAGGTTGGACTCTCTGCCCTGTGCTCCGGGGATCCTGTCTTGATGACACTTGCAGGGCAGGCTGAAAGGTTTTGAAATTGAGCAGCTTGGGTGTTTGTGGTCACTGGGTATGTGTGGCCATTAGAGGTAAATGAATGTCAGACATCAGCTGGGATGGACCAGATTAGACTAGCTGGTGCAAGATGGGCTGGGAAACAAAGGCAAAAATATCAATGGGAGTTATAAGTCTGGAGGGGAAATGTGAAACTAAAAGGGACCAGGCTTTCCTAAATCTTAAAACTCAAGAGGTGGTGGTTACCCCCTTGCAGACAAGACTACCCCTACTAATCAAGCTTTAGGAGTCCCTATAGTCTGTTGGCTGTGGTGTCATCCTAAAAGCTACATTATACCTACCAGTCAATACTTCAGTGTTTAACAGGGGGCCAGCCAGGGGAACAAAAGCAGATCTGATGTATTTCCTGTATATGTCCTTGTGCTCACTTTATTAAAAATTCTTTTGCACACAATGTTCACGAAAAGGCCAGATCCTTTTCCAACAACACATATGCAAAATGAAAGAAAAAAGAAAACCCAGCACCTCACTTTATGCTACTTGTTGTTTGATAGATTTATTTAAAAAAGAGAAATCTATAGCTATAAATCTTTAAAGAGAAATATGATGAATATGATTCCCCTAAACTCCCCTCAAGAGAGAATTCTGTCTACAGCCATTTAAATGATCATTGCTGCTACAGAAGTGCTTTAAGAGAATTGCCTAAAACATCTGTATTATACTGGCCACCTGCCAATCACAGCTTTACTCTTTCAGGTCGTTCTGGGGCTGCCTCTTGCATGTATTAATTACTAAATGAAGGGTTCTTTCTCTCTCTCTTTTCTAAGAAATAATTATGTGCACTTTGAATACACAACCTTCTCCAACCAACTACATTGACCTATAAATTGAAGAAAAATATTGTTTTCTCATACATACCGTGAGCAGAATTTTCAGTCCTCTAATTCTGTGACTTGTCTTGGTGTGCTAGCCTACACCTTCTCTTTGGTTTTGTTTTCCTTTTCTATAACACACTGAATTGCTAACCTTACTAACACCTGTGATGTTACCTGAAATCAATCTCCCACATGTATGCTGTATGCTATTATAAGACTCCTGAAATATACTTACTCTGTGCTTGTGTATGTGAATGTTAATGCAACTATTACCTAGCGTGAACTTTAAGCTTTATTGTTGAATGTAATTCCATTATATTTCTTTTTGTACACCTGTGAAAAAGTGGAGTAGTGCTTTTTAACCATTGTTAATCAGCTTTTGTGTATGAAAGACAGTAAAATTTCTTTCTTAAATCAAGTCACTGGTGATTCAAGGAATTTTATTTATGGTCAGCCAAGAGCCATCTCTTGCCAAGACTTGCTGGCAAGGGCATGGATAAAGCTGTTTTTTTCTAGTAACAATTCTGGAATGAATAGTGAAGATATTCCCTGAGGGCATGCAAGCACAAAAGTTACCAATCTGACCTCTTAGAAGTTGCAGAATGCTTGAAATTCTAATTATATCTGGAATATCAACTCAGAGAGAATAAGATTTATTGTCACCTTAAATAAGAAATTTTAATTTTGTTAAAATGTACAATTTAGAAGTTTGATTAATTATTATCTATTTAAGCATTAAAATAAAAGGGGTAGGAGTCTGTTATTTTAAAAAGCATTAAATCTCAAAAAACCTGTTTTGTGTACTTTTAGCTTCATTCTCCCATATTTTGAAGGGTGTGTAACTTCAGCTCTGCAGGATTGCATGGGGTAAAACTTGTTGCCAACACATGTGAACCATTGCTACATTGTAGGTTGTGATCATTTTGCCCCAGTGAAGCCCATGTATCTGACCTTACGTGCCTTTTGAATACTAGGAGAATCGGGCTAATTTATTAATGATGATAATGATAATGTATCTGTACAGCACTTTTTACATTTGCAAAGTGCTTTCCAATCCATGTTAGTTACTAGTTATTACAGCTGTAAGGATAAACTACGTCATGTGGATTCATTTTTAATTGGTGCTATTGGTATTTCCTCTGTTATTGCTAATAAATGGAAAATGGTGGTATGAAAGAAATGGTGGTCATTTCTAAGTATAAGAGTAGGAGAAAATAGAACATTAATTATTCTGGGCTATTATTTTTGAATAAGGTCGCTGCAGTATGAAATTTACTGTACCACTCTCTGGCTATCACCCTGGCTTTTATGTTCATTACTAAGGCAAAAAGTCCAATAGAATCTAGAATTACATTCCACAGTATTGCTGAAATGGGCAGCCAGGAGGTTGCCAGGTCACTATTCCCAGTGTACCATTTTAATCTTATCTAAAAGGAATTGCAACAAATCAGGTTTTTGTTTGTTTGTTTGTTTTTTCACTGGAGCCCCTCCAGCATCTGGTCCATTACTTGGTTAGGCTTTGCACCTCTCTACAATTGGGAAGCCAAATAGTGTCTCAAGAAATTAACTTAATTTATTGTACTAGGTAGGTTTGGTTCTATAACAAATAGATTGTATGTTCCTCACGTGGTTAAATTTTTATGATCATAGGATTTAGATGCAGTAGTTCTCAACTGGGAGCAATTTTGCCCCTAAGGGGACCCATGACAATATCTAAACACATTTTTGTTTGTCAATACTGGAGAGGTAGGATGTGCTTCTGGCATCTAATGGATAGAATCTGGGGATGCTGCTAAATATCCTACAATACACAAGACAGCGCCGCCATAACGAAGAGTTTTCCAGCCCCAAATATCAATAACATTGAGATCGAGAAAACTTGAGATAGAGGGACCATATAATTTGCTGTCCAGTCCATTTTGAGATGGAAAAGAGGCACTTGTTAATGACTTCAGGGTATGAGATGTAAATTGGGACTGTCCCAGGCAAACTGGGATGGTGGTGACTCTAGTTTTCAAGTGAAATAAACAGAGATAGCTCTGTCACTCACTTCCTGGGGAACCTTGGGCAAGTCATTTAACTCCTCGGATTTTCAGTGCCATTTCCTCACCTACAAAATGGAAATCATTAAGAGTTGTTAGAAGAATTTAGTGAGAAAATCTCAAAAATTGTTTGGTACAGTATCTGGGCACACCATAAATGCTCAATAAATAGAAATCATTATTAATATCCTTTTGGTCCATCTCCTCACCTCTTTTTCAGAGATTTGGCTATTGGACTCAGGGGCCCTGTTTCTACTGATTAAAAAGTGAATGAGGCATGATGAAATAAACCAAGGTAGGCCTGACAATAAAAATATTTACTTACATTTTGCTCCCCCTTATAGGAAAAGAAGTGAAGTCAGTTTCATAACTCCTGACTTATTTCTATCACAAATAATTTCCAGGTCTCTAAGCAGTCAAATGACCAACCTGTTGACAGCTGTTCCATTTCAATAATCAGTGACCTGAAGCCAGGGGCCAAAGAGTTCAAATGAATAAGTCCCAGCAGCTTATGAGAAAGAGACGAGATATGACCAATGACTTCTTTTGGCAAATAGGAAAAACAGAAACACAAAAAGATCCACTGATGACACTGATTACCTGTCTCACAGGTAATCAGTGTCAAGCCAAGTCGCATCTCTCTTAAGGGCCAGGCTACTTGATATGAGTCCCACATATACAGAGGGCAGGAATGACTCATTAGAAGAATTGCAGTTGATCTAATCTTAAAGGTTGAGAGTCCCCCAATGAGTGCCCAGAGCCTTGGCTATTGGCTTTTAAGCTCCTAGACAAATTCCTGAATCTCAGGATCTCATTTAGTGTATTTTATGTGTAATAAGTTTAAAATCCAATCCTAAAGCGCAAATATAATTGACCAAATACTAAAGCAATTCTAGTGTTAAATCTCTATTTTAACACTGCCAACACACTGAGACACATTAGGAAAAAAAAAAAGGAAAAATAATAACAACAACAAAAAACTACATATGTACTTCCTTGGGGTTCAAAAGCCCCAGAACCTTCCCTAAGATGTTGATCACTCCTTGAACCTGTTTCTTCATCTTTTCATGTGCTTCCTCTCCTTGTAGATGAACTGCTCACATTATTTCTCCCAGAATTAGCTTGGCTGTTGGCTAACAAGACACATAACTTGCAATCCAAGAAATCCCTCCTGGTTTTATGCACACACATGCCTGCACACACTATTTTAATTAGGAAGGGGATCTTGGTAGATGAGCATAGTGTACTCCTTTTGAGGTTGTGCCTAAGAGTGGTATATAGGAACCTTATTGCCCTAACTAGTTAGGTTAAAAGTTTGTTGGTTCACATTTTCTCCTGGGATTGATCCATGGTGAAATTTCTGCTAAAACATGAAATTTCAAAAGTTCCTTTTTACTCTAAAAAAAAGCTATGAGCTTTTCTCTGAGCTTAAATTCCCATGAGATGAACACTGGTAGATTTGCTTCCATAATGTGGAGTCTAGTATGAATAAGAAATAAGGCAGACTGGGTAGTGGAAAACATAAAGCCCAGTAATTTGTTAGGTTATACAATTATCATGTGACTTGGGGATCATCAGTTCACAAAAGCAACATGAGCAGTTCAGACAACCCACACTCAGCCAGTAGCTGGTCTTAGAGCACAGCTAAAAAAATTGACAATGCATAAACATATAGGAGGAATGACTGTGCAGCTCCTATTTTTTAAGCTTTGTTTTCACTAGAATAAGCATTTTTTAATTTTATGTGGCATTGAATTGTTATTGTAAAACTAATATATATTCTTTTTAATAAATCAAAGAATACAGAGATGCATAAAGAAAAATTAATTTCCCTACCACCTTCTTTCAATTCTCCCTCACAAAGGTATTCAATGTTAACAATGTCATGTATGTTTTCCATGTTTTTCTCTGTGCACACACACATGCATGTGCATGCACACACACACGCATGTTTTGAATTAATTAAGTTGGATTTTAAATATGGGTCTTGGTGGAAGTCTGTGTGGAATATACTGGGAAGCTGAGTCCATAATGAATAAGAAAAGATAATGTATTATTCACAGTTCCCAGAGAGAAAGGGGTGCCGTGAGGTGTCAATGGGAAGTGCAAGCAGCTTTGGGGTTCAACCAGCAGGTGGGAAGCACACAGGTAGAGTGTGGGAGGTCTGTGGGATTGTGCCTTTATTGTGGTCCAATGGCGGAGGTTAGTGGGTTTGCTGTGCGAGTCGAGGATTAGTTAATGTGCACTAAAAGGGAATGGGACTAGAGGTCCAAGGGTGGTAGGGATGGTTAGCTTATCATGTGGGCCCAGCTGTGGATTTGGGGTGAGGTGTGTGGGTGGTGGGGGTGGTATGGGTGGTGGCTGCAGATTTGGGTTTGGGCTCTGGGGAGTATATGCCCCAGGGCCGGAAGGTTGCTTATTAACTAGGCCAAAAGTCGGTGTTCAGGCAAGAGGTTAGTCAAAGTAAGATGGATGCCCAGGTAGTATATAAAAATTTAGATTGTTATAAAATATGTATATATACACACAAAAACAAGATAATATCATGCTCACTACCCTGCAGCATCTTCCTTTTTTACTTAGAAAACAAGGAGATTTCTCCAGGTCAGCTCTAAATCATTCTTTTAAATTCCAATATAAATTCCATATAATGGCTAGATCATAATGTATTAAACTTTTCCTCTATTAATGAACATTTGGGTTATTTCCACATTTGTGTGACCAGAAACAAAAAATAACACGTTTGCAGTGATAAATTCAGTACCTGAGTTTTGTAAAACCTGGTCTGGATTTATCCCAAACTGGAAATCTGGAAGACGTTTATGAACTTTATGGAACTCCCTCTACAATAACCACATCTCTTCATCTGAACAGATCCTGGTTTTTAGTACTCAACAGTGAATTATGGCTCTATTTGCAGATGAATGATGAAAAACAGAGACAGACATTCACAAGAAAGAAAAAGTTTAAAAGATTTATTTCCATTGATTGATCAGAATCATTTCCTGGAAGTTCCATTTACCCAAAGATTTCTCTTCAGCCAGTTATAAAATTGAGATGTATGTTCATAAGATCAAGCCTCAAAGACAAGTCACACACTTACTTAGATCTTTGTATGATATTTTAAAATCTGATTAAAGAGTGGTCCAATTGAAAGTGGTCCAATTTTCTTTTAGGTTCTTACATCTCAGCTTAGAAGTAGGCATATGAACTTGGTAACTGTGGACCTCATTTCATTTTAAGAAAAATCAATTGTTTATCAAATAATGAATCTGAGACAGCCAAGGATTAAGACAGCCATTCATGTGTTAAAAAAATCTCAGGTATGGAATCATCTAGATCATAAGATTTAGAAGATCTTTCTCACTTAATTATTGTTACTACATTACCCCCCAACCAGCCATTCAATAAAGAATTATACTCCTGCATCCTTAGGTTGTTCCATTCTTTGTGGCTAACAGCATATCATTATCCAGATGAAGTGCACATTTCTTCCCAAATGTAGTAGCTTTCCAGGTCATCTTCTTTGGTCCTTCTTAAGTCCAGTGTTCCAGGGAATTTGGAGTCTGGAAGCTCCATCCTTCTTTGCACACCTTTCACAATGGCACAGCTAAGCTTATAGCCCAACTCAGAAATCTGGTTAACCAACTACAGGAAGATGCATGGGTGATGCCTGTGTTTGGGAACAGTAGCTAAGAAAGGCAGTGCTAGATCTAAGCTGGGGATTCTCATAGGGTGGGGAGGAGGCTTTCTATAAGGCTGAACTGAAATCAGACACAATTCCAGTGTCACTCAGGTACTTTGCATAAAGGTGGCATAGTAGGGCCAAGGCCTAGTGGACAGCACCATTTCTACTGGCAGAGATGTGCATTGTAGAATAGATTTTTTGGTTACAAATTAAGGAAACCAACTTCATCTAACTTAAACTAAAAAGGACAATTTATTATAAGGATACAGGTTGTCTCATGTAAACTAAGAATGAGAATGTAGTTTGGCCTTTGGAAGGGACCAGAACCAACAACTGGAATGTGAGAAGAACTCTTTAAAATTTCTCTTCTCTCTCCATCTGACAAGAGAATTCTGAGAGAACGGGAGAGCAGATACCTAGAGGTAACTTTAACAACTTGTTGACAGCTGATAATCCCCAAGTGTATACTAAACATTAGTGTATAGAATCTAAGAAAGCTAGGGCTTAAAGGAGACTTTGACAAATGAGAAAACAGAAGTCCAGAGGAAGGGAAATGACTCACTCCAGGTCACAAGCTGGTCGATGACAAAGCCCAGTCATGCTCCTATTACCTGTACTGAAAGACCAGAGGCCACCAGGAGTGAGGGAGAACGCCCATTTCTTTATATCTTTGAGATCCATAGTAGTATAATTTATACTATGGTAGTATAATTTAGGGAGGCTGTGTTAATTTCATGTATGAAGTAATATTTCATTGCTAAATATGTTTTATTCCTCTTTTTATTCAAAATGGAAATATCAATATAGATTTCTCTTTATTGATTTTAAAAGTAACACATGCTTTTTTAAAAAATTAAAATATAGAGAGGCCCAGAATTTAGAAATTAGCAGTGGTAGTATCTACAGAAAGCAGCCATTCAGAGTTTGGAATCTATTCCATGCCTTTTTCAATGCATGAAATTGTTTGGGTGCTTGAAAGAACCCAATAAATAGTAGCCTCCTCCATTATTGAGGGTTCTAAGTAAATTAGTAAATAAAACAAAAGAATGGTTTAAGGAAGCAAAAATATGATTTTTATTAATAGTAAAAATGAATTAGAGGACACAGATTTGTGTGATTGCTAAATGAGTCCCAGAATTAGGCAGGTTTCCCTCCCAGTATCAGACAGGAAAGACTTAGGGCATGGAAGAAGAGGAAAGAACTATGGTTCTCTCTATGGTTCTCAGTTCCAAGAGGAAGATGGCAGAGCTGAACCAAGTATTTCCTGTGTATTCTTTCCCAAATTGCCAAATAAGTTATTCCAATCCTGTGAGGCAGAATGAATAAAGGAATATAGAAAAACTAAGAGTGGGACTGAGTTCCCTCTGCATAAAAGGGAGTATCAGGAGGGAGAAGAAGCATTTTTCTGTAAATGTGTACATATTTTTAAAAGGATCATACTATCCTTGTTTATTGTCTGTAACCTGCTATTTCTCAAATATAAATCCTTTTAATTATTCGTAGAGTATTCCATGACATAGTTATACATAATTTATTTTAACAGTCCCCTTTGATCTATATTAAAGGTTTTCAGAATTTATACTTCCATAGAAAGTACTGTAATGAACATTTTTATACCTACATTTAGCCTATTGGTTCAATTAGTCCCTCAGGATAAATTCCAAAAAAGTGGATTACTGAGTCAGGGGCTATGCACATTAAACGTTGTATGCATATTACAAAATTGCCCCTGTACATGAAGTATGCTCCTATCAACAGTTTATGTGAATTTCTACAGCTTGCCCAGCATTGGATAACATTAGTCTGTCTCATGTTTGAAAATATGATGAGCAAAACATTGTGGTTTACCTTGATTTCTTTGATTAGCAATAAAATTGCATGTTTTTCCCATCTCTTCATCAGAAGATTATTATTTGACTGATCTGACTTATGGTGTCAGTGATTTAGCAGAATACAAGATGCCTCTAAATATCTGAGCAGCCTATTTGGCTTTGAAGCAGTGTGAAAAATTGATAACATTATTTGGCCCAGTGGATATATTAGATTTCAGTGTGTGATCCCAGGATCAATGTTCAGTCCATATATTCGTGCAATGGATAATTACTGCTTTAAATGCAGACTTGACATTTCAGTAGAGGCACAGTGCATTAGGCCTGTGTCCCAGAGGGTTTGTTGAGATGGGAGCTTAGAAATCATCAAGTGTAATAAACCAATTGCCTTGGCTCCAGATTCTACCCTTTAGTCCTCATAATGACCTGAGGACAAACTAGAGGGTGCAAGCGTTTGTCTCCCATTTTACTGAAAAGGAGCCGTTATGTTATTACTCCTGATTCTCTGGGTACATTAATATAATTATGACTTAATCCCCAAGTAGCAGACCTGCAGACTCTTCCTTGTAGGTTTTAGATTTACTGAAAGAATTGGTAATGTGTGTTAACAATACCAACAAAATAAATTTTGACACTAATATTTAACCATGCATCAGCAGAGATAACTGAGTTGAAATAATTAGTATCTATAAAGAGCTAACAGGCTTAAGCACAGAACCACTCAGTAAATGTGAGCCATTTTTTAGGCAATTTTATTGAGATTTATTCACATATCACACAGTCATCCAAAGTGTACAATCAATTGTTCACAGTACCATTATATAGTTGTGCATTTATCGCCCCAATCTATTTTTTGAACATTTTCCTTGAACCAGAAAAAGTGAAAATAAGAATAAAAAACAAAATAAAGAACGCCCAAAACACTCCCCCCCTCACCCTATTTTACATTTAGTTTTTTGTCCCCATTTTTCTACTCATCCATCCATACACTGGACAAAGGGAGTGTGAGCCATAAGGCTTTCACAATCACACTGTCACTTCTTGTAAGCTACATTGCTATAGAATCGTCTTCAAGAGTCAACACTACTGGGTTTGCAGTTTGATAGTTTCAGGTATTTACTTCTAGCTATTCCAGTGCATTAAAACTTAAAAAGGCTTATCTACATAGTGCATAACAATGACCACCAGACTCTCGACTCCATTTGGAATCTCTCAGTCACTGAAACTTTATTTCGCTTCACTTCACATCCCCCTTTTGATCAAGAAGATGTTCTCAATCCTATGATGTCGGGTCCAGATTCATCCCCAGGAATCATATCGCTCATTGCCAGGGAGATTTACACCCCTGGGAGTCAGATCCCATGTAGAGGAGAGGGCAGTGAGTTCACCTGCCAAGTTGGCTTAGCTAGAGAGAGAGGGCCACATCTGAGCAACAAAGAGGTACTCGGGGAGACTCTTAGGCACAATTATAACTAGGTTTAGCCTCTCCTTTGCAGTGATGAGCTTCATAAGGGCAAGTCCCATGATATAGGGCTCAGCACATCAAACCACCAGTCCTCAATCTTTGTGAGAACATCAGCAACAATCCAGGTGAGGAAGTGCAACACCGCCGCCTTTCCCCCCAGCTCCTCGAGGGGACCCTGCATATATATTTTTATTCTCTGTCCAGATTGCTTTGGGATGTGTCTCTGTTTCACACTAACCTATGCAAACCTACCAGGTCTTACTTCCTATTAAAAGTTCTATGTAATTATGGTATTTGAACAAACTGTGTGAGTTAAACTGTTCAGGAAATATAGATCTTGCACCAACTAAACATCTCTTTCCTCGGTCTCGCATGGAATTTGAAGTTTTAAAACGCAGTCAGTATTGTCCTTTACCCTTTGGCCCTATTTGCCCTAGTCCTAACCACATCTGCTTCATTCATCTCTCTAGCTGAAGTCTGGATTCATTTTCAGCTTTTTTAACAGTTGCTATATGTGCTAATACTGACATTCATATCTGCCAAGTTCTAGCTCTGAGTTTCAGGTTTCACACAGACACCCAACGTTCCGGGGATCGATCAAGTTATCCACAAAGGGAGCAGCATCTTGGAATCAGGAGAGAGACATTACAATTTAGGAATAGATGTGACTGCTGTAAGAGCTTACAATCTAGGGACCATTACAATAAGCGCTCCCCTGATAAGCTGTGCTCTAAGGTTCACATTGTGGTTAGTCCATATTGGTGAGGCACTATAGTGTTTGCCTTTGTTTCTGGCATAGTTCACTCAAAATACTGTCTACAGGTTCCATTCACCTTGTTGCATGTCTCACAGCTTCACTCCTTCTTGCAGTTGCTCAATATTTCCTTGTGAGCACACACAGCAATTCACCATTCTATTCCTCAGTCGATGTACCCTTAGGTCACCTCCACCCATTGCAAATCATGTATACTATTTCCATAAACACCAGTGTGCAAATGTCCATTCATGTGTCTGCTCTCAGATCCTCCAAGTAAATGCCCCCTAATGAGATTGCAGGACCTTATGTCACCCACATACTTAGCTTTGTATGGAACCACTCCACTGTCCTCCAGAAAGGCTATACCATTCTGCCTCCTAACCAACAGTAAATACGTACATCCCTCTCTCCATGTTCTCTCCAGCACTTTTATCCCTGTTTATATTTTTCCATACGATTTTATAGAGCTATATTCATGTACCATATAATTATCCACAGTATACAATCAGTTGTTCATGGTATCATCATACAGTTGTGCATTTATCAACACAATCAGCACTTGAACATATTGAATATTATGGGGAAAAAAGTGTTTTTTTAACAAATAATAAAAAAGCTAATAAAAAGAAAAATAAAATATCATATAATACGATATAATAGTAGGGTCTGACAACACCACCACTATCAAGAATCCCATGTTCCTCCCTTATATCCCCCTCTCACACTCATTTAGCTTTGGTATATTGCCTTTGTTACATTTAATTGTGAGCCATTTTTTAAGTCGACAATGTAGTACCTGGATCCAGTTGGAGTGGCTGGGGAGTCAATTTCTGCTTCTTTCTTTTCCTTCTCTTCCCCCTCCTCCTAAATCTCCAATTCATCCTCTTACCCATGCACTTTCTCTTCCTGTTGATTCTTATCTAACACTCCTCACCATTTTTTCTCTCCTTATTTTTCCTCTCTTCTTCTCCCTCTTTCTTCCCATACTACCCTTATTAAACTCTTTTCTCATCTTATCACCTCCAGTGAGAGTCAGTTTATGGTTGAAAATCTCAATAAGAATTCAAAATATCAACAAGTTGCAAAAATATATATATAAAATGAAGCTATCTAATGATTAACTAGGTTAAAATTTTAAAAGTGACTTAAACATGATGGCAGTTATATCCTTCTCATTAAAAAGAAGTCTGGTGGTAGGAGTCCAAGGCCGACCGGGTAGTTTCCCTATGTCATCAGGGACCTAGTGTCACATCTGCTCTGCCATCCTCAGCATAAGAGGATGGCATTGTCAAGGTCTCAAAGTCCAAAATGGCTACTAGTTCTCTAGCCATTTCAGGAACAGGAAGAAGGGAGGGACGCTTTTTATGAAGATTTCCCAGAAGTCCCACCTAACATTTCTGTTTACATCTCATTTGAAAATAAAAAAATCACATGTCAAGTAGATGCAAGAGAGTCTGGGAGACAAGCCCAACTAATAACCAGAGTTCTATGTCCTAAGAATAAAATGAAAGTTGAGAAATGTGAGCAACTAAAAATCTGGGTTCTCCTTCTAAAGAGAAGAGAATATGTGGACTATAGCTTCTGCCACAAAATGGATAAAATATTAAAAATAATCTCAAAGTGTGGTAAGATTTCATAAGTATGGCAGAATACTAAGAAGACATAAGAGAGAGAACAAGCTATTTTAGTATATACATATTTTTAAAATTGCATTGCAAAACTCACATGAACAAAATGAAGAAACAAACAAAACATCTTGCTATTCATGTCATAGATAAGGACTAATCACTATACATAAAAATAGCTCTTACAAATTAATAAGGAAAAGTCCTAAAAATCAATAGAAAAAATGAACAAAGGACATTTCACAGAAAAGGAAAACATAGATGCTTTGAACATATGGTTCAAACAAATTTAAAATAAAACTTCCATGAGATACACCTTTTTTCAGTTATTTATTAGAAATGACCAAGAAGTTTAACAACATACTGTGTTGATAAGGATAAAAGTCAATGGCAACCCTCATATACCAGATACTTCTTGTGTCTCACCTTATATCTTCTAATATTTACCTCTGATTCCAGACGTTGCTGCAGTAAAAATATTCTCTGTGGGTTTAGACCCATTCCTTGCTGACAGTGTCTTGCCTCAAGGCTGCATCTAAGTCTTTTGCTTTTGTTCTGAGGGTTTTTCTGAAATCATGGGACGCTGGTGGTTGAAAGTGCATGTTTACTCTAAGTATGGGGAGTTAATAACAGCCTGGGTCAATGTTCACCCAATGAGAGATGAGGACTAATAGATAAATATTTCTCCTTGGTGACTCTTGGATGAACAATCATGAGAGGCATCCTTCACAGTGCTCTGAAGTTCCATTTGTCCACAGTGGTGAGCTTAGATAATGCATGCTTGCATTGGCTTTTCCCTGTTTAACCCTTCCTGTCCCTTGGATCACCTCCCAAAATAATTACCTGTGCAGAAGCCCTTCTCTCAGGCTTTATTTTTGAGGGTAATCAAAACTCAGCTGTACTGCTAGTGGATATAAATTGGTATAACCCTTGCAGAGAGAAATTTGACAGTTTGTATTACAATTTTAGAAGAATATACATTTGACCTACCAATTACACTTTAAGAATTTATTTTAAAGACATATACTAATATTTGAGCATGTGGGAATGATGATTGTAAAAGAATAAGCATTGCAGCACTGTATTATAGCCAGGAATTTTAAAAAATACACTCCAAATTCCCCAAAATATGAATAATGAATAATTGTGTGTATATCTATCTATCTATCTATCTATCTATCTATCTATCTATCTATCCATCATCTATGTATCTATCCATATCTATCTATCTTCTGGTATGTGCATAGAATATCTCTAGAAAGAGACAGAAGGATCTGGCATTAGTGGGTTGTCTCTGGAGAGAACTTGGTAGCTGTAAGTAAATGTGAAAGAAAGAGATTTGTTTTTATTTTATACCACTTTGTGTCTTTTTAAGATTGTGCCTTACATATTATTCAGTTTTTATGTCAATCAAAATTATTTTTTGTTTTTGGTTGATAATATGCCATAATTCAGTATTAGGTTTCTATTTTGAATACTGGACCTGTTTGAAATATCTATTCCATCTATTTATTATTTTTTTAATTTAAAAACTTTGTATTAAAAGTTTCAAATACATAAACGAATAGATAATGAGCACCCATGTGCCCATCACCCAGACTTCAATAGTTATCATCATTTTGCGAATTCAGTTTCATTTATCTCCCCACTTTTCCCCCTGGAGTAATTTTTTGTTTGTTTGTTTTGTTCTTAAATTCAGTTTTATTGAAATATATTCACATACCATACAATCATCCATGGTATACAATCAACTGTTCACAGTACGATCATATAGTTGTGCATTCATCACCACAATCTATTTCTGAACATTTTCCTTACATCAGAAAGAATCAGAATAAGAATAAAAAATAAAAGTACAAAAAGAACAACCAAACCATCCCCCCCCATCCCACCCTATTTGTCATTTAGTTTGTCCCCATTTTTCTACTCATCCATCCATACACTAGATAAAGGGAGTGTGATCCACAAGGTTTTCACAATCACACTGTCACCCCTTGTAATCTAATTATTATACAATCGTCTTCAGGAGTCCAGACTACTGGGTTGGAGTTTGGTAGTTTCAGGTATTTACTTCTAGCTATTCCAATACATTAAAGCCTAAGAGGTGTTATCTATATAGTACATAAAAATGTCCACCAGAGTGACCTCTTGACTCCATTTGAAATCTCTCAGCCACTGAAATTATATCGTCTCATTTTGCATTCCCCATTTGGTCAGGAAGATATTCTCAGTCCCATGATGCCGGGTCCAGATTCATCCCCGGGAGTCATATCCTGTGTTGTCAGGGAGATTTACAACCCTGGGAGTCGGGTACCACGTGGGGGGAGGGCAGTGAGATCACCTGCTGAGGTGGCTCAGTTAGAGAGAGAGGGCCACATCTGAGCAACAAAGAGGTACTCGGGGGAGACTCCTAGGCACAATTATATGCAAGTTTAGACTCTCCTTTGCAATAAGGAGCGTCATAAGGGCAAGTTCCCCAATAGAGGGCTCGGCAAATCAAACCGCCAGTTCCAGTGTTTGTGACAGCATCAACACCAGTCCAGGTGATGAAGTCCAACACTTCTGCACCTTCCCCCAGCTCCTCGGGGTGGGGGGAGCTGTAAATATATTTTTTATTCTCTGCACAAATTACTTTGGGATGTGTCACTATTTCACACTAACCTATACTAACCTACCGTATCTCACTTTCTATTCAAATTTCCATGTAATTGTGGTGTTTGAGCAAACTGATTGTAGGGTTATACTGTTTAGAAGATATAGAACCTGCACCAAATAGACATCTCTTCCCTTGGTCTCACATGGAAGTTTAAGTTTTAAAACACAGTCAGTTTCGACCTTTACCCTTTGGCCCAGTTTGCCCTAGTCTTAACCAGATCTGCTTCATTCATATCACTAATTGAAGTCTGGGCTCTTTTTCATCTTTTTTTTTTAACAGTTGCTGTATGCGCTAATACTGATATTCATATCTGCTGAGCTCTAGCTCTGGGTTTCAGGTGTCTCAGAGATACGCATGGTTCCAGAGACCAATCAGGTTATACACTAAGGGATCAGCATCTCAAAGTTTAGAGATAGGCATTACAATTCAGGGATAGAGTTGACTGCTGTAAGAGCTTACAGTCTAGGGACCATTACAATAATCATTTCCACGTTAGGCTATGCTCTAAGATTCAATTTTGAGTTTACACATTGTAGTTAGTCCATGTTGGTGAGGCATTACAGTGTTTGCTTTTATTTCTGTTGTACTTCTGTCAAATACTGTGCACAGGATCCATTCACCTCATTGTGTATCCCACAGCTTCACTCCTTCTTGTAGTTGCTCAATATTCCATTGTATGCATATGCCACAGTTCACCATTCTGTTCCTCAGTCTATGTACCCTTGGGTTGCCTCCATCATTGCAAATCATGATTACTGCCTCCATGAACACCAGTTTGCAAATGTCCTTCATGTCTGTGCTCTCAGATCTTCAAATGACATACCCCATAATGGGGTTGCAGGACCTTATGGTCCCCACATACTTAACTTTTTGTGGAACCACCACACTGACCTTCAGAAAGGCTACACCATTCTACCTGGTCATCAACAGTAGATAGGTACATCCCTCTCACCATGTTTTCTCCAACACTTTTACTCCTATATATATATTTTTCCTACAATTTTATAGAGTTATATTCATATACCATACATTTATCCATAGTGTACAATCAGTTGTTCATGGTATCATCATAAAGTTGTACATTTATCACCACAATCAGTCCTTGAACATATTGATTACTACACGAAAAATTGTTTTTTTTAGCAATAATAAAAAAGATGATAAAGAGAAAAATAACATGTCATACAATACAATATAATAGTAAGGACAGAAAATAACACCACTACCAAGAATCCCATATTCCTCCCCTATATCTCCCTCTCATATATACTTAGCATTGGCATATTGCCTTTGTTACATTTAATGGAGGTATATTACAATGTTACTGTTGACCATAGACTCCAGTTTGCTTTGATTATGTTTTTTCCCAAATACCATTCCTTTTTCAACACTCTACATGGTTGACGTTCATTTGCTCTCCCCCAGGAGTATTTTTAAGCAAATCTTGGATATTCATCTTTTCACCTGTAAAAACCTACTGCTACTTTTAAAGCTGCAAGAATTCATTAATTGGGCATAACATAATATGTTTTAAAATTCTATTAAATGCACAAAGGAATACAGAACAGTACTAGCAAATAGCAAAAAGAAAGTAAATACTAAAAAGGGTTAAATTAGATGTATCACATGAAACACGATTATAAAAAACATTTACTAGAAATATGGAAATAATACAGATTTTGGTTAGTCCCTTAAAACCAATAGGCAAAAATGAATTCTTGAACTGCCTAGAAATGGGAAAGATCTACATTTAAAAGGATGCAAAATTATTCAGAAAACATTATATAAAACCAGTTTAATCTGTACAAGCCACATACACTAGAGCAGTGGTTCTGAGTGCCAGATATACCTCGAGTTACAGGTTGAGTTACCAGATTTAGCAAGCAAAAATAAGGATATCAATTAAATTTGAATTTCAGATAATGAATAATATTTTAGTATAAATATGTCTCATGCAATATGTCCCATACAATATTTTGGAAATACTTATACTAAATTATTGTTTGTTTTACTTGAAATTGAAATTTAATTGGGTGTCTTATAATTTATCTGGCAACACTTGGGCTCTACCAAGGGCAAAATAAATCAGAAACTCTGGGACTGTGGATGAGTATTGGCATTTTAAAAAATTCTCCAGGTTAGAATCACCTAATATATGACTAGGATTGAGAACCACTGCCCTAGAAAATGCTAATTTTAGATTAATTAACCAGATATAAGGGTATCAGGAGAATTGACTTTAGGTGAAGTGGTAATCAGCTGAATGAAATCCCATCATCACTTTAGCATACTTCTTACAAAAGATTGTGCATCCCTTTTGGTATATTATATCCTTCTAAGAACCTAATTCATTTTATAGACATTACTTAAAGCATACCACCTTGAATTTGGCATTTGCAATTGGCTGTCCTCTTTGCAATAGTGAGGTTTCTTCAGAGAGGAGCAGTATGCATTTCTTGCCTATTAGCTAATGCCTGGAACTGGAGATGTGAATTCTTTCCAATGCAGAGTTTAAAGTTGATACACCAGGGTCTCAAGTCAGCAATGGCTCAGAAATCCCTTTTGACACTTCTGGGTAGTTTTGTTTTTCATTTGTATAGATGGAGAAACTATAGGTAAGATTTAGCTAGTGATTTGATGAGTGTATCCTAAATCCTAATTAATTAACTTGGTTTAAGGAGAGACATATGGTAAAAGTCTTCAAATTTGCTCAGGAAAAAACAGATCAAGAAATTTAAATTTCCTGACTTTTTCCAATACAAAATGTTACCTGAGAGCACAGCTTTCTTATCTGTTGCTAAAGTGCTATCTGTCTCTCATCAGCTCCATATGACCACCGTGGCAGAGAAGAATGGGCTGTTATTTGATGACAAATTGAATCTGAGGAAATTCAGTGAACTAAGACTAGAGGATTATTACAGTGACTCAATATGTGTGCGTCTATTTGTGATTTTTAACATTGATAACAAGCAAGACCTACTTTTAATTTCCTCTTAAATATTAGAATGTTTCAAAATGTCTACAGTTACTGATTAGGCCATTATGTTCTGATCTCAGTGATAGAAAGAAGCCAACTTTTAAACAAAAAAATTCTTCTGGGAGGCTATAACTGAACTTTCCATATTTCAAGAGTACCCATCCTAGCCATAGAGAAAACATGAATACTCTTCAGCTCAGTGCTAATTTTTAGACATTCTTGTTGCCCTTTGGTTCTCACGGGTCATGATGTATTAGCCATTGATCCATGTGAAAATTGTCTGCATTGTCAGCACATCTATCATCCTGATATTCAAATCTCCTGAGAAGCATAGGCTTCAGGAGTAGATTTGTCTTCAAAAAGGGTAGAAAGCCAGAACCTTGATTCCTCCTGCCAAAGATAATATCCAAGGCAGCAGAAGGAAATTCTTACACCAAACAGCAACTGTGCTTGTCCCTGGCCTCCATACCAGCATTGGCTGAGGTCAAAATGGCTCCCTAGATGGCCCTGTGCTTAAAATAAGCCATCAGTTTTAGAAAAGTGAAAGCCCCAGAATTCTGAATATTTCTGACAAGACTCTACCTTACCACCGCTATCTGCCATGGGTCCCTTAAAATTAATTTCATGGTTTATGTGTGTTTCCAAAAGTTCAGAACTCCTCCATTGTCTCTTTTCCCTTTGATAATAACTCCTATGTTGTTCTATAGATATTTTTTCCTTATGCTATTTCCACCCCTCATCAATGCCTGAAACACTTCCACTGTGACCTCTGGTCAGTCATTAGCAAAATCCCCTATATCCTCATCTCTTTCCTGATTATTCATCTTCTTGCCCTACCAGAATTCTGACTTTCCCTGAGGACATTGTTTCCATTTATTCTTCTCAGAATATAGCTGTGATTTCTCCTTAGCCCTCATGCCAGTGGGCCTGGAAACAAGAAATTCTCTTCCTTACTCCTCATTGCCACTTCTTCCTTCTAACAGCATTCAGCTTAGAATCTCATGCCATCAGATTTTACCACCTACTACCTCTCCTTGTGGCAGTCATCTACTGACTCCATGTGACTCATCCTTGTTTCTTGAAGATTTTAACTGCTGGCTCTTTATCATTCTTTCCAGTGCACTCCAGTCATAATTCTTGATGATTTCAATATCCAATTGAAATATATTTCTTCTAATAGACTAGTTTCTTCATTTCTTGATCTTCTCTCCTCCAATTATCTAACACTCTACCCATCTCAGCCTACTCCCATCCAAGGTCAGATCTAGAATTTATATTATCAATAGCAGTAACACTTCTCTAATACCAATTTCCAGCATCAGGCTTTTTGGCAACACCTCCAATTTTTCCAGCTCACTCCTTTTTGGATTCTAACTTCAAAAATAATTTCAACCATTCCAATACATAAAATCAATTAATGTTACTATCTTTTCATTGTTCTCACTACCTTCATGTCTTTATTTCTATTCTTACCCATCTAAAATTCCAGAGATAATCTTAATAATCATTCAGTTGCATACACACTTAACTCTCTGGCCCTCTATCACTTTAATATACTTACTTATAAAAATCCCACCCATCATAAATCCAAAACTGTATACAACAGATTCTGTACCTGTACAGTTTAATGTGGTGAAAGAAAACATGATATTGCTGGCTGGTCTCATTTTTTTTTTTTTGACTTTTGATCATTATTATTTTTTTATCTTCATTTTATTGAGATATATTCACATACCACGCAGTCATACAAAACAAATCGTACATTCGATTGTTCACAGTAACATTACATAGTTGTACATTCATCACCTAAATCAATCCCTAACACCTTCATTAGCACACACACAAAAATAACAAGAATAATAATTAAAGTGAAAAAGAGCAATTGAAGTAAAAAAGAACACTGGGTACCTTTGTCTGTTTGTTTGTTTGTTTCCTTCCCCTATTTTTCTACTCATCCATCCATAAACTAGACAAAGTGGAGTGTGGTCCTTATGGCTTTCCCAATCCCATTGTCATCCCTCATAAGCTACATTTTTATACAATTGTCTTCAAGATTCATGGGTTCTGGGTTGTAGTTTGATAGTTTCAGGTATCCACCACCAGCCACCCCAATTCTTTAGAATCTAAAAAAGGTTGCCTAAATTGTGCGTAAGAGTGCCCACCAGAGTGACCTCTCGGCTCCTTTTGGAATCTCTCTGCCACTGAAGCTTATTTCATTTCCTTTCACATCCCCCTTTTGGTCAAGAAGATGTTCTCCGTCCCACGATGCCAGGTCTACATTCCTCCCCGGGAGTCATATTCCACGTTGCCAGGGAGATTCACTCCCCTGGGTGTCTGATCCCACGTAGCGGGGAGGGCAGTGATTTCACCTTTCAAGTTGGCTTTGGCTGGTCTCATTTTATATTCATGATGACAAATCTCAAAAAGTCCTTAATGCTACCTGGCAATCATATAGTATTTTCCTAGTTCAGTTACTCTACCTCCTCATCCATTCTCCCATGACTGCCTTATACCTTCTGATTTTTTTCAACCTTCAGTGCACACACACCCATCCTTGCTTTTTCATTCATTGATAAATAAAGGGACCAGAGGAGCATGTCACAGATCACATTCACCTACTGATCTGTCTTTGTTCCCTTAATCTAAGTTCTGTGCCTATTGATGAATTGTCTGTACTCATAGCTAAAGCTCCTCCTCCACTTGTGCTCAAATCCCCTCCAGTGTCATGTACTCAAGGACATCGTTTTCACCACCCTTGCATTATCAACTTTCACCTTTCTACTGGATCATTCTCATCAGTATACAGACATGTTGTTATTTCTCACATCTTAAAATAACCATCTATTGACCTCATTTTCCCTTCCAGCCACTGCTCATTTCTCTTCTCTTTACAAAAAGAAATTCCTTGAAAGAGTTCCCTATACTTACCATCACTAATTCCTCTCCTAATCTCACCTTTTAAAAAAGTTTTGAAATAATTATATTTAAACACTAGTACTCATAGCCACTTGGCCATAAACTCAAATGACTTCATTTGAAACTACTGTTATTCATTTTAGAAATTAGTACCTGGTTACAGATAGTTGCAAACGACTCAAATTCATTTGAAAAATTTCCAAACCTATAAAAAAAGTAGACAGAATAGTAAAATGAACACCCATATTCTTTTCATCAAAATTAACCACTTCTTAACATTTGGCCACATTTGTTCCTTTCTCTCTCTCTCTCTGCATAATTTTTTAAAATTTTATTTATTTTTATAAGAGAAGTTGTAGATTTAAAGAAAGCTCATTCAACAAATACAGAGTTCCCATATACCTAGTCCCATTTTCTGCATAATTTCGTATGTACAACTTAAAAGTCAGTTTTAGACATTATGACACTTGCTGTTAAATAATGTAGCATGCACCTCCTGATAATAAGGGCATTCTTCTACATAATCATGAAGCTATTTTTGCATCTAAGGAAATTAACTTTAATTCAATGACACTACCTATACATAGTCCACATTCAAATTTCATCTATTGCTCCCAAAATGTGTAGCTTTCTTCCACCTTGGGAACCAATCATGTTTCACCTATTTCATTTGGTTATTATTTCCCTTCAGTCTCTCTCAAATTAAGGGGATTCCCCGGTTTTTTAAATTTGTTTTTCATGTCATTGAATTTTTAAGAAAAATCTTGGTTAATTATTTCTAGAATATTCCACATGCTGGATTAGTCTAATTCTTTCCTCTCATGATTAGACTGAGGTTAAACTTTTTGGGGGCAAGAATATTACATATGTGTGTGTATGTGTCTGTGTGTATGTTCCAACCCAGTTCTTGAAGGGCTCAGGTTGGTGCAGCCCCAATATCAAAGAATATGCTAGAGTCAGACATGAATTTTGTTAGGACTCACGAACAGAAGAAGATTTTTTCGGTGGTGGCCATTCAGGAATTTGGCATTCTGCAAAAGTAGGAATGCAAAACTTATGAGGGTTTAGGACAAAGACATTCCATAGGGTATGAGCAGAGTTTCAGCAGGTCTCATGACACATGGGTCTGGAGATTTGTTATCAACAGTGATCAGGGAAGGGGAGTTTCATTGCTTTACAAGATCGGTGGTTTACTGTACCATCTGTATGTTCTTTCCTCCTTGAGGAGGTCTTTTGACCTTTAACTTCTTTCCCAGTCATGTAGGCGGCTATGTGCAGTGACTTATTCTCAATATGGAGGGGCAGTCTGGGCCCTGGGTCTCCATAGTGTATATATAAGCATATTATAATTAAACGTATCTCATCTATATATTGCATCTCATCAGGAGGTATTTAGGGTCAGGTTGTCCCACTCTTGGTGATGCTAAGTTGACCACATGTTTAAGGCAGTAAACACCACATCCTTTGTAGAGATGCATTTCACTTAGAAATTAGTAGGTAGTTTGTGGGGTGATACTTGAGAATTTGTGATTATCATGCTCCCCCAAATGATTTCACCCAATCGTTTCAACACCCATTAAAGTTGTCCATTGATAACATCCATTATGTTGGGGGTTACAAAGTATTAATGATCTATCATTCCTTCTTCATTGATTAGCTGTTTTGCCTTTTTTTTTTCCAAAAAGAAGAAGAGTCCTTGAGACCTTGCTCTCTCTGTCTCTCTCATCATTGTGGAAAAACAGGTTTATTTTTACTCAAGGTGTTATCATACATTACCATCATCATTATTTTTGGTGTTCAATTTCTTTTTGGTTTAGCCAACTCTTGTCCTTTTAACATGACCTCACCACTCTTTGAGCATTCCTTGCTTTCTGGCAAAACAAGTTGTTTCAGGCTTATTTTGTACTTTTCTTACTCCAGACCTGGAATTAGGTCTTTCCCCAAGGAGTTTGGTTCTTTTTAGTGTGAAATAGTATTTAAAAACTAAGGTCTGGGTGATATTTGTGTTTATTGCTACTAGGTACCTTTGTTTCTAACTCTTTTGGTGAACATGCATTCATGAGTTTATTCTAATGCTTCCAGTTGAAATCCAATGACATAGGTTTCTTTCTTACATTTCCCATTCAAGATTTGCATTTCCCTTATCCTCTAGTGAACACCCTGGTTCCCAACAGCACTGATATACTTACTCATTTTTTAAATTCTATGATACACATAAAATAGTCTCAGAATTATACCATCAATACCACTGGCTACAACAAACCTACTTAGGAAATGTTCCATTCTTTTGAGCCCACTCCAATCATGCTTTTACCCTGATCATTCCATGTGCCAGTTTGAATGTATTATGTCCCCCAAAATGCCATTATCTTTGATGCAATCTTGTGTGGGCAGACATATTAGTGTTGATTAGATTGTAATTCTTTGAGTGTTTCCATGGAGATGCGATCCACCCAACTGTGGGTGATAACTCTGATTGGATTATTTCCATGGAGGTGTGACCCTGCTCATTCAGTGTGGGCCTTGATTGGTTTACTGGAGCAATATATAACCTCAGACAGAAGGAGCAAGTTTGCTACAGCCAAGAGGGACACTTTGAAGAATGCACAGGAGCTAAGAGAGGAGCTGCAGAAGAGAGACAGTTTGAAGATGGCCATTGAAAGCAGACTCTTGCTCCGGAGAAGCTAAGAGAGGACAAATGCCCCAAGAGCAACTGAGAGTGACATTTTGAAGAAGAGCTGTGGCCTAGAGAGAAATGTCCTGAGAGAAAGCGATTTTGAAATCAGAACTTGGAGCAGACGCCAGCCATGTGCTTTCCCAGCTAACAGATGTTTTCCGGATGCCATTGGTCATCCTCTAGTGAAGGTACCCGATTGTTGACATGTTACCTTGGACATTTTATGACCTTAAGACAGTAACTGTGTGACCAAATAAACCCCCTTTGTTAAAGCCAATCCATTTCTGGTTTTTTGCATCCCTGCAGTATTGGCAAACTGGAACATTCCATCAAACTGCTTTTTTCACATCTCAGTTCTTATTTTACTTGACCTCTCAGGAGCATTTGATGCAATCTCCCTTCCTTCTTTAAAGACTTTGACTTTGTCTGGCCGTGAGCCTACAGAATAGGTTATGCCAATGTTCCATGGGCCTTTAAGACTGAAAAACAAAGCAGGCTACTCCATACACCAAAACAGTAACAGTTTATTAGGGAACTTACAGACCAGGAAGCTGGTCCTGGGCAGCTGCAGGATGTTCAGAGCAGTGCTCTGTGCTGCCCAGGGGTTATAGGGGGTTATGTGGGCAAGAACAAGGAAGGCACAGAGCCAAGTTGGGACTTGGAAGATACTAAACATGTTTCTTTGAAGTTACTGATATGTAGCAGGAGTGTTCTAGTACAGATAGCTATCATGCTTAGGAACGTGCACGTGCACTCTAAGATGCACACATGGGGTGGGGGTAAAGGTTGTCTTACCTAGGAATTTATGGCTTCTCTGATTTGTGGCCTCACAGGTTTTTAGTCTTTACTGGTTTCTCACCTACATCATTGGTTCTGTGTCTTCTTGGTTATTTCCTCCTCATAACCACAACCTCTTAATATTGGAGTGCTACAGGAATTTGTTCTTATACCTCTTATACCTTTTAGCTGCTTTCACTTCCTTCGTTATTTTATCCAGTCCCATAGATTTATATACTATCCATTCACTGACCACTTCCAAATTTTATCTTCATTTCCAACATCTTTCCTGAACTTCTATTGCTTACTCAATATCTCTATGTGGTTGTCTAAAAAGCACCTCAGATGTGACATCCCCAAAAGCAAATTCTTGGTCTTTCCCTCCCTTATCTCCTCTTTCCATGTTCTTCCCTATCACAGTTAATGGCCACTCCATGCTTCCAGTTGCTTAGTCCAAGTTCCACAGAGTTGTCTTTAACTTCTCTCTTTTTTTCCCACATCTACTCCATCAACAAATCCCATTTCCTTTATATTCAAAATTTGCCCAGAAGCCAACCAATTCTAATCATCACCACTGTTGCCACCCTGGTCCAAGGTACCATAATCTTCCACCTAAGGTTTTATTATAGCCTCCTATGTGGTATCCATGCTTTTCTTCTTGCCCTATTCAGTATACTCTCAGCACAGTAGCCCTAGTGGTAAACTTATATAAGTCAATCTCGGTAATTCCTCTTTTCAAAATCCTCTAGTCTTCCTGTCTCTCTCAAGATACAATGGCCTACAAGTCTCTACACAAGTCACTCCTTTCTAACTTCTTATTTCTGATTGTTCTACCCCTTACTTACTTTATCCAGCTACTCTGATTTCTTTTTTTTTTTTAATCTTCATTTTATTGAGATATATTCACATACCACGCAGTCATACAAAACAAATCGTACTTTCGAATGTTTACAGTACCATTACATAGTGGTACATTCATCACCCAAATCAATCCCTGACACCTTCATTAGCACACACACAAAAATAACAAGAATAATAATTAGAGTGAAAAAGAGCAATTGAAGTAAAAAAGAACACTGGGTACCTTTGTCTGTTTGTTTCCTTCCCCTATTTTTCTACTCATCCATCCATAAACTAGACAAAGTGGAGTGTGGTCCTTATGGCTTTCCCAATCCCATTGTCTCCCCTCATAAGCTACATTTTTATACAACTGTCTTCGAGATTCATGGGTTCTGGGTTGCAGTTTGATAGTTTCAGGTATCCACCACCAGCTACCCCAATTCTTTAGAACCTAAAAAGGGTTGTCTAAAGTGTGCATAAGAGTGCCCACCAGAGTGACCTCTCGGCTCGTTTTGGAATCTCTCTGCCACTGAAGCTTATTTCATTTCCTTTCACATCCCCCTTTTGGTCAAGAAGATGTTCTCCGTCCCACGATGCCAGGTCTACATTCCTCCCTGGGAGTCATATTCCACGTTGCCAGGAAGATTCACTCCCCTGGGTGTCTGATCCCACGTAGCGGGGAGGGCAATGATTTCACCTTTCAAGTTGGCTTAGCTAGAGAGACAGGGCCACATCTGAGCAACAAAGAGGCATTCGGGAGGAGGCTCTTAGGCACAACCATAGGGAGGCCTAGCCTCTCCTTTGCAGCAACCGTCTTCCCAAGGGTAAAACCTGTGGTAGAGGGCTCAACCCATCAAACCACCAGTCCCCTATGTCTGTGGTCATGTTAGCAACCATGGAGGTGGAGTAGGCGAATACCCCTGCATTCTCCACAGGCTCCTCAAGGGGACACTACATCTTTTTTTTTTCCTTGTTTTTCTTTTCTTTTTTTTTTTTTTAACTTTCCCTTCTTTTTTAAATCAACTGTATGAAAAAAAAGTTAAAAAGAAAACAAACATACAATAAAAGGACATTTCAAAGAGACCATAACAAGGGAGTAAGAAAAAGACAACTAACCTAAGATAACTGCTTAACTTCCAACATGTTCCTACTTTACCCCAAGAAAGTTACCTAATATAGCAACATTTCTGTGAACTTGTTCCTACTATATCCATCAGAAATTAACAGACCATAGTCATTCCTGGGCATCCCCAGAACGTTAAATAGCTTATCTGTTCTTCTTGGATTATTGTTCCCCCTTCCTTAATTGCTCTCTACTGCTAGTTCCCCTACATTCTACATTATAAACCATTTGTTTTACATTTTTCAAAGTTCACATTAGTGGTAGCATATAATATTTCTCTTTTTGTGCCTGGCTTATTTCGCTCAGCATTATGTCTTCAAGGTTCATCCATGTTGTCATATGTTTCACGAGATTGTTCCTTCTTACTGCCACGTAGTATTCCATCGTGTGTATATACCACATTTTATTTATCCACTCATCTGTTGAAGGACATTTGGGTTGTTTCCATCTTTTGGCAACTGTGAATAATGCTGCTATGAACATTGGCGTGCAGATATCTGTTCGTGTCACTGCTTTCCGATCTTCCGGGTATATACCGAGAAGTGCAATCGCTGGATCGAATGGTAGCTCTATATCTAGTTTTCTAAGGAACTGCCAGACTGACTTCCAGAGTGGCTGAACCATTATACAGTCCCACCAACAATGAATAAGAGTTCCAATTTCTCCACATCCCCTCCAGCATTTGTAGATTCCTGTTTGTTTAATGGCAGCCATTCTAACCGGTGTTAGATGGTATCTCATTGTGGTCTTAATTTGCATCTCTCTAATAGCTAGTGAAGCTGAACATTTTTTCGTGTGTTTCTTGGCCATTTGTATTTCCTCTTCAGAGAACTGTCTTTTCATATCTTTTGCCCATTTTATAATTGGGCCGACTGTACTATTGTCATTGAGTTGTAGGATTTCTTTATATATGCAAGATATCAGTCTTTTGTCAGATACATGGTTTCCAAAAATTTTTTCCCATTGAGTTGGCTGCCTCTTTACCTTTTTGAGAAATTCCTTTGAGGTGCAGAAACTTCTAAGCTTGAGGAGTTCCCATTTATCTATTTTCTCTTTTGTTGCTTGTGCTTTGGGTGTAAAGTCTAGGAAGTAGCCGCCTAATACAAGCTCTTGAAGATGTTTTCCTACATTATCTTCTAGGAGTTTTATGGTACTTTCTTTTATATTGAGATCTTTGGTCCATTTTGAGTTAATTTTTGTGTAGGGGGTGAGGTAGGGGTCCTCTTTCATTCTTTTGGATATGGATATCCAACTCTCCCAGCCCCATTTGTTGAAAAGACCATTATGGCTCAGTTCAGTGACTTTGGGGGCCTTATCAAAGATCAGTCGGCCATAGATCTGAGGGTCTATCTCCGAATTCTCAATTCGATTCCATTGATCTATATGTCTATCTTTGTGCCAGTACCATGCTGTTTTGGCAACTGTGGCTTTATAATAAGCTTCAAAGTCAGGAAGTGTAAGTCCTCCCACTTCGTTTTTCTTTTTTAGGGTGTCTTTAGCAATTCGAGGCATCTTCCCTTTCCAAATAAATTTGATAACTAGCTTTTCCAAGTCTGCAAAGTAGGTTGTTGGAATTTTCTTTTTTTTTTTAATCATCATTTTATTGAGATATATTCACATACCACACAGTCATACAAAACAAATTGTTCTTTCGATTGTTTACAGTACCATTACATAGTTGTACATTCATCACCTAAATCAATTCCTGACACCTTCATTAGCACACACACAAAAATAACAAGAATAATAATTAGAGTGAAAAAGAGCAATTGAAGTAAAAAAGAACACTGGGTACCTTTGTCTGTTTGTTTCCTTCCCCTACTTTTCTACACATCCATCCATAAACTAGACAAAGTGGAGTGTGGTCCTTATGGCTTTCCCAATCCCATTGTCACTCCTCATAAGCTACATTTTTATACAACTGTCTTCGAGATTCATGGGTTCTGGTTTGTAGTTTGATAGTTTCAGGTATCCACCACCAGCTACCCCAATTCTTTAGAACCTAAAAAGGGTTGTCTAAAGTGTGCGTAAGAGTGCCCACCAGAGTGATCTCTCGGCTCGTTTTGGAATCTCTCTGCCACTGAAGCTTATTTCATTTCCTTTCGCATCCCCCTTTTGGTCAAGAAGATGTTCTCCGTCCCATGATGCCGGGTCTACATTCCTCCCCGGGACTCATATTCCACGTTGCCAGGGAGATTCACTCCCCTGGGTGTCTGATCCCACGTAGGGGGGAGGGCAGTGATTTCACCTTTCAAGTTGGCTTAGCCAGAGAGAGAGGGCCACATCTGAGCAACAAAGAGGCATTCAGGAGGAGACTCTTAGGCACAAATATAGGGAGGCCTAGCCTCTCCTTTGCAGCAACCGTCTTCCCAAGGGTAAAACTTATGGTAGAGGGCTCAACCCATCAAACCACCAGTCCCCTATGTCTGTGGTCATGTTAGCAACCATGGGGGTGGGGTAGGCGAATACCACTGCATTCTCCACAGGCTCCTCAAGGGGACACTGCATCTTTTTTTTTTCCTTGTTTTTCTTTTCTTTTTTTCTTTTAACTTTCCCTTCTTTTTTAAATCAACTGTATGAAAAAAAAAGTTAAAAAGAAAACAAACATACAATAAAAGAACATTTCAAAGAGACCATATCAAGGGGGTAATAAAAAGACAACTAACCTAAGATAACTGCTTAACTTCCAACATGTTCCTACTTTACCCCAAGAAAGTTACATAATATAGCAACATTTCTGTGAACTTGTTCCTACTATATCCATCAGAAATTAACAGACCATAGTCATTTCTGGGCATCCCCAGAACATTAAATAGCTTATCTGTTCTTCTTGGATTATTGTTCCCCCTTCCTTAATTGCTCTCTACTGCTAGTTCCCCTACATTCTACATTATAAACCATTTGTTTTACATTTTTCAAAGTTCACATTAGTGGTAGCATATAATATTTCTCTTTTTGTGCCTGGCTTATTTCGCTCAGCATTATGTCTTCAAGGTTCATCCATGTTGTCATATGTTTCACAAGATCGTTCCTTCTTACTGCCACGTAGTATTCCATCGTGTGTATATACCACATTTTATTTATCCACTCTTCTGTTGAAGGACATTTGGGTTGTTTCCATCATTGGCAATTGTGAATAATGATGCTATGAACATTGGCGTGGAGATATCTGTTCGTGTCACTGCTTTCCGATCTTCCGGGTATGTACCGAGAAGTGCAATCGCTGGATCGAATGGTAGCTCTATATCTAGTTTTCTAAGGAACTGCCAGACTGACTTCCAGAGTGGCTGAACCATTATACAGTCCCACCAACAATGAATAAGAGTTCCAATTTCTCCACATCCCCTCCAGCATTTGTAGATTCCTGTTTGTTTAATGGCAGCCATTCTAACCGGTGTTAGATGGTATCTCATTGTGGTCTTAATTTGCATCTCTCTAATAGCTAGTGAAGCTGAACATTTTTTCATGTGTTTCTTGGCCATTTGTATTTCCTCTTCAGAGAACTGTCTTTTCATATCTTTTGCCCATTTTATAATTGGGCTGTCTGTACTAATGTCATTGAGTTGTAGGATTTCTTTGTATATGCAAGATATCAGTCTTTTGTCAGATACATGGTTTCCAAAAATTTTTTCCCATTGAGTTGGCTGCCTCTTTACCTTTTTGAGAAATTCCTTTGAGGTGCAGAAACTTCTAAGCTTGAGGAGTTCCCATTTATCTATTTTCTCTTTTGTTGCTTGTGCTTTGGGTGTAAAGTCTAGGAAGTGGCCGCCTAATACAAGGTCTTGAAGATGTTTTCCTACATTATCTTCTAGGAGTTTTATGGTACTTTCTTTTATATTGAGATCTTTGGTCCATTTTGAGTTAATTTTTGTGTAGGGGGTGAGGTAGGGGTCCTCTTTCATTCTTTTGGATATGGATATCCAACTCTCCCAGCCCCATTTGTTGAAAAGACCATTATGGCTCAGTTCAGTGACTTTGGGGGCCTTATCAAAGATCAGTCGGCCATAGATCTGAGGGTCTATCTCTGAATTCTCAATTTGATTCCATTGATCTATATGTCTCTCTTTGTGCCAGTACCATGCTGTTTTGGCAACTGTGGCTTTATAATAAGCTTCAAAGTCAGAAAGTGTAAGTCCTCCCACTTCGTTTTTCTTTTTTAGAGTGTCTTTAGCAATTCGAGGCATCTTCCCTTTCCAAATAAATTTGATAACTAGCTTTTCCAAGTCTGCAAAGTAGGTTGTGGGAATTTTGATTGGGATTGCATTGAATCTGTAGATGAGTTTGGGTAGAATTGACATCTTAATGACATTTAGTCTTCCTATCCATGAACATGGAATATTTTTCCATCTTTTAAGGTCCCCTTCTATTTCTTTTAGTAGAGTTATGTAGTTTTCTTTGTATAGGTCTTTTACATCTTTGGTTAAGTTTATTCCTAGGTACTTGATTTTTTTAGTTGCTATTGAAAATGGTATCTTTTTCTTGAGTGTCTCTTCAGTTTGTTCATTTCTAGCATATAGAAACATTACTGACTTATGTGCATTAACCTTGTATCCCGCTACTTTGCTAAATTTGTTTATTAGCTGTAGTAGCTGTATCTTCAATTTCTCAGTGTTTTCTAGATATAAGATCATATCATCTGCAAACAATGACAGTTTTACTTCTTCTTTTCCAATTTGGATGCCTTTTATTTCTCTGTCTTGCCGGATTGCCCTGGCTAGCACTTCCAGCACGATGTTGAATAACAGTGGTGACAGCGGGCATCCTTGTCTTGTTCCTGATCTTAGAGGGAAGGCTTTCATTCTCTCACCATTGAGTACTATGCTGGCTGTGGGTTTTTCATATATGCTCTTTATCATGTTGAGGAAGTTTCCTTCAATTCCTACCTTTTGAAGTGTTTTTATCAAAAATGGATGTTGGATTTTGTCAAATGCTTTTTCAGCATCTATTCAGATGATCAATTGATTTTTCCCTTTTGACTTGTTAATGTGTTGTAATACATTGATTGATTTTCTTATGTTGAACCATCCTTGCATGCCTGGAATAAACCCCACTTGGTCATGGTGTATGATTTTTTTAATGTGTCTTTGGATTCAATTTGCAAGTATTTTGTTGAGGATTTTTGCATCTATATTCATTAGGGAGATTGGCCGGTAGTTTTCCTTTTTTATAGCATCTTTGCCTGGTTTTGGTATTAGATTGATGTTAGCTTCATAAAATGAGTTAGGTAGTGTTCCATTTTCTTCCATGTTTTGAAAGAGTTTGAGTAAGATTGGTGTCAGTTCTTTCTGGAAAGTTTGGTAGAATTCCCCTGTGAAGCCATCTGGCCCTGGGCATTTATTTGTGGGAAGATTTTTGATGACTGATTGGATCTCTTTGCTTGTGATGGGTTGGTTGAGGTCTTCTATTTCTTCTCTGGTCAGTCTAGGTTGTTCATATGTTTCCAGGAAATTGTCCATTTCCTCTACATTATCCAGTTTGTTGCCATACAGTTGTTCATAGTATCCTCTTATAATTTTTTTAATTTCTTCAGGATCTGCAGTTATGTCACCTTTTTCATTCATTATTTTGTTTATTTGGGTCTTCTCTCTTTTTGATTTTGTCAGTCTAGCTAGGGGCTTGTCAATCTTGTTGATCTTCTCAAAGAACCAACTTTTGGTGATATTTATCCTCTCTATTGTTTTTTTGTTCTCTATGTCATTTGTTTCTGCTTTAATCCTTGTTATTTGTTTTCTTCTACTTGGTTTAGGATTGGTTTGCTGTTCATTTTCTAGCTTCTTCAGTTGATCCATTAGTTCTTTGATTTTGGCTCTTTCTTCCTTTTTAATATATGCGTTTAGTGCTATAAATTTCCCCCTTAGCACTGCTTTTGCTGCATCCCATAGGTTTTGGTATGTTGTGTTCTCATTTTCATTCGTCTCTATATATTTAGCAATTTCTCTTGCTATTTCTTCTTTAACCCACTGATTGTTTAGGAGTGTGTTGTTTAACCTCCAGGTATTTGTGAATTTTCTAAGTCTCTGATGGTTATTGACTTCTAATTGTATTCCATTGTGGTCAGAGAATGTGCTTTGAATAATTTCAATCTTTTTAAATTTATTGAGGCTTGTTTTATGTCCCAGCATATGATCTATTCTGGAGAAAGTTCCATGAGCACTAGAAAAGTATGTGTATCCTGGTGATTTGGGATGTAATGTCCTGTAGATGTCTGTTAAATCTAATTCATTTATCAGATTGTTTAGGTTTTCAATTTCCTTATTGGTCTTCTGTCTGGTTGATCTATCTATAGGAGAGAGTGATGTGTTGAAGTCTCCCACAATTATTGTGGAAGCATCAATTGCTTCCTTTA
Organism: Choloepus didactylus; assembly: GCF_015220235.1. Taxonomy (NCBI): domain Eukaryota; kingdom Metazoa; phylum Chordata; class Mammalia; order Pilosa; family Megalonychidae; genus Choloepus; species Choloepus didactylus. The sequence goes on from NC_051319.1 coordinate 85,139,401, forward strand.
GTTTTGCCAGTGTTTCTCTCATGTATTTTGTGGCATCTTGATTGGGTGCATAGACATTTACGATTGTTATTTCTTCTTGCTGAATTGCCCCTTTTATTAGTATGTAGTGGCCTTCTTTGTCTCTCAAAACATCCCTGCATTTGAAGTCTATTTTATCTGAGATTAATATTGCTACACCTGCTTTCTTTTGGCTGTAGCTTGCATGAAATATTTTTTTCCATCCTTTCACTTTCAGTTTCTTTGTGTCCCTGTGTCTAAGATGAGTCTCTTGTATGCAACATATTGATGGTTCATTTTTTTTGATCCATGCTGCGAATCTATATCTTTTAATTGGGGAGTTTAATCCATTTACATTCAACGTTATCACCGTGAAGGCATTTCTTGAATCGGCCATCTTATCCTTTGGTTTATGTTTGTCATATTTTTCCCCTCTGTCTATTAATATCCTTTATTGTACCCATACCGAATCTCTTTAGTACTGAACGTTTCTCCAAGTCTCTCTGTCCTTTCTTTGTTTCTCTGTCTGTAGGGCTCCCTTTAGTATCTCCAGTAGGGCAGGTCTCTTGTTAGCAAATTCTCTCAGCATTTCTTTGTCTGTGAAAAATTTAAGCTCTCCCTCAAATTTGAAGGAGAGCTTTGCTGGATAAAGCATTCTTGGCTGGAAATTTTTCTCACTCAGAATTTTAAATATATCGTGCCACTGCCTTCTTGCCTCCATGGTGGCTGCTGAGTAGTCACTACTTAGTCTTATGCTGTTTCCTTTGTATGTGGTGAATTGCTTTTCTCTTGCTGCTTTCAGAACTTGCTCCTTCTCTTCTGTGTTTGACAGTGTGATCAGTATGTCTCGGAGTGAGTTTATTTGGATTTATTCTATTTGGAGTTCGCTGAGCATTTATGATTTGTGTATTTATGTTGTTTTGAAGATTTGGGAAGTTTTCCCCAACAATTTCTTTGAATACTCTTCCTAGACCTTTGCCCTTTTCTTCCCCTTCTGGGACACCAATGAGTCTTATATTTGGATGTTTCATATTATCTATCATATCCCTGAGGTCCATTTCGATTTTTTCAATTTTTTTCCCTATTCTTTCTTTTATGCTTTCATTTTCCATTCTGTCATCTTTGAGGTCACTGATTCATTATTCAACTTCCTCTAGTCTTGTACTATGAGTGTCCAGAATCTTTTTAATTTGGTCAACAGTTTCTTTAATTTCCATAAGATCATCCATTTTTTTATTTAGTCTTGCAATGTCTTCTTTATGCTCTTCTAGGGTCTTCTTGATTTCCTTTGTCTCCCGTACTATGGTCTCATTGTTCATCTTTAGTTCTTTGAGTAGCTGCTCTAGGTGCTGAGTCTCTTCTCATCTTTTGATTTGGGTGCTTGGGCTTGGGTTATCCTTACCGTCTGTTTTTTCCATATGCTTTATAATTTTCTGTTGTTTTTGGCCTTGTGGCATTTGCTGAACTTGATAGGGTTCTTTTAGGATTTGTAGACCAACTGAAGTCCTTATCTCTAATTTTATCAGATCTACAGCTTCGTGGAGTACACTTTCTCTAACTAACCAGCAGGTGGCATCCATGAGCCACCTGTTCTCCACAAGCCAGTTCTCCCCTGCTTAGCCTTTTTGGTGAGTGGGGGATTGAGTCTTGTGGGGTCCAATTGGTGTACCAAGCTTGCGTGTGTATTTGGTGTTGCCTGCCCTGTATATGGGGCGTGTTTCTGGGCAGTCAGGGAGGGGGGGGTGGCTCTAACAATCAAATCTCCCTGGTGATCCTAGAGTTTTAAAGCTGCTGCAATAGTCTAATCCTTCAGTTCAGTCCTGCCACCATTTGTCTCTGCCACTGACCCACAAGTCCTTGGTATTGGCGTATGGCTCCTGAGACTTCCAAGTGGGCCCCTCTTCCAGGCCGTGCACCCCGGGTCCTCTGTTGAGGGATGACTGTGCTATGTCACAGGTGAGTGCCGTCCCCCCAGGGCAGTTCTGGGCTGCTGGGCTGTGTAGGGAGGCTCCCAGTCTGCTGAAATGATGGCTGAATGGGGCTTTGTTAATTCACACTGCTCCACCTTCCCAACTCTGGGACAATCAGCTGAGGTTGCAGGGAAGGCTAATGTCCACGCCCAGTTTTGTGGTGTGTGCCTGTTATTTGAAGCACTTCAGTCACACTGGGTTGTCTGGGGCAGCTCTGGGCTATGGGGCTGGCAATGGGCATGAGTGTTTCCTGTCCAGCAGGATGATGGCTGTGAGCAGACACCCCCCTTTTCTTGGGAAGTTGTGGTGTTTAGTGAATTTTCTCAGCCACTGGATTATTGTGTTTTGTCTCAGAGCTCTCCTAGTTCTGCTCTTGACTTGACCTGCCCAAATTGCAAGTCTTTGAAGCTTTCTGTATTGGGCTTCTTAGAGTAATTGTTTTAGAAAAAGAAAAAAGGATTAAAAAAAAAAAAAAAAAGGCCCTCCTCAGAGATCTAATGGGTTATTGAAATGCTAAGAGACAAAGCAACCAGGGCCATTAAGGAAAGGTCCACAGGGCAGAGAGATCAGCTTTTCTTCGGGATTTGCATATGCGCCTCAGGGCCTGAGCTCGGGCCTGGGCTCTGCCCTTCCCTTTTCTATGTTTACCAGAACTCCAACAATCCTCCGCTTTTATTTTGGAGTTTTTCGTGTTATTTTTTTTTTCTATGCCTGTGTCCTCTCTGCTGGGCTGGCTGCTCTCAGATTCTCTGGTGTCTGGTCTCAGTCTATCTATGGTTGGAGTTTGGATCAGTAGAATGAGTTTCCGATAAGGGCTGCCACTGCAGTTCTCCCTTCTCCTTCCCGGAGCTGACAGCCCCTCCTCCCACGGGACTGAGCCTGGCAGGGAGGGACGCGGGTCCCCTGGCCGCAAAAACTTACAGAATTCGCTGATCTCAGCAGTTCCACGTTTTCATGAGTGTTGTATGAAGTATGCCCAAAGTCAGATTGCTCTGTGGTGTCCAGTCCACGCAGTTCCTGGGTTTCTACCTACTTTCCTGGAGGAGTAACTAAAACATAATGCTCACCAGTCTGCCATCTTGCCCCGCCTCTCTGATTTCTTTGATATTCCCTGAACATGCCTGACTTGTTCGGTTAGTGGGTCTTTGTACTTAGAACTGTTTTCTTTGATCTGGAATGCTCGGCTCAGACATCCCCATGCCTACTTCCTTCACCTTATCCTGGTCTTCACTCAAATGTCACTTTTTCTGAGTAGCCTTCCCCACTACTGCCCTCCCTTAATCACGTTCACTGTTTCATTTTTCTTCATAGAACTTTATGCATCTGACATATTATTTACTTAGCTTATTTTACCCTCCCATTCCCAAGGATAGAAGCTTTATGAAGGCAAGACTTTTGTTGCTATGCAGCTTTTTATTTTATCTGGTACCAGAAGAACTGTTTTCTGAGATGGTATTGATATTATCTTTGTCATTAGCACAGCCTTCTACCATTGGAGTATAATACACAAGTCTGCTCTTCCTAAGGGCATTCTAACATAAGAAATTTCTAGTTTCCAAGCCCTTGAGAAGTTGCTGTCAAATATTCAATTGAGGGCTTCTTTGGTAATAAAGTAATTGTCAATAAAATGCTACGAAGACTTCTACAGTTAATAAAGTAGATGAATGAATTTCCGTCTACTGTAAAATCAAATCCAACATGCCTAGAAATAGAAATTTGGTTAATCAAATCTTATTAAGATCAACTAACCATACCTACATACCATTCACTAATTACAAGTAATCAAAAATTTAGAATAATACTCCATTAAAACTATTCTGATCAAAATAATCTCTCTGAGATGATTCAAAAGGCAAAGGCAAAATAGGTAAGATTGGATTCATTTATACGCAAATAATGATTATTTTCTGTAGCTGTGCAGTGAATATGGTTAGTGGAGAGAGATTTAAGAATGAATGTCACATGAGGACTTGGGCTGTGGGGCCCTGTAGCTGCTACATACAGAAGGCAGTCAGCTCCAGCAAGAGGCCCCTCACCCCACCCCACCCCACCCCCGACCCCGACTTCCGCTCCCCACCAGACCCCCAGTGCTTTGTGCCTCCCTTCCTCCAGAAGTAGATGATTTCTCCTGAGACCCCCAGACTGAGGCAAAGCCTCAGTTGTTGCAGACAGGACAAGAGTGGCAGGATCACATTTCACAGCTCATGGCCTATTACCCACAGTGCGGTTACCACCATTTGGGCGAGACGTCAGTGTCCTGCAGGAACAGATTTCTCCAAGACAAACAGCAGAAAATCTACTGCGTGGCTTGTCAGGAGCTCAACTCGGATGTAGATAAAGATAACCCGGCTCTGAATGCCCAGGCTGCCCAAGCTGGGAGCATCAGCTGGTCTCTGCCTCAGAGCTCCCCTAGGGCTCTTGGCCCACCCCTCAGCCTCTAGAACTCCTAGGGGCTAGTACTACGAGGTAGCTGCAGCAGGACTCAAAGCAGCCCAGGGGCCATCCCCTTCTACTGTGCCATCAAATGCAGATGTCTTGGCCTGCACACAGCGGGGCCTCCTGCAGAAGCTGACCTGGGCCTCAGCTGAACTGAGCTTTAGCACCTCCCTGGAGACTAGCATCCAGCAATGTGGCCTTATCAGGGCTTGTGCTGAGGCACTGCACAGCCTGCAGCAGCCGCAACACTGAGAGATGCCCCCAAGAAAACCCTCTGGAAAAACAAAAACAAAACAAAGAAAGAATGAATATCACACATAGCCTCATTGATCATGTATTGGAAAATTATGACAACATAATCTGAAGAAAAGGTTATGTATGTGTTGTAGCAGGGTTTCTGATTCACACGCTATATTTATATGTTAAGAAAATGTAGCTTCTTTATTTTGTCTCATTGATCTGATCTCTGCCATGAGCCCTTCATTCTGTTGAGTAGATGAGAAGAAAAGTAAATCAAGTCTCCTCCACTATATTAGCATGATCCAATAATGTAAACACTCTCTTTAAATAACTCAGTTTTTGTTTTGTCTTTCAGTCTTTAGGTTTATCAGAAGCCTTTAGTTCATTTATATTTATTGAAAGTACATATTTGGATTTAATTACTTGGATTGAAATATCTAACATAATTTGTGCTTTCTAATAACAATATGTATATGTACGTTATCAATGTCAAAAATCAATCAATATTTTCTCTCCTGAACTAAACAAGGTCTTAGATGCTTTAAATTCATTCATTTCCATAGCCACTTCTATTCCATTGTTTTACTCTCTTCATTATATATTTTTTCTTCTTTAAACCTCCCCCAGACATCACCATCATCATCATCGTTATCACCCTTCTTTTATTAGATTTATTCACTTATCTTCTCTTTTCTGTTCTTTTTATTCCTTCTTGTTTCTCATATCTTCCATATGAGATTGGGATACTTTTGCCTGAAGATGATTTTTAGAAGTGGTTTAGCATGTGGTCTGTTGGCAGCTAACTTTCTTATCTTTTAAGGTGTGAAATATCTTTATTTCATAATTATTTGAAGATATTTACACTAGGCTTGGAATTCTAAGCTTTCATTATTGTTGCTAAGAAGTCAGCTCTCAGTCTGTCACTACTTTAACAGTAATCTATCTTTTATGCCTATTTTAACATATTATATTCATCTTCAGTGTTCTTCAGTTTTACTATGATATGTGTCCTTCAGTCTATTCATTTTTTTTTATGGCTGGGTCTGTCTAATGTGTTCTTAAATCCACCCCACTGAGTTTTTAACTTTCCACTATCACATTTTACATTTCTAGTAGTTCTATTTGTTCCTTACTCAAATCTGCTTGATCATTCTTCATTGGTTTTTACTTTTTTGCTGTTGTTGTTCTCGCCGTTTATCTTCAAATTTGACTTTTATTTCTTTAAATATATTAAATATAGTAATTTTATGTGTCTCATAATTCCATTACCTGAAATCATTGCATGCTGCTTCAGCTGTTTTTATTTCTGATGGGTCTCACTATTCTCCACGTTCCTGTTCCCCTGCCAGAATCAGGAACAATATTTGAGACAGTCAATTTTTATTGCAGTCCCTGGAGTGAAAGTCACATCTACTTCACTTAACACTAAAGTGTATCACTTTCAGGATCTCTCCTTTAATGGGGGAGAAATGTCCTATTAGACTTCCCACATTTTTTTGCTTTTGCTCCTTGTGCTAGGTGAGGCTCTAAAGACTGAGACTCAATTACCAGTTACCCTCAAACTTTTAAAGACCAAAAATACTCTGAGAAGTGGGCAAAGATATTCTGTCATAATGAGGAAAAGCACTAACTTCAAGGCAGAATCTGATTTGCAGGACAATTAACGTTGCTAATAGACAATAAAATATGGATAAGCTATCCCACTTCTCTGGGTCTAAGTTTTCCCTTATATGTAAAATAAAAGCCATACTAGGTTATCTCTTACATTTCCCACAAACTAAAATATAGTTGTAATTCTCCATGTAACATCTATTTACCTATTTTCATTTACTAAAAGAGAGAAAAGAATGATGAAATTTATTACTTTCCCTGCCGAGTTCTTCAAATACACTATCCTTTCATTGCCTCTGAATATGCTTTTCTCTGTTGCTAGGTCACTGTTTCCCTTCCTCTTTGCCTGGATAGCTCCTTATCTTTCAGAGCTCAGCCTTTCCTAACTCCCATTTCTCACCTGCAATTTTGGGCTCTTCTATTACCCTATATTCTTTTTATGGTGATTTGTATAATATTTACTGTAGCAACTTAATTGTCTGTCTTACCCATTAGGATCCAAGTTTTCTGAGGCAAGGATGGTGTTCATTTCATTTAATTTGATATTATTATATTTTCAGACCCTATGATAGGCCAGACACATAAGAAGTGCTTAATGATATTGAAAAACCAAATGACTACAGTGTTGACTGAGTGATAGGTGAAATGAAACCTTTAGATGTCCCTTGATTTAACACTTCTGTGGAAAAGATTTGGCACTGGTTATTTAGCGATAGCATTCTAAAATTCTTTTAATTGGTGCATTGAAAGAACTTGAGAGTACAGAAGAGTAGACAATTTCTAATATTAGGAGGCCTAGTAATCACAATGGCAATCATTGAAAACAGCCTAGTCATGATAAAAAGACAAAGAATTAATTTGCAATCATCAGTGTATCACAAGGAGTCCTCAGAAAATGCTTTGAAAGCTATTGGTTTAGATAAAATAGGAAGTTCAACAAAGAGCTCTCCACCAAGTAAGTTTATTTTTCTATTTTGAGACTCAGAACAGGGATTTTTAACTACCTCAGTAGAGGGAAATTTTTTTAATTATGATTTTCACTATTGTAAATCATAGACAGAGAATAAAATAGTGTCTTTAGGGTGATGAAGAAATTGTGACTCAGTATTTCCCTTAGGCAGCCACTACTACAGTGAAACAATCTATATAATACTTTGACCTATAAGATCAAGGAGCTGTGAATTTAGAAGTTAATTTATTACATGTAAATACACTATCAATCTTGGCAATTCTTATCTCTATTCCAAGTAGCATTAATTTACAAGAAATCCAAGCTGTGTAATATTTTCACAATGGACTGTTACATTAGATCAGATTTTTATTTTTCCACTTCACTGAATCTGCTCTTGCCAAGGTCACAAGTCACCTCCATCTTTCCATCTCAAGTCTCAATTTACTAAACCTCTCAGCAGCATATCCTCCCATCTTCTTCTTGAAACGGTTTCTCCATGTGATTTTCCAGGCACATTCTCAGCTGAATTTTCTTCCACCATGCTGGCTATTCCCTTTCAGTCTTCTTTGCTGGTCTCCACATTTTCTACACCTTTAAATGCTGAAGTGCCCTAGGATTGACCATCTTCTCTATCTACATTAATACGGGATAAGGCCCAGTTTCATTGCTTTAAACATAGTTTTCATAATCCTTACTCTAAAATTCATTTTTCTAGCATGATTTCTCCTCTAAGTCCCCAGACCCATATGCTCAATTGCCCTCTTGACATGACTTAGGTGTTTAACAAGCATTTCAAATTTAGCATGCTCTTGAGTAAAATAAATTGGCTGCCTACGTTGGTGTTGCTGAGAGTGACCCCCTTTTCCGAGAAGGGAGTTTCTAAAGACAGGGACTTTCTAAAGAGTTAAAAATAAAAGTGGAGGCTTTCCAAAAAAAAAAGAAAAGAAAAGAAAAGAAAAGAAAAAGAAATGTACCCTGCAAAAGTTGCAGTTGAAGCAACAGTTGGAAATAAGTTGGCTTCAGTCCAGTACAGATAACCTATCAGAAATAGACAAGTATGCTATACTAACACCCATGATCATTCCCCCTCTTTGTAAGACCTCCTTTATAATAAGGAATCTAAGTGTCATCCAATTATTGTAACTTCCCCCTTGGGAATCCCTTGACACCTTTATAAGTCAATGTAACACACTAATCATTTGAGACTCTTAATTAAGTTTGCGCTCTCCTTGCTCAAGTAGTTTCTCTTGCCATAAACCCATTATATTGATTGTTTTTGGTGATTCAGTTTCTTTTGACAATGCCCAACGGGAAATTCTTTATTTTTTTCCCATCCCAAAACTAACTCCAACTTTCCCCATACCAGTAATTGACACCACTATTCACCTAGGTACCCCAAAACAAACTGAGGATTACCCTTTTTTTTTCTTTATTTAGCACTCCACATCCAAATCCATCTCAAATCATGTCAATTTTATCTTTAAAACATAAACCAAATCCAACCAATCTTTATTAGCTCTAGCACTACCACCCTTGTTCAAACTACCGTTATCTTTGGCCTATTCTACTGCAATGGCCTCCTGACTGGTCTCCCTTCTTCCACCCAAACAACAGGCAGACAACTTTTTGTAACATAAATTAAATCCCCATTCAAAATTCTTCATTGGTTTCTCATCATTTCCTTTCTTCTTTATAACACTGTTACTACTTCAAATAATACTTTGTATGTATGGCTTCCTAAAAGCAGAGACTTCTCTCTTTTAAAATTCGTTCTGTCTCCAGAGCCTTGAAGATACTTGGAACTTAATAGATATTCAATAAATATTTGCTGAATGAATCACCAAGTGTTTAAAAAATCTTTGGTATTTGATGTTAAAACCTAGTAACACAGAGGTAAACAATGATTGATGATACCTCTTTTTGTAAATACATCCTAGGATCATGCTTAGAGCTCCAAGCACCACATCTTTTCTCATGAGACTCTAACAAAGAATTCCATCTCTTCATCCTAGAATCTTTTCTTCAAGTGCATATGTCCTGTGATATGCTATTTTCCATGCAGAGGCAATTTATAAGCTGTTCTTTTCAATCCAATTAAAAGATGAAGATATATATGTGACACATAAGGGCCTCTATCTATAAGCATGATTTTTTCCCATGAGTTATTATGATAGAGAACTTGAAAATCTGTGCTGTGATTCCTCTAGAAATCCCTCTCCTAAAAAGACATGATATAAATTTTAATATGAGAAGGAAAGCTAGAAACCAGAACTGTTAAGTATCAAAACATAGATATAAGCTTATTTATTTATTTATTTTTCCCACAAATGTGCCAGTCACCATGCTAAGCACTAGGGAAATGGAAGAGAACAAGACAGATAGGGTCTGGACTCTTATAGAATTTTTTAGAGCAGGGCAGTTAGTGAACAATTAAATATATTAAATGATTAAAAATTGTGATTAATATTCTTAAGGAAATAAATATGATGCTGTTCTAGGAAAAAAAAAAGAGGACTGTGGTAGGAAGACTGATGGCTTCCCAAAAATGTCCACATCCAAGTCCAAGAATCTGTGAATGTATTATGCTACATAGCAAGGGGGAATTAAGGTTGCTAATGAACTGACCTTGAGATAAGGAAATCATCCTGGATTATCTGGGTGTGCCTGATGTAATCACAACAGAATGGCTAAATTAATTAATTAATAATAAAAGCTAACACTTCTAACTGTTGTCAGGTACGGGTGAACTGGAACTAGCACACATTACTGGTAGAATGTGAAATGATACAATCACTTTGGAAAACTGTCTGGAAGGAATTACTGAAGTTCAATATTTGTATACCCTATGACTCAGTAATGTCACTCTCAGGTTATATCCAATAGAAATGTTTACATGTGTATACAAAAAGACATATACAAGAATGTTATGCTTTTATACATGGAAGAAGTAGGCAGGGGAAAGAGTATCAGAGTTGCAGAGAGATTTGAAGATGCTATGCTGCTGGCTCTAAGGATGGAGGAAGAAACCATGAGCTAAGAAATCATGGTGTCTCTAGGAAACGGAAAAGGTAAGGAAACAGGTTCCCTAACTAGAGCCTTTAGAAGGAAACCACCTGTGCTGGTTTGAGTGTGTTGTGTCCCCCAAATGCCATTATCTTTGTGGTCCTGTGGGGCAGATGTTTTGGTGCTGGTTAGATTTGCTTGGAATGTGCCCCACTCAGCTGTGGGTGATGATTTTGATGAGATGTTCCCGTGGAGGTGTGGTCCTGCCCATTTGGGGTGGGCCTTGGTCAGTGGAGCCATATAAATGAGCTGACTCAGAGAGAGGGAACTTAGTGAGTACAGCTGTGAGTGATGTTTTGAAGAGGAGCAAGCTTGCTAGAGAGGAACGTCCTGGGAGAAAGCCATTTTGAAACCAGAACTTTGGAGCAGACGCCAGCCACGTGCCTTCCAAGCTAACAGAGGTTTTCTGGACGCCATTGGCCATCCTCCAGTGAAGGTACCCGATTGCTGATGTGTTACCTTGGACATTTTATGGCCTTAAGACTGTAACTGTGTAAGCCCATAAACCCCCTTTTATAAAAGCCAATCCATCTCTGGTGTTTTGCATTCCGCAGCATTAGCAAACTAAGACACCACCCCTGCTGATACCTTGATTTTAACCCATTGAGACCCATTTTAGACTTCTGAACTTCGGAACTATAAGATAATAAATTTGAATTGTTTTAAGCACTAAGTTTATGGTAATTTACTACAGCAGCCATAGGAAACTAATACAGGCATTTTAAATAGGAGAGTCAAGGAAAGCTTTTCTAAAGAAATATCATTAATCTGGAAGTTGAAGGTTTAAAAGGAGCATTTCATGCAAAGAGTTGGCAATAACACTTTCTAAGCAGAGAGAACAGCAAGCTCAAGGGCACCAAGACTGACAAGAGATTGATATGTTCTACCAATTGATGCAAGGCCAGAGTAATTCAGGTGTGATGACTGAGGAATACAGTGGTTAATAAAAGATTGGAAATTTAGATAGGATTAGTTAATGCAGAGCCTTCTAGATTATATAAAGGAATTTAGATTTTATTAGCGCACTGGGAAGACATCAAATGGTTTTAATCTATCTTCTTAGATTAGTTTTGCCAATCATTGGGTTTATATAAATAGAACAATACAAAATGTTTTCTTCGGTTTCTGATTTTTTTCTGCTGAACATTATATTATGTTTGTGAGATTCATACATATAGTTGCATGTAGTAGTCATTTAAAAAATCATCATTGCTCTATAAATTCCTGAATATGACTGTAACAATATATTTATCCATTCTATTGTTGATGTACATTTGGATTCCTTTCAGGCTTGAGCTATGATAACATTCTTGTATATGTCTTTTTGTATACACATGTAAACATTTCTGTTGGGTATAACTTAAGAGTGACATTACTGAGTCAGAGGGTATACAAATATTGAACTTCAGTAATTCTTTCCAGATAGTTTTCCAAAGTGATTGTATCATTTTACATTCTACCAGTAATGTGTGCTAGTTCCAGTTGACCCACACCTGACAACTGTTAGAAGTGTTAGCTTTTATTATTAATTAATTTAGCCATTCTGTTGGGTGGGTAATGGTATTTCATTATGGTGTAAATCTCCATTTCTTTGATAATTAATGATGTTAAAATCTTTTTCATATGCTTATTGGCTATTTGAATATTCTCTTTCATTAATTGCTTATTCACTGACTTAGTGCTCAGGTTTTTAAACAATAATTTTGTCTTCTGTAGGGAGATTATACTAGACATTTTAGGCACTTATTTGGATATTGGTCCAACATGAACGAAGTTTGGTATATTCATAAAAAATGTGTTCTACAAGCGCTCATACTCAGAGGGAATGTGACAGAAACACATACAGGTAGTACCCCACCATCAAAGTGCAATTTATCTGTAACATAGATCATGAAACTGAGTCAAATGGTGTTTTCTGAAGTGTTGAAATATACTGTTAAGACATTTTGCTCTTGTCCTGCCAATACCAACTTTAAGAGAGCATCATACTCTTTTATGAATTGAATTTATTAATGAAATGCTGTCTTTTTAAAACACAAACTTACAGAAATTTAATGATTGAGAGAGAGAAAATGTAAAGCAAAAAAATTTGTTTAATGGCTTCCAGAAAAAAAATCATTCTATTAATTTGGAAACAAAGTTAGATGAATTCTCGGCATAAATATGTGGAAGAGAAAGAGCATGTCCAATTAATGGGATTGCTGATTGCCAGTCAAGGATATTCTGCAAAATCTTACAGTACAAGGTAAATTCACACTGTGGAGCAAGTGGTATGCCAGTCCAGAATGCGGAAGGCTCCGCCCAACAATGAATTAACTTTTACAACGTGTTTTACTGCTCTGCCCTGCATTCTGGCAGCCTTTCTCTCATTGTTTCTCCCCCTGAGCTGGTTTGCTTTGTCTGTCTCGTTTAAAAGATAACTCAGCCAGCACTCTTACAATTTCACCATCGCCTTTTCACTTTCTCCTCCCCTCATAATTTTTGTTCTTAGAGTGGCAAAGCTAGAGCAGAGCCTCTTGTTATTGTTGTTTCAGCACATTGAGTTATTGGCCCTGAGAAGTAAAGTCCTTCTTTTGAACCATTATGTATTACATTCTTCCTCTTTCAAGCGTATGTCTGGTCTTCTCAATTCCTTGAAACTAGTGACTTCTAACATCTATGGCTTCTGAGGGTGGGGCTGCTTTTCATTCCTGCCCCTTCCTAGAGCAACCCCTGCAATCCCCTTTGCAGCTCTAAACCCAAGGAGATAGTTGTAAGTAGTGCAGTGCAGCTGCAGAGCCAAGAGCGGCACTCTTCCAATTTCTGTGTGCTGCTCTTCTTCCACCACACCTTACTCAGCTGGGTCTATATTTGAAGAGCCTAGTAAATTAATTTCCGGGGGGTGGGGTGGTTGGGGTGGGGGAGGCGGGGGCGGGGTCTGAGGGGTGAAAAATGTAGTCCACTCGCCCTCTGCTGGTTAAAGGTCTGAATTAGCGCCTCCCAAACAAAGAGGGAAAGAGAAAACAATCCGTGTAGTACGATAAACTACAGCTAAAACTTCACTTAATTTAGCCTATTTGTCGATATTAAATAGTTACTTGTTCTCCTTTAGCCATACCTGTTTCCCTTGCACTGAGATTTAATTAGACTCCGATTCTAAACTGGAATTCCAGTTAATATGCTATGCTGTCCTGAGCCCATTTTCATTTGCCCTTGGTTTTTTACCGTCCTACAACACGAATTAAAACCCCCAAATGTATTGTTTTTGTCCGTCACTTCTAGAGCTCACGTGAGCTTCAGTCAAATCGGTATCTTTATCTAAGACAGTAATTTCATGCGAATAAAAAAACAGCTGCTGTTTGTGTTTTCGAGACTAATTAATTGGAAAACAGTGCAGAAAAAGCAGTTCCTCCCCATGTTGTTTCCTTAGGAAGGCTAACAGGCAGATTTGTGCAAGAAGAGGTATTGGCCGCCATAACTCACATTTTGTCGGAATAAACCACAACTCGGAGATGGATAATATAATGCCTATCGCACAGCAAGATATTTGCAAGAATGTACTTAGATTCTCGCGGGCAGTGAGAGAAACGAACTGTATTTTGCAAAATGGAGTATTTAAGATCAGCTGGTTCCCCCGCCGCCCTAAATGCCCCAAATCTGGGCATTCCTCTCTGCCTCCACCCCATTCCTGGCACTGTAAATTAGTCAGTCACGAGGCCCTTGGAACCAATTGGGATTGGCCAGTTCTCTTGTCAGGTGAAAATCTCCGCAGCGAGTCATGGGACTGAACTGGGCGGTGTCGCTGTCCGCATCCAGGGTGCTGAACTCTAGGCGTGGCTAGAGAGACTTCCTTTACATGACAGTTTCCGGTAGGGCGGGGTCGGAGTCCCGCTCCAAAGAGCGGATCCACCTGCCATCTGGTGGTCGATGAGGAAAGTGCTTTTGGTAGAGTTCAAAAGGTACTTTGGGCTGAGACCCTAGGCTCTGAAGAAACAAGTTGGAAGGGTTCTGGAGGTGGGTTTTGCGGAGATCCGCCTATTTTTAAAGCCATAGAGAGGTATACGAGAATTGTTCATTTCCAAATTGATCTCTCACTTTTACTTAAGAAAATAATTCATAGTTTTAAATTTCCCCAATAATTTTCTTCCAATATATCCTGTTATCAAATAGGTATTTGAAAAGTATATTGCACATATTAGGCATTTAGAAATATTCTCCACACTATTCACAGAATACATTTTACTAAAGAAATGTTAAGGAAGCTCTACCTTGTCAGCCAAACTCATTCAAGAAGGCTTATCTGAGCATAACGAACATCATCTTTACCCTGGAATACTGCTCTGAGCGGTTTTTGGAAGACAAAAAAGTGTGATTATATTTAGGAAGTGGTAAGAAAGAACAGGAATTATTGGAGAAAAACTCTTGCTTTTCTTCTTTCTCTTCCAGGCCTAGTATGTAAACAGAGAGTTGAAAATGCAGAAAATGTATGGATGCTTATTATTTTTTTCACTTCAATGATCAACTCACTGTGAAATATGTATATTCAACTTCGGCTGGGGAAACCCCCTTAAGTTGTTTGGTAAAGAGAGATTCTTTGATAGATATGGAAGAAAAAACATAAGACAGAGGTAGTGAAATACTTCATTCAAATGTTGTTAATCTTTATTTTAAAAATACTACAGAAAGTTGGGTACTTTGTTTTAGATTATATGATGTCAGAATTCCAACTGTCCATCTAATTTCTATGTCTCTCAATTAGTTTAGCAGCACTCTTCCCATCTTTTGAAACAAGTGACTACCATATATCCAGAATCATACTATATGTTCAGATATTTGCTTTAGAGTGTAAAATGAATTCTAGAATATTGAATATTCTCAAATAAACAAACTTACACTCTCAGAAAAAAAAAAATAGACCCCATCCAGGAGGGACTTTTGGCTTTATCTGTAAGCCAACAGTTAATATTTGGCTTTATTATAGATATTTTCTCATTTACTCTTCTATGGCTCTTAACACAGAAAATAATAGTTATCATTTCTGTTTTAAGGCATCAAACAAATATTTACAAAACATTAATTTCAAATAAAATTTAGGTACAGAGTTTGGGTGTGTTACTTGGATTTTCTTCAATGACAAAGGGGGGAAATTAGTTAGAATTTAATGAGGAAGAGATTATCTCTTCTAACATAAGCTTGCTTAAATTGGGAAGTTTCCCAAACACTTGTCAGATTTCATAGAAGACGCCTATAGTCTATGCTACCAGGGCCAACAAGGAAAGTAAATAAGCACAAATAAAGGCATGAAAGCCATCTGTTTAAAATAATTTAACAATGAGAGTATAATATAAACCTGGTCTATAAATGGCACTGATTTATATTATGGCTTCTTATGTTACTGTGAAAGGAGGAAACATTATACGCACATGCACATGGTAAACAATAAGAGGCATTGTCATTTAAAGCAACAGATGGGAGATCAAGAGCAGCTGCAATAAACTGAGCTGCCTAAGAAAGACTTTTATTCCCCCAAATCCTCCTGCTCCTGTCAAAATGATTAACAGACCTCAAATGCATGAAAAGACCCAATGGAAGAACAGAATTATAAATAGTAGTAAATTCCAAACTGCAGATTTTTTAGGCTTAAGACATATATATGAAAGAAACTTTGAGGGGATCCTGGATATTAATATGCTTATAAATATGACTATGACAATAAATATCATCAATATTGAAACTCAAAGACTACTTTAAGTATGGATACAATAATAGAAACAACAAATAGCAGGAGACCCTCCAATACTCTGGTTAACGTATTTTTTTCTGAAAGAAGTTGAAAATAGTAACAAAATTCTCAGCAGAACAATTTCAGAAGCATTTCAATCTATGATGTCAAAGTAAATAAATGAAGATAAATGATAAATTTTACATAAATGTCAGAATAAATTTTAATCTAAACTAGTTTTGTAAACAAGAAATATAGTCTTGTTTGGTAGAACATGGGGTAAAAAGAATTTGTTTTCCAAAATGAGACTAATTACATTTCTCTGGCCTGAGAAGATTTTCAAAATAAAATATCAGCATTCAGGTGACAGTATAATAATTCCAAAATCCTTTTGTATATATTTCATGATCTGCATAATAAGCAAACATATTGATCCTGTTGGTAACTAGATATTGTCATATTAAGACAAGGGAAATATAAATATGAAATGGGGGAAGAAAAGGGAGAACTTTGTGGTATTGGCTTGAAAGTATAGTACCATGATGATAAACACACACTTAAAAAAACTGGTATGTACTAATTCAAGGAAGTCTTGTCCATAGATGCTGGAAACCATTGGTAATAGAATTACGTGGGGAACAGTATATTCACATAGTTTCAAAGCATCTCTCCACAGATCATTAATTAATTATAAAAAGAATTAAAAAGTACCTTTCCAATTGAGAAATTTAGTGGACACTATGTAAACCAAATTATAAAATTTTAAATCACAATAATGAGATAAAATGTCATCATATGTCTCCCAACGTGATGCATGGAGAAGGACACACATCACCTATGTGGTATTCCTGTCAAAGTATTTAACCTGAATCTAGTTACAAGGAAACAATTTTAAAAATCCAAATTAAGGGATGTCTTAGGTTCCTGGCTGCTAAAACAGGTATCATACAATTGTTGGCTTAAACATCAGGAATTTATTGGCTTATGGTTTCAGAGGCTAGAAGGCTTGCTTCCTTTCTGGGTTGGTATCTTCTGCCTGGCCAGAAATCTTTGGGGTTCCCTGGCTTTTCTGTCACATGGCACTACACATGGCAGCATCTTCTCCTTTCTCTTCCAGGTTCTGTTGACTTTCAGCTGCTGGCTGTTCCCTGCAACTTCTCTTTCTGCATCCAATTGCCTTTGTTTATTGGATTAAGGCCCACTCTCACTCAGTTTAGGTACACCTTAACTAATAACATCTTCAAAGGTCCTGTTTACAAAGGGGTTCACATCAACAGGACCAGGGGTTGGGACCCGAACATGCCTTTTGTAGGGAACATGATTAAATACTCAACAAGATACGTTGTAAAATTACTCTTTAAAAATGGCAGTTATGGAAAAGAATTTGGTGTCATGAAAACTAATTGCTTTTTACAATCCTTGACACAAAGGACATTTATTGGAGCAATTGAAGAAATTAGAATATGGAGTATGTATTAAATAATTGTACTTTTTAATATTAAATTTCCTGAGTATGATAATATATTGAGATTATGTGGGAGAATGTCCCTGTTTGTAAGAGGTACATGTTGAGATATTTAGAGGTGCTGTGCCATAATGTCTTCAACTAACTCACAGAACAACAAAATGCTTACATATTGTATCTGTTAGCTATTGTCACATAATGCAATATAATAAAACACCCTAGTATTCGTGCTCATAGTAGATTTCTAACTCCATGATCTCTCGGCATGCACACATCCTCACCTACCAGTCTTCATTAGCTGCCCTACTTTGACCCTTTCCTAAGCATCAGTTGCTTTAGATCATGTACGTCACCAGAAGGAAAGTTGGAAGTTAAGTATGGGAATGGATAACAGAGTGTATCTTGTGGTGGACAATGTCTGTGATTAACTGTACAAATATTAAAAAGTTCTGTCATGAACTAGAACAAAGGTAGACACTATTGCAGGGAGTTAATAATAAAGAGGCATATGGGAAAAATGTACCTATTGCAAACTATGGACTATAGTTAACAGTAATATATTAATATTCTTTCATCAACCGTAACAAATGTACCACACCAATATTATGCATCGGTAAAAGGGAGTGGGTAAGGGAGGATTTGGGTTTTCTTTCTTATTTTTATTTCTTTTCTGGAGTAATGAAAATGTTCTAAAATTGACCGTGGGAATGTACACACATCTATGTGATGACACTGTGACCCAATGATTGTACACTTTGGAAGGTTTGTATGGTATGTGAATATATCTCAAGAATATTGCATTAAAAAAAATATTGCTCTAGAAACAAGGACTAATTAGACCAGAAAAGGAGGTAATGTCTTAAAGAAACGCTAAGGTCAGTTAGGCTACTGGTGTTCCCTAACAGGATACAAGAAGGTCCATTTGAAGCTATCCTTTATTCAACTTTACTCCTATGTGGCAGTCTTCACAATTATTAAGGAATCATAGTCAATCTGATCCTGTAAGCATGATCTATAAAATGTGTTTATTAAAAAAATGATAAAAATAAACATTTTCTATCGACAGACTAGAAATCTTTAGAAAATATCTCTTCCTGGCTATATCACATAAAACTTGAGTATTCTAGGTTGACCTGAATGGTTTTTCACATTTACCAAAATTATAGCCTACTTTAGTATATTATTCAATGTGTATGTAAATAGGTTGCTCTTGTGGCTGTAAAATGCTAATGACCACGATGCTGGGTCTAGATTCCTCCCCGGGAGTCATATTCCATGTTGCCAGGAGATTTACTCCCCTTGGTGTCAGATCCCATGGCGGGGGGAAAGAAAATACTTTGGAATTTAACCTCATCAATATGATACTAATACATATCTGGGGGGCTAACCAAGCAGATTAAAATGCAGAGGAATCCAAATGAAGAGCAGCATTTCTTGTACTTCAACTTGAAAATATACATATATATAGTAATTTATGATTTTTGAATGAATTTTTTGGAAATTGATTGCATTAAGGCATCCTAGGATACCAGAAGCTTCTGCATAATGTGTGAATTCATAAGAGAAATATCTCCTTTTTTGAAAAAAATTCCAGGTAGTTTTTTTGGTGATGCTAAATAATATCAGTGTGTTCTATACTTTTTATGTTCTCTGCTCAAGTTGATCAAAGCTATTCTTTACAGACATATATTGACCAAGGATAAACAGTTTCTTTTTCTTACTTATAAAGAGCTACTCTGGACTAATATTCAGACTATATTTTTAAAAAAACACCACATAACAATAGGAAAAATACAAACACTCTATGTAAAAACTGGTCAAGAGAATTGAACAAAAATTCTTCAAAAAGGAAATCCAAATGACTAAAAATATACTAAATAGTGCTTTACTTCACCAATAATTAATAATCAGAGAAATGCAAATTAAAATCAAAATGGGATATCAACACAAACTTACCAGAATGGCTAAAATTAAAAAGACTGGTAATATTATGGGTTGGAAAGAATTTGAACAACTAGAAGTCATGCTGCTGAGAGTGTAAATTGTTAAAACCTCTTAAAAAGCAGTTTGACGATATCAGGTAAAGTTGAAAACAAACATATCCTATGACATCAATGCTACTTCAATGTATATATGCCCCCAAAATGTGCATATGTGCATCAAGTGACATGTACAATCATATGCAGCTATAAACAACAGAGCAATAAAATGGGTAAATGAATTCAATGAATTCTGATGCATTCATACACAGAAAGACAAAAGCAGTCCCTGAGAATTAGGATCTGGCCTGATACAGTTATACCATGGTATTCTGTTGTACGAAAAATGATTTCATGAACACTTACATTAAACGAGCCCACTCTCTGACTATGATGGATCAAGAGAAAAACAAGAGCACTCTGTAATTTTGGCTGAACAAAGTAAAAAAGGAACATTGTGCAATCATTTTTAAAAAAGGAACATTGTGCAATCCACAAAAATGACCAAACATCCCTCTATACTGACTAACATGAATGATTGCTGTTTATTTGCCAATCACTTCTTGAGACTCACCCTGTTCTTCTAACCTTCTACATAAGATTTATAAGATACTCAATTGTAAAATTAACTCTGCTTCCTGACAGTATCCAATCTAGAACAAAGCTCTGCTTTCTTAAACCTTCCCCAAATCACCTAACACAAGACCAAATACTATAAGTTCTTTCTAACATCCTTTTAATGAGATGCCCCATAGTTTCCTGTGGTGTGTGGTCTGCCTGTTCCAATGAGTCAGTAAATTCAACTTAGTTCAACTACAAGTGTATTCCCGATGGTCTTTGGTAAAGGCATTGACAATACACTGGAATTCCATGCAGCAATGGAAATGACTTGAACTAAAGCTAAATAATAAAGTGGATGAATCTCATTGCACTAAATAATGAGGGAAAGAAGCTAGATATAAAAGATTACCTATTGTACACTTTATATACAGTTTTTAAAAGAGGCAAAACTAAACTGTTTAGGAATATACACTTAAACCACACTTAATCCAGGCATTAAGACATCTGATGGAGATTGAGGGATTTGTTAACTCCTTCATATCAGGATGTCATTAAGGTTATATACACTTTCTATTTGCATTCACACATACACACACACCCCTTGGAAAATAAGGTTTAGACTTCACTTAAGTGGCAGTAACTGCATAGCATCTAGCATATACAATGCTGAGCACAAATGGGAAATCAACAAATGCTTTTGATGATGAGCATGAGATAGGGTGTCAGAAGATAGCTTCTAGTTCCTATACTGCCACGAAGTAGCTGTACAGCCTAGGCAAGTGACTTTATCCTTTGAGACCTTGGTTTCTCCACCTATTAAAAAAAAAAAAAAAGTGGTGTGGGGTGAGATTGGACCTCATCTTTCTGAGGTACCTTATCATTACCAAACATTCTATGAGTGAAAAGGAGACTCTCAACATGTATTTCCTGTATTTCTATCAGGTCATTTTAAATATTTGTAAGTGATCTTTTATTTTCTCTCTCTATGTAATCAAACATCTTCATTTGATTTATTCACTATATTACCTGGGAAGCAGAGTAATATACTGATTAGGACATAGAATTTGGAATCAGGCAAAATCGGGATTCATCTCAAATATTTACTAGCCAGGGGACTTTAGGGGAGTGACATAACCTCTGAAGTCTCAGTTTCTTCATCTGTAAAAAAAAAAGTAACAATAATGATGTATACTTCATAGGGTTCTTGCACGTATCAAATGAGATACTACACGTAAATCACTTAACACAGTGCCAGAACATAGAAATCTCATTCAATAAATATTTCTGCCATCATAAACATTAAGTGACAAGACAGTTGCCTCCTAAGCATTTGAGGGTTCTGGGACAGAGAATGGATTTGTGCAAATCAAGAGACCAGTTGGCCAAGTCCCCTATCAGTGTATCTACTGGACCCGAGGTAACTGAAAGATGAATTCTGCCTGTCTCTCTTTACTTTTCTTACCACCTTCTCAACGCCCCCCACCTCACCCCCATATATTTCGCTCGTGCTCCAGGGGAACATGCAGAGGCCTTTTTTCTTCTTTTTTCCCCCTCTCACACGATCTCTGGGCGAACAGTAGAGTGTGCCGATGGAGTTTACTTCATCGCTTTTTGCCCATTGTTGCAGCGGCCCCAGCCGACTTGCAAATACGATGACTTCAGCTTGAGCGAGTATCCTCATTGGCTTCTCAATTCCCAAGGAATTTTTTCTGAAAGGAAATTAAAAGGCGAGTGTGTAGTTGCTTTGGCAATAAACTTTCAACCTCTACCTAACTCTGTGGAATGAGAACATACCTATTAATACATTCGATAGACTGGGGAGTTGAATTGCTCAACGCAGATTTTCTTCTAAAAGCAAAACAGTTTGCGGAGCTCGGCTAAGCCGCTGGTGGCGCTACGGCAAGAGGCCAGCAAAGGAGAGCGCGGCCGCTGCAGGAACCTGTTGCGGAAGAGTGAAAGTATATCCACAAACAGCGGAAGGCGGCGGCGGCGGCGGCTGCGAGGGCGCTTGAGAGAGATCGCATGGCGGTTGCGCGCAGGAAACTCTTGCAAAGCAGGCAAGTGGGGTCTCTTCTCCTTTTACTGTGCGTATCTATGGGGGGTGCGGCAACCATCCGATATTCGGTGGCGGAGGAGATGGAGAGCGGCTCATTTGTGGCCAATGTGGCGAAGGACCTAGGGCTGGAGGTAGGGAAGCTGGCTGCGCGCGGGGCGCGGCTCGTTTCTGAGGGCAACAAGCTGCATTTCCGGCTCCACCGCAAGACAGGGGATTTGTTCGTGAAGGAGAAACTGGATCGGGAGTCACTCTGTAGCAAAGCCGACCCCTGCGTTCTGCAATTTGAAATAGTCCTGGTGGAGCCGCTACAATCCTTCCGTGCTGAGGTCAGAGTATTTGATATCAATGACAATGCCCCAATTTTCCTAAACAAGGAGCCGCTTTTAAAAATTCCGGAGAGTACTCCGCTGGGCTCTCGTTTTCCTCTGCAGAGCGCCCAGGACCTGGACGTGGGCCTCAATGGTCTCCAAAACTACACCCTGAGCGCCAACGCTTTTTTCCACCTGCACACACGCTTCCGCAGCCACGGGCCCAAATATGCCGAGCTGGTGCTGGATAAACCCCTGGACAGAGAGGAGCAGCCTGAAGTAAACTTGACAATTACTGCTGTAGATGGTGGGTCCCCGCCCAAGACTGGCACGGCCCACATCCGTGTGGTGGTTCTGGACGTCAATGACCACGTTCCCCAGTTCTCCCGCCTGGTGTACCGCGCTCAGGTACCAGAGGACAGCGCCAATGGTTCTTTGGTGGCTACGGTAACTGCCACGGACCTAGATGAGGGCACCAACAAGGAGATAACCTACTCTTTAGCGCAAAACCCAGAAGCAATTGTCAAGACGTTTCAGATTGATTCTCAAACTGGGGAGGTTCGCCTCCGAGGGCCCCTAGATTTTGAAGCGATTGAAACATACGACATTGACATTCAAGCCACTGACGGAGGAGGTCTCTCTGCCCACAGCAAAGTCCTAGTGGAAGTAGTAGATGTGAATGACAATCCCCCTGAAGTGATGGTCTCCTCCGTGTCCAGCCCTCTCCCTGAGGACTCCCCTTTACAGACTGTAGTGGCCCTTTTCACTATAAGAGATCGTGACATTCGAGTGGGAGGAAAAATCACCTGTTTCCTCAGAGGGGACCTTCCCTTTGCTGTCAGACCTACATTCCGGAATTCTTACTCATTGGTCACTCACAGAATCTTGGATCGGGAAGAGGTTTCAGCCTACAATATCACCCTTGTTGCCATGGATACTGGACCACCCCACCTATCCACTGAGACTGTGATAGAGGTGCTAATATCTGACATTAATGACAATCCCCCGGTGTTTCAGGAAGACTCCTATGTCTTGACTGTTCGGGAAAACAACAGTCCTGCGGTTTTTATTGGCAAAGTCCATGCTGAGGATCTAGATTTGGGTGAGAATGCCCAAGTAACATATTCTCTGCTACCTCCAAAAAGTGGAGATCTATCAGTCTTTGCTTACATCTCTATAAATTCAGACAATGGGAAGCTCTATGCACTGAGAACCATGGATTATGAGGCCATCCAAGATTTTCAGTTTGTGGTGAGGGCAACTGATGGGGGCTTCCTGTCACTGAGTAGCCAAGTTACTGTCAGAGTGGTTGTCCTGGATGACAATGACAACCGTCCAATGATTTTGTACCCACTGCAGAATGGCACCTTGCCCTGCAATGATCTGGTGCCCAGGTCTGCAGAAGCAGGCTACTTGGTGACCAAGGTGGTGGCTGTGGATGGTGATTCAGGTCAGAATTCTTGGCTTTCATACCATCTACTTAAGGCTACTGACCTTGGGTTATTCTCTGTTCAAAGACAAAATGGGGAAATCCGTACATTGAGGCAGATATCTGAGAGAGACCCTATGATGCAGAAACTGATCATTCTTGTTCAGGATCATGGCCATCCAGCTCTCTCCACCACTGCCTCACTCAACATCTTGCTGGTAGATGGCTTTTCAGAGCCCTACCTGCAGTTCCGGGATCCATCCAAGAATCCTAGAAGGGTGAATACATCCACCAAATATTTGGTCATTTCTCTGGCTGTGCTTTCCTTTCTCTTTCTCTTCTCTGTTACAGTGATCTTCATTATACATATATACCAGAAGATTAAATACAGAGAAAAGTTCAAAATTCAAGAGCATTTCTATGATGACTGTAATTTCCCTAACAACCTGGTACAAGCAGGAGGTAATGGATCCTTGTCCCAACCTTGTCCATATGAAATGTGCTCAGCCACTGGCACTGGCACTAGTGAGTTCCGGTTTCTTAAGCGCTTTATGCCCAACTTTCCCTTCCCCCAGGGCACTGGAGAGGTAAAAACAGAGGTTGGTTCCAATTTACCTCCAGATTCTGATAGAAACAGCTTGCGGGGGTCAGAGGGCCATGGCCGGATACCTGATGAATATATGTAGATCATATAGAAAGCCAGAACTGAGAAGAGAGGAGTCTAATTTTACACCTGGTGTGCAAGGATCTCTCACCCTTATTGAGACAAAAATGGTAGTGGATTGTTGCTTCAGTGGAGACAGAAGGGTGCCTAGGTCAGTGAAAATGGGAAAGCCAGAGTGAGGCTTGGCCTACTTAGTACAGAACAGTTATCCTGATCCCCAGAGCATATATATATCTGTAATCTCTTCTGTGGTTGGGAGCCTATTTAAAGAAATGTCACCATCGGTAAGTGTGCATGTGGCAGAGGTAGGAACTTCTGCTTTTTCATTTTCTCTGTGCTAGGCAAGTAATGAATGAGCCATAACTCATATCTCCTTTGGAAGTTCATTAGTCCTGGCCCTGGAAATGCTTAGTTCCATAGTTATCTTGTTATATTGTCTTTAAATTATTTTCCAGTAGCAAGTTATATATGCAGAGGAAAGAAAATGAACTTCCAGTTTTGACATTTCAGGAAGCAGTTAGGTTTGACAAGCAGAGATATAGTTTAATTTTACCATTATCAGAAATTTCTAGACTTTATCCCTTGATGGTTGATGTTTGAGTAGAGATCATCTTTGAATCAATACCTTTATGCCAATATTCTTAATAATGGGAATGCCTGGTGAATGATGATCCTCACAGATAATCATGTTGGGAGGCAAGGTAAAAGAAAAAAAGAATTAACTTATTCACAGATGTGAGGAAGGGTAGGTATAAGGCTAAATAGATTCCATTCAGGAAATTTGTCCAAAATTAAGTTAGATGTAGATTTCTTAATGGTTGTTTGGGGCCTTAGACAAGTCTCAACTCTCTCATAGCCAGATATCTGTTCTTGTTTTATCAGCTTTTGTTTGAATGTTGGAGATAAATGGTGGTTGAGAATAAAAATAAATTAGGCCTGCTCTCAAACATCATCAAAACAAAAAGTATTAAAAAAGAGTTCATACCAATGAAGTAGCCTTAAGAAAAGACACATTTTCAGGTTGTATGAGATATGATTTTAAGCCATTTCCCCCTCTGTGCATTCTGATGAGGACATGGAAACTAAGAAAAAGAGGTATTTCCTGGCAAATCATACATAAAGTTAAATAGAGAAAAGGGAAACAAGTTATGCTTCTTTTGATCATCACTGTTTTTCCTTCTTAAGCTATTTTAGGTCCTTTCATTTTAAAATTGAAGAAACCAATATAAAAACACTAACATATTTCTCCTATCAATGCCACTAACTGTGACTTAAAACTAAAAGTTTGCTTTAATGAGGCTATATTTATATGCCTTATTTTATAAGAATGTGTGTGAATTCAGATCGTGAGGATAGATCCTCTTCCTTCCCACAGAGGAGGACACAGTATTTGTACCTGGAACTCTAAGGATAGAGAACTTTCTCTTAAAATACTTCTCAAATATACCAGATCATATTTATTGATATAAGCCTCATTCTTGGGATTTATAACTGATATGCAATAGGAAACCCTTCACGACCTTGCTGTCTATGTGGTGGCTAAAATTTAGTGCTAAGTTATTTTTTTAATGTTAGAAATGCTTTGGGAAGAATTGGTGTAACCTATGGCTACCTTCAATATTTTCCTTAATATTTTGAGAATAGATGAAGAAGCAATTTCAGATATCAATGAATTATCTTTCTCATTAATACTGAATATTTTTCATAAATTGAGCTATAATCCCACTCATGTGAAGTAAAGCTCTTTCTTACACAAAACATAGACATGTGTTCCAGTGTATATGGATTAACCAATTAGGATTGGTTAAGGCATGCTGAAATCAGAAGCTTTACTGAGAAAGGACACAGAATTATTAATGGGTAAGTAGTAATCAGTTAATAAAACATTAGCTAAAGGCCACTAGATTAACTGCATTTGATTGCATTAAATAGTGTGTTGATTAACTGTATTTGATTACATTAGTTTGTTGATTAATTGTATTTGATTACATTTAATGATATGATCATAATCTATAGAGCATAACTTGATGTCAAAAATAAGGAAAGAATATTGTGTAGATCAATTTCAAACTTTGAATTTTGAACAGCTGTAAAATTCACATATATTCACAGACACATACACACACACACAGAGTGAGAAAATAGAGAGGAGATTTAGGTTTTCCAACCTTTGATTTTTCCAAATATGGGTATTAAAACAAAATAAAATCTATCATTTTCTATCACCATTATTTCATAAAGGAAATAACATTTTAATATAAAAATGTAAGATAATCTCATAACAGAAACCATTCTTTAAAATAAAAAATACATGTAGTATTATGAAAATTTTATTTTGCCATTATTTTTCTCATTTTTGCTTTAGATCAGTGAAAATTTTGTCACAGATTTGGAGACCACTGGATTAAATGACAATTAGATCCTATTTTTATTCAGACTTCAAATTCCTAAGTAATTCCAGTTGTAGCTGATGATTTAAAACTGACATCTGTACATCAATTCACTGAATATAAAGTGAGCTATATGTGTTTGGAGAGAACGCTGTACACCAGCTGAGATTAAGTGCAAATCTCCAATAATAAATTAAGATGAATGGAAATAATTAGGATAATTACTTCCCCACAAAATGTGAAGTAATGTTATGACTACTTGGATTTAGTCAAAGCTGTAACCCAAGTGCCTGGAAGAATGTCTTATCCAAAAGACCATGATAAATATTTTAAAGATTAAAACTATATAGCTGATTTGGGCAAATTGCTTCAATTACCTATTTAAGTTAATTATGTAAATTTGTATTTCTACTGGAAGTTTTATTTATAGAGAATTTAATCTCTTTTTAAACTTTTTACTATGAGATGATTTTAGACTTACAGAAGAACTGCAAAATAATTAAACTGCAGACTTTATTCAGATTTCACCAGTTTTTTCCCTAATGTCCTTTTCCTGTTCCAAGATCCAATCCAGGATCCCACAGAGCATTTTAGTGTCAGTCTTCTTAGTCTCCACCATCAACTTAGTATTTCCTTGACTTTCATGGCCTTGACACTTTGAAAAGTTATTTTGTAGGATGTTCTTCAATTGGGGAATCTCATTGTTTTCCATTAGATTGAGATTATGCATTATTGGGGAAAAAACATAGAAATGATGTTGTCTCCTCATTGCATCATATCAGGGAGTACATGACGTCAATATATCATATTATTAGTGATGTTAAATTACATCACTTGGTTGAGGTAATGTCTGCCAAGTTTCTTAACTGTACTATGAAGAATGGAAATAATTAGGATAATTACTTCCCCACAAAATGTGAAGTAATGTTATGTAATTAATAAATACTTGGGGGGAGATACTTTGAAACTATGCAAATATATTTCTGCTTAAACTTTTGCCCACTAATTTTAGTATCCATTCCTGTGGCAATTATTACTGTGGCATTCTAATGGTGATTTTTAATTTCCTTTTTTCTTTATACAGTTATTAATTGGAATTCTTCTATAAGGAAGACTTGTCACTTTTCTCTTATTTGTTTCTTTATTTATTTTATTATTTGGGCTATAATCAAATACTATCATTATTTATTTTATTGTTCAGCAAACCCCATTATCTGAGATGAAGAGCAAGTTTTTAAGACTGAATTTATCCATATAGAACACATTTCGATCAAAACTAGTATTTCTTTGTAACCCTATATGTTAGAGTATCTAGTATCTTAAGCAGTAGTTTCTTTAATCTTGTTAAGGTTTATTCACAATAAAGATTTCAACTTTAAATGAAAATTATACTTACTTGATTTTAAATTTCAATTACATTTATAAAACTATTAAACAGACATTAAACCATGAAAATTTAAAATTTTTTATGTGGACTTGTTTATATATTTATAAACCATGTATAATAGAGATGTCATTTAAAATAGATTTATATGCTGATTTATAAGAAATGGAATTGGTCTGTCTGGTTTTATGGAATTCTCCTAAAAACAAATAAACACATTACTTCTCTGTCATGTCTGTGAATTTTTTTGGTCTTATCTCCTACTTAAAAATGAATTTGTCTCATTCCTGGAAGTAAATTTAGCCATACAATTCTCCCATATAAAAGTCTAATTTCAATTGAGTTGAATATCATTAGTTAGAGTACGTGACTGATCAGACACATCTTCAACATAATATTTTATTTCATTCCTAAATCTGTGTAATTTTTAAAATTATTGTTAAAGTATTGGTTACATTTATAACAACATTGAAACAAAACTTTTAAAAGTAAAAATAACAAGAGTTTTCTGGTCAAAAATGGAACAGAGACATAAAATGATGAAAAGGGCCAAAACACTGTGATTTCTGAGCTACAAGATGGGAAGCTGGCATTGACTCCCATTAGTTTGGCTCTTATGAACTATCAGAAACAAAATGTTCTTCATGAAAGATGGAGAATAAAAGCCAGGATCATTGCTTAGAGCCAGTAGCTAGGATTGGTCTCTTGTTTATGAAAGAATACTGAAAAACCCTTGCCAACAGATTGGTGAAGCTATATAAGATAGCATGTTACAGGCCTATGGAAGTTGGAAGACACAGACAAAACCTCCAGACTATGTACTGAACACTGTAGCCAACAAGCAAAATTAGGTCATATGTACTATTTACAGTATCATGTTTGGCAGGAAGCCCAAATCACGATTATAAGATTCTAGACTATGGGCAGGAGGTCTAGGAAATGAACATAGCTGGGAATAGGAAGGAAAAGGAAGACATTTTTAAAAGTACCATTCAAAATAAAACTGTTTAAGATGCTCACAGAGATGAATTAAGGTATTGCACCCACAAAAAGAACAAAGAATTAGAAACAAACAAAAAATATAACAGACTGAAATAAAACAAATCTGGATATGAAATTAGCTAATTAGAAATTTTAGAAATGAAACATACTTTTTGTAATAAAACATCAGTAGACGGGATAAATTGTATATAATAAGGAATTCAATAACACAGAACAAAAAGGTAAAATTTATGAGAGTAGTTAAAAGATGTTATAGTTATCTATTACTATGTAACAAACCATCCCAAAACTTAGTGGCATAAAACACCCAGTTTACTATGCTCGTGGACTCTATGGTAAGGGATTCAGACAAGGCACAATGGGGATGGATTGTCTCTGCTGTATGATGCTTGAGGCCTCTGCTAGATAGAAAGGCTCA
Source organism: Choloepus didactylus (assembly GCF_015220235.1). Classification (NCBI taxonomy): domain Eukaryota; kingdom Metazoa; phylum Chordata; class Mammalia; order Pilosa; family Megalonychidae; genus Choloepus; species Choloepus didactylus. The sequence goes on from NC_051319.1 coordinate 85,169,027, forward strand.
AGGTTTGGGGGTGACATGATGATCTAGGATAGTATCATCTGGAGGTGACTTCGCTACCAAGATTAATGCTGGAAGTTAACCACAACACTCGCACCTCTCTTTGTGGCATGTGCTTCTTCACAGCATGGTGGCTGGGGTCCAAGAGCAAGCATCAACTTTTTTTAAATTCAATTTTATTGAGATATATTCACAAAACATGCAGTCATACAAAGCATACATTCAATCGTTCATAGTACCATAATATAGTTGTGCATTCATCACCAAAATTAATTTTTGAACATTTTCATTACCACACACACAAATAAGAATAAAAATTAAAGTGAAAAAGAAAAATTAAAGAAAAAAAGAACACTGAGTGCCTTTTTTTTTTTGCCCCCATTTTTCTACTCATCCATCCATTCACTGGACAAAAGGGAGTGTAGTCCATATAGCTTTCCCAATCACATTGTCACCCCTCATAAGCTACATTTTTATACAGTCAACTTCAAGATTCAAGGGTTCTGGGTTGTAGTTTGATAGTTTCAGGTATTTATTGCTAACTATTCCAATTGATTAGACCCTAAAAAGGGTTGTCTATATTGCAGAGAAGAGTGCCCACCAGAGTGACCTCTTGGTTCCTTTTGGAATCTCTCTGCCACTGAAGCTTATTTCATTTCCTTTCACATCCCCCTTTTGGTCAAGAAGATGTTCTCCATTCCACGACGCCGGGTATAGATTCCTCCCTGGGAGTCAAATTCCACGTTGCCAGGGAGATTTACTCCCCTGGGTGTCAGATCCCACGTAGGAGGGCAATGATTTCACCTGCCAAGTTTGCTTAGCTAGAGAGAGAGGGCCACATCTCAGCAACAAAGAGCCATTCAGGAGGACACTCTTAGGCACAATTATAGGCAGGCTAGCCTCTCCTTTGCAGCAACACTCTTCCCAAGGGTAAGTCCTGTGGTAGAGGGCTCAGCCCATCAAACCACCTGTCCCCTATGTCTGTGAGCACATGAGCAACCATCCAGGTGAGGAAGCACAACACCCCTGCATTCTCCACCAGCTCCTCAGGGGGGCTCTGCATATTTTTTTCATTGTTTTTTTTTTAATTAACTTTTTTTTAAATTAACTATTAACTATATAAAAAAATTTTTTAAAAACATTTCAAATAAACACGGGAGTAAGAAAAAGACAACTAACCTAAAATAACTACTTTACTTCCAACGTGTTCCTACTCTACCCCAAGAAAATAACCTAATATAGCAACATTTCTGTGAATTTGTTCCTACCATACCCACCAGAAATTAACAAACCATAGTCATTCCTGGGCACTCCCAGAACGTTAAATTTACCCATGATAGCTTATCTGTTGTTATTGAGTTATCGTTCCCCCTTCATTAATTGCTCTCTATTGCTAGTTTCCCTCCATTCTACATTATAAACCATTTATTTTACATTTTTCAATGTTCACATTAGTGGTAGCATATAATATTTCTCTTTTTGTGCCTGACTTATTTCATTCAGCATTATGTCTTCAAAGTTCATCCATGTAGTCGTATGTTTCATGACATTGTTCCTTCCTACTGCTGTGTGGTATTTCATCGTGTGTATATATATATATACCACATTTTATTTATCCCCTCATCTGTTGAAGGACATTTGGGTGTTTCCATCTCTTGCCAATTGTGAATAATGCTGCTATGAACATTGGCGAATCATCAACTTTTAACTATATTTTTTATTGGTCAAGCAGTTAGAGAGACCACATTCAAGGGGAGGAAACAGGCCCTATTTCTTGAAAAGAGGAGTGTCAAAGAATTTGGGGATGATGTTTTAAAACTGCCACAGAATACATGGAAGATAGATCGAAAAACTCTAACATAGGCCCATTAGAAGTTCCAGAAGATGAGAATGGAGGGAATGGCAGAGAAAAGATAATATTGGTTCTGGTTCTTGCCAAGATGGCAAATTAGTATGGATTTCACATATCCTACTCTAAGGTCAGTCGTGGAGGAACCATACAACAAAACAGTATGGAATCTCAGGAATAATGGAACAATCCTAAGAAACTCCTGGGGAGGTGTTAAGGCAAATTTCCCATCTTTGCCTTTGAACAATCAGTGTCTGCCTGCTCATTGGAAATCATTGGAAACAGTTTAGATTGCTGGTGCAGTTGTCAGCAAGAGTGAAAATCAATACAATTAAGGACTCTGTTTGGGTCAAGAATTGTATTAGATAGTTGGAGATGGACTAGTCTTGGGCTTTCACACCCCCTAACACTCTGACAAAAGCCCCTAACTGGTGAACTGTAATTTATGGTAACTCCTTCATAAAATGAAGTGAGTAGAAGGTAGCATCCTGACCCATAGAGTTGCTTGATGAGGGAGCTATCAAACAGCAGTGATTAACTGAGATTCCCTAGTACTAGGATTTCCATCCTAGAGCTCATCCTTTTCCCTGTCCTTGATTTTACCTTGGCTAACAAAGACTAGGTCTGACCGATGGCTCCTCCTCATATGCCTTACCAGGAAGAAGAGCTGATGACATTGACTCAACATAACAAGATATCTGAAAGTGCACCTACTTGAAAACCAAAATAAGAAACTATTACTGTTACTATCAGAAATCAAGATATCAGAACTGATGAACCAAGAATTAAAAATAAGCATGGTTTGTTATTTTTGTGTGTGTGTGTGGTATGGTGCTATGTTTTATTTGGAAATGTTTTTTTTTAATTTTTTGATAAAGTTAATTTTAAAATAAGCATACATAATAAAATTTAAAAAGAAGTAAGCTATATGAAACAAGAACTGTAATTAGTTTAAAAAGAATGAAGTGGAAATTTAAGCATTAAAATATAATTATTGGAGAACCTAAGATGGCGGCTAGGAGAGACAGGGCAAAAAAACACCTCCGTGAAAAATACTAGATAAAAGCCAGAAAGTGACCCAGAACACCAGTTCCAGCGATGCACCAGCTGGACAAGGTCTGCTAAATCCACAGGGACCGTGCATTTGGTGAAAACGGGAGTCTGCATTCTGAACCGAGTGAGTGAGCCTGCAGAATATCTGGCAGCCACACTGCAGCATGGGGAAACCATGGGTTGGCATTTGGAGTCAGACTAGGTCTTTTTTAAAAAACCCAAAAGTGGCTGCAGATATGGCAAAGAGAACCACACAGTGAAGCATGGCAGGAACGGGCTGTGCGAATGCCTCAATATCTGGTATGGAAGATAGCCTTTCGCATGCCCACTGCTAATTGTCTTGGAGCGAGGAAGGCAGAGATGAGCCAAAAGGGGAAAATAACCATGCCCCTTAGAGCCATCTTCCTGGCGGGCTGGGAACACTCCTGCTCAGCGCTGGCGCCACAGCCCAGAGCTGTGCCAAAAAAACCAGTGTGACAGGAAGTTTTTCCAGCAACACGCGCACACGCCATAATACTGGGCGTGGACAATAGCTTTTCATGCACCCACAGCTAACTGTCCCAAAGCTGGGAAGGTGGAGCTGTGTGAAAAGGAGGAAATTAACACGCCCCATACAGCCATCCTTACAGCAGGCTGGGAACGCATCTACATGGCCCAGTGGCCCAGAACTTCCCTTGAGGGACAGTGCACACTTGTGACGTAGCACAACCTTCCCTCAGCAGAGGCCCTAGAAGGGCATGGCTTGGAAGAGGGACCCACTCGGAAATCCCAGGGACCATACGCCAATACCAAGGACTTGTGGGTCAGCAGCAGAGACAATCTGTGGCAAGACTGAAATGAAGGTTTAGACTCTTGCAACAGCCTTAAATCTCTGAGAACACCTGGGAGGTTTGAGTATTAAAGCTGCCATCCCTCCCTAACTGGTCAGACACACGCCCCACATTCAGGGTGGACAGCACCAACAACACACCCAAACTTGGCGCACCAATTGGACCCCACAAGAATCAGACCCCCACACATCACAAAGGCAAAGTTGGGGAGAACTGACTTGAGGGGACTAGGTGACTTGTGGACGCCATCTGCTGGTTAGTTAGAGAAAGTGTATGCCACCAAGCTGTAGATCTGACAAATTAGAGATTAGTCTTTGAATAATCCTACATATCCTAAAAGAACCCTATCAAGTAAAGCAAATGCCAAGAGGCCAAAAACAGCAGAAAATTATAAAGCATATGAAAAAAACAGATGATATGGCTAACCCAAACTCAAACACCCCAATCAAAAGATCAGAGGAGACACAGTACTTGGAGCAATTAATCAAAGAACTAAAGACAAACAACAAGAGCATGGCACAGGCTATAAAGGATATGAAGAAGAGCATGGAACAGCATATAAAGGACATGAAGAAGACCCTAGAAGAGCATAAGGAAGAAATTGCAAGAGTAAATAAAAAAATAGATGTATTATGGAAATAAAAGAAACTGTTGACCAAATTAAAAAGATTCTGGATACTCATAGCACAATACTAGAGGAAGTGGAACAGCAAATCAGTGACCTCGAGGACCACAGAATGGAAAATGAAAGAACGAAAGAAAGAATGGGGAAAAAATCGAAATGGACCTCAGGGATATGATAGATAAAATAAGACATCCAAATATAAGACTCATTGGTGTCCCAGAAGGGGAAGAGAAGAGTAAAGGTCTAGAGAGAGTATTCAAAGAAATTGTTGGGAAAACTTCCCAAACCTTCTACACAATATAAATACACAAAGCATAAATGCCCAGCGAACTCCAAATAGAATAAATCCAAATAAACCCACTCCAAGACATATTCTGACCAGACTGTCAAATACTGAAGAGAAGGAGCAAGTTCTGAAAGCAGGAAGAGAAAAGCAATTCACCACATACAAAGGAGACAACATAAGACCAAGTAGTGACTACTTAGCAGCCACCATTGAGGTGAGAAGGCAGTGGCATGATGTATTTAAAGTTCTGAGAGAGAAAAATTTCCAACCGAGAATACTTTATCCAGCAAAACTCTCCTTCAAATTTGAGGGAGAGCTTAAATTTTTCACAGAGAAACAAATGCCGAGATATTTTGCTAATAAAAGACCTGTCCTACTTCAGATACCAAAGGGAGCCCTACAGACAGAGAAACAAAGAAAGGAGAGAGCGAGATATAGAGAAAGGTTCAGTACTAAAGAGATTCAATATTGGTTCATTAAAGGACAATAAGAGAGAGAGAAAAAAAACATATCTTATAAACATAAACCAAAGGATAGGATGGCTGATTCAAGAAATGCCTTCACAGTAATAACATTGAATGTAAATGGATTAAATTCCCCAATTAAAAGATACAGATTGGCAGAATGGATCAAAAAATATGAAACATCAATATGTAAAATGTAGGGGAACTAGCAATAGAGAGCAATTATGAAGGGGGAATAATAACCCAATAAGAACAGATAAGCTATCGTGGGTAAATTTAACATTCTGGGAATGCCCAAGAATGACTATGGTCTGTTAATTTCTGATGGGTATGGTAGGAACAAGTTCACAGAAATGTTGCTATGTTAGGTTATTTTCTTGGAGTAGAGTAGGAACATGATGGAAGTAAAGAAGTTATCTTAGGTTAGTTGTCTTTTTCTTACTCCCTTGTTATGGTTTGTTTGAAATATTTTTTTATTGTATGTTTTTAAAAAATTTTTTTTGATATAGTTGATTTAAAAAAAAAGAGTTAATTAAAAAAAATGAAAAAATATGCAGAGCCCCCTTGAGGAGCTGGTGGAGAATGAAGGGGTGTTGTGCTTCCCCACCTCGATGGTTGCTAATGTGCTCACAGACATAGGGGACAGGTGGTTTGATGCGCTGAGCCCTCTAACACAGGACTTGCCCTTGGGAAGACTGTTGTTGCAAAGGAGAGGCTAGGCCTCCCTATAATTGTGCCTAAGAGCCTCCTCCCGAATGCCTCTTTGTTGCTCAGATGTGGCCCTCTCTCTCTAGCTAAGCCAACTTGGCAGGTGATATCACTGCCCTCCCCCCATGTGGGATCTGACACCCAGGGAAATAAGCCTCCCTGGCAACGTGGAATATGACTCCCGGGGAGGAATGTAGACCTGGCATCGTGGGACGGAGAACATCTTCTTGACCAAAAGGGGGATGTGAAAGGAAATGAAATAAGCTTCAGTGACAGAGCGATTCCAAAAGGTACCAGGAAGTCACTCTGGTGGGCACTCTTCTGCACAACATAGACAACCCTTTTTAGGTTCTAATGAATTAGAATATCTAGCAGTAAATACCTGACACTATCAAACTACAACCCAGAACCCATGAATCTTGAAGACAATTGTATAAAATTGTAGCTTATGAGGGGTGACAATGTGATTGGGAAAGCCATATGGACCACACTCCACTTTGTCTAGTTTATGGATGGATGAGTAGAAAACTGGGGGAAAGAAAAAAAAAGGAAAAAAAAAAAAAGAGGCACCCAGTGTTCTTTTTTACTTTAATTGTTCTTTTTCACTTTAATTTTTATTCTTATTATTTGTGTGTGTGTGGTAATGAAATGTCAAAATTAATTTTGGTGATGAATGGTACTGTCAACAATTGAATGTATGCTTTGTTTTGTATGACTGCATGGTATGTGAATATATCTCAACAAAAATGAATTAAAATATAAATATATATAATTATTTAAATAAGGTATATAATAGATGGGATAATTAACAGAAAGAATAAAGTTGAATAATTAATTAGTGAGTCAGCGATCACATACAATACACAAAAAATAGGTACCCCAGAAGAAGAGAAAAATTAAAATGGAAAAATTTCTGAAGAAATAATGGAAACAATTATCCAAGAATTAAAGAATGATGAAAGAAGACCTCTGATTGAAAGGGATCTTAGAATATAAAAGAAGAGAGAAAAGAAAAGCCACATCTAGATGAATTGTGATGAAATTTAAGAATATCAATGATAAAGAGAAAGAGCATATTACATACAAAGAACAAGAATCAAACTGACCAAAGCCTTCTCATTGGCAACACTGGATGTAAGCAACATAGAACTGGTTATTGGAAAAGACTAACAAAATAGAAAAAAATCATCCAATATCTGTGTACCATTAACACCGAGGAGAATTACCAGACAATTTCAGTGCTAGGTGGCAAATATGGAGGCACTTTATAGCAGGTATGTTTTCAGAAATATATTATCTTTCTTCATGTGAAAGATATTGAAGAAAAATTGTCTTGAAATGATTGTGTTGTCACTTATCTGCCTTATGTTGGAGCACTTCTTGAAACAGACTTCACTTCTTTAAGGATTATAATCTTAGCTTTTTGGGATCAAAGGAAAATACCTTGAAAATATCACAGAGAAAAATTTAAGAAATAGATAAGGAAAATGAATGTGGACATGGGTCTTAAATTAGTAGTAACCACCAGAAGAATAAAAATAGAATGCAATATTTTCCAATCAGTAAAAGAAAATTTTAACTAGCCAACAAAAAATAAAGGAGATAAAAAAAATAAAAAAGAAGAAATTTTGAAATAAGATAGCAGAAATATGTGTTAAAATAATGGTAACCAAAATACACATAGATAAATTAAGCTCACACATCAAAAGTTAAGAGAATTTTGGTTTGTATTAAAAAACAAGGCCAAAGAATGGATTAAAAAATATGATCCATCTATGTGCTGTTTACAAGAGACCCATCTTAGACCCAAAGATACAACTAGGTTGAAAGTGAAAGGCTGGAAAAAGATACCCATGCAAGTAGTAATCAAAAGAAAGCTGAGGTAGCTATACTAATATCAGACAAAATAGATTTTAAATGCAAATATGTCACAAGAGATAAGGAAGGACACTATATAATAATAAAAGGGGCAATTCACCAAGAAGAAATAACAATCATAAATGTTTATGCACCCACTCAGGGTGCTCCAAAATACATGAGGCAAACACTGGCAAAACTGAAGGGAGCAAGAGACGTTCCTACAATAATAGTGGGAGACTTCAACACCCTACTCTCTTCAATAGATAGAACAACCAGACATAGGATCAATAAGGAAATAGAGAAACTAAACAATACAATAAATGAATTAGACCTAACAGACATATATAGATCATTGCACCCCAAAACATCAGGATATACATTCTTCTCAAGTGCTCATGGAACATTCTCCAGGACAGATCATATGCTGGGGCACAAAACAGGTCTTAATAATTTGAAAAAGACTGAAATTATTCAAAGCACTTTCTCTGATCATAATGGAATGAAGCTGGAAATCAATAACCACTAAACAACCAGAACTTTCACAAATATAATGGAGGTTAAACAATACACTCTTAAACAATCAGTGGGTCAAAAAAGAAATTGCAAGAGAAATCTGTAAAGATCTGGAAACAAATGAAAACGAGAATACAACATATCAAAACCTTTGGGATGCAGCGAAGGCAGTGCTGAGAGGGAAATTGAGAGCTCTAAACATCTACATTAAAAAGGAAGAAAGAGTTAAAACCAAAGACCTAACTGAACAACTGAAGAAACTGGAGAAAGAGCAGCAAACTAACCCTGACTCAAGAAGAAGAAAAGAAATAACAAAGATTAAAGCAGAAATAAATGAACTGGAGAACAATAACAACAAAAACAATAGAGAGATTCAATAAAACCAGAAGTTAGTTCTTTGAGAAAATCAACAGATTGACAAATCCTTAGCTAGACAGACAAAGTCAAAAAAGAGAAGATGCAAATAAATAAAATCATAAATGAGAAGGGGGACATTACCATGGACCCTGAAAAAATAAAACAAATCATAAGAGGATACTATGAACAACTATCTGCCAAAAGACTAGACAATTTTGATGAAATGGATAAGTCCTTAGAAACACACAACCTACCCTGAGTCAAGAAGAAATAGAAGACCTCAACAATCACAAGTAAAGAGATTCAATCAGTCATCAAAAACCTCCCTACATTTCAAGGACCTGCAACCTCGGTGTGGGATATAACTTGGAAGATCGGAGAGCAGGGACATGAATGGACATTTATGCACCAGTATATATAGCAGCAGTATTCACTATTTGCAATAGACGGAAGTGGCCTAAGAGTACATTGACTGATGAACAGAATGGTGAACTGTAGTGTAAGCATATAATAGAATATTGAGCAGTTACAAGAAGAAATGAAACTGTGAGACACACAACTAGGTGGACAGATCTTGAGTACATTTTGAGTGAAGCATGCCAGAACTAGAGGACAAACATTATAATGTCTCATTAATATGGACTAGCTATAATGTGTAAACTCTGAGAACTGAATCTTAGGGCACAGCTTATCAGGGGAACACTTATTGTAATGGTCCCTAGATTGTAAGCTCTTATAGCAGTCACATCTATTCCTGAGTTGTAATGGTTATCTCTAAATCCTGAAATGCTGAGTTCCTTGTGTATAACCTGGTCGGTCTCTGGAACTTTGGGTGTTTGTGTGACAAATGAGACTCGGAGCTAGAACTTGTCAGTATTACCCTGTAAGGCAATCGTTGAAAGAGCTAAAAAAGAATTCAGACTTTAATTAGAGATATGAACGAAGAGGATCTAGTTAGGACTAAGGCAAATCAGGCCCAAGGGTAAAGGACGATACTGCCTGGGTTTTTGTTGGTTGTTGTTTTGTTTTCTTTTGTTTTTATTATTAACAGATAATATTTTATTGTCTTTAAAGTGTTATTTTATTCTGTTCATTTATTTTTTACTCAATTTTATTGAGATATATTCACATACCATACAATCATCCAAAGTGTACAATCAATTGTTCACAATACCATCGTAGAGTTGTGCATTCATCACCTCAATCTATTTTTTGAACATTTTCCTTGAAGCAGAAAAAGTGAAAATAAGAATAAAAAGTAAAAGTAAAGAAGAACACCCAAATCATCCCCCTGCTCCCACCCTATTTTTTTTCTTTTTTTTTTAATCTTCATTTTATTGAGATATATTCACATACCACGCAGTCATACAAAACAAATCGTACTTTCGATTGTTTACAATACCATTACATAGTGGTACATTCATCACCCAAATCAATCCCTGACACCTTCATTAGCACACACACAAAAATAACAAGAATAATAATTAGAGTGAAAAAGAGCAATTGAAGTAAAAAAGAACACTGGGTACCTTTGTCTGTTTGTTTCCTTCCCCTATTTTTCTACTCATCCATCCATAAACTAGACAAAGTGGAGTGTGGTCCTTATGGCTTTCCCAATCCCATTGTCACCCCTCATAAGCTACATTTTTATACAACTGTCTTCGAGATTCATGGGTTCTGGGTTGTAGTTTGATAGTTTCAGGTATCCACCACCAGCTACCCCAATTCTTTAGAACCTAAAAAGGGTTCTCTAAAGTGTGCATAAGAGTGCCCACCAGAGTGACCTCTCGGCTCGTTTTGGAATCTCTCTGCCACTGAAGCTTATTTCATTTCCTTTCACATCCCCCTTTTGGTCAAGAAGATGTTCTCCGTCCCACGATGCCACGTCTACATTCCTCCCCGGGAGTCATATTCCACGTTGCCAGGGAGATTCACTGCCCTGGGTGTCTGATCCCATGTAGGGGGGAGGGCAGTGATTTCACCTTTCAAGTTGGCTTAGCCAGAGAGAGAGGGCCACATCTGAGCAACAAAGAGGCATTCGGGAGGAGGCTCTTAGGCACAACCATAGGGAGGCCGAGCCTCTCCTTTGAAGCAACCGTCTTCCCAAGGGTAAAACTTATGGTAGAGGGCTCAACCCATCAAACCACCAGTCCCCTATATCTGTGGTCATCTTAGCAACCATCGAGGTGGGGTAGGCGAATACCCCTGCATTCTCCACAGGCTCCTCAAGGGGGCACTACATCTTTTTTTTTCCTTGTTTTTCCTTTTTTTTTTTTAACTTTCCCTTCTTCTTTAAATCAACTGTATGAAAAAAAAGTTAAAAAGAAAACAAACATACAATAAAAGAACATTTCAAAGACACCATAACAAGGGAGTAAGACAAAGACAACTAACCTAAGATAACTGCTTAACTTCCAACATGTTCCTACTTTACCCCAAGAATGTTACATAATGTAGCAACATTTCTGTGAACTTGTTCCTACTATATCCATCAGAAATTAACAGACCATAGTCATTCCTGGGCATCCCCAGAACGTTAAATAGCTTATCTGTTTTTCTTGGATGATTGTTCCCCCTTCCTTAATTGCTCTCTATTGCTAGTTCCCCCACATTCTACATTATAAACCGTTTGTTTTACATTTTAAAAAGTTCAAATTAGTGGTAGCATATAATATTTCTCTTTTTGTGTCTGGCTTATTTCGCTCAGCATTATGTCTTCAAGGTTCATCCATGTTGTCATATGTTTCACGAGATCGTTCCTTCTTACTGCCGCGTAGTATTCCATTGTGTGTATATACCACATTTTATTTATCCACTCATCTGTTGAAGGACATTTGGGTTGTTTCCATCTCTTGGCAATTGTGAATAATGCTGCTATGAACATTGGCGTGCAGATATCTGTTCGTGTCACTGCTTTCCGATCTTCCGGGTATATACCAAGAAGTGCAATCGCTGGATCGAATGGTAACTCTATATCTAGTTTTCTAAGGAACTGCCAGACTGACTTCCAGAGTGGCTGAACCATTATACAGTCCCACCAACAATGAATAAGAGTTCCAATTTCTCCACATCCCCTCCAGCATTTGTAGTTTCCTGTTTGTTTAATGGCAGCCATTCTAACCGGTGTTAGATGGTATCTCATTGTGGTCTTAATTTGCATCTCTGTAATAGCTAGTGAAGCTGAACATTTTTTCATGTGTTTCTTGGCCATTTGTATTTCCTCTTCAGAGAACTGTCTTTTCATATCTTTTGCCCATTTTATAATTGGGCTGTCTGTACTACTGTCATTGAGTTGTAGGATTTCTTTATATATGCAAGATATCAGTCTTTTGTCAGATACATGGTTTCCAAAAATTTTTTCCCATTGAGTTGGCTGCCTCTTTACCTTTTTGAGAAATTCCTTTGAGGTGCAGAAACTTCTAAGCTTGAGGAGTTCCCATTTATCTATTTTCTCTTTTGTTGCTTGTGCTTTGGGTGTAAAGTCTAGGAAGTGGCCGCCTAATACAAGCTCTTGAAGATGTTTTCCTACATTATCTTCTAGGAGTTTTATGGTACTTTCTTTTATATTGAGATCTTTGGTCCATTTTGAGTTAATTTTTGTGTAGGGGGTGAGGTAGGAGTCCTCTTTCATTCTTTTGGATATGGATATCCAACTCTCCCAGCCCCATTTGTTGAAAAGACCATTATGACTCAGTTCAGTGACTTTGGGAGCCTTATCAAAGATCAGTCGGCCATAGATCTGAGGGTCTATCTCTGAATTCTCAATTCGATTCCATTGATCTATATGTCTATCTTTGTGCCAGTACCATGCTGTTTTGGCAACTGTGGCTTTATAATAAGCTTCAAAGTCAGGGAGTGTAAGTCCTCCCACTTCGTTTTTCTTTTTTAGAGTGTCTTTAGCAATTCGAGGCATCTTCCCTTTCCAAATAAATTTGATAACTAGCTTTTCCAAGTCTGCAAAGTAGGTTGTTGGAATTTTGATTGGGATTGCATTGAATCTGTAGATGAGTTTGGGTAGAATTGACACCTTAATGACATTTAGTCTTCCTATCCATGAACATGGAATATTTTTCCATCTTTTAAGGTCCCCTTCTATTTCTTTTAGTAGAGTTGTGTAGTTTTCTTTGTATAGGTCTTTTACATCTTTGGTTAAGTTTATTCCTAGGTACTTGATTTTTTCAGTTGCTATTGAAAATGGTATCTTTTTCTTGAGTGTCTCTTCAGTTTGTTCATTTCTAGCATATAGAAACATTACTGACTTATGTGCATTAATCTTGTATCCCGCTACTTTGCTAAATTTATTAGCTCTAGTAGCTGTATCATCAATTTCCCAGGGTTTTCTAGATATAAGATCATATCATGAGGAGGCGGGGCAAGATGGCAGACTGGTGAGCTGTATGTTTTAGTTACTCCTCCAGGAAAGTAGGTAAAAAGCCAGGAACTGCGTGGACTGGACACCACAGAGCAATCTGTCTTTGGGCATACTTCATACAACACTCATGAAAACGTGGAACTGCTGAGATCAGCGAAATCTGTAAGTTTTTGCGGCCAGGGGACCCGCGCCCCTCCCTGCCAGGCTCAGTCCCGGGGGAGGAGGGGCTGTCAGCTCCGGGAAGGAGAAGGGAGAATTGCAGTGGCTGCTCTTATCGGAAACTCATTCTACTGATTCAAACTCCAACCATAGATAGACTGAGACCAGACACCAGAGACTCTGAGAGCAGCCAGCCCAGCAGAGAGGAGACAGGCATAGAAAAAAACAACACGAAAAACTCCAAAATAAAAGCAGAGGATTTTTGGAGTTCTGGTGAACACAGAAAGGGGAAGGGTGGAGATCAGGCCTTGAGGCGCATATGCAAATCCCGAAGCAAAGCTGATCTCTCTGCCCTGTGCACCTTTCCTTAATGGCCCTGGTTGCTTTGTCTATTAGCATTTCAATAACCCATTAGATCTCTGAGGAGGGCCGTTTTTTTTTTTTTTTTTTAAATCCTTTTTGCTTTTTCTAAAACAATTACTCTAAGAAGCTCAATACAGAAAGCTTCAAAGAATTGAAATTTGGGCACGTTAAGTCAAGAGCAGAACTAAGAGAGCTCTGAGACAAAAGGCAATAATCCAGTGGCTGAGAAAATTCACTAAACAACACAACTTCCCAAGAAAAGGGGGGTGTCCGCTCACAGCCACCATCCTGGTGGACAGGAAACACTCCTGCCCATCGCCAGCCCCATAGCCCAGAGCTGCCCCAGACAACCCAGTGTGACGGAAGTGCTTCAAATAACAGGCACACACCACAAAACTGGGCGTGGACATTAGCCTTCCCTGCAACCTCAGCTGAATGTCCCAGAGCTGGGAAGGGGGAGCAGTGTGAATTAACAGAGCCCCATTCAGCCATCATTTGAGCAGACTGGGAGCCTCCCAACACAGCCCAGCAGCCCAGAACTGCCCTGGGGGGACGGCACTCACCTGTGACATAGCACAGTCATCCCTCAACAGAGGACCCGGGGTGCACAGCCTGGAAGAGGGGCCCACTTGCACGTCTCAGGAACCATACGCCAATACCAAAGACTTGTGGGTCAGTGGCAGAGACAAACTGTGGCAGGACTGAACTGAAGGATTAGACTATTGCAGCAGCTTTAAAACTCTAGGATCATCAGGGAGATTTGATTGTTAGGGCCACCCCCCCTCCCTGACTGCCCAGAAACACGCCCCACATATAGGGCAGGCAACACCAACTACACACGCAAGCTTGGTACACCAATTGGGCCCCACAAGACTCACTCCCTCACTCACCAAAAAGGCTAAGCAGGGGAGATCTGGCTTGTGGAGAACAGGTGGCTCGTGGACGCCACCTGCTGGTTAGTTAGAGAAAGTGTACTCCACGAAGCTGTAGATCTGATAAATTAGAGATAAGGACTTCAACTGGTCTACAAACCCTAAAAGAACCCTATCAAGTTCAGCAAATGCCACGAGGCCAAAAACAACAGAAAATTATAAAGCATATGAAAAAACCAGACGATATGGATAACCCAAGCCCAAGCACCCAAATCAAAAGACCAGAAGAGACACAGCACCTAGAGCAGCTACTCAAAGAACTAAAGATGAACAATGAGACCATAGTACAGGATATGAAGGAAATCAAGAAGACCCTAGAAGAGCATAAAGAAGACATTGCAAGACTAAATAAAAAAATGGATGATCTTATGGAAATTAAAGAAACTGTTGACCAAATTAAAAAGATTCTGGACACTCATAGTACAAGACTAGAGGAAGTTGAACAACGAATCAGTGACCTGGAAGATGACAGAATGGAAAATGAAAGCATAAAAGAAAGAATGGGGAAAAAAATTGAAAAACTCGAAATGGACCTCAGGGATATGATAGATAATATGAAACGTCCAAATATAAGACTCATTGGTGTCCCAGAAGGGGAAGAAAAGGGTAAAGGTCTAGGAAGAGTATTCAAAGAAATTGTTGGGGAAAACTTCCCAAATCTTCTAAACAACATAAATACACAAATCATAAATGCTCAGCGAACTCCAAATAGAATAAATCCAAAAAAACCCACTCCGAGACATATACTGATCACACTGTCAAACATAGAAGAGAAGGAGCAAGTTCTGAAAGCAGCAAGAGAAAAGCAATTCACCACATACAAAGGAAACAGCATAAGACTAAGTAGTGACTATTCAGCAGCCACCATGGAGGCAAGAAGGCAGTGGCACGATATATTTAAAATTCTGAGTGAGAGGAATTTCCAGCCAAGAATACTTTATCCAGCAAAGCTCTCCTTCAAATTTGAGGGAGAGCTTAAATTTTTCACAGACAAACAAATGCTGAGAGAATTTGCTAACAAGAGACCTGCCCTACTGGAGATACTAAAGGGAGCCCTACAGACAGAGAAACAAAGACAGGACAGAGAGACCTGGAGAAAGGTTCAGTACTAAAGAGATTCGGTATGGGTACAATAAAGGATATTAATAGAGAGAGGGAAAAATATGGCAAACATAATCCAAAGGATAAGATGGCCGATTCAAGAAATGCCTTCACGGTTTTAACGTTGAATGAAAATGGATTAAACTCCCCAATTAAAAGATATAGATTCGCAGAATGGATCAAAAAAAATGAACCATCAATATGTTGCATAAAGAGACTCATCTTAGACACAGGGACACAAAGAAACTGAAAGTGAAAGGATGGAAAAAAATATTTCATGCAAGCTACAGCCAAAAGAAAGCAGGTGTAGCAATATTAATCTCAGATAAAATAGACTTCAAATGCAGGGATGTTTTGAGAGACAAAGAAGGCCACTACATACTAATAAAAGGGGCAATTCAGCAAGAAGAAATAACAATCGTAAATGTCTATGCACCCAATCAAGGTGCCACAAAATACATGAGAGAAACATTGGCAAAACTAAAGGAAGCAATTGATGTTTCCACAATAATTGTGGGAGACTTCAACACATCACTCTCTCCTATAGATAGATCAACCAGACAGAAGACCAATAAGGAAATTGAAAACCTAAACAATCTGATAAATGAATTAGATTTAACAGACATCTACAGGACATTACATCCCAAATCACCAGGATACACATACTTTTCTAGTGCTCACGGAACTTTCTCCAGAATAGATCATATGCTGGGACATAAAACAAGCCTCAATAAATTTAAAAAGATTGAAATTATTCAAAGCACATTCTCTGACCACAATGGAATACAATTAGAAGTCAATAACCATCAGAGACTTAGAAAATTCACAAATACCTGGAGGTTAAACAACACACTCCTAAACAATCAGTGGGTTAAAGAAGAAATAGCAAGAGAAATTGCTAAATATATAGAGACGAATGAAAATGAGAACACAACATACCAAAACCTATGGGATGCAGCAAAAGCAGTGCTAAGGGGGAAATTTATAGCACTAAATGCATATATTAAAAAGGAAGAAAGAGCCAAAATCAAAGAACTAATGGATCAACTGAAGAAGCTAGAAAATGAACAGCAAACCAATCCTAAACCAAGTACAAGAAAAGAAATAACAAGGATTAAAGCAGAAATAAATGACATAGAGAACAAAAAAACAACAGAAAGGATAAATATCACCAAAAGTTGGTTTTTTGAGAAGATCAACAAGATTGACAAGCCCCTAGCTAGACTGACAAAATCAAAAAGAGAGAAGACCCATATAAACAAAATAATGAATGAAAAAGGTGACATAACTGCAGATCCTGAAGAAATTAAAAAAATTATAAGAGGATATTATGAACAACTGTATGGCAACAAACTGGATAATGTAGAAGAAATGGACAATTTCCTGGAAACATATGAACAACCTAGACTGACCAGAGAAGAAATAGAAGACCTCAACCAACCCATCACAAGCAAAGAGATCCAATCAGTCATCAAAAATCTTCCCACAAATAAATGCCCAGGACCAGATGGCTACACAGGGGAATTCTACCAAACTTTCCAGAAAGAACTGACACCAATCTTACTCAAACTCTTTCAAAACATTGAAAAAAATGGAACACTACCTAACTCATTTTATGAAGCTAACATCAATCTAATACCAAAACCAGGCAAAGATGCTACAAAAAAGGAAAACTACCGGCCAATCTCCCTAATGAATATAGATGCAAAAATCCTCAACAAAATACTTGCAAATTGAATCCAAAGACACATTAAAAAAATCATACACCATGACCAAGTGGGGTTCATTCCAGGCATGCAAGGATGGTTCAACATAAGAAAAACAATGTATTACAACACATTAAAAACTCGAAAGGGAAAAATCAATTGATCATCTCAATAGATGCTGAAAAAGCATTTGACAAAATCCAACATCCCTTTTTGATAAAAACACTTCAAAAGGTAGGAATTGAAGGAAACTTCCTCAACATGATAAAGAGCATATATGAAAAACCCATAGCCAGCATAGTACTCAATGGTGAGAGACTGAAAGCCTTCCCTCTAAGATCAGGAACAAGACAAGGATGCCCGCTGTCACCACTGTTATTCAACATTGTGCTGGAAGTGCTAGCCAGGGCAATCCGGCAAGACAAAGAAATAAAAGGCATCCAAATTGGAAAAGAAGAAGTAAAACTGTCATTGTTTGCAGATGATATGATCTTATATCTAGAAAACCCTGAGAAATCAACGATACACCTACTAGAGCTAATAAACAAATTTAGCAAAGTAGCGGGATACAAGATTAATGCACATAAGTCAGTAATGTTTCTATATGCTAGAAATGAACAAACTGAAGAGACACTCAAGAAAAAGATACCATTTTCAATAGCAACTAAAAAAATCAAGTACCTAGGAATAAACTTAACCAAAGATGTAAAAGACCTATACAAAGAAAACTACATAACTCTACTAAAAGAAATAGAAGGGGACCTTAAAAGATGGAAAAATATTCCATGTTCATGGATAGGAAGGCTAAATGTCATTAAGATGTCAATTCTACCCAAACTCATCTACAGATTCAATGCAATCCCAATCAAAATTCCAACAACCTACTTTGCAGACTTGGAAAAGCTAGTTATCAAATTTATTTGGAAAGGGAAGATGCCTCGAATTGCTAAAGACACTCTAAAAAAGAAAAACGAAGTGGGAGGACTTACACTCCCTGACTTTGAAGCTTATTATAAAGCCACAGTTGCCAAAACAGCATGGTACTGGCACAAAGATAGACATATAGATCAATGGAATCGAATTGAGAATTCAGAGATAGACCCTCAGATCTATGGCCGACTGATCTTTGATAAGGCCCCCAAAGTCACCGAACTGAGCCATAATGGTCTTTTCAACAAATGGGGCTGGGAGAGTTGGATATCCATATCCAAAAGAATGAAAGAGGACCCCTACCTCACCCCCTACACAAAAATTAACTCAAAATGGACCAAAGATCTCAATATAAAAGAAAGTACCATAAAACTCCTAGAAGATAATGTAGGAAAACATCTTCAAGACCTTGTATTAGGAGGCCACTTCCTAGACTTTACACCCAAAGCACAAGCAACAAAAGAGAAAATAGATAAATGGGAACTCCTCAAGCTTAGAAGTTTCTGCACCTCAAAGGAATTTCTCAAAAAGGTAAAGAGGCAGCCAAATCAATGGGAAAAAATTTTTGGAAACCATGTATCTGACAAAAGACTGATATCTTGCATATACAAAGAAATCCTACAACTCAATGACAATAGTACAGACAGCCCAATTATAAAATGGGCAAAAGATATGAAAAGACAGTTCTCTGAAGAGGAAATACAAATGGCCAAGAAACACATGAAAAAATGTTCAGCTTCACTAGCTATTACAGAGATGCAAATTAAGACCACAATGAGATACCATCTAACACCGGTTAGAATGGCTGCCATTAAACAAACAGGAAATCAGAAATGCTGGAGGGGATGTGGAGAAATTGGAACTCTTATTCATTGTTGGTGGGACTGTATAATGGTTCAGCCACTCTGGAAGTCAGTCTGGCAGTTCCTTAGAAAACTAGATATAGAGCTACCTACCATTCGATCCAGCGATTGCACTTCTCGGTATATACCCGGAAGATCGGAAAGCAGTGACACGAACAGATATCTGCACGCCAATGTTCATAGCAGCATTATTCACAATTGCCAAGAGAAGGAAACAACCCAAATGTCCTTCAACAGATGAGTGGATAAATAAAATGTGGTATATACACACGATGGAATACTACGCGGCAGTAAGAAGGAACGATCTGGTGAAACATATGACAACATGGATGAACCTTGAAGACATAATGCTGAGCGAAATAAGCCAGGCACAAAAAGAGAAATATTATATGCTACCACTAATGTGAACTTTGAAAAATGTAAAACAAATGGTTTATA
The DNA here is from genome assembly GCF_015220235.1 of Choloepus didactylus. Classification (NCBI taxonomy): domain Eukaryota; kingdom Metazoa; phylum Chordata; class Mammalia; order Pilosa; family Megalonychidae; genus Choloepus; species Choloepus didactylus. Next base: position 85,188,433 of record NC_051319.1, read on the forward strand.
ATGTAGAATGTAGGGGAACTAGCAGTAGAGAGCAATTAAGGAAGGGGGAACAATAATCCAAGAAGAACAGATAAGCTATTTAACGTTCTGGGGATGCCCAGAAATGACTATGGTCTGTTAATTTCTGATGGATGTAGTAGGAACAAGTTCACTGAAATGTTGCTATATTATGTAACTTTCTTGGGGTAAAGTAGGAACATGTTGGAAGTTAAGCAGTTATCTTACGTTAGTTGTCTTTTTCTTACTCCCTTGTTATGGTCTCTTTGAAATGTTCTTTTATTGTATGTTTGTTTTCTTTTTAACTTTTTTTTTCATACAGTTGATTTAAAAAAGAAGGGAAAGTTAAAAAAAAAAAAAAGAAAAAAGACAAACAAGGAAAAAAAAAAAAAAGATGTAGTGCCCCCTTGAGGAGCCTGTGGAGAATGCAGGGGTATTCGCCTACCCCACCTCCATGGTTGCTAACATGACCACAGACATAGGGGACTGGTGGTTTGATGGGTTGAGCCCTCTACCATAAGTTTTACCCTTGGGAAGACGGTTGCTGCAAAGGAGAGGCTAGGCCTCCCTGTATTTGTGCCTAAGAGTCTCCTCCTGAATGCCTCTTTGTTGCTCAGATGTGGCCCTCTCTCTCTGGCTAAGCCAACTTGAAAGGTGAAATCACTGCCCTCCCCCCTACGTGGGATCAGACACCCAGGGAAGTGAATCTCCCTGGCAACGTGGAATATGACTCCCGGGGAGGAATGTAGACCCGGCATCGTGGGATGGAGAACATCTTCTTGACCAAAAGGGGGATGTGAAAGGAAATGAAATAAGCTTCAGTGGCAGAGAGATTCCAAAACGAGCCGAGAGATCACTCTGGTGGGCACTCTTACGCACACTTTAGACAACCTTTTTTAGGTTCTAAAGAATTGGGGTAGCTGGTGGTGGATACCTGAAACTATTAAACTACAACCCAGAACCCATGAATCTCGAAGACAGTTGTATAAAAATGTAGCTTATGAGGGGTGACAGTGGGATTGGGAATGCCATAAGGACCAAACTCCACTTTGTCTAGTTTATGGATGGATGTGTAGAAAAGTAGGGGAAGCAAACAAACAGACAAAGGTACCCAGTGTTCTTCTTTACTTCAATTGCTCTTTTTCACTCTAATTATTATTCTTGTTATTTTTGTGTGTGTGCTAATGAAGGTGTCAGGGATTGATTTAGGTGATGAATGTACAACTATGTAATGGTACTGTAAACAATCGAAAGTACAATTTGTTTTGTATGACTGCGTGGTATGTGAATATATCTTAATAAAATGATGATTAAAAAAAAAAAAAAAAGATCATATCATCTGCAAACAATGACAGTTTTACTTCTTCTTTTCCAATTTGGATGCCTTTTATTTCTTTGTCTTGCCAGATTGCCCTGGCTAGCACTTCCAGCACGATGTTGAATAACAGCGGTGACAGCGGGCATCCTTGTCTTGTTCCTGATCTTAGAGGGAAGGCTTTCAGTCTCTCACCATTGAGTACTATGCTGGCTGTGGGTTTTTCATATATGCTCTTTATCATGTTGAGGAACTTTCCTTCAATTCCTACCTTTTGAAGTGTTTTTATCAAAAACGGATGTTGGATTTTGTCAAATGCTTTTTCAGCATCTATTGAGATGATCAATTGATTTTTCCCTTTTGACTTGTTAATGTGTTGTAATACATTGATTGATTTTCTTATGTTGAACCATCCTTGCATGCCTGGAATGAACCCCACTTGGTCATGGTGTATCATTTTTTTAATGTGTCTTTGGATTCGATTTGCAAGTATGTTGTTGAGGATTTTTGCATCTATATTCATTAGGGAGATTGGCCGGTAGTTTTCCTTTTTTGTAGCATCTTTGCGTGGTTTTGGTATTAGATTGATGTTAGCTTCATAAAATGAGTTAGGTAGTGTTCCATTTTCTTCCATGTTTTGAAAGAGTTTGAGTAAGATTGTTGTCAGTTCTTTCTGGAAAGTTTGGTAGAATTCCCCTGTGAAGCCATCTGGCCCTGGGCATTTATTTGTGGGAAGATTTTTGATGACTGATTGGATCTCTTTGCTTGTGATGGGTTGGTTGAGGTCTTCTATTTCTTCTCTGGTCAGTCTAGGTTGTTCATATGTTTCCAGGAAATTGTCCATTTCTTCTACATTATCCAGTTTGTTGCCATACAGTTGTTCATAATATCCTCTTATAATTTTTTTAATTTCTTCAGGATCTGCAGTTATGTCACCTTTTTCATTCATTATTTTGTTTATATGGGTCTTCTCTCTTTTTGATTTTGTCAGTCTAGCTAGGGGCTTGTCAATCTTGTTGATCTTCTCAAAGAACCAACTTTTGGTGATATTTATCCTCTCTATTGTTTTTTTGTTCTCTATGTCATTTATTTCTGCTTTAATCCTTGTTGTTTCTTTTCTTCTACTTGGTTTAGGATTGGTTTGCTGTTCATTTTCTAGCTTCTTCAGTTGATCCATTAGTTCTTTGATTTTGGCTCTTTCTTCCTTTTTAATATATGCGTTTAGTGCTATAAATTTCCCCCTTAGCACTGCTTTTGCTGCATCCCATAGGTTTTGGTATGTTGTGTTCTCATTTTTATTCGTCTCTATATATTTAGCAATTTCTCTTGCTATTTCTTCTTTAACCCACTGATTGTTTAGGAGTGTGTTGTTTAACCTCCAGGTATTTGTGAATTTTCTAAGTCTCTGATGGTTATTGACTTCTAATTGTATTCCATTGTGGTCAGAGAATGTGCTTTGAATAATTTCAATCTTTTTAAATTTATTAAGGCTTGTTTTATGTCCCAGCATATGATCTATTCTGGAGAAAGTTCCGTGAGCACTAGAAAAGTATGTGTATCCTGGTGATTTGGGATGTAATGTCCTGTATATGTCTGTTAAATCTAATTCATTTATCAGATTGTTTAGGTTTTCAGTTTCCTTATTGGTCTTCTGTCTGGTTGATCTATCTATAGGAGGGAGTGATGTGTTGAAGTCTCCCACAATTATTGTGGAAACATCAATTGCTTCCTTTAGTTTTGCCAGTGTTTCTCTCATGTATTTTGTGGCACCTTGATTGGGTGCATAGACATTTATGATTGTTATTTCTTCTTGTTGAATGGCCCCTTTTATTAGTGTGTAGTGGCCTTCTTTGTCTCTCAAAACATCCCTGCATTTAAAGTCTATTTTATCTGAGATTAATATTGCTACACCTGCTTTCTTTTGGCTGTAGCTTGCATGAAATATTTTTTTCCATCCTTTCACTTTCAGTTTCTTTGTGTCCCTGTGTCTAAGATGAGTCTCTTGTATGCAACATATTGATGGTTCATTTTTTTTGATCCATTCTGCGAATCTATATCTTTTAATTGGGGAGTTTAATCCATTTACATTCAACGTTATAACCGTGAAGGCATTTCTTGAACCAGCCATCTTATCCTTTGGTTTATGTTTGTCATATTTTTCCCCTCTGTCTATTAATATCCTTTATTGTACCCATACCGAATCTCTTTATTACTGAACCTTTCTCCAAGTCTCTCTGTCCTTTCTTTGTTTCTCTGTCTGTAGGGCTCCCTTTAGTATCTCCAGTAGGGCATGTCTCTTGTTAGCAAATTCTCTCAGCATTTCTTTGTCTGTGAAAAATTTAAGCTCTCCCTCAAATTTGAAGGAGAGCTTTGCTGGATAAAGTATTCTTGGCTGGAAATTTTTCTCACTCAGAATTTTAAATATATCGTGCCACTGCCTTCTTGCCTCCATGGTGGCTGCTGAGTAGTCACTACTTAGTCTTATGCTGTTTCCTTTGTATGTGGTGAATTGCTTTTCTCTTGCTGCTTTCAGAAGTTGCTCCTTCTCTTCTTGTTTGACAGTGTGATCAGTATATGTCTTGGAGTGGGTTTATTTGGATTTATTCTATTTGGAGTTCGCTGAGCATTTATGATTTGTGTATTTATGTTGTTTAGAAGATTTGGGAAGTTTTCCCCAACAATTTCTTTGAATACTCTTCCTAGACCTTTACCCTTTTCTTCCCCTTCTGGGACACCAATGAGTCTTATATTCGTACGTTTCATATTATCTATCATATCCCTGAGGTCCATTTCGATTTTTTCAATTTTTTTCCCCATTCTTTCTTTTATGCTTTCATTTTCCATTCTGTCATCTTCCAGGTCACTTATTCATTGTTCAACTTCCTCTAGTCTTGTACTATGAGTGTCCAGAATCTTTTTAATTTGGTCAACAGTTTCTTTAATTTCCATAAGATCATCCATGTTTTTTATTTAGTCTTGCAATGTCTTCTTTATGCTCTTCTAGGGTCTTCTTGATTTCCTTTGTGTCCCGTACTATGGTCTCATTGTTCATCTTTAGTTCTTTGAGTAGCTGCTCTAGGTGCTGTGTCTCTTCTGATCTTTTGTTTTGGGTGCTTGGGCTTGGGTTATCCATATCGTCTGGTTTTTCATATGCTTTATAATTTTCTGTTGTTTTTGGCCTCGTGGCATTTGCTGAACTTGATAGGGTTCTTTTAGGATTTGTAGACCAATTGAAGTCCTTATCTCTAATTTATCAGATCTACAGCTTCGTGGAGTACACTTTCTCTAACTAACCAGCAGGTGGCATCCACGAGCCACCTGTTCTCCACAAGCCAGTTCTCCCCTGCTTAGCCTTTTTGGTGAGTGGGGGAGTGAGTCTTGTGGGGTCCAATTGGTGTACCAAGCTTGCGTGTGTAGTTGGTGTTGCCTGCCCTGTTTGTGGGGCGTGTTTCTGGGCAGTCAGGGAGGGGGGAGGTGGCCCTAACAATCAAATCTCCCTGGTGATCCTAGAGTTTTAAAGCTGCTGCAATAGTGTAATCCTTCAGTTCAGTCCTGCCACAGTTTGTCTCTGCCACTGACCCACAAGTCCTTGGTATTGGAGTATGGCTCCTGAGACTTGCAAGTGGGCCCCTCTTCCAGGCCGTGCACCCCGGGTCCTCTGTTGAGGGATGACTGTGCTATGTCACAGGTGAGTGCCATCCCCCCAGGGCAGTTCTGGGCTGCTGGGCTGTGTAGGGAGGCTCCCAGTCTGCTGAAATGATGGCTGAATGGGGCTTTGTTAATTCACACTGCTCCACCTTCCCAACTCTGGGACAATCAGCTGAGGTTGCAGGGAAGGCTAATGTCCACGCCCAGTTTTGTGGTGTGTGCCTGTTATTTGAAGCACTTCCATCACACTGGGTTGTCTGGGGCAGCTCTGGGCTATGGGGCTGGCGATGGGCAGGAGTGTTTCCTGTCCACCAGGATGATGGCTGTGAGCGGACACCCCCCTTTTCTTGGGAAGTTGTGGTGTTTAGTGAATTTTCTCAGCCACTGGATTATTGCCTTTTGTCTCAGAGCTCTCTTACTTCTGCTCTTGACTTGACCTGCCCAAATTGCAAGTCTTTGAAGCTTTCTGTATTGGGCTTCTTAGAGTAATTGTTTTAGAAAAAGAAAAAAGGATTAAAAAAAATAAAAGGGCCCTCCTCAGAGATCTAATGGGTTATTGAAATGCTAAGAGACAAAGCAACCAGGGCCATTAAGGAAAGGTCCACAGGGCAGAGAGATCAGCTTTTCTTCGGGATTTGCATATGCGCCTCAGGGCCTGAGCTCTGCCCTTCCCCTTTCTATGTTCACCAGAACTCCAAAAATCCTCCGCTTTTATTTTGGAGTTTTTCGTGTTGTTTTTTTTTCTATGCCTGTCTCCTCTCTGCTGGGCTGGCTGCTCTCAGATTCTCTGGTGTCTGATCTCAGTCTATCTATGGTTGGAGTTTGGATCAGTAGAATGAGTTTCCGATAAGGGCTGCCACTGCAGTTCTCCCTTCTCCTTCCCGGAGCTGACAGCCCCTCCTCCCACGGGACTGAGCCTGGCAGGGAGGGGCGCGGGTCCCCTGGCCACAAGAACTTACAGATTTCGCTGATCTCAGCAGTTCCACGTTTTCTTGAGTGTTGTATGAAGTATGCCCAAAGTCAGATTGCTCTGTGGTGTCCAGTCCACGCAGTTCCTGGCTTTCTACCTACTTTCCTGGAGGAGTAACTAAAGCATACAGCTCACCAGTCCGCCATCTTGCCCCGCCTTCACCAATCTGTTTTTCAGTTGATGTACCCTTAGGCCACCTCCACCCTTTGCAAATCCTGCATACTCTCTCCATAAACACTGGTGTGCAAATTTCCATTCATGTCCCTGCTCCCAAATCCTCCAAGTAAATGCCCCCTAATGAGGATGCAGGACCTTAAGGCACTCACATACTTAGCTTCGTGCGGAACCACCCCACTGTCCACTGACTAGGTTTGTTTTCTTTTTAAATCAGTTTTATTGAACTATATTCACATACCATACAATCATCCATGGTATACAATCAACTGTTCACAGTATGATCATACAGTTATGCATTCATCACCACAATCTATTTCTGAACATTTTCCTTACATCAGAAAGAATCAGAATAAGAATTTAAAAAGTAAAAAAAGAACACCCAAACCATACCCCCCATCCCACCCTATTTGTCATTTAGTTTTTGTCCCCACTCTTCTACCCATTCATCCACACACTAGACAAAGGGAGTATGATCCACAAGGCCTTCACAATCACACTGTCACCCCTTGTAATCTACATTATTATACAATCATCTTCAGAAGTCCAGACTACTGGGTTGGAGTTTGGTAGTCTCGGGTATTTACTTCTAGCTATTCCAATATATTAAAACCTAAGAGGTGTTATCTATATAGTGCAGAAGAATGTCCACCAGAGTGACCTCTCGACTCCATTTAAAATCTGTCAGCCACTGAAAGTATTTCGTCTCATTTCGCATCCCCCGTTTGGTCAAGAAGATATTCTCAATCCCATGATGCTGGGTCCAGATTCATCCCCGGGAGTCATTTCCTGCGTTGCCAGGGAGATTTACACCCCTGGGAGTCGGGTCCCATGTAGAGGGGAGGGCAGTGAGTTCACCTGCCGAGGTGGCTCAGTTAGAGTGAGAGAGGGCCACATCTCAGCAACAAAGAGGTACTCAGGGGGAGACTCTTAGGCACAATTATATGCAAGTTTAGACTCTCCTTTGCAGTAACAAGCCCTACAAGGGCAAGTCCCATGATAGAGGGCTCAGCACATCAAACCACCAGTCCCAATGTTTGCAACAACAACAGCAGTCCAGGTGAGGAAGTCCAACACTTCTGCACCATCCCCCAGCTCCTCGGGGGGGGGGGCTGTAAATATATTTTTTATTCTCTGCCCAAATTACTTTGGGATGTGTCACTATTTCACTCTAACCTATACCAACCCACCATATCTCACTTCCTATTCAAAGCTCCATGCAATCGTGGTGTTTGAACAAACTGACTGTAGAGTTATACTGTTTAGAAAATACAGATCCTGCACCAAATAGACATCTCTTCCCTTGGTCTCACATGAAGTTGGAGTTTTAAAACACAGTCAGTTTCGACCTTTACCCTTTGGCCCAGTTTGCCCTAGTCTTAACCAGATCTGCTTCATTCATATCACTAATTGAAGTCTGGGCTCTTTTTCAGCTTTTTTAAAACAGTTGCTGTATGTATTAATACTGACATTCATATCTGCTGAGCTCACTGACTAGGTTTTAAAACTACAACTTATATGTGAGACCAAGGAAGGAGATGTTTATCTCGTGCAGGATCTATATTTTCTGTAGCACACTAGATAATTTAACTTGTATGATCTGTTTGTTTGAACACCATAGAGTGCATGGAACTTTGAATGGGAAGTGGGATTTGGTGAGTTTGTACAAGCTGGGGTGAAATCCCAACACATCCCAGAGTGATACGGGCAGAGAATATAAGTGTATTTGTGGGGTCCCCAAGGAGCTGGGGAGAAATGTGGAAATGTTGGACTTCCCCACCTGGGCTACTGCCGATTTTCCCTTAAACATTGAGGACTGCCAATTTAATGGGCCGAGCCCCTGTGAGGCTAGTTGCTGCAAGGGAGAGGCTAAGCCTACTTATAATTGTGTCTAGGAGTCCCCCCCAGAGAGCCTCTTTGTTGCTCAGATGTGGCCCCCTCTCTCACTAAGCCCACTCAGCAGGTGAACTCACTGCCCTCCCTGCTACATGGGATGTGAATCCCAGGGGTGTGAATCCCCCTGGCAATGTGGGAAGTGACTCCTGGAGATGAGCCTGGACCCAGCACTGTGGGATTGAGGATCTTCTTGACCAAAAGGGGAAAGAGAGATGAAACAAAATAAGGTTCCAGTGGCTGAGAGATTTCAAATGGAATTGAGAGGTCACTCTGGAGGGTATTCTTATGCACTATATAGATACCACCTTTTAGTCTTTAGTGTGTTAGAATGGGAAGAGAGAAATACCTGAAGCTGTCAAACTGCAATGCAGTGACCTGATTCTTGAAGATGATTGTGTAACTATGTAGACTGCATAATGTGACTGCATGATTGTGAAAACCTTGTGGCTTGTGCTTCCTTTATCCAGCATATAGACATATGAATGGAAAAATGGGGACAAAAACTAGATGAAGAATAGGGTGTGATGGAGGGGATGGAAAGAGTTCAGGGTTCTTTTTTGCTTTTATTTTTATTTTGGAGTAAGGAAAATGTTGAAAATTTGATTCTGGTGGTGAACATGCAACTGTATGATGGTGCTGTGAATAAGTGATTGTACACTGTGGATGACTGTAGGGTGTGTGAATGTATCTCAATTAAACTGTATTTTAAAAGAGTAAATGAACAAGGAGAGGGAGGGGAATGGGATGTTTCGGATTTTTTTTTATTTTAATTTTAATTTTATTTTTTGGAGTAATGAAAATGTTCAAAGTTTGACTGTGGTGATGAAAGCACAACTATATGTTACTGTGAACAACTGATTGAACACTTTGAATGACTGTTATGCTATGTGATTATATCTCAATAAAATTGCATTAAAAAAATAACTCCCTATAAAGAAAAGCCCAGGGCCAGTTGGCTTCAGAGGGGAATTTTACCAAACATTCCAAGAAGAACTAACACTATTCCTGCTCAAACTCTCAAAAAAATTGAAAAAAAGGGAACACTACACCTACCTCATTCTACGACACTAACTTCACTCCAATACCAAAACCTGATAAAGATACTACAGGAAAGGAAAACTACAAGCCAATCTCCCTAATGAACATAGATGCAAAAATTCTCAACAAAACACTTGCAAATCAAATCCAACAACACGTTAAACAAATTACACACCATGGCCAAGTGGGGTTTATTCCAGGCATGCAAGGGTGATTCAACACAAGAAAATCAATTAATATAACACAACACATTAACAAACTGAAAGGGAAAAATCACATGATCATCTTGATTGATGCTGAAAAGACACTTGACAAAATTTTGCATCCTTTCTTGAAAAAAAAACACTTCAAAAGATAGAAATCAAAGTAAACTCCCTCAATATGATAAAGGGCATAAATGAAAAGCTCACAGCCAACATCATACTCAATAGTGAGAGACTGAAAGCCTTCCCCCTAAGATCGGAAACAAGTTAAGGATGCCCACTGTCACCACTGTTATTCAACATTTGCTAGAAGTTCTAGCTAGAGCAATTAAGCAAGAAAAAGAAATAAAAGGCATCCAATTGGAAAGGAAGAAGTAAAACTCTCATTATTTGCATATGGTATGATCCTATATTTGGAAAACCTTGAGAAATCTACGACAAAACTGCTTGAGCTAATAAACAAATTCAGCAAAGTGGGATATAAGATTAACATGAAAAAATCAGTAGTGTTTCTATACATTAATAATGACCTAAGGACACAATTTAAAAAATTCCATTCACAACAGCAACTAAAACAATCAAGTATCTAGGAATACACCTAACCAGGAATGTAAAGGCCTTGTACACAGAAAACTACAAAATATTGCTAAAAGAAACCAAAGAAGACATAAATAGGTGGAAAGACATTAATGACATTCCGTGTTTATGGACAGGAAGGCTAAATGTCATTAAGATGTCAATCCTACTCAAATTGATCTACAGATTCAATGCAAAACCAATCAAAATTCCAACAACCTACTTTGCAGACTTGGAAAAGTTAGTTATCTATTTGGAGGGGAAAGGGGTCTCGAATAGCCAAAAACATCCTAAAAAAAAAAAGTGGGAGGACTTAACACTTCTTGACTTTAAAGCTTATTATAAAGCCACAGTGATCAAAACAGCAGTAAATATCAAAGACAGACATATTGATCAATGGAGTAGAATTGAGAGTTCAGAAACAGACAATCGGATCTATGGTCAATTGATTTTTTAAATTCAGTTTTATTGAGATATATTCACATACCATGCAGTCATCCATGGTGTACAATCAACTGTTCACAGCATCATCATATAGTTGTGCATTCATCATCCCAATCAAATTCTGAACATTTTTCTCATTCCCAAAAGAATAAAAATAAAAATAAAAGTAAAAAAGAACACCCAAAGCATTCTATCCTCCATCCCACCCAATCTTTCATTTAGTTTTTGTCCCCATTTTTCCACTCATCTTTCCATACACTGGACAAAGGGAGCATAAGCCACAAGGTTTTCACAATCACACAGTCATACCATGTAAACTACATAGTTATGCAATAGTCTTCAAGAATCAAGTCTACTGGGTTGCAGTTCGACAGTTTCATGTATTTCCTTCCAGCTATTCCAATATACTAAAAACTAAACAGGGATATCTATATAGCACATAAGAATGCCCTCCAGAATGACCTCTTGACTCCATTTGAAATCTCACAGCCACTGAAACTTTGTTCCATTTTGCTTCCCCCTTTTGGTCAAGAAGATTTTCTCAATCCCACGATGCCAGGTCCAGGTTCATCTCTAGGAGTCAGGTCCCACGTTGCCAGGGAGATTTACATCCCCGGGAGTCATGTCCCACGTAGGGGGAGGGCAGTGAGTTCACCTGCTGAGTGGGCCAAGAGGGAGAGGGAGAGGGAGGGAGAGGGGATGGGGAGGGGGAGACCACATCTGAGCAACAAAGAGGTTCTCTGGGGGAGACTCTTAGTCACAACCACAAATGGGATTAAGTCTCTCCTTTGCAGTAACAAGCTTCATTAAGGACAAGCCCAATATTGAGGTCTTGGCCTACTAAAATGTTAGTCCTCAATGTTTGCAATGGTATCAGTAATAACCCAGGATGGGAAGTCCAACATTTCTGCATTTTTCACCAGTTCCTTGGGGGCCCCTGCAAATATGTTTTATTCTCTGCCCAAATTACTTTGAGATGTATCAGGATTTCATACTAACCTGTACAAACCTACCAGATCTCACTTCCTATCCAAAGTTCCCTGTAATTATGGTGTTTGAATAAACTTATGGTCAACTGAGTTTTGAAAAGCCCCCAAATGCACTGAACTGGGAAAGAATAGTCTCTTCAATAAATTGGGCTGGGAGAACTGGGTATTTATATCCGAAGAAATGAAAGAGGACCCCTACCTCACATTCTATACAAAAAATAACTCACAGAGGATCAAAGACCTAAATATAAGAGCCAGTACCATAAAACTCTTAGAAGAAAATATAGGTAAACATCTTCAAGACCTAGTGATAGGAGGTAGCTTCTTAGACCTTACACCCAAAGCATAAGCAACAAAAGAAAAAATAGATAAATGGGAACTCCTCAAGACTGAATACTTCTGTGCTTCAAAGGACTTTGTCAAAAAGGTGAAGAAGCAGCCAAGTCAATGGGAGAGAATATTTGTTAACTCTATATCTGATAAGGGTTTGATAGTCAGTATATATAAAGAATCCTACAACTCAACAATAAAAGGACAAACAACCCAATTCTAAAATGGGCAAAAGATATGAATAGACATTTTCCCAAATAATTACAAATGGCTAAAAAGCACATGAAAAGATGTTTGTCTTCATTAGCTATTAGGGAAATGTAAATCAAAACCACTACGAGCTATCATCTCACACCTATAAGAATGGCTGCTAGTAAACAAACAGGAAACTACAAATGTTGGAGAGGATGTGGAGAGATAGGAATACTTATCCACTGCTGGTGGGAATGTAAAATGGTACAGCCACTGCAGAGGACAATTTGATGTTTTCTCAGAAAACTAAATATCGAGTTGCCCCACAACCCAGCAATTCTGCTACTTGGTATACACCCAGAAGATCTGAAAGCAGGGACACGAACAGACATTTGCACAACAGTGTTCACAACAGCATTATTCATAATTGCCAAAAGATGGAAACAATCCAAGAGGCTATCAACAGATGAGTGAATAAACAAAATGTGATATATACATATGAAGGAATATTATGCAGCAGTAAGAAGGTATGAGGTCCTGAAGCATGTGACAACATGCATGAACCTTTGACGACATAATGCTGCATGAAAAGCCAGACACAAAAGGACAGATATTATATGATTTCACTAATAAGAACCAACTAGAACATGTAAACTCAGCATCTTAAAATGTAGAATATAAGGAATCTAGAAATAGACAGAAGCCAGAGAAAGGGGAGTAGTTACCTAATATGTACAGAATTGTTAATAAGGTTGAAGTTAAATGTTTGGGAATGGATAGAGGTGACAGTAGCTTGTTACTGAGATTATAAGTAATAGTGCCATACTGTGTTGTTTAAAGAAATGTACCGATTAACACTACAAACATGAAAAGTTCTTGCACGAACTACTACAAATTAAAAAAAAAATAATAGAGGGGTATATGGGAAAAACATAGCTATTGCAAACTATGGACTATAGTTAACAGTAATATTTTAATATTCTTTCATCAACAGTAACACATTTACTACACCAATACTATGAGTCAACAATGGGGGGCATATGGGGTATAGGAGGATTTGTGTTTTATTTTTTATTCTTATTTCTGTTCTGGAGTATTGAAAATGTTCTAAAATTGATCATGGGGATGTATACACAACTATATGATGATACTGTGAGCCAGTGATTGTATACTTTGGATGATTTGTGTGGAATGTGACTATATCTCAATAAAATTGAAAAAACCAAGTGCTTAGATAAATTTATAGAAAAATAGAAATGACAGATTGGTGCAGTATGTCATGGAAATTTTGAATAGGAGGAAAATAATAATTCACTAAAATAATTGCAATGGTAATCACAGACCTGACTTCCCCAAAGACCTTGCCCAGATGGCTTTACAGTTTATCAAACTTTCAATAAACTGTCAGTTGTTCCAGAAAACTGAAAATGAGGAAAGTCTGCTAAATTCATATTATGAGAGTTATATTACCTTGATTATCAAACCTGATAAAGAGAGCAACAGAAAAGGAAAATATAGGCCTATTTAATTTATGGATTTAGTTTTAAAGCTACTTTTAAAAGGTTAAGTGAATCCAACAGTCTATATAAAAAAGAAATCCATCGTGATTAAGTAAATATTATTTCATGAATACATGGGCTAAAGGAAAACAATGACTAAAATGGTCACAGAAAAAAATTTAATAAAGTTTAGTATTTAAGTATGATGGACACATAAGGAAACATATTTAGCTTTAAAAATACTATATACCAAAAACCTACTGCAAACCTTATACTTAATGAGGAAACTTTAGAAATATTCCCAGTAAGGGAGCAATTCACTGGTCCTTACTGCAATTTACCAGTCTTTCCCTTTCACTCTTCCCTTAATGCTGCATAGTTTTTCTTCTGGACTCCAGAGTTTTAAAATAGTTGATTCAGACAGTTCCTACCTGTTTAATAGCTGTTTGGTGGAGGAATTGATTCCTAGAACTTCCTATACTGCCATCTTCCCACAATCCTCAGCCCCAAATGATTTTTGATAAAGGTACAAAAGTGTTTCAGTTGAGAAAAGAAATCTTTTCAACAAATGGTACTGGAGCAATAGGACATCTATAGGCCAAAATACACCTTATATTACAATTAACTCAAAATAGATCACAGACTTACATGTAAAACATAAAACTATCATACTTTTAGAAAAAAAAAAGGAAGAAATATTTGAGTTCTAGGGCTGAACAAAGAGTTCTGAGTCTTGACAGTAAAGCCACAGTTTATAAAAGGAAAAATTAATAAATTGGACTTCATCACTATTAAAAAATTTTGCTCTGTGAAAGACCCTGTTAAAGATGATGAAAAGACAAGCCACAGAGTGAGAGAAAATATTTGAAAGCCAAATATCAGGAACTAGTATCTAGAATACATACTTTAAATATAAATATATACACACATAATTAATATAGAGTACATAGAGTATAAAATAGTATATATAATATACATTCACAGCATTTCTATATATTATATACCATACATAAATATAATAAAATACATAACTTTATAATGTATAACATAGAATAAATAATATATTATATATAAACACTTAATAGTAAAAAAGTAAAAAATCCAACTAGAACATGGGCAAAAGACATGAAAAGACAATTCACCAAAGAAGACATACAGAGGGCAAATAAGTATATAAAAGACGTTCATCATCATTATACATTAGGGAACTGCAAATTAAAACCACAATGAAATATCACTACATAACTATCAGAATGGCTAAAGTAAAAAATAGTGACAATGTCAAATGCTGGCCTAGATGCAGACGAATTAGATTACTCATATATTGCTGATGGGAATGTGAAATTGTAGAGCCACTCTGGGAAAACAGTTTGACAGTTTCTTATAAAATTGAACACACAATTACCATATGACCCAGAAATTGCATTCTTTGGCCTTTTTATCCCATAGAAATGAAGACTTATATTTACACAAAAACTTGCAGCTTGAGTTGTAATAGGCCATAACTGGAAAACAACCCAGATGTCTCTATGTTTGTCAATGGATGAATGGTTAAACAAACTGATAAATCTGTATCATGGAATATGAATTAGCAGCAAAAAGGAAGGAGCTATTCAAAGGTGCAACAGTCTGGATGAATCGCTGGAAGATTGTGTTGAAAAGGTATTGTATGTTTCCATTTATACAACATTCTTGAAATGACAAAATTATAGAAATGTAGAACAGATTAGTGGTTACCAGCAGTTGAGAAGGGGTGGGGGCAGGAGGAAAGTAGGTGTAGCCATAAGGGGCAACTTGAGGATCTTTTTGGTGATAGAAATGTTCCGCATTTTTACTGTATCAATGTCAATATTCTGATTGTGATATTGTACAATAGTTTTGCAAGATGTTACCACTGGGGGGAATTGGATAAAGGGTACATGGGATCTCTCTATTATTTCTTATAATTGCATATGAATCTTCAATTATCTCAAAATAAAATGTCTAAGTTTTTAAAAAGGTACAAATAACTACTACTAGAATTGAAAAGAGAGGGCAACAATACAAAAGTTGCAGATATTAAAAAGATAATTACACAACATTTTGACTAAAATTTAAATCATGCAATTTTCCATATGTAAAAGAAAAGAAAAATTATGATCATCTCAAAAGATGCAGGAATAAAATTTTATATCCATTACATCAATACATTTATTACATATTACATCAATAAAATTTTACATCCATTCATGATTACAGAAAAAAACACTTAGCAAATTATGTAAAAAGTGAAATGTGTTGAATTTATGAAGGAGATCTATAAAAATTCCTACAGCAAACATCATGACAAAATAGTGAAAGATTCCTTTTTGAGATCAGAAACAGATACTACTAAACATTGTCCTGAAGAATTTAGCTAGGGCAGTAAAGCAGAAAAACATAAAAATAATATAAGGACAGAAAAGTAGTAAAACAAAAACATTCCCAGAGGAGAAGATTGTGTCACAGAGAAATATAAAATAATTTACAGATAAATTATTAAAATCAATAGGACAGTTTAGCAATATTTGGGCATACAAAATCAATATAGAAAATCAATCAGATTCCTAGTAACAAAAAATCAGAAAATGAATTTTTAAAAACTATAACACTTATTAATAGTGTGCTGTTTCATATATATTATATTCCCCTGGAAAAGCCATGTTCTTTAATGCAATCTTGTGGGGGCAGATTGATTAATTTTTTGATTAGAGTGTGACCTCTTGATTGAATGTTTCCATGGAGATTTGACCCCACCCATTCAGGGTAGGTCCTGATTAGTTTCCTGGAGTCCTTTAATAAGAGCCAACACAGACCCCAGAGGCTTGCTGATACTGAGATGATAGCCCCGAGTTTGCTCTGGAAAAGCTAAGAGAGGACAAAATACCGAAGAGCAGCTGAGAGAGACTTTTGGAGAGATACTTGGGAGCTGACAGAGATGCTCAGAGATGCTTGGAGTTACAGACAGAAGGACGTTTGGAGATGCTAAGCTAAGGACACACAGATGCTGAGAGAGGAGCTGAAACACAACCTGGGACCAGCAGATGCCAGCCACGTGCCTTCCCAACTAACAGAGGTTTTCCGGACACCATCGGCCATTCTTCAGTGAAGGTATCCTCTTATTGATGCCTTAGTTTGGACACTTTTATGGCTGTAGAACTGTAAATCTGTGACTTAATAAATCCCCTTTTATAAAAGCCAATCCATTTCTGGTATTTTGCATAATGGCAGCATTAGCAAACTGGAACAAATAGCATCCAAAATATGAAGTACTCTGGGAATAATAGTAGTAAAAGATGCACATGACCTCAAAAATTAAATTTTGTTAAGAAAATTTTAAATATCTGAATAAGCTGAGAAATGTATCATATGCTAGGATCAGAAGACTTGATATTAATTCTTCCTGAATTTATCAACAGATTCAGTGCAATTTCAGTGCATTTTGTTGTTCAACATGTGGTCATGTTCAACAAGACTAAATGTTTCTAAGTATTTGGAAATGCAAAAGGCCAAGAATAGCCAAGGCACTCTTGAATACGAAAACAAGGTGAGAGGACTTGCCATACCAGACATAAAATATTACTTATAAAAGGCTGCAGTGATTAATATAGTATGTTACTATTGGAGGGATAGAAAAATCAATCAACAGAACAGAATTTAGGGCCCCAAAACATATTCATACATATACATACATATACATACAGAGAGCAGAGTTATGGGATAAAGGCAGTATTTCCTTTAAGTGAGTACTGGGAAAATTGGGTATCCATATAAAAAATGAAATTGGACTCCTACTTCATACCATACCAAAAAATCAATTCTAGGTTAATTAGAAATCTAAATATGGAGAGCAAAATATAAACACTTAGAAGATAATAGAGGACATTTCTTCATAACTTCAAGGAAGAATATTTTAAACAGGACACAAAAGCACAAACCAAGGAAAAGACTGGTAAATTTTACTACCTTAAAATTAAGAATCTCAGTATGGAAAAACATATTTGCACCATGTATAAACAACAATGTATTAGTACCCAGAGAATATAAGCAGTATCTATAAATCATTGATAAAAGGCAGACGATCTAATAAAAATAGTCAAAGGTGTTTAATAGGCACTTCTTAAAAGAGGAAATCCAAATGGTTGATAAACATATGAAAAAGGTCTCAAATTCTTTAGTAACAAGAAAATACAGATTTAAACCAAAATGAAATACCACTACACACCCAAAGATTGGCAACTATTAAAATAACAAGGGTTACAGAGGAAATGGAACAAAAGAACTCTCATACACTGTTGATCAAAGTGTAAACTGGCTGAAAAAAAAAAATAAAACAAAACAGTAACAGCCATAACATAGTTTGGCATCATCTAGTAAAGAAGAAATGCATATACCCTTATGATGCAGCAATTCCACTTACAAGCATAACACTACTGAAAATCGTGCATGTATGAATCAGATGACATGAACAAGGAGACTGTATCTATATCATTAATACAGCCCCAAACTGGAAAGAACCCATGTCCATTTTAATAGAATAGACAAAAAATTAATATAATCACACAATATATGATTCATTAAATAGTAATGAAAATGAATAAACTACAGCTGCAGACACTAAGGCTGAATCTTACAAATATAATTTTGAGTGAAATGAGCAAGGAACAATATATATAGTATAATTCCTTTTATATAAAGGTCAAAATAGGCAAAAACTAAAGTATATTATTTAGGAGTACATAAATACAGGAAAATTGCAAAGAAATCATTTTCACAAAATTTAGAATAGTGGTTAAATTTACAGAGGGAGGAGTGGAGCTGTGATTGGGAAGGGACAAAAGGGAGCATCTTTATTACTGGAAAAGTTCCATTTCCTGACCTAGATTGTGATTACAGAGGTTTAATTCATAGGTGTCTGCTAAACTGCACATCTATTTTTAGGCACTTTTCAGTATATTATATTTCACACTGAAAGTCAAAAATTTTGAAACAGAAAAATGGGCAAAATATATGAAAGGCAATTTATAGAAGAGGAAACCTGAATGCTCAACAAACATGAAAAGATATCCAACCTCACCAATTATGAGGAATATGTAAAATAAAAGCAAAAGCCTGACATACTGCCAAAAATGTGAAACAATTAGCACTCTCATCACTGTTGGTGATAACAATATTGAGTTTTACCAGATCCCTGTGATCCTGGAAAACAGGGACAGTTAAGAATTCCCCACCCTACCCACCCCCCACTCCTTTTGCCTCAGGAAACGGCTTACTGCAAAGAAACATTCTTTTTTATATGACTTAAATAAGACTCAAATGCTCCCTTTCTTTATCTATGACAAGGCATAGTCCCCCCAAATTTCTATTCTTTGCTTCATGAATGATTAGTTGAACATGCTCATTAACCAAACTTTGGTTAAGTTTCACTTCTCGCCCCAGGCCCATGAATTTTGGCCCACGGTCACCTGAGCCAGCTTACCACTTCTTAACATTCCTCCTGGGAACAAGCTGATCTCAGGGTAAAACATTATCTGATCTACTCTCACACAACCCTTTCATCCCATTGTTTGACATTCAGCTTTTTCTAGCCTTATTCACTCCTTCCTATAAAAGAAAAAGTACTTTTAACTAATCCTTGAAACTCTTGCAAATATCAAGGTCAGCATTCTCTCTGCTGCTCCCTATTGCATCAGTCCCTTTCCTGCCTCTTGCAATAATCCTTTCAAATGAAGTCTCTTACCTAATTCTGAATTTTTTTTTAATTTGACAGGGAAAAGTGAATTAGACCTCTCTTAGAATGTAAGCCCTGTGAGAGCAGGGTCTCCTGTTTTGTTCAATGTGTATCTCCAGTGCCTAGAACAGGCCTGGCATGTGGTAGGTGTTCACGAAGCAATTTGTAGAACTTCGGAATACAATGTGGTAATATCTAACAAATCTAAACAACATTCACTATCCCTGCTAGCACTTCTACTTATAGATATTTACCTCTAGAGAAACTCATTTCTGTGCCTGGAGGGGCATCTACAAGAAAATTAACTGCAATATTATTTATAATAGCCAAAATTGGAAACAATCCATCATGGAGAGAGTAAAATACTATATAGCAGTGAGGGTGTGTGGAGTTGCATGCAATAACATATATATATATATAATATATATATACATTGTTTAAATATATATAAATATATATAAAACAATGTTGGGAGAATAAAAACATGTTCAGAATAATACATTTGGTCTGATACCATTATATATAAAGTTTAAAAACATGCAAAAATACTGTTATTTTAAAACACAACTATGTGGATTAAAATGAACTTTAAAACATGTATGAAGATGATTAACATCAAATTAATTTTACCTCTGTAGAGAAGCTTTATGTGTTAATGTGCATCAATCATAAAATGAAATCATTCAGTCCTCAATTGTAATGCAATCATTTATTACACCAAGAATAAGCTTTTTAAAAAATACTTTCAAGAGCAGAATTATTTTAGCACTGAAATAAACCTTAGAGCTCATCTATACTATATTGGATTTAGAGACCCTTCTGTATATTCACTGAGGACTCCTCTCCAGGATGGAAAAAATTTACTGATGTTTTTGGACACCAACTTAAAATGACACCATATTCAGCTATCTCTCTTTGAATACACTGATCATGAGCTGTTGAAGAAATTTTTCCATTTGCCAAATGTGATTTTGATTTTAAGTATGTACTATGCGAACTAGCTCACATCTCAATAATCTCAATGAACTCTCAAGAATTCCCGGAGGGAGCAATCCATCCAAGAACCCACTGTACTTGCAGTAAATTCTGCATAACACACTGGTATCTATTAAGTTGCCATATAACATTTACATCATTTTACAAGTCACTCAGGGTGAGTTTTAGTTAGTCATTACCTATAAAACATGGCTTAGTTTTAATGTATAGGTTTCTCTGTTAACTCATTGAACTATATATAAACACAATATGTTTACAGTATAACATTCTGCATGAACAAAAGGACCTCCAATTGCCATACAATATAGATTTCGTTGACCTAACTGGACATAAATATGCAAAGAATTTGGAAAAAAAATCAGTCTTCAAAGTAATATTTACAAATATACACATTTATCCCTATCAAGAGTCACTAAATACTTGGAGAAATCATAAAGAAACTTATTTCCCTCCAAAATTAACTTTCCCTGAACTTGCTAATTGATAGAGAGAAATGCAAAAAAATAAAGAAATGAATTAAGTAGATAGTGTAACTTCCAGCTCAGAGCATTTTAATCTCATTCAGAAAAGTGCTTCAATTTAATTTATACAGGCAAGGAAGGCTCAACTTTTAACTGTAGGTATTTTTAAAGATATTCATACTACTTGAAATTTAATACTATCCAGGAAGCTTTTTTTCCTTTTCTTTTTTTAAAACCAAAGCGCTATGGTTCCTGCATGTGAAGAGTATTCAGATCAGCTAAGAGAGAACAATCGAAAATAGTAGCAGCAACCCCACCCCGAGAATCTGCCAGAAATCTCAAAGAAATATTACAGCCTAAAGGCGGAAAACATCAAAATAAAATTTTCATAACCCCTTTCTCTCCTCTCCATTTCCTTTCAGTTCGGATTTATTTATACAAGAAACGGCACCTCCCCTTACGGAAGTCGGAAGCTGAACGTGTTTCAAAAACAGCTTCTGTCGCAGCCAATTTTTCTCACCATCTCTTGCGGAATATGTTTCCAAATAATTCCAGTTTAGTTCAGTGAAAAGAACAGCTAAACTGAGACAACAGCTAACAGCGCCGAACCCAGCCATGTAACGTCGCAGAAACATAACAGTCTGAGGACTCAGCGGTTTAAGACCGAGACAACCGGAAGTAGCTCTGGTAAATTCTTCCGGTATCGGCCCCAAAAGCTAGCCGACCAGGAGGAAACGGAAATGAGGCTGGTAAAGCGCTCAGGATTCCAGGCGTATGTGTTGGTAGAACCGAGTTTTTCAGATTTGGGTCTAGGATTTGGGAAGTGGAAGCTAACAGGCTCCGAAACTAGGCGTCACCTACAACAGATATGCCTGCCTGTACGAACAAGAGTGGCAGCTAGTCTTCGAGATTGCCATTAGTTGCAGCAGGCTTTGGAAAGAGACTAAGGATTTTTATGAATGTGGTAACTTGCTAGCAGTATACATCTTCCCAGTGTTGGGGAAGACTCAGAAAAGCTCTATTAAAGAAAGAACGGGGGAACACCCATGTCTGGACGCTAATGACGATATCCTGTTTTTCCTATTTGTGTAGAAAAGTCACATTGCCAGCAGCCACTTCCATCTGGTACTGGTTTCTGTTCCCTTGCCCAAAAAGTTATGAACTTCACTTGAAAATCTGAAAGAAAAAAATATATATATTAAGACTTACGTATTCAAAGAAATTCACTATGCTGTGCATGCTGTTCTTTCCCCATGAATTGTTGGTGTTGTCTCTTCTTTGCCTACCTGTATTTGTCATTTATTCAGAAAATCCTTCCTTGACTTCTCTGACTAGATAAAAAAAAATCTATTATTACACACTCTTATAGAACCACTTAACTGCTTACTTGTAGAATTTAGCCCAGTTGCACTCTTACATCCATTTGTGAGATTATTGGATGAATATCTTTCTTCCCCATCAGACCAAGCACCGAGAGTGTCTGGTTTTGCTTCCCATTTGTATTCTCCAGGGACTATCTCAGTCTCTAATATGGAGTAAGTCCTCAATACAATTTTGTTAAATAAATGAACAGGAAAACACCAAAACTTTTCTACAGGGAGACCAGAGACCAGGATTATAGTTTATCATGAAACCTAAATGGAGTTGAAAATTATTTTGCAAGCAAGAATTCACAGGAAGGAAAGTTATATTCTTTATCAGTTGGATCCCTGTGGACTAGATTTCTATAAATAGAATATGGTTATCTCTTTCTCTGTCAATATGTAAATCTGAGACTGAACTATGGGGATGGGAAATAACAGAGGGAATAAAAATGAATAGAGTTAGAGATATAAGAGATATAACCTTATTCAGTGGAGTCAGGGAAAAACTACTTGTGAAAATTGACATTTAATCTAGAATGTAAGGAAACACCAAAGTTAACCAACATGGGGAAACAGAAAAAAATCACATGGAAAAAACAGGCAAGAAGTTTGGAAAGCCTGGTTAAAAAAGGACAAGGCCCCTCGTTTATTAAGGAGAGGCATGGCTTAAAAATGAAGCTAAAAAAGTAGAGGGGGCTGGGTCATGCTGGATCTTTTAGTCTATTCTGAGAATTTCAAACTTTATTACCAAAGCAATGAAAAGTCACTTCAGGGATTTAAGCAGGGGAGTGATAGAGTTTTCCATCAGTTTTTACAAGGTTACTCTGAACGCTCTGTGGAGAATTGGTTGAGGAGGGAGTAAGGGTAGATGTGAAAAAACAGGAGACAATTATAATAGTCCAATAGCAAGTGAAGATGTTCTGGTTGAAGGTGTTAATGAGTGAATGCAAATAGAAGTGAAATAATTTGTCATAATTTGGAGAAAGAATAGACTGAACTTGTTGATGGATTGGATAAGGTGGTAAGAGATGGAAATGTCAAAAATACTTCTGATTCTAGTAGCAAGACTGCTTCTTCGGAAGCCCAAAGAACCTCCTTCAGACTTTGGAAACAGAATCCTTTTCCCCAGATTGAGGCAAATCATATGAAGTTCATTATAGTAGTACAGTAAGGAAATGTGGGTGGTGCATACTGGATCTTGAAAGAATTTAAGCTGGATAGGCCTTTAAAGAAATTTAAGTCACAGCAGTTCTTTGAGAAACTATCCTGTGGAGAGCAGTGGGAAAGTGGAAAAGTTTTGAGACTTGCCAGCATATCTACAGCATGACTATGACATTAAAGATAACCTTCTTGATGTAAAAGAATTAGGTAGCTCCATGACAGGATGGATAGGAGACCAACATGAAAAAAATCTTTAAATACGTCTCTCTACACTTTTGATCCCATTGCCTTCTTCTAAGAGTTAATTACCCATTTTACAAATACTTAGCTGAAGCCTCACATCCCCTAGGAAGACTTCCTGATAACTAATGTATGTTCTTATTTAAATGTCTCTTTTCAGTCCTCATGGTGCTTGTGAAAATATGTTGGCATTTACCACACAGTACAGCAATTGTTGGTTTTCTTGTGTCACCCTTCTAGGCTAGAACTTCCTGAGGTGTAGGAACCAGGCTTTATTCAACTTCATGTCCCCAGCGCCTTTCACAGTGCTTGAATATAATCTGTGTGCAATAAACACTTGCTGATAAATTAATAAATTCAATAAATGCATGGCCAAATGACTGGCCAGACTGAAATGGAAATTGTACAGCTGACATCATGATAATAAAACGTATACTAATCAACAGTTGTTTCTGTTTACATTAGATAAAGCAAAAATCAGAGAAGTAATTAAAACTATCAAGAAGTAAGAATTCTGCCACTGAAGTCATGAAAATGAAGATTTTGACACTAAGTTTCTGCAAGGGATCTTAGACATGCCAGGTTTTCATTTCAGATGCCTGGTGGCGCTTTGGGCTAAAAAGTAGGAAGAGGAGCCCTGCACTTGCTTCAGACTCCATCTTAGAGAAAACACAAATCTGAAAGGTGCTGGGAATGGAGGCGGCTTGGAAAATGTTGGCAGCAAGCTGAGATTTTAGAGTGTTCTTCAAACAAATAGCCACTATACATAAGGAGATGTTCTCCCTTTTATAGGACTTCCATGGCTATTTAAAATTAAAGACAATGCACCCACGGGATATACAGAAAATTGTGCGAGAGAAAATCTAGCAGAAGAAGCAGGTGGTGAGTTTTCATTTTCTTCCTGGGCATAGCACAGGCATCCCAGGAAAAAGAAAGCTGCTATTTATGACTAGAGTTTCAGGAGACTTGGTGCTAGCAGGGGGAAAGGTGGCATCGGTGTAGTTGTGGGACAATAGACAGGAGCTCGGTGGATCCCAAGAGATCAAAAAATATTTTAGGTCAATCCACAAAAGAGCCTTTGCTTCTAAATAAGAACCGGACCTAGAGGAGCTCAGCATTTCCAAGTATTAACTGTTAACTTCTTTTCTGCCAGTCAGAGATGTAACTGTTTCCTCTGAAAACTGGAGACATGCATGAGATTTGGGAGAACTTTCAATCATGAAAGCTACACAATCAGTTTAAATTTCCATTTTCTCAACGTGGGATGTAATACTGGGGCAACTAATTTGCCCATTCACGGAAAAAAAAATCACTGGATGAAGAACAGTACAAGGTAAGTTAAACTTTCACAGAAAGGGATGGTAGTTATCAACTCTAGGCTGGAACCACCTGGGTCCAGATCGTGACAATCAGCGACAACCTCTGAAGTGCATGCCCCTCAACAACTTGTTTGTCGAACTTCTAAAAGCTTTAGTCTCAGTAAAGAATTAAGAGAATGGCTTACTGAATTATCCAATCTCTGGAGAGCTTTTGGCAACATGTTAAATACTGCTGATACCTGTGCACCATAAACATCCCGTACAAGAAAATTACCAATTTCCTTGCTACACTGCAAATACTCAGGCAATTTACAGTGGGAATATTTTCAGAAATGTATTATTTTTCTTCATGTGAAGGATGTTGGATGACAAACCCTTTGTATGACAATTCCATAGAATTGGTCATGTTGACTCTTAGCTGCCTCATTCTGAAGTACTTCATGAAAGAGACCACACCTCTATAAGGATTATAATATCAGCATTTGGGTCTGGATGGGGTGTCAAAAGAAACTCCAAAGTTTTCTTTCCACTGAATGTTAAATATATTTCATGTTCTGCCAAACTAATTCAGGACTAGAGAGAAGAGAGCTAGGTGCAACATCATTTTATTGTCAATATAATTAGGTTCCTAGAAGCTCAAAACAAGATAATAAGTAGAGACAGCTACTGTCCTTGGCACTCTTGCTTTGGGAAAACATTACCTTTCTGAATAACATTGTTATTTTATGCATCTATCTTCAGTAGTGTTTTCTTCTCTTCAGAAACATTGCTAATTTACAATCATCATATATTGATGGCTCAGTTATTTCTATCGTTCTATTTGCCATGGAAACTTATCTGTGTAGAAGCTAGTAGCCTGTTTCCTCTCTAATGTTTAGTACAAAAAAGGAATGCATTTTTTTTTTTGCTCATGCCTAATTTCCTTTGATCTTCCTCAAAGGTAAGTTGCCTCTATAACCTAATGAACTGAAATTTCAATTGTGGTCTTAGCAAAAATGCAATCATCTTTCAGATTACCTAAACCTGATGCAAGTTTTTGCCTAATTTAATCATGGGAGGGAAGCTGTTGCATGTTGCATAAAAACAAGACACCCCAGATGTATATTCAAGTCAAGCCAGAAGCTATAGCAGTACCTGATCAAGATTTCTCTTTTCAAGGGGACAGCCCATGATTTTTCTTAAACAAAAAAATGCCAAGATTCTTGTACGAGTGTTAGTTTCCAAACTTTAGCTTCATATTTGTAGTGGACAAAGAGAATAAACACCACCTTCATTTCCCTGGCTTGAATCCCCTTTTTTGGAAATTCCGCTTGTGGGAGCTTTGTGACATGCATGTCTTGGTAGATTGTGGAAAATTTTATGTTTACATCCTCAATAAGGCAGAAAGAAATTGTTTGGATGTTACCACAGGTCCACAATTTCCACCTTAGATACGAAAGTAAAATGTGCCAGAGTATCACACACACACAGATACACACACACCATGCTAGATTATTTCTCACAAATTTCCTGCAGAGTCTGAGTGGTAGGTCATTGGAAACCCCGGTTCTCTTTCTTCTGCCCTCTGACTGCAAGTGAGTAAAGTCAGCTTGTGGACTGAAGGCCTCTGAAGGGATACAGATTTCTCTTCTGAAAGAGGGCTAGAAGTAATATGGATAATATATCTATATTTGTTTAGCATTATCTTTGATAGGAAATGTGGTAATATAAAACCCTTTGAATACTCTCTCCTGGTTCCTCTAATTTGTGTCTCATGGCAGTCAAAAGAATCAAATCACCTCTAGTCCAGAAAAAGAGGCAAACCTAATTATGATAGACCCTTAAACAATGCTTTCTTATTTACTTTTTAAATGTTTTGTGGTAAGATTATGATGACTTGCTTTCATTTTCTTGGATGTGTTTTTTTAGAAGATAAAAACAATTTTACTATTGACTAAGCATTAAATCAGAATGTGAGGCATCACAGACAAACCAGTCAAGAGACTGCAAAGAAAGAAATCTCATCCTTTTATATAGCCAAGCAAATTAACCCATTACGTACTTGTTCCCAAGATAAATAACGTATTTCATCTTAAATTCACCTTGCTATTGGGAAGGTCTTTGTGTTTGCTAATATCCAAAGGAACAATATAACTTCTCAAATCTCTAGGACAGGCAGATACTTACATCTTAGAGCCAGATGTCTATGCTAAACCCCCCATGGAAATGGGCAATAAGAGGGTTAACCTCCTTGATTTTTACATTTCAGAGGTGACTCCCAGGTCCTTAAGAAAGACATTCCTGGGCTATCTCCTTGATATGTTTTGAAAATATTTTTCTGTTCATATATATATATAATTATTCATTTGTATACTTTAATATATTGGGCTTTTATTGAAAATAATATTCAATATTAGGAAAGTGACTCCCAGGATAATTTCTATGATTAGGCAATACATGAAAAGTAAAGACAAAAATAAGAAATTAAATCTAACGTAATCATATAATATAATGCCTAAGTATATATTTCCTCATTACAATATAAATAATTATATAAATACATAATATAAATTTTACATAGATTTCTAAATATGATACAGATTCTAATTCTAATTTATGTATGTGTGTGTATATATATATATATTTCCCTATTAAAGGAGGTTAAGAAAATAAGAGCATTTGTAAAGGGTACTCAAGAGGGATTATGAATTCTCATCAAGATTTAAGAAAATAAATGATTTTAAATAGCAAAATGGATATAATGCATTGAAAACTAGAAACCACAAACATATAAAATATTGATATTGGTTCACCACTTCTGAAAAAGAGAAACTTCCTCTTATTTCTAGATGTATTAATAGTATTGAAACTGAAAAGGGGTGAAACCTTATGCATTATGAGAACACATATGACTCAACATGGGAAGTTATAATTTTTTTGCACAATAAAACCTAATGTGTTCTTGAGCATATTTGCCCTCTGAAATATCTTAGATATTCAGTTTTTTGTTCTTCAATTTTTGAGAGGTGATAGTTTACCTAGTTTTCTTCATATTCCATAATCACCAATTTCCTTATGGTACCTCAAATTCATCACAAGTACTTAGTTCAGAGAACTTATCAAAACTGAATAATTATCTGTTTGGCTAAGCATAAGATTTCAAGCAATCTACCAGTTGTCATCTACCTTTATGATGGAAGTTATCTTTACTACATCTATTTCTGGGCCTAAATTAAATTTGGCAGCCTCTACAAAGAACTGTTTTTAGAGACATGTTATACACTTTATTAATAATGTTCTGATATTCAGCCAGTTTTATATTTGACATGTTCCTTTCTGTTCATTCATTTAATCATAGATTTTCTTAGGAAAATATTATTTTGAATTATGCTCATTTATTATAATAAAACATTGTCTATATTGTATTATCTTTTTCCTTTAAAATCCTACTCAGATCTACTATTTTATTGTTGAACCATTTCCTGGAAACAACTTTTCAATCCCTTTATTCACCTGGATAAATTGTCAATGAATGAATGTCATTCATTGAATGAATGCTCACTGTCAGTGAATTAAAATCTGAACTCTTATAATATCAACATAAAAGTAATAATCATGGAAAGCAAAAAATAACAATCTCAACAGAATAGAAGAAAGCATTTGCTTTCTAACTGTTAGAAAAGGGAATCTATGATTGTCCTTTTTTTTTTTTTTACCTAACATAGAAAACAAATGAGAGCTTTTAAAAATATTATGCCATTTTTATACTTAATAACTATCCATTCTGTTTTTTTGGAAACAAGGAGGATAGAGGAACAGGTTAAATGATACCATGAGGAAACAATCAGACTAATCCAGAAAATAGAGTAGCCTACAAAACGTCTAGCCTGGACACTTCAGAAAATTCAGTGTCATAATAAGAGATAGGGGACTGTTATAGCATAACACCTAAGTATGATCATGAAAATTGATTGAATTCTGGTTAAAAAACAAAGCTTCTAAGACATTCCTTATAACACTAGTGAAGAAAGTAAGTGCATTAATAAAATGTACTCAAGAGTTAATGTGAATTATCAACATTGAAGAAAATTGGGGAAGGATAATTACTGAATTTTAATAGGGACTATATTTTTAGATAATATTATGGAATTATTGTTAATTTTCTTAGGTGTGATAGTAGCAGTATGATTTTGTGAGAATAAGGTCCATTTACTTAGGAGAAGCCTGCTGAAATACTTAGAGGTAAGTACCACGATGTCTGCAAGGTAAGTACCATGATGTCTGCAAGTAACTTTCAAATAGGTGAGCAAAAAGAGGGTGTATACACAAGCAATATTTTTAAAAAGAGAGAACAAATATGGGAAAATATAAACAATTATTTAGTTTGAATAGAGAGTATACTTAGGCTCATTGTATAGTTTTTAACTCTTCTGTATTTCTATATATTTGAAAGTTTTCATAATACAAATATTTTCTTAAAAACACAAAAAGACAGACTTTTAAAACTAGCAAGCTGCAACATATATACCTTGTTTTGAAGCCAATTTAACAAATCCTCTCTAAAAAGACATTTTTAAACGTAATTGGGGAAATTTTAATGTTTATTGGGTATTTTATGCTGTTATGAAAATGTCATTAGCTTGTCTAGTTGTGATAATTGAATTGAGGTTATTTTTTTAAAAAAGAGCCCATCTGTTAGAAAGGAAAACAAAAACCATTGACACTCACAAGAAGAAATTATCCAGCTGTTCTTGGAGATTTCCATGTGGTTCAAACGCATCAAAACTCAAGAAATATGAAGAGAGAGCAGTACAAGAAAGAGTAAGGAAAATAGTTCATTGCTCCTGAGCACCATCTTATTTGAATTCTGTGCTTTTCCTGGATCTCTATACTTTTTGGTAGGACTTGAGTGTGAGGATGGTAGCCTAACCACTGCCTAGATGCTCACATACCCAAGCTCTGAGTAAAAGCTGGGAACTGCCTAGTCTAAGTGCCTTCCCACTGCATCCTAGGACTAAGGTCTTCCTTCCAGTTTCTGAAATGGATTTTGTTTTTCCAGTTAAGAAAGATCCTCTTGAATCTGTGAGGAAATGTATAGAAAGGCTATTTTTCCATTTTTACCATGTGCTTATGAAAGTAGTGAAAAGTCCTTGAAATTCATGTACTGTGAGAGACTTCCTGAAAACATTCGACTTGTTGGTCAGGGAGAAAGGATTCGTATTTTCTCAATGTTTCGAAGAAAAAAAAATACTTGGAAAGGACGCAGGGTGGCGCTGCAGCCTTGGAAGTAAGAAAGCGACCAGCAAGACACTCCTTTAGCTAAAGATACTCTGTCGAAGAAGCAAGCAGGAAGAGCCTTTTTAAGTCGGTAGCTCCGGGAAATTGGGGCTCTAGGATTGTCCACGCATCCCAGTGTCTGCGAGAGATCGGGAGACAGATTTTGCACCAAAGCGAGTACGAGCTGGGTCAGGTGGCTTGGAAGGCTAGAAGGCGATGGAGACCGGAGAGAGAAAGGAACGCGTTCAAAAACAAAGGCAAGTCCTGATACTCTTTGTTTTGCTGGGTGTATCTCGGGCTGGTTCCGAGCCTAGACAGTATTCAGTGGCCGAGGAAACTGAGAGTGGCTTCCTCGTGGCCAATTTGTTAAAAGACCTGGACCTGGAGGTAGGCGAGCTAGCTGCGAGGGGGGCTCGGGTCATGTCCAAGGGGAAAAAACTGCGTTTGTTGTTCAATGGGCAGACGGGGGATTTGCTGCTAAACGAGAAACTAGACCGAGAGGCTCTGTGTGGCCGCACCGAGCCCTGTGTACTACCTTTCCAAGTGTTATTGGAAAATCCCTTGCAGTTTTTTCAGGCTGAGCTACGAGTTAGGGACATAAATGATCATTCTCCGATTTTCCTAGACGAGGAAATAATTTTGAAAATTTCAGAAAGTACCACTCCCGGAACTACTTTCCTAATAGAACGTGCTCAAGACTTAGATGTAGGAAGCAACAGTCTCCAAAATTACACAATAAGTCCCAATTTCCACTTCCACCTTAAATTACAACACAGCCCTGATGGCATAATATTGCCACATCTGGTGCTGGACAAAGCGCTGGATCGCGAGGAACAGCCTGAAATCAGGTTAACCCTCACGGCGCTGGATGGCGGGTCTCCACCCAAGTCCAGCACCGCTCTGGTCTGCATTGAAGTCTTGGATGTCAATGACAACGCCCCTGAGTTTGCAAAGCTGCTCTATGAAGTACAGGTCCAGGAGAACAGTCCCGTTGGATCCCAGGTTGCCAGCGTCTCTGCTAGGGATTTAGACATTGGAACTAATGGAGAAATATCTTACGTATTTTCTCAAGCCTCTGAAGACATTCGCAAAACGTTTCTAATAAACTCAAAGTCTGGAGAACTCCGTTTAACACAGAAACTAGATTTCGAATCCGTTCAGACTTTCACAATAAACATTCAGGCAACAGATGGTGGGGGCCTTTCTGGAAGTTGTGTGGTATTTGTCCAAGTGATGGATTTGAATGACAACCCTCCGGAACTGACCATGTCAACATTTATCAATCAGATCCCAGAAAACTCGCAGGAAACCATAATTGCTGTATTCAGTGTTTCAGATCCTGATTCGGGAGACAACGGAAGAATGGTTTGCTCCATCCAAGATGATCTTCCTTTCTTCCTGAAACCATCTGTAGAGAATTTTTACACCCTGGTGTCAGAAGGGGCTCTCGATCGAGAGACCAGATCTGAGTATAATGTCACAATCACCGTCACTGACTTGGGTACCCCCAGACTGAAAACCGAGCACAACATAACCGTGCTGGTCGCCGACGTCAACGACAACGCGCCCACCTTCACCCAAACCTCCTACACCCTGTTCGTCCGCGAAAACAACAGCCCCGCCCTGCACATCGGCAGCGTCAGCGCCACTGACAGAGACTCGGGCACCAACGCCCAAGTCACCTACTCGCTGCTGCCGCCCCAGGACGCGCACCTCCCCCTCGCCTCCTTGGTCTCCATCAACGCCGACAACGGGCATCTGTTCGCGCTCAGGGCCCTGGATTACGAGGCCCTGCAAGCGTTCGAGTTCCGCGTGGGCGCGGCCGACGCGGGCTCCCCGGCGCTGAGCAGCGAGGCGCTGGTGCGCGTGGTGGTCGTGGACGACAACGACAACTCACCCTTCGTGCTGTACCCGCTGCAGAACGGCTCTGCGCCCTGCACAGAGCTGGTGCCCAGGGCGGCCGAGGCGGGCTACCTGGTGACCAAGGTGGTGGCGGTGGACGGCGACTCGGGCCAGAACGCCTGGCTGTCCTACCAGCTGCTCAAGGCCACGGAGCCCGGGCTGTTCGGCGTGTGGGCGCACAACGGCGAGGTGCGCACCGCCAGGCTGCTGAGCGACCGCGACGCGCCCAAGCACAGGCTCGTCGTGCTGGTCAAGGACAACGGCGAGCCGCCGCTCTCGGCCAGCGTCACGCTGCACGTGCTGCTGGTGGACGGCTTCTCCCAGCCCTACCTGCCGCTCCCGGAGGCGGCCCCGGACGAGGCCCAGGCCGACTCGCTCACCGTCTACTTGGTCATTGCTTTGGCCTCGGTCTCGTCGCTCTTCCTGTTCTCGGTGCTGCTGTTCATCGCGGTGCGGCTGTGCGGGAGGCGCAGGGCGGCCTCGGTGCCTGCGGGCCACTTTCCGGGCCACTTGGTGGACGTGAGCGGCACCGGGACCCTGTCCCAGAGCTACCAGTTCGAGGTGTGTGTGACGGGAGACTCAGGGAGTAATGAGTTTAAGTTCTTGAAACCAGTTATCTCCGATGGTCTCGTTCAAGACTGAGCGGGACTAGAGCAAAATTCCATTTGTGGGTATAGCTTAGGTTTTCCTTAACAGAAGAATAAAAAGTAGTTGTTTGGCTTGCTTTCTAAGAACATTTTTTTTTTGACGTGTCTTAATTTGTTTATATACTGGTTTTAGTATAATGTAGCTAGTTTGTTAATCCATGCGTATTCTTTTTTCATATGCTTTTTATCTTACTAATGCAATATCAATTGCTCCTTTTTTCCTAATACTTGGCCAAAAATAAATTCAAACAGGTTTATTTGAAACCATTTCAAATTCTATTTTACAAAGCAATGTAGAGAGTTCCAACACACCAATCTTACAATGAACTATATTGAATATATTCATGTAATGCTCTGTATAATGCTCCTAAAGTTGCTTTGTCAATGGTAATGAAGTTTGAGGATAGATAAGGATGTATTTTCTTTGAGACATATTGGTGTACCATTTTTTATAGGTACAGGACTTAAATGAAAGTAATACATTTGATCGTTTTCTGTATTGGCATTTGCAATTAATATTTCAATATTACACATGTTTATACTGGCTATAGGTGGACAAAAATTAAAGAACTATAAGACAACTTTCTCTCAGGTTTGCCTAAAGTGCATTTATGATAACTGAGAAAAAAATTAAACTCAAGCCATTTTAAACAACTGATTGAAGTTTTCCATTTGGCATTAAGACATTAGTAAGGCATGTGGTGGGCGACAATTCACTTTGTAAATTCTGATATGTAAATGTTAACAATCTCAGGGACATTTATTTAGTTAGTTATTTTTCTTCTTTTAACTTTTTATTTTGATATAATTTCACACAGAGAAGAACAGTAAACAGAATTCCTGTATAACCTTTGACCAAATTTCCCGAAAGTTAGCATTTTAGAATCATTTTTGTTTTATCCTTTT
Source organism: Choloepus didactylus (assembly GCF_015220235.1). Classification (NCBI taxonomy): domain Eukaryota; kingdom Metazoa; phylum Chordata; class Mammalia; order Pilosa; family Megalonychidae; genus Choloepus; species Choloepus didactylus. Next base: position 85,221,705 of record NC_051319.1, read on the forward strand.
CTTTCTGTTCTTTTTTTCTTGCAATTTTATTGAGATATAGTCACATACCATACGGTCATCCAATGTCAACAATCAGTTGTTCACCATATCATCACAGTTGTGCATTCATCACCACAATCAATTCCCAAACACTTTCATTACTCCAAAAAATAAATAAATAAAAGTAAAAAAGAACACCAACCCCCTCCCCCCATTATTTATTCACTTCTTTGAGGGACATTTATTTTTTAATTCAAGAGACCACATATATATATATACACGATCTCTAAATGTGTTTTTGTAAAAGTAGCAACCCAACCAGTCCTACTCTACTGTTAATACCTAGTGACATTTATGTGGTGATAGATGAGGGAAATATTTTCTTTGATTGAGGATTATGTATGGTCCTTCTGGTATAAACACTGTCCATCCATAACTGCATTCTACTTTCTACAGTTTAGTTTAAAGAAGATGTACAAAGAATAGAGAGTTCTAAAGAGGAGAGAGCAGTATCATGAAAGTCAAAATTAGCTGCGATTAAGAATAAAATCTGGAAGCAATCAAGACATCAAATTTTCATAGTTATTTTGAGTGAAATAAGAAAAGCTGATTTTTAAGTAACAAAATATTTAGAGGCTAAAGAAACTTATTAGGAAACAATAAATTTTCTTCTCATAGGCATTTTCTCATCCAGAGAGAACTTTCTGGGAATTGTATATAATACAGACCAGAAGAGAACTGAAATTTCTTGAAGATTTTGGAAATTCCCAAAAGGGAAAAATAATTTAAGATTGCCATGCCTTCAATCATACCTTAAAGTCTCGTTATGAGCAAATTGGAATAGTATCATCTTATATGACTGATAGTCAAATTCAAATTTTTATGACTCCTTGATAATCAGGAGAAAGAATATTTCCTTTTACTAATTACTTTATAGAGCTGTTTGAATCTGGCTCTTACAGTCAGTTTTTTTTCTTCTTTTCACACTAAGCTGTGTTTTCATGATGATCAACAAGAAGGCAGAGAATTCTGACCAAGACTTCTCTTTATTTGGCTGGTTTAGTCCCAGGTTGTACAAAGCCAGAGAGCTATTGTGGAAAGTAGAGGATAATTCTTTTAAAAATTATCATTATAGCAGTTGTAGGTTTACAGAAACATCATGCAAGAAGTACAGTGATCCCATATACCCTACATACACACACACACACACACACACACACACACACACACACACACAGTTTTTGTATTAGTGTGGTAGCTTTGTTACAATTCGTGAAACAATATAATTATGCTATTAACTTTAGCACACTGTTTACCTTGTGTTTTATAGTTCTCAGTGTGTGTGTGTGTGTGTGTGTGTGTGTGTGTGTGTGTGTGTGTGTAGAGTATATACAACCTGAAATGTCCCTCTTTTTTCCCTCTTTGGGGTAGCTCTTTTTTGACTAATGTGGTAAATGATCTGGGACTAAAGTTGGAGGAGCTATATGCTGAGGAGTTGTTTAGTCCCTGAAGGTAGAATGACAAGTATAATTAGTAACTCAGTTGGTAGATGAACTGGATTTATCCATTGTTAAGAAAGTGAACAGAGATTAGTAAAACTAAAAAAAATAATCTTGACTGAATTTGAAGATGGGAACAATCACCCCTTAGTCTTGATTCAAAATTCTTTTACTTCTGGGCACTCAGAAAGTTTGTACCCTTTTATTTGAAGGCAACTTCCCAAAATTTCTTTATTTAAAAGTATTTCATTAAGTACGGGAACCATATGTATAGTACTATTGCTGTTACATTTGGGGTTGAAAGTCTGGCACAAGGTGAAAAGGATGACTTTCTATATTAATAATTTTCTAGTATTTTTTCTTCTAAGAGAACTCTGCATAAATCTATTACTGCAAATTATATCCAAATTGACCTTATGCTGATATTCAAATTTTCAAAAAGTAAGAGAAATTGAAGAAAAATCTACACACATACCCCAAATACCCTAGATGACCTCACTAGACTCTAGGGATATTAAAAGTAGTGTGTGTTTCTGTCTTCTTCAAACGTTTATCTCCAGCACATGGCAGAATGCCTCCTACATAGTAAATATGCAATTCGATTTGCTGAATAAGTAATTTGAAAAATATCTGAGAAATCAATGAACTTTCCAAGGACTTGTTGACTTGGAATTTAGCTCCACACTGAAATTCAAAAGAACTGTCTTCATTCACAAATGGATGAGAATAATCCCAATCTCCACAGTGTCAACATATTATTTAATGGTGTCCTTGGGCTTTGTTGTGATTTCTGGAAACTCAGGTAAATATAAAATAATATATTAATCTCCTGATGGGTTCCAAATTGAGTTTTGTTCACATCTTTGATTCCAATGACAAAGAAGAGATGAAATACAAATAACTTATAAAATTAATAGCAAATTCCAAGATTTTTCTGTTCACCTAATTATCTTCCTGAAATCTGAATTTAAATTCCCTGGCCTCTAATAGACATTTATATTAAACTTTGGTTCGTCTTCATGGTATCAAAAATAAATGATATTTGCAAGTCCCCAAAAGCTTCAAAAAATTAAATAACTGATCATTCATTTACTCTCAAACATAATTCTAGACAGTGTATTCTCTCTTTAAATATATCAATTCATAAATAGTCTAAATATTTCCTTGAAATTCACAATTCAGTTTTTAACACTGAAAGGTATGACAATGTTAAATATTTGTGTGGAGTTGTTAAAAGACTTAAGTATATTCAAATATCAGTCATCAAAACAGTGAAGTAATTTGCCATGCTTTTCATAAATCTCCCTTAATCCTTAAATGCTGTTTCCTTGCAAATGAGGACATTACAAATATGACAGTTTTGCTATACATTCCACTATTTTATTCTAGCACTATTTTTTCTTCTTGGAGTAGATTGTTATGCTTTTTGAAATCCAGGAATCTATTAGTCATAATTCAGAGTTATTATTATTCTACTGTTCATTCCCTTCACCAGTAGTTTGGCTGATCATAGATTTTTAAATTTAAACTCATTTTTATTCTGTTCTTTGTTTTCTGGTATCCAACACTGTTGATGAAAAGTCTAATGTAAGTCTTGTTATCATTCTTTTGTAAACCTCTTCTTTTAAGTTTTTTTTCCTTGATTCTTGATGTTCTGTTATTTGCTAGGTCCCAACCTGAGAGTCACCCAATATACTGAATTGTTTCATTAGCTATATTTTTCTGTTTCAAATTTTCCATTTGGCAGATTTTCACAACTTGTTCTTGTTCTACAATTGCCATTCCCTCCTTTCTCTGTTTGAGGCTATTAAATATTTTTACTCTTAAGTTCTGTCCTTACTTTCTGAATCTCTATTTTTTAAGGTATTCATTATTTCATTTGTTGAGTCTATTTTTCATGATGTTTGTCTTCCACATGTTCTTGGTCACATTTTATTGAAAACTCATCTCCTATTGGAAGGTTCCCTCATATCAGCACTGTTTTTTTTTTAAATTATGTATGTATGTATGTATCTATTTTTATTAGATGGGTTGTAGGTTCACAGAACAATCATACATAAAATACACTACCCCACCATCAACACCTGGCATTGGAGTGGGACATTTGTGACAATAGACAGCAGCACATTTTTATAATTGCACTGTTAATTAAAGTCCATGGTTTAACTTAGGTTTCATTATTTGTATAGTGTAGTGTCACAGATATTTTTTTTTAATTTTATTCTGTTACCATGTATACAATCTGACATTTCCCCCTTTTAATCACATTCAGATTATATTTCAGTGCTGTTGATTGCATTCACGATGTGGTACCATCATCACCATCCATTACCAGAATATTTCCATCATTCTAAATAGGAACTGTACATTTTAAGCCTTAACTTCCCACCCCATCCCCTAGTAACCTCTTTTCTAGATTCTGACTCTATGATTTTGTGTATTTGAATTGTTTCAAATCAGTGAGATCATACAATATTTGTTCTTTTGTATCTGGCTCATTTCACTCAACGTGATATCTTCCAGGTTCATCCATACTGTCACATGTATCAGGAGTCCATTCCCTTTTAAGACTGAATAATATACCATTGTATGTACATACCACATTTTATTTATCCATTTGTTGGTCGTTGAACACTAGGGTTGCTTCCATCTTTTGGCAATTGTGAATAATGCCTCTATGAACATCAGTGTGAGTCCCTACTTTCAATTCTTTAGGGTATATACTCAGTAGTAGGATTTCTGGGTCACATGGTAGTTCTATACTTAGCTTTCTGAGAAACTACCAAACTGTTTTCCACAATGGCTACACCATTTTACATTGCCATCAGCACTGAATGAGTGTTCCTATTTCTCCTCATTCTCTTCAACCTTGTTATTTTTCATTTTTAAATAGCTGCCATTCTAATGGGTGTGAGATGGTATGTCACTGTGGTTTTGATTTGCAGTACACTGATGACTAGTGACGAAGAATGTATTTTCATGTGCTTTCTGGCCATTTGTTTATCTTATTTGGAGAAATGTCTGTTCAAGTCTTTTGCCTATTTTTTAAATTGTGTTTTGTCTTTTTGTTGTTAAGTTGAAGAATTTCTTTATGTATTCTGGATATTAATCCTTTATCAAATATGTGGTTTCCAAATATTTTCTCTGATTGTGTAGGTTGCTGTTTTACTTTCATGATACAGTCCTTTGAGTAACAAAAGTTTTAATTTTGATGAGGTCCCACTTACTTGTTCTTTCTTTTGTTGCTTGTGCTTTGGGTTTACAGTCTAAGAAACTGTTGCCTAACACAAGGCCCTTAAGATATTAAGCTGTTTCCCTATGTTTTCTTCTAGGAATTTGATAGTTCTGGCTCTTATATTTAGGTCTTTGATCCATTTTTAGTTGATTTTTGTATATGGTGTGAGGAATGGTCCTTTTTTTTTTGCAAATGGATGTCCGGTTTTCCAAGCACCATTTGTTAAAGAGACTATTCTTTCCCAGCTGAGTGGTCTTTGCCACCTTGTCAAAAATCAGTTGGCCATAAATGTGAGGGTTGATATCTGAGATCCCAATTCTATTCCATTGTTCTATATGTCTGTCCTTGTGCCAGTACCGTGCTGTATTGATAACCGTGACTTTGTAATAAATTTTAAGATCATCCCCCATTAGATTTTAAATGCAATTTTATTGAGGTATACTCACAAACCATATAATCCACCCAAAGTATACAATCAGTGACTCACAGAATCATCATATAGTTGTGCATTCATCACCACAATCAATTTTAGAACATTTTCATTACTCCCCCCAAATAATAAAAATTTAAAAAATAAAAATTAAAAAGAATACTCAGAACATCCCATACCCCTTTTCCCCCCTATTATTTATATATATTTTTTGTCTTTATTTTATTACTCATCTGCCCATACATTGGATCCAGGGAGTGTCAGCCACAAGGTTGTCACAATCACACGGTCCCATGATAAAAGCAATATAGTTAACAATCATCATCAAAAATGAAGGCTGGAGAGGCGGGGCAAGATGGCAGACTGGTGAGCTGTATGTTTTAGTTACTCCTCCAGGAAAGTAGGTAGAAAGCCAGGAACTGCATGGACTGGACACCACAGAGCAATCTGACTTTGGGCATACTTCATACAACACTCATGAAAACGTGGAACTGCTGAGATCAGCGAAATCTGTAAGTTTTTGCGGCCAGGGGACCCACGCCCCTCCCTGCCAGGCTCAGTCCTGGGGGAGGAGGGGCTGTCAGCTCCGGGAAGGAGAAGGGAGAACTGCAGTGGCAGCCCTTATCGGAAACTCATTCTGCTGATCCAAACTCCAATCATAGATACACGGAGACCAGACACCAGAGAATCTAAGAGCAGCCAGCCCAGCAGAGAGGAGACAGGCATAGAAAAAAAACAACACGAAAAACTCCAAAATAAAAGCGGAGGATTTTTGGAGTTCTGGTGAACATAGAAGGGGGAAGGGCAGAGCTCAGGCCCTGAGGCGCATATGCAAATCCCGAAGAAAAGCTGATCTCTCTGCCCTGTGGACCTTTCCTTAATGGCCCTGGCTGCTTTGTCTCTTAGCATTTCAATAACCCATTAGATCTCTGAGGAGGGCCTTTTTTTTTTTTTTTTTTTAAATCCTTTTTTCTTTTTCTAAAACAATTACTATAAGAAGCCCAATACAGAAAGCTTCAAAGACCTGCAATTTGGGCAGGTCAAGTCTAGAGCAGAACTAGGAGAGCTCTGAGACAAAACGCAATAATCCAGTGGCTGAGAAAATTCACTAAACACCACAACTTCCCAAGAAAAGGGGGGTGTCCGCTCACAGCCATCATCCTGGTGGACAGGAAACACTCCTGCCCATTGCCAGCCCCATAGCCCACAGCTGCCCCAGACAACCCAGTGTGACGGAAGTGCTTCAAATAACAGGCACACACCACAAAACTGGGCGTGGACATTAGCCTTCCCTGCAACCTCAGCTGATTGTCCCAGAGTTGGGAAGGTAGAGCAGTGTGAATTAACAAAGCCCAAATCAGCCATCATTTCAGCAGACTGGGAGCCTCCTTACACAGCCCAGCAGCCCAGAACTGCTCTGGGGGGACGGCACTCACCTGTGACATAGCACAGTCATCCCTCAACAGAGGACCAGGGGGTGCACGGCCTGGAAGAGGGGTCCACTTGCAAGTCTCAGGAGCCATACGCCAATACCAAGGACTTGTGGGTCAGTAGCAGAGACAAACTGTGGCAGGACTGAACTGAAGGATTACACTATTGCAGCAGCCTTAAAACTCTAGGATCACCAGGGAGATTTGATTGTTAGAGCCACCCCCCCTCCCTGACTGCCCAGAAACACACCCCATATACAGGGCAGGCAACACCAACTACACACGCAAGCTTGGTACACCAATTGGACCCCACAAGACTCACTCCCCCACTCACCAAAAAGGCTAAGCAGGGGAGAACTGGCTTGTGGAGAACAGGTGGCTCGTGGACGCCACCTGCTGGTTAGTTAGAGAAAGTGTACTCCACGAAGCTGTAGATCTGATAAATTAGAGATAAGGACTTCAATTGGTCTACAAATCCTAAAAGAACCCTATCAAGTTCAGCAAATGCCACGAGGCCAAAAACAACAGAAAATTACAAAGCATATGAAAAAACCAGACAATATGGATAACCCAAGCCCAAGCACCCAAATCAAAAGATCAGAAGAGACACAGCACCTAGAGCAGCTACTCAAAGAACTAAAGATGAACAATGAGACCATAGTACGGGAGACAAAGGAAATCAAGAAGACCCTAGAAGAGCATAAAGAAGACATTGCAAGACTAAATAAAAAAATGGATGATCTTATGGAAATAAAAGAAACTGTTGACCAAATTAAAAAGATTCTGAACACTCATAGTACAAGACTAGAGGAAGTTGAACAACGAATCAGTGACCTCGAAGATGACAGAATGGAAAATGAAAGCATAAAAGAAAGAATGGGGAAAAAATTGAAAAAATTGAAATGGACCTCAGGGATATGATAGATAATATGAAACGTCCAAATATAAGACTCATTGGTGTCCCAGAAGGGGAAGAAAAGGGTAAAGGTCTAGGAAGAGTATTCAAAGAAATTGTTGGGGAAAACTTCCCAAATCTTCTAAACAACATAAATACACAAATCATAAATGCTCAGCGAACCCCAAATAGAATAAATCCAAATAAACCCACTCCAAGACATATACTGATCACACTGTCAAACACAGAAGAGAAGGAGCAAGTTCTGAAAGCAGCAAGAGAAAAGCAATTCACCACATACAAAGGAAACAGCATAAGACTAAGTAGTGACTACACAGCAGCCACCATGGAGGCAAGAAAGCAGTGGCACGATATATTTAAAATTCTGAGTGAGAAAAATTTCCAGCCAAGAATACTTTATCCAGCAAAGCTCTCCTTCAAATTTGAGGGAGAGCTTAAATTTTTCACAGACAAACAAATGCTGACAGAATTTGCTAACAAGAGACCTGCCCTACTGGAGATACTAAAGGGAGCCCTACAGACAGAGAAACAAAGAAAGGACAGAGAGACTTGGAGAAAGGTTCAGTACTAAAGAGATTCGGTATGGGTACAATAAAGGATATTAATAGACAGAGGGGAAAAATATGACAAACATAAACCAAAGGATAAGATGGCTGGTTCAAGAAATGCCTTCACGGTTATAACGTTGAATGTAAATGGATTAAACTCCCCAATTAAAAGATATAGATTCGCAGAATGGATCAAAAAAAATGAACCATCAATATGTTGCATACAAGAGACTCATCTTAGACACAGGGACACAAAGAAACTGAAAGTGAAAGGATGGAAAAAATATTTCATGCAAGCTACAGCCAAAAGAAAGCAGGTGTAGCAATATTAATCTCAGATAAAATAGACTTCAAATGCAGGGATGTTTTGAGAGACAAAGAAGGCCACTACCTACTAATAAAAGGGGCAATTCAGCAAGAAGAAATAACAATCGTAAATGTCTATGCACCCAATCAAGGGGCCACAAAATACATGAGAGAAACACTGGCAAAACTAAAGGAAGCAATTGATGTTTCCACAATAATTGTGGGAGACTTCAACACATCACTCTCTCCTATAGATAGATCAACCAGACAGAAGACCAATAAGGAAATTGAAAACCTAAACAATCTGATAAATGAATTAGATTTAACAGACATATACAGGGCATTACATCCCAAATCACCAGGATACACATACTTTTCTAGTGCTCACGGAACTTTCTCCAGAATAAATCATATGCTGGGACATAAAACAAGCCTCATTAAATTTAAAAAGATTGAAATTATTCAAAGCACATTCTCTGACCACAATGGAATACAATTAGAAGTCAATAACCATCAGAGACTTAGAAAATTCACAAATACCTGGAGGTTAAACAACACACTCCTAAACAATCAGTGGTTTAAAGAAGAAATAGCAAGAGAAATTGCTAAATATATAGAGACGAATGAAAATGAGAACACAACATACCAAAACCTATGGGATGCAGCAAAAGCAGTGCTAAGGGGGAAATTTACAGCACTAAACGCATATATTAAAAAGGAAGAAAGAGCCAAAATCAAAGAACTAATGCATCAACTGAAGAAGCTAGAAAATGAACAGCAAACCAATCCTAAACCAAGTACAAGAAAAGAAATAACAAGGATTAAAGCAGAAATAAATGACATAGAGAACAAAAAAACAATAGAGAGGATAAATATCACCAAAAGTTGGTTCTTTGAGAAGATCAACAAGATTGACAAGCCCCTAGCTAGACTGACAAAATCAAAAAGAGAGAAGACCCAAATAAACAAAATAATGAATGAAAAAGGTGACATAACTGCAGATCCTGAAGAAATTAAAAAAATTATAAGAGGATACTATGAACAACTGTATGGCAACAAACTGGATAATGTAGAGAAAATGGACAATTTCCTGGAAACATATGAACAACCTAGACTGACCAGAGAAGAAATAGAAGACCTCAACCAACCCATCACAAGCAAAGAGATCCAATCAGTCATCAAAAATCTTCCCACAAATAAATGCCCAGGGCCAGATGGCTTCACAGGGGAATTCTACCAAACTTTCCAGAAAGAACTGACACCAATCTTACTCAAACTCTTTCAAAACATTGAAGAAAATGGAACACTACCTAACTCATTTTATGAAGCTAACATCAATCTAATACCAAAACCAGGCAAAGATGCTACAAAAAAGGAAAACTACCGGCCAATCTCCCTAATGAATATAGATGCAAAAATCCTCAACAAAATACTTGCAAATCGAATCCAAAGACACATTAAAAAAATCATACACCATGACCAAGTGGGGTTTATTCCAGGCATGCAAGGATGGTTCAACATAAGAAAATCAATCATTGTATTACAACACATTAACAAGTCAAAAGGGAAAAATCAATTGATCATCTCAATAGATGCTGAAAAAGCATTTGACAAAATCCAACATCCGTTTTTGATAAAAACACTTCAAAAGGTAGGAATTGAAGGAAAGTTCCTCAACATGATAAAGAGCATATATGAAAAACCCACAGCCAGCATAGTACTCAATGGTGAGAGACTGAAAGCCTTCCCTCTAAGATCAGGAACAAGACAAGGATGCCCACTGTCACCACTGTTATTCAACATTGTGCTGGAAGTGCTAGCCAGGGCAATCCGGCAAGACAAAGAAATAAAAGGCATCCAAATTGGAAAAGAAGAAGTAAAACTGTCATTGTTTGCAGACGATATGATCTTATATCTAGAAAACCCTGAGAAATCGACGATACAGCTACTAGAGCTAATAAACAAATTTAGCAAAGTAGCGGGATACAAGGTTAATGCACATAAGTCAGTCATGTTTCTATATGCTAGAAATGAACAAACTGAAGAGACACTCAAGAAAAAGATACCATTTTCAATAGCAACTAAAAAAATCAAGTACCTAGGAATAAACTTAACCAAAGATGTAAAAGACCTATACAAAGAAAACTACATAACTCTACTAAAAGAAATAGAAGGGGACCTTAAAAGATGGAAAAGTATTCCATGTTCATGGATAGGAAGACTAAATGTCATTAAGATGTCAATTCTACCCAAACTCATCTACAGATTCAATGCAATCCCAATCAAAATTCCAACAACCTACTTTGCAGACTTGGAAAAGCTAGTTATCAAATTTATTTGGAAAGGGAAGATGCCTCGAATTGCTAAAGACACTCTAAAAAAGAAAAACCAAGTGGGAGGACTTACACTCCCTAACTTTGAAGCTTATTATAAAGCTACAGTAGCCAAAACAGCATGGTACTGGCACAAAGATAGACATATAGATCAATGGAATCGAATTGAGAATTCGGAGATAGACCCTCAGATCTATGGCCGACTGATCTTTGATAAGGCCCCCAAAGTCACTGAACTGAGTCATAATGGTCTTTTCAACAAATGGGGCTGGGAGAGTTGGATATCCATATCCAAAAGAATGAAAGAGGACCCCTACCTCACCCCCTACACAAAAATTAACTCAAAATGGACCAAAGATCTCAATATAAAAGAAAGTACCATAAAACTCCTAGAAGATAATGTAGGAAAACATCTTCAAGACCTTCTATTAGGCGGCCACTTCCTAGACTTTACACCCAAAGCACAAGCAACAAAAGAGAAAATAGATAAATGGGAACTCCTCAAGCTTAGAAGTTTCTGCACCTCAAAGGAATTTCTCAAAAAGGTAAAGAGGCAGCCAACTCAATGGGAAAAAATTTTTGGAAACCATGTATCTGACAAAAGACTGATATCTTGCATATATAAAGAAATCCTACAACTCAATGACAATAGTACAGTCGGCCCAATTATAAAATGGGCAAAAGATATGAAAAGACAGTTCTCTGAAGAGGAAATACAAATGGCCAAGAAACACATGAAAAAATGTTCAGCTTCACTAGCTATTGGAGAGATGCAAATTAAGACCACAATGAGATACCATCTAACACCGGTTAGAATGGCTGCCATTAAACATTCAGGAAACTACACATGCTGGAGGGGATGTGGAGAAATTGGAACTCTTATTCATTGTTGGTTGGACTGTATAATGGTTCAGCCACTCTGGAAGTCAGTCTGGCAGTTCCTTAGAAAACTAGATATAGAGTTACCATTCGATCCAGCGATTGCACTTCTCGGTATATACTCGGAAGATCGGAAAGCAGTGACACGAACAGATATCTGCACGCCAATGTTCATAGCAGCATTATTCACAATTGCCAAGAGATGGAAACAACCCAAATGTCCTTCAACAGATGAGTGGATAAATAAAATGTGGTATATACACACGATGGAATACTATGCGGCAGTAAGAAGGAACGATCTCGTGAAACATATGACAACATGGATGAACCTTGAAGACATAATGCTGAGCAAAATAAGCCAGGCACAAAAAGAGAAATATTATATGCTACCACTAATGTGAACTTTGAAAAATGTAAAACAAATGGTTTATAATGTAGAATGTAGGGGAACTAGCAATAGAGAGCAATTAAGGAAGGGGGAACAATAATCCAAGAAGAACAGATAAGCTATTTAACGTTCTGGGGATGCCCAGGAATGACTATGGTCTGTTAATTTCTGATGGATATAGTAGGAGCAAGTTCACAGAAATGTTGCTATATTAGGTAACTTTCTTGGGGTAAAGTAGGAACATGTTGGAAGTTAAGCAGTTATCTTAGGTTAGTTGTCTTTTTCTTACTCCCTTGTTATGGTCTCTTTGAAATGTTCTTTTATTGTATGTTGTTTTCTTTTTAACTTTTTTTTTCATGCAGTTGATTTAAAAAAGAAGGGAAAGTTAAAAAAAAAAAAAAGAAAAAGAAGGAAGAAAAGAAAGATGCAGTGCCCCCTTGAGGAGCCTGTGGAGAATGCAGGGGTATTCGCCTACCCCACCTCCATGGTTGCTAACATGACCACAGACATAGGGGACTGGTGGTTTGATGGGTTGAGCCCTCTACCACAGGTTTTACCCTTGGGAAGACGGTTGCTGCAAAGGAGAGGCTAGGCCTCCCCATGGTTGTGCCTAAGAGCCTCCTCCCGAATGCCTCTTTGTTGCTCAGATGTGGCCCTGTCTCTCTAGCTAAGCCAACTTGAAAGGTGAAATCACTGCCCTCCCCCCTACGTGGGATCAGACACCCAGGGGAGTGAATCTCCCTGGCAACGTGGAATATGACTCCCGGGGAGGAATGTAGACCTGGCATCGTGGGACGGAGAACATCTTCTTGACCAAAAGGGGGATGTGAAAGGAAATGAAATAAGCTTCAGTGGCAGAGAGATTCCAAAAGGAGCCGAGAGGTCACTCTGGTGGGCACTCTTATGCACACTTTAAACAACCCTTTTTAGGTTCTAAAGAATAGGGGTAGCTGGTGGTGGATACCTGAAACTATCAAACTACAACCCAGAACCCATGAATCTCGAAGACAGTTGTATAAAAATGTAGCTTATGAGGGGTGACAATGGGATTGGGAAAGCCATAAGGACCACACTCCACTTTGTCTTGTTTATGGATGGATGAGTAGAAAAATAGGGGAAGGAAACAAACAGACAAAGGTACCCAGTGTTCTTTTTTACTTCAATTGCTCTTTTTCACTCTAATTATTATTCTTGTTATTTTTGTGTGTGTGCTAATGAAGGTGTCAGGGATTGATTTGGGTGATGAATGTACCACTATGTAATGTTACTGTAAACAATCGAAAGTACGATTTGTTTTGTATGACTGCGTGGTATGTGAATATATCTCAATAAAATGAAGATTAAAAAAAAAATGAAGGCTAAAGCATTACAGTTCAACAGTTTCAGGTATTTCCTTCTAGCTTTTCTAGCACACTAGAACCTAAAAAGGAATATCTATACAACGCATAAGAATAACCACCAGACTGACCTCTTTATATTTGAAATCTCTTAGCCACTGAAAAACTTTATTTTGTTACATTTCTTTTCCCCCTTTAGGTCAAAAAAGGCATTCTCAATCCCATGATGCCAGAGCCAGGCTCATCCCTGGGAATCTTATCCCACATTGCCAGGGAGACTTACACACCTGGGAGTCATGTCCCACATAGTGGGGAAGGTAGTAAGTTAAGCTGCAGAGTTGGCTTAGAAATACAGGCCACATCTGAAAAACAACAGAGGTTCTCTGGGGGCGACTCAGGCATAGTGATAAGTAGGCTTAGCTTAGCCATTGGGGAGAGAACTTTCATAAGGGCAAGTCTATAGATTGAGGGCTTGGCTTATTAAATTGGGAGCCCCTGTTGCTTAAAAGAACAGCAGGAATCCCCCAGGTGGGGAAGCTTAATATTTCCACATTTCCCCCCAGTCCCTCAAGGGAACTTTGCAAATACTTTTTTGTTTTCTGCCCAAAATATTCTGGAATGTATTGGAGTATTACTGGTTTTAATAATCTAGTGAAAGGGAGATGGAGAGGAAAAATCTCCAGGTGGTTTCAGCTCCAGTTTCTGCAAGTCCAAGTCTTAGTTAAGAAGCTTAGCTCTCTTTGCTACATACAGGTAGAAGTATTGGACCAACCCCTACAGATGTGTCTGAACTGAGCCCAAGGTTCCCTTAGGTAGGACTGCTTTGCATTTTCCCTATGAAGCAAAAATCTCAGGGAATTCATTTTCTTGGTTGTCATGGTGTCTGCTTAGGTTGTAGACCTGAAAGCAAACAGAGAAATTTTTAATATTTTCATCTTCACAGTAAGCAAACTAATTCTGAGGAAGATTGAGTCTCATTGGTTGTAACTGAAATAATTGATGCATGGGGAATGCCTACTGGACAAAATCATGGTCTTAGTTCAGGAAATGAATATGTATAACAATGCACAGAAAGAGAAAATACAATCTAAAATACCTCCCCTGAAATAGTGGCTGTGAGTTTTTAGAAAATGGGACTGAATTCCAGTGATAATGCAAAACTGACATGTTCTATCCAAGACAATCTCCCACTCTGTTCTAGTGTGCTAATGCTGCTGGAATGCAAAACACCAGAAATGGATTGGCTTTTATAAAAGGGGGTTTATTTGGTTATACAGTTACAGTCTTAAGGCCATAAAGTGTCCAAGGTAACACATCAGCAATCGGGTACCTTCACTGGAGGATGGCCAATGGTGTCCGGAAAACCTCTGTTAGCTGGGAAGGCACGTGGCTGGCGTCTGCTCCAAAGTTCTGGTTTCAAAATGGCTTTCTCCCAGGACATTCCTCTCTAGACTGCAGTTCCTCAAAAATGTCACTCTTAGTTGTTCTTGGGGCGTTTTTGCTCTCACAGCTTCTCTGGAGCAAAAGTCTGCTTTCAACGGCTATGTTCAAACTGTCCCATCATCTGTAGCTCCTCTCTCAGTTCCTGTGCATTCTTCAAAGTGTCCCTCTTGGCTGTGGCTCCTCTTCAAAATGTCACTCACAGCTGCACTGAGTTCCTTCTGTTATGTCAGCTCATTTATATGGCTCCACTGATCAACTTAGACCCACCCTGAATGGGCGGAGCAACACCTCCATGGAAATTATCCAATCAGAGTCATCACCCACAGCTGGGTGGGGCACATTCCAAAGAAACACTCAAAGAAATCTAATCAACACTGATAATCTCTGCCCACACAGATTACATCAAAGATAATGGCGTTTGGGGGACACAATATATTCAAACTGGCACACCCTCCTTATGAAAATATCTGTCAAGAATTATTACATTCTTGTAACAGAGAAGTAAGTACTGAGTACCAACTCTGTCACCAGGGTGGGTGTCCTCCAGACAGAAGTACAGCATAACATAATCGTACTGGACTTTGACATTGATGACAACTCCCTGGTCTTTATCCAAACCTTGTTCACCTTATTAGTCCACAATAAAAGCAGTCCTACTTTGCAAATTGGTAACATCAGTGCCAAAAATAGAGGCTACCTAGGGATTGGCACTAAATTCATCTTCTCACTGCTGTCCGAGAACACATACTTCAACCCTATTTGGTATCAATCAGCATAGAAAAATGGAAACTTGTTTTCTTTGAGTTCCTGGTTTTTGAAGACCATGAAGAGTTTGAGTATTACAAGAGTTTGTTGCTCGCTGGGATTGTTACAGTTGGTGATTTTGGATTTTACTATCAACTTTCTGGATGACAAAGAAAACCCACTGCAAAGCAATTCTGCATTTTGTACTAAGCCAGTACTAGGTCTACTGGGACAGGCTACCTGGAACAAGATGGTAGCCTGGATGGCAACTTGGGCCAGAATTCATGACTACTTTACCAGTGACTCAAGGCCTCAGAGCCCTGGATGTTTAGCATGTGGGCCTACAACCTGAAAGTATGACATATGTGAAGCACATCTAGGTGACAGAGACACATAAAGCCATAATCTGGCATTGTTATCAAGGACAACTGGAAGCCAACTTTGTCTACCATGGTCATCCTACATACTGTTTAGGACCTCTCCCATACTTACTTTCCATTCCTTGAACCATCCACAGAAGCACACTCAAACTTTTAGGTCTACCATCTTTTGATTATTGACTTGGCTCAATCTTCTTTCAATTCTCTGTGCTCCTGTTTAATGTTTTCAAGTTTGGGAGGATGAACAGGAAACTTTTAGTGAACTGATGCTCATCAGAAGGCCCCTTTCTAAGCCTCTTTGGTATATCAGCACCACCAGGACTTAGTTACAGAGCCGTTAAGTGTGAGCATTTTCTTATTAGAATATCAAGTACAAGTGGGTTAAAATTTCTGAAGTCAGATTTGTTGGAAGATGCTGGAGTAAAGAGCTTCAGGACTTAGTCCTTCCACCAGAACAACTATTAAACAGGCAGGAACTTTCTGAACAACTATTTTGAAACTCCAGAGGCTAGAAGAACACTGTACAACATCCAGGGAAGAGTGGGAGAAAGAGGTTCATAAACTACAATAAAGAACAGTAAACTGGGTGGGTGGCTACCAATGCCCATCTCCCACTCTCGAGGCAGGCCACCATGGTGTCCAGCCCCTGGCTATCCCACTGGTGATAGAAAGGGACATAAAAATCCTTTTCCCCAAGACAAGTGGTGGACATGGCCTATCAGTGACCATGGCTTTTGATTAGCAACTTTGGATCATTGGAGACCCAGCTCTGAGGGAGACCACTGTTTTAACCCAGTAAGGACAAACGTAATGTCAGCCATTGTTTCAACCCATCCAGCTGAGTTGGGGAGACTTAAGATGCTATGCTTCCCCAGGGCTATGGGGGACAGTTAGTTGAAGGGCTGCATCTGCTGGGCAGGCAAAGAAAGTCCAGTTTTGTGGAACCATGGTAAAAGCTCTTGGCACCCTTCCTGATCCCTCTCCCAGGGCACTTTGGAACTAGTCTTTGTCTCCTTCGTGGGTCCCTGGCCCCGTTTGGGCTGGGAAGGACTGACTTGGGAAAGTCCTGTCCAGCATGCCCTATCTTCCAGAATTTGCCTCCAGGTAAATAGAAGCTTCGAAAACGTCTAACATATTCCTGCAAATCTAAAAGGATACATACATGTGTAGGGCTGTGTGTATGCCAGAGCTGTACACATGCTCAGGTAAGAGCTAAAAAGGCTGTAAGTTCTCACCTCTTGCTAACCTTGAGGATCTGTACAAGCAGGGAGTGAAGGCTAGGGCAAAGTTGACAAATATCTAGCTGAATATTGAAGGTGTGCCACAAAATGCACATAGAGACCCTTGGCAAAGACTGAGATAGCTGTTGGTTCCATAAATGTAAGGAAATCTCTGTCCAGTCATTAACTTACTACTAAGCTAACTGAGCAGAGACTTCAGTAGCCACACAGAATTAGTTCCTAAAAGTCACAAAATAAACAACAACAAGCAGCAACAGTGAACCCCAAAAAGAGGGGGAGAATCTGGTTTCCAGAGTTTGCACATTATATTATTTAAGACGTACACTTTTCAACAACAAATAGACATGCAAAAAAACTAGAAAGTATGAACCATAAAGCAACCAACAGAAGCTGTCCCTGAAGAAGCCCAGATTGGGCTTACTAGAGAAAATTTTAAATCAGCTATTTTAAATATGTACGAAGAATCAATGGAAACCATGTCTAAAGAATTAAAGGAAAGCATTAGAAAAATGTCTTACCAAATAGAGAATATTAATAAAGAGATGGAATTATTTTAAAAATAGAAATACTGGCGTTGAAAAGTACAATAACCAAAATGAAAATTGTATTAGAGGGGCTTAATAGCATTTTTGAGCAGGTAGAATGAAGAAAAATGAACAGAGACCTGTGGGACACCATCAAGCATATTAACATACACAAATAGGAGTCCTAGAAAGAGAGGAGAGAGGAAAGGGGCATAAAGAATAGTAGAAAAGATAATGGTTGTAAACTTCCCAAATTTCTCAAAAAACATTAATCTGCATATCCAAGAAGCTCAAGAAATCTCAACTGTAATAAAGTCAAGGAAGTCTATGCATTGGTCCACTATGATCAAACTGTCAAAAATCAAAGACAAAGAAAGAATCTTGAAAGTAGGAAGAGAGAAGCAACTCATCACATACAAGGAATTCTTAATTAGATTAACATCTGATTTCTCATCAGAAATCATGGAGGCCCAAAGCTGGTAGGATGACATATTCAAAGTGCTGAAATAAAAGCTATCAACCAAGAATTCTATATCTAGCAAAACTATCTTTAAAAAATGGAAGTGAAAATAAGACCTTTCCAGATAGGTAAAAACTGAGAAAATCTATCTGTCGTTAGCAAAACTGCCCTACAAAAAATCCTAAAGGCAGTTCTTTGGGCTAAAATGAAAGGACACTAGACAGTAACTAATCCACTTAAAGAGCACCAGTAAAGGTAACGACATACATATATTTAAAAGACAGTATAAATGTATCTTTGTAACTTTTTTCTCCTATATGATTTAAAAGACAACTACATAAAACAATAAGTAAGTTCTATGTTGATGGGCATGCAATGTAAAAAGATGTAATTTTTATAACGTACCACACAAAGGCAGGGAAAGGCAATGGGGCTATATAGGAGCAAAGTTTTTGTAAACTTTGGAAATTTTTTAGATCAGTCCAAACTAGATTGTTATCAGTTAAGATGTTAATTGTAATCCCCAGGGCAATCAATAAGAAAATAACAACAACAACAACAACAAACAGTTAAAGAAATGACAAAGGAATTAAAATGGTACACAGTAAAATATCTACTTAAAAAAGGATAAAGTAACGGAGGGATAGAAGAACAAAAAACTCTACAAGAGATATGAAAGACAAATAGCAAAATGGCAAACATGAAGTCTACATATCAATAACTAAATTAAATGTAAATGGATTTCCTACTTCAATCAAAAGAGATTGGTAGAATGGAATTTTAAAAATGTTTGAATTATATGTTGTCTACAAGAGACTGATTTAAGACTCAGAGACACAAATAATTTGAAAATAAAAGAATGGAAAAAGATATACCATGCAAACAGTAACCAAAAGAGAGCTAGAATGGCTATATTAATATCAGACGAGATAGACTTTAAGACAAGCTTGGTTACTAGAGACAAAAAAAGGATATTTTTATAATGATGAAAGGGTCAAGCCATCAAGAAGACATAGCAATTTAAAATATATGCATATAACAACAGATACATAAATACATAAAACAAAACTGTCAGCATTGAAAAGAGAAAAAGATAATTCAACAATAATAGCTGGGACTTCAATACCGCACTTTCAATAATGGATAGACAAGATATCAATAAGAAAACAGAAGACTTGAACAACACTAAAACCAACTAGACCTAACAGACATTGTGCCATTGCCAAATCCCTTACAAGAATTAACAGGAATAGAATCAAAGTAAATTAATTGAATGTTCTTAGCACGTATTATATTCTCATATCTTGGAATCCTGTACTCATTTTCAGACATGTTCATGGCTGAGTGAGTGATCTGATAATAATGCTTAAATAGTCAAGGACAATTATATGAATGGATTAATTTACATATTCAACTGATAATTGAGTGACTACTGTAATCCAGGCTTCAGGATTATTTTTGCTCATCTTTTTCATCACCATAAGAATCTAAGATTATTGACATTCTTTAAAAAGTATTCATCAATCCAAATTATTTGCTTTTATTATAAAGCAAGTTAATGCATTGGAGATCTCACTTCATTTTTTCTGTGTAGTTTAGTCTAAAAAGGCAGCTACATTCATGAATTTCGATTGAGGGTTAAAGAAGAGATTTTAAGGGGAAAAATCTGTTTATGCCAAGGTAAGTGGTATTCCATTCAACATCCTAACAGTAAACAATAAACTAGTTACTGCGTCTCAGTGGTGCCCTCTTCCTCACTGTATCTGGGCAGTCTCAACAGCTGCAGACTGTGCCGGAATCCACTTTATAAATGAGTTTCTCCCCTTTGCCATCTATAAGTGGGCAAAGACTGAGGCACTCTTTGCACACAGATTAAAATGTTTTAAATCTGTACTTCGTGTTTTGCACAGAATCAGCTGGTCAAGGAATATGATAACTGGGACACAGGATGGTTATGGTAACAGGAAATCTCATAAAATATAAATTGTATCTATTTAGCTAAATAAGTTGAAGCTTAAATCCTTTTTGTTAACAAAATTCCATGATTTTTTTATCACATGATTTTTTATATTATTCTGATAGTAGCTAAATAGAATAATCAAGTCCTACCACCCTCTGAGCTTCAGTTTCCTTATCCGTAAAAGTCCTTTCATTTCCCCTACATTTCTAAGAATCTGTGATTCTAATACTATTTGCCTTCTAAACTGAATGTGAGTTCACATTGTAAAATGAGTTATGACAAAGCAACATGCCCCTTCATTTAACTGCTTTATGTTTGCAGACCAGCCTAGGAAATACAATCCATGGTACAAAAAAATAGTTCCCCTTTAGGTCTGTAACAAACTTTTGCATTATCATAAAGTACTCACATACTTGGACAAAAACAGATATATTGAAATTTTATAGGAGCTTACCTCCCATGCTTCAAGTGTGCAAAGGGGAAATGCAGTTCTTTGAAGCTGCACTGATAGGGTTGTGGAGAGACTGAGAAATCCTTTTGTTTTGTACTCACAAAAATTCTTGTTCATACAATTTAATGGAAAAACTTTATAAGTTAGGCAACTTTATGTAATAAAGTTTGTAAAAACTCTACATACTTTTCAAAAGTGGGTTTCACTTGGACATTTCCAAAATGTGCTTTGACTTGAGAACATTAAGACGCAGGGTGGCGCTGCAGGCTAAGATTGTAAATAAAGACCCCTAAAGAGCTCGCAGATTCCTTTGTGCTGGGGCGGAATCAAAAACACACGAAGCAGCTTTGCAAGCAGCTCGGGGTTACCGACAGATTTGGGGCAGCAATATACCAGGTGAAATTAAGGTTAAAGGCAACTTTGTTACGACTCCTCCAAGCAAGAAATCAGGATCGAAAGTTCCAAGTTTTTTTGGTTGCTGAAATGGATTTTATGCACTCGGATTCCAACATGAAGACTCAAAAGAGAATTCAACCAAACAGGCAAGTGATGGCTTTTATTTTGGTGGTGATTTTGTCTAGGGCTTGCTCCGAGCCTATTCGTTATTCTGTGCTGGAAGAAACAGAGAGCGGCTCCTTTATAGCCCATCTAACCGAGGACCTGGGCCTGGGATCTGGGGAGTTGGCCGCCAGGTCGGCCCGGTTGGTTTCTGACGATGACAAGCAGCGTTTGCAGCTGGACCGTCAGAGTGGAGATTTGCTTCTGAGGGAGAAACTAGATCGGGAAGAGTTATGTGGTCCTATTGAACCATGTGTATTGCATTTCCAAGTGTTTCTGGAAACACCAGTGCAATTTTTTCAAGGAGAATTATTGATCCAAGACATAAATGACCATTCTCCAGTATTCCCTGATAGGGAAATGCTGTTGAAAATACCGGAAAACAGCCAGCCAGGGAATATATTTCCGTTGAAATTAGCTCAGGATTTGGATGTGGGCAGCAATGGTCTTCAAACATACACGGTCAGCCCTGATTCTCATTTTCACATTCTCACTCGAAATCATAGTGACAGCAAGAAATACCCAGATTTGGTGCAAGCCAAACTGCTGGATCGAGAGGAACAGGATGAGTACAGCTTAACTCTAATGGCTCTGGACGGCGGGTCTCCACCTAGGTCTGGGACTCTCATGATCCGAATCCAAATAATGGATGTCAATGATAATGCTCCTGAGTTTGTGCACTCGCCATATAAGGTGCAGGTCCTGGAAAACACCCCTCTAGGCTCCCCAGTAGTTAGTGTCTTGGCTAGGGATGTAGATGCTGGAAACTTCGGGAGTGTTTCTTATGGCTTGTTCCAAGCAACAGATGAAATTAAACAAACTTTCTCAATAAATGAAGTAACAGGAGAAATTCAACTGACAAATAAATTGGATTTTGAGAAAATTAAAACTTACCATGTGGAAATTGAGGCTACAGATGGAGGGGGTCTATCTGGGAAAGGCACTGTTATCATAGAGGTGGTGGATGTGAACGACAACGCCCCGGAACTGACCGTATCTTCACTCACCGGCTCCATCCCAGAAAACGCTCCTGAGACCGTAGTCTCTATCTTCCGAATTCGAGATAGAGATTCCGGAAACAATGGAAAGATGATTTGCTCTATTCCAGATAATCTGCCATTCATTCTAAAACCGACTTTTAAGAATTTCTACACCCTGGTAACAGAGCGCCCTCTGGACAGAGAGAAAAGAGCCGAGTACAACATCCCAATCACCATCACTGACTTGGGTACCCCCAGGCTGAAAACCGAGCACAACATAACCGTGCGGGTCTCCGACGTCAATGACAACGCGCCCATCTTCACCCAAACCTCCTACACCCTGTTCGTCCGAGAAAACAACAGCCCCGCCCTGCACATCGGCAGCGTCAGCGCCACTGACAGAGACTCGGGCACCAACGCCCAAGTCACCTACTCGCTGCTGCCTCCCCAGGACGCGCACCTCCCCCTCGCCTCCTTGGTCTCCATCAACGCCGACAACGGGCACCTGTTCGCGCTCAGGGCCCTGGATTACGAGGCCCTGCAAGCGTTCGAGTTCCGCGTGGGCGCGGCCGACGCGGGCTCCCCGGCGCTGAGCAGCGAGGCGCTGGTGCGCGTGGTGGTCGTGGACGACAACGACAACTCGCCCTTCGTGCTGTACCCGCTGCAGAACGGCTCTGCGCCCTGCACAGAGCTGGTGCCCAGGGCGGCCGAGGCGGGCTACCTGGTGACCAAGGTGGTGGCGGTGGACGGCGACTCGGGCCAGAACGCCTGGCTGTCCTACCAGCTGCTCAAGGCCACGGAGCCCGGGCTGTTCGGCGTGTGGGCGCACAACGGCGAGGTGCGCACCGCCAGGCTGCTGAGCGACCGCGACGCGCCCAAGCACAGGCTCGTCGTGCTGGTCAAGGACAACGGCGAGCCGCCGCTCTCGGCCAGCGTCACGCTGCACGTGCTGCTGGTGGACGGCTTCTCCCAGCCCTACCTGCCGCTCCCGGAGGCGGCCCCGGACGAGGCCCAGGCCGACTCGCTCACCGTCTACTTGGTCATTGCTTTGGCCTCGGTCTCGTCGCTCTTCCTGTTCTCGGTGCTGCTGTTCATCGCGGTGCGGCTGTGTGGGAGGCGCAGGGCGGCCTCGGTGCCTGAGGGCCACTTTCCGGGCCACTTGGTGGACGTGAGCGGCACCGGAACCCTGTCCCAGAGCTACCAGTACGAGGTGTGTATGACTGGAGACTCGAGAACTGGTGAGTTCAAATTCCTAAAGCCAATATTCCCCAACCTCTTGGCTCAGGACACTGGGAGACAAATGGAAGAAAATCCCAACTGCAGGAATAGCTTTGTATTCAGTTAAGTATTATATTTGGTCAGTGAACTTCTCATTTTAATTTGGCAAAATTAACTCCTACTGCGATGCCTTTCTTTTAAAATATTGTATTGCTATCTAAATATCATACCACTGTTCCAAACCTATGCATGTCCTTCATAGTACTAATTTTCTGCTTTTTTATTGGTTTTAATCGCATTTATTATTTTTAGTTATACTAGATACTGAGTATATATTTTTGGTATATTTGACATTGTCTTGGTGATTAATGTTTCCAAAAGTCTAAATTACTCAAGTACAATGAAAAAAATTATTTTAATGAATTTCTTAAATTAGTTAATATACCTTATTAATGAAAATTTTAAAGGTTTTATGTAATCTTGAATTTCTATATGTTTTGGTTGTCTTTGCCACATAATTTTATCTTTGCAAGGCCAGTGTGTTTGAAATTCTTTATAGCTACCTAGGCCTTTCTTCTTAACTGCTCATGGCTAAACCACCTGAATAACATGAGCATAAAATTTAGCGTGCTTATTTATTCCAAATGTTATATAAACATGCACTTCATTAAAATATTAATCCACTAGAATTGTGACCATTCTCCCATTACAAGCACCATATATGCTAGTGTCCTATTTATTTGGTTGCTACCTAATGCCATCTATGTAGCACATTGTAAGTGCTTCATAACACTCCCTACTACTAATTTTTTTAAACAAAGATCATTTCTAAGTAATAAAGAGTAGAGCTCACATAATTTGGCATCTCCTTCATTAAATAAAACTGTTAAGTCACCACTTGATATAACCCTTTAAAAACAAATCTCAAAGCCTTTAATAAACCCTAAATCCTTTCAGAGCATTCAAGGGCATCCAGTCTCCTTGCTCTTCATTTTGCCCTATAAAAAAAAGTTCACTTGTAGATTAATGTATATATTTCTCTGTTTTCCTGCAGCTTTTCTCACCTTTAAAAAGATTCAGGGAATTTCTTTTGAGTCTTGGCTATTCTGTTCAGCTCTGATTATTGGGTAATATCAGATTTTTCACTTTAAGTTACTTTATAGATATGGACAATCTTTATCGACTAAATAGTGATTTCTTTTTGATGTTCACGTTATCTTCCATTTTGTTCTTCAGTGTAGACTTCAGGCATTTCATATAAATTTATTTTTTTCAGTCATGCTCAAGTTGCATTTGTATGAAATAAGTATTCATTTGTCCCTGAATAAATAAGACTAGTAATGAATTTATCTGAATTATAATTGTTTTTTGTTGTGTTCAATGAGTCAAGTAAGCTGATCATGTGATTCCCAAGCAGTTGAATTTATATGGCTATAACTTTAAACAGACTTAGTTGGACTTTTGGCACAATGTGAGCAATGAAAGAGCTTGCTTTATAATCTAAAATATTTATTTTTCAATCTCAAATATCACTCTACTGAAGTTTAAGTACACACATTTCCACCATTACTCTTTTTCCTAAGGATATAAGGAAATAGAAAGTGGAATTACTGAATGTTAAGTTTTATTCTAGAAACAGCTTTTGGTCTTGATCCAGTCTAAAAGTTGAAGTGAGGAACTGACAAAAGTGCAAACCAAATTAAATACAAACAAATATATAAGATATAAATATGGCAATATTTAATTAATCCATTTATCACTAGCTATTTAAATTAAATTGATTTTATGTGTGATGAAAAGTAAGACATTTGATTGACGTTTTCACCAATCTATTTAAACATCATGGAAATCGAAGTTCACTTTTTTTATTTATGTCAAGAAAGTCCAATTTGAATATTCACCCACATGACACTGCCCAGATAACCTCCGGAACCCACCTCATTCCTATGCGTACTCATAAAGCATGAATCCTTCCTTACCAGCTAGGGGCCATCACTAGACTTTGGTGTGGAATAGATAGATCCACATTTTGAAATTCAATTATTCAAAATTCAATTATTAGAATTTAATAGTAAGTATGATCCAAATGCATACCTTAAGAAAACCAGGCCAGTTCTATCGTTGCAAAACAAAACAGAGCATGGAAGCCTAATATCTTGATAATAACAACCATTTCAATCTTATTTTCTCAAATGCTTCTACAATATATACCTACTTTACAATTTTTTTGTTTTTGTTATTTTTAGGCATGGTATTATAGTGAGTTTAACACATGCTGTTTGGGGGGCAGAAGTTCTACTGGGGGCAATGAAGCCCACAATTACTTTGCTTCTTTCTTTACTATCAGAAGTTACAAAAATAGATTTTAAATAATCCGAGGTTAAAAGTTATGCAGATATTTGGTGAAATTCTGCTTCTAGGTTAAATGGATTATCTAGAAGTAGCAAACAACTATATAAGCTGATTAAAATTCAGAAATTATCTGTTTGAAGCTTCAGAAAGAAGATGATGATCTCTTAAGAACTGAAGGGGCCAAGATTCCTGAAAAGTAAAGTTTTTATGTGAACAGACTTCTACAGTCATTTTTACTCTGAGGAAATTTGCTAAGCCTGAGAACAGACAAAAGGCTCTTGCCATGGATGAGTAATTTCAATGGCCTTTGGTAGACTGCAGGAGTCAAGCTGATGGCCGCTTTATCCCTCAGGACACTTGTGAACTATGGGGTAGCCCAGGGAAGACAACTAAAAACCTAATTGGAAAATTTCTGAAGAGCAGATTGAATAGAATTTGGGAACTGCCATGGTTCCAAAGGCACTGTAAAGAATACACAAAGTTCTCAACTGAAAATTCCAAGGGCTTATCATGACTGTAAGGAACTTTGAGT
This sequence comes from Choloepus didactylus, assembly GCF_015220235.1. Lineage (NCBI taxonomy): Eukaryota > Metazoa > Chordata > Mammalia > Pilosa > Megalonychidae > Choloepus > Choloepus didactylus. The sequence continues at coordinate 85,247,828 of NC_051319.1, forward strand.
ACTCATATAGCCTGTTTGGATTAAGGTGATTTGATTAGACACTACTTTACCAAGCTAGCAGAAGAAAAGGTGAGCTCTTTTGGAGGAAGATAAAATATATGGATCCTGGATAGCTTTTTGCATACATATACAGCATTCAATAAAAAATTTCTAGGAACACATACAAAGAACTGGATGACATGAATAAAATCTGGAGAAAAAAAATAAACACAAACACTCCACAGATGATCCAAATACCATCAATAACTGACAACTATGTTGAAATAAGTACGACTAATATGTTAAAAAATTAGATAAGATAGAAAAAAAGATTAAAAGATTGGAAATTTCACCAAAGAAATGAAATTTCAAAATTTTCATTAATTCTGTAATTGAAAAATATGTATCTGGAACCTAAAACTAATTAATATTAGTGAATGCAAGACAAGTCAGTAGAAAATACCCAAATAGAAACACAGAGAAAAAAATAAAAAATACAAAACAGCATTAGAGACATGTGTGACATAATGGAAAACCCTAACATATATTCAATTGGAAACCTATAAAGAAGAGAGAATAAGAATGTGGAATAAGCCATATTTGAAAATATAAGGAACAAGAATTTTCAAAAATTGATGAAAAACCTTAATCCCTGAAAAAGCTCAGTAAAACCCAATCAGGATAAATGAAAACCAAAGGACTGTATTATAGGAACGATGATGAAGATCAAAGTCAGAGCAAAAAGCTTAAAGACAACCACATAAAATATGTTACCTTTAAAGGAGCAATAACAAAATGGAAAGGTGGCTTCTCAAAATAAATCAAGAAACCAGAAGACAAAGGAACAATGTCTTTAAAGTCCTGAAAGAAAGTAAATATTCTAACAAAAACTAGAATTGTATTAGCAGCAAACATTTCCTTCAAAAATGAAGTTTTCAGATAAACAAAAACTGAGATAATTAATTAAAGTCATACCTGGAAAATAGCCCTAAAGGAATTACAGAATGGAAGGAATAAAGAGCAACAGGAAGTGTAAATATATGAGTAAATATAAATGAATATTGACTGAATATTGATTATATGAGGCAATAATAGTAATTTGTTGCAGTATTGGAAATATTTGTAAAGTTTTTATTCATAACAACAATAGTGTAAAAGGCAGAAGGAGTAAATGGAGTTAAATAGTTCTAAGGTTCTAAACATTATCATGGAAGTAGTAAAATTAATAATTTATATTAGACTTTTGTAAGTGAAAGATGCATTACTGTAATATCCAGAACACCACTGAAAGAATAACTAAAAACTAATTAAAGGAAAAATGGAAAATAAATATTCAAATTATAAGAAGATAAAATAATGAGAAAAAAGAAACACAAAACATGATGCAAAACAAAACAGTACAGATGGGAGAAAATAATTAGGTGGCCAACATAAATGGTAAGACATCAGATATTACATTAAATGTAATTGGACTAAATAATCCAATTAAAACCCAAATTATCGGATTGGATTTGAGAAAAACAGCTATGTTCTCTCTCTCTCTCTCTCTCTGGTATTGCTGTAGTCACATAAAAGGGGATTTTAAGGAAAGATGCATTACTAGAGATAAAATGAGACATTTTATTATAATAACAAAGAGTTAAATCTACCAGAAACATCTCATTGTTCTAAGACTGAATATACTCCCATGACCCCATAAGATAACACAAAATGTATAAAGTTAAATTGACAGTACACAAAGGAGAAATAGACAAATCCACAATCATAGTGGGAGACTTAATACAACTTTTTCAATATCTATAGAATAAGCAGACAAGAAAAAATACAATAAGAATATAGAATAAATGAACAATGTAGACATCATCTTTGAATAAATTGACATACATAGCACATACATATATGCACATTCTTTGTATGTGCATATAGAATATATCAAAATTGTCCATGTTCTGGGTCATAAAGCAAGCCTCAAAAAAGAATTGGGATAACTCATGAACTCTGACCACAGTGGCATTAAGCCAGAAATAAAAAATATACCAAGAAATCCCCCAAATATTTCAAAATTAAGTTATGTAACCTATGGATCAAAGAAGAAATCACAACAGAACATTCAAAATATTTTGTGCTGGGTAAAAATTAAGATCTGACATAATCAGGGCCTACAGAGAAATTTAAAGCCTTACATGCACATATTATAAAAGAAGGAAGACTAAAAGTCAATAATCAAAACTTTAATCTCAAGAATCTAGGAAAAGAACAGCAAATCAAATGCAAATAAAGAAGGAATAAATTAACATATATATATACAGAAATCAATAAAATAGATAATAAATATGTATCAGAGAAAATCAGTAAAGCCATAGTAATTAATAAAATTAAAATCTCCTAGTAAGATTACTCATGAAAAATAAACACCAACTACCAATCTTAGGGACGAAGAAAGGAACCTCACTACCAATTCTACAGATGTTACAAAAAGACAAAAAGGGGATATTATGAACAACTTTATGACAATAAATTTGACAATTTCTGTAAAATACACAAGATCCTTTTAAAACACAATTTACAAAAATTGAAGAAATAGAAAATTTGATTAGTCATATTTGTTAAATATAGTAATATTGTTATTAAAAACCTTCCCACTCCAGTATACACTAGTGAATTTTTCCAGATATTTTTGGAGAAATTAATACCAATTCATAAAGCTCTTTCAGAGAATAGAAAAATAGGAACTATTTTCCAAATTATTTGGCTACCAGCACAACATCAATATCCAAAATCTGAGTAGGACATTATAAGAAAGCAAACTATAGACCAATCTTTTTTGTAAAAATAAACAGAAAAATTCTAAACAAGATATCAGCAAATAAAATTCAGAGATATATAAAAGGGAAATAATTTATCACAAGACATTAGGGTTTATTTTAGGAATGGAAATGTGGCTTAATATTTGAAAATTGATCAATGCAAGTCACCACACTAACAAATAAAGAAAAAATCACACCTTTATCTCAATGGATGCAGGAAAAGTCATTTGATAAAATTCAACACACATTCATGATAAAATTGTAAGCAAACTAAAATTAGAAGGGAACTTTCACAGTGTTTTTAGAAAACTTACAGTAAACATCATATTAATGATACATTATTGAAAGTTTTCCCCTAGAGATCAAGAATGAGACAAGGATGGTGGCTATCAGTACTTTGATTTGGTATTTAACACTAAGTCCTAACCAGTGGAAAAAGGCAAGAAAGAAATAAAAGGCATGGCGATTGGAAGAGAAGAAATAAAAATGCCTTTTTAAAAATTGGTATGATTGTATACATAGATAGTCAGAAAGACTCTACATCTACAGGAAAGAATAAATGATATTAGCAATGCCACTAGATACAAGATATAAATTAATACCGTATTTCTATATAGAAACAATAGACAATGAAATTTTAAAATATCATTTACAATAGCTTCAAAATATCAGTCACCTAGGAACAAAACTAATAGAACATGTGTTAAGACCTCTACACTGAAAGCTATAAAACATTAGTAAGAAAAATTAAAGATTTAAATAAATAGAGGGATATACAATGTTTATTCATTGGAAGACTCAATATTGGGAATATGTCACTTCTCCCCAACTTGATCTATAGATGCAATAAAATCCTAAACAAAGTTTCAGCATATTTTTTTGTGAAAATTGGTATTCTGAATCTGAAGTTTATATGGAAATACAAAGGGACAATAACAACTAAAGAAAATCATTAAGAGTAATAAAGCTGGAAGACTTACCTATTGGATAACAAAACCTATTATAAAGCAATAGTAATTCAGACAGTATGGTATTGCAGGATAGACAAAGAGAAAAATGGAATAAGAGTCTTGAACAGATCTACAGATACAGTCACCTGATTTTTAACAAAGATGACAGCAGAAACAATGAGGAATGCATCCTTTTAAATAGATGGTGCTAGGCCATTTGGATATTTATATGAAAAAATTTTTTGACCTTAACCTCATTCATATGAAAAAAATTAATTTCAGGTAGATAATAGCTGTAAATGTGAAAAATAAAGTAGTGAATCTTTCAAATGCATCATACTAAAATATCTTTGTGAATTCAGGGTAAGCAAAGATTTAAACAGGACACAAAAACTGCTAACAATAAATTAAAAATATTGACAAATCACGCTAAATTAAAATTAGGAAGTTTTGCTCTCCATAAGAGTTAGAATGCAAGCCATAGTGAGATATTTGCAGTACATGCATATGGAAAAGGACTTATATTCAGAAAATACAAGGAACTCCTACAAGTCAATAAGCAAACAAGCAAATCCCCAAATAGAAAAATGTACAAAAAGACAAACATTTCACGAAAGTGTATCCTAACGGCCAATAAATATGTGAAAATGTGCTCAGTTTCATTTATCACCAGGGAAATACTAATTCCAATTACAAATATGATACCACCACGTAATCACCACTATGGTGATTGAAAAAGACAATACCAAATGTTGTCAAGGATGTGGAGCAACTGGAACTCTCATGTTTTGCTGGTATTGGTACAACTACTTTTGAAAATTGTTTAATATATGTGCACAGATATTGAAGCTAAATATATGTGCACACCTTCACAGCGGTCCCACTCCTAGGAATATATTCAACATAAATGCATACATATGGTCACCAAAAGACATATACAAGCATGTACATAACAACACTATGTATAATAACCCCAACTGGAAAAACTCCATTTGTTCCTCAACTGGAGAATGGATAAACAAATTGTAGTACATTCATACAATAGAATAATATAATGCAGTCAGAATAGAGCAAATAAGAGCAACATGCATCAGAGGAATTCTACAAATATAATGTTGAGTAAAAGCCAGACAAAAGAGTAAGTACTCTATAATACCATTTATAAAAGTTGGGGGAGGGAGGCAAAAAGAAAAAACAAAAAACTATCATGATTATACATGTCAGGATAGTGCTTAATTTGGGGAGGGGGGATAGATGGGAGAAGGTAATGAATGGAATATGGCAGGAGGGGGCTTCTTGTATTTTGGTAATGTTTTATTTTTTAATTGGATTCTGCACATACCAGTGCGTCCCCTTTGTGAAAATCCCTTGAACTGTATAGCTTTAATTTGTGCCCATTGCTGGATGTATATTATACTTCAAAATAAAAATGATTTTTACAAATTTTAAAGTTTTGTAAATACCCTTTATCACTTATTTCTTGAATGTAATCAAATAAGAAACCCAAAAAAATAAGTTTCTTCATGTACTCAAAAGTCAATTTTATGGGGACTACTAATGTATCATTTTTGTTTCTTTTTTTTCAAAAGTATTCTTTCATTGAAAATACACTGCAAATGTTCGATTAGAACCTAATAACTAAGAACTGGAGATACGGGAGGCTTCTATGGCTTAAAAGGGTTTTGATACACACCAGGGTTAGAATTTGGAATGGAATAGTACATACTATGTGAAATAGTAAATGTGGACGCCTGGTGGCGCTGCAGGCTAAGAGTGTGAATAATAACCTCTGCGGATACCCCGGGCGCCATTAAGCTGGAAATCAGAGCTCTGAATGTTCACTAAAAGAAGGAAACATTTTAGGTAAGATCTAGGAACAGAGATCATCAGAGAGGACATCATTCCGGTGCAAGTCAGAGTCAGAAAGCTCTAATTTGAGGTTATTTACCCAAATCTTCTGGCCTGATTGAATACCGAGTTGAAGAAACTGCATTCTGGACCAGGACTGAACAATGGAGACAGCGCTAGCAAAAACGTCACAGAAAAGGCAAGTTGTCTTTCTTGCTGTACTGTTGCTTTTGTGGGAGGCTGGCTGTGAGTCAGTTAGGTATTCCATGCCAGAAGAAACGGAAAGCGGCTCCTTTGTGGCCAACCTGGCAAAAGACCTGGAACTCAGGGTGGGGGAACTGGCCACTCGGGGCGCGCGAATCCATTACAAAGGAAACAAACAGCTCTTGCAGCTAGATATAAAGACCGGGAATTTGCTTGTATATGAAAAACTAGACCGGGAGGTACTGTGCGGGGCAACAGAACCCTGTATACTGCATTTCCAACTATTACTGGAAAACCCGGTGCAGTTTTTTCAAGGTGATCTGCAGCTCACGGATATAAATGACCATTCCCCAGAGTTCCTAGAGAGTGAAATGCTCCTTAAAATCGCAGAGAGCGCCCAGCCAGGGAGCGTGTTTCCTTTGAAAACAGCTCATGACTTTGACATAGGTAGCAACACTGTTCAGAGCTACACAATCCGCCCCAACTCCCATTTTCATGTTCTCACTCATAATCGAGGAGATGGCAGAAAATACCCGGAGCTGGTGCTGGACAAAGCGCTGGATCGAGAGGAGCATCCCGAGCTCAGTTTAACCCTTACAGCGCTCGATGGTGGGGCTCCGCCTAGGTCCGGAACAACCACAGTCCGCGTTGTCGTCTTGGACAATAACGATAACGCCCCTGAGTTTTTACAGTCGGTCTATGAAGTGCAGGTCCTCGAGAATATTCCCCTCAACTCCTTGGTGGTCGCTGTCTCCGCCCGAGATTTAGATGCAGGAACATATGGGAGTGTAGCCTATACACTATTCCAAGGCGACGATGTTACTCAACCATTTGTAATAGACGAAACTACTGGAGAAATCCGTCTAAAAAGGACATTGGATTTTGAGGCAACTCGATATTATAACGTAGAAATTGTAGCCACAGACGGCGGAGGCCTTTCAGGAAAATGTACTGTAGCTGTACAGGTGGTGGATGTGAACGACAACGTCCCTGAACTGATCATGACCACACTCACCAGCCCTACCCCAGAAAATTCCCCTGAGACTGTAGTTGCTGTTTTCAGTGTTTCTGATCCAGACTCCGAGGACAATGGTAGGATGATTTGCTCCATCCAGAACGATCTCCCTTTTCTCCTGAAACCCACATTCAAGAATTTCTATACCCTAGTGACAGAGAGGCCTCTGGACAGAGAGAGCAGAGCCGAGTACAACATCACCATCACCGTCACTGACTTGGGTACCCCCAGGCTGAAAACTGAGCACAACATAACCGTGCTGGTCGCGGACGTCAATGACAACGCGCCGAACTTCACCCAAACCTCCTACACCCTGTTCGTCCGAGAAAACAACAGCCCCGCCCTGCACATCGGCAGCGTCAGCGCCACTGACAGAGACTCGGGCACCAACGCCCAAGTCACCTACTCGCTGCTGCCGCCCCAGGACGCGCACCTCCCCCTCGCCTCCTTGGTCTCCATCAACGCCGACAACGGGCACCTGTTCGCGCTCAGGGCCCTGGATTACGAGGCCCTGCAAGCGTTCGAGTTCCGCGTGGGCGCGGCCGACGCGGGCTCCCCGGCGCTGAGCAGCGAGGCGCTGGTGCGCGTGGTGGTCGTGGACGACAACGACAACTCGCCCTTCGTGCTGTACCCGTTGCAGAACGGCTCTGCGCCCTGCACAGAGCTGGTGCCCAGGGCGGCCGAGGCGGGCTACCTGGTGACCAAGGTGGTGGCGGTGGACGGCGACTCGGGCCAGAACGCCTGGCTGTCCTACCAGCTGCTCAAGGCCACGGAGCCCGGGCTGTTCGGCGTGTGGGCGCACAACGGCGAGGTGCGCACCGCCAGGCTGCTGAGCGACCGCGACGCGCCCAAGCACAGGCTCGTCGTGCTGGTCAAGGACAACGGCGAGCCGCCGCTCTCGGCCAGCGTCACGCTGCACGTGCTGCTGGTGGACGGCTTCTCCCAGCCCTACCTGCCGCTCCCGGAGGCGGCCCCGGACGAGGCCCAAGCCGACTCGCTCACCGTCTACTTGGTCATTGCCTTGGCCTCGGTCTCGTCGCTCTTCCTGTTCTCGGTGCTGCTGTTCATCGCGGTGCGGCTGTGCGGGAGGCGCAGGACGGCCTCGGGTGGTCGCTGCTCGGTGCCTTCGGGTCACTTTCCGGGCCACTTGGTGGACGTCAGCGGCACCGGGACCCTGTCCCAGAGCTACCAGTATGAGGTATGTCTGACAGGAGGCTCCAGGACAAATGAATTCAAATTTCTGAAACCGATTATCCCCAACCTCCAACCCCAGAGCACTGGCAAAGAAATTGAGGAAAATGCCCCCTTCCAGAACAGCTTTGGATTTGATTAGGGATCTTGATCATGATAGATCATGATATTCCCCAGATACAGAGTTTAAGAATGTAATAGTGAAAAATCCCATATTCAGGTACAGTCTTGATTTCCCTTTTGTAATGGATTTGTCCTTTGAAGTTTATCTTGTCCAGTTTTGGAAAACTCATTTCCACTTCATTGCTTTTATTTACCTAGCACCCATTCCAAATCTGTGCATGTCATTGATTTTTCTGAAATTTTTGCTTCTTTTTGGGAATTGTAGTGACGAAGCATCTTAATAAAATAAAATAGTTATATTTTCTCTGTAGTCTCTTTTGTCACACCCTAAACATATTTGATGCTAAATAGCAAAAATAAAGCATGTTTGCATCATTTTATTTATTTTGGTTGTTTTCTAAGGAATACTTATGTATGATAATGAATCTAATAAATAAGAAATCATTAGGATGGAAAGCAACCATCTATTAACTCTTCTTTCTCAGCCCTAATCCCTTTAACACACATTTCTTAATAAGCTTTTTAAAATTAAATTATAATATACCTACCAAAAAGTACACAAATACTCAATGTTCAGCTGAATGAAGTTTCACAAAGTGAACATACAGAGCATCTAGCACACTCAAGTGCTTGATGAAGAAACACATTACCAGCACCCCAGATGCCACACAAATTATCCCTTACAGTCACCCCCAGACAAGGATAACAAGTGTCCCAACTTCAATACCATACTTTAGTTTTGCCTGCTTTCAATTTGTTTACATGGAATACTAGAGTATGTTTTGTATCTGGCTTTCATACAGCATTATATTTATGATATTTTTCCATGATACTGCTTTTTATTTTTAATTCTTTCATTCTCATTGATGCATAGTATTCCATTGTATTAATATATCTCAATTTATTATCTGTCTTACAGTAGATGAGTATTTGGGTTGGTGCAGGTTTGTCTATCATGAATAGTGCTGCTATGAATATTCTTGCACATGACTTTTGGTAAATGTGTATACATTTCTGGTCATTTAGTAAGTACATGTTCACTTTTAGCAGGTATTTTCAGTTTTCCAAAGTGGTTGCACCAGTCTGCACTGCCTGTTCATTCTTTATCTTTTTTTATTCTCTGTCTTCCTATTTCTCTATATCTCCATCTCTATCTCTCCTCCCTACCCTCTCAGATTTTAGAATTTTCACTTTATTTTAGGTGATTAAATTTCATAGTAATGCTATGTTCTTTTTCATTCACTGTGCTGGATACTCGATGTACTTGGGTATTCTAACAATTCATATCTCTTCTTCTCTGGGATTATTTCTTCTCAATACTATTGTTTCCTTAATAATTATATTCCTAACTTTATCTTTTTATTCCTTTCTGAGACTTATAATTGCCAGATATTGAACATTCTCAGTTGTTTCCTTATGTTTCTTATGAGTCTCTTTTTTATTACATTTTTGTCTTTTCCTTTACATTCTGGAGTCTCTCACTTTTTTCAGTGTTTCTATTGAATTTTTAGTTTTAGTGGCATATTTTAATCCCTAAGAGCTTTCTTATTATCTGATTGTGCCTTTTTCCATAGCATCGTGTGTTTTTTTATGGATGAAATAAATTTCCAAATTTTTCTGAGTGTATTAAATAGGGTTTTCTAAATTCACTTTATTTCCTGAATTATCTGTTTCTTGCAGAATCCATTTTCTGTTTATTATTCTTTTTGTTAAATGTTTGAAGTTTTCATATGTCTGGTTAGCTGTTATTATCTGTTCATATGTTAGAAAGAATTGAGTAGCTGGTGTGAAGCAGCTACAGTTTTTATAAATTTTCTCTGCCTTTGTATGATAGGGTGGTCTCCACCCAGGTCTTTGTCTAAGTAGAAATTCTGACAGGGTGCTCTGTGTGAAGCAGGGCTAGGTTCATCAAATGTTAGACTACACTTTAAGATGCACTGTGATGAATGAGCAGAAGTGCTTTTCAAAATACAGCCCTTCAAGTGGCAGAATGCAAAAGACATTATGCTGGGATTCCAACATCCCCACTAAATGTCTTAGTGTTTTCCAGAAAACTCCTTCAGTTTCTTTAGAAATGAGTGTAAAGTTTTTAAAGGAAGGTGTTGGCAGAAAAAAATAACAACCCATTGCAATACATTATATTATTCTCACTTACATTTCATTTAATCATCAAAATCATATCACATTTAATCTCATTTAAACATCAAGACAATGATACACTTGGTATTTCCATTTTATAGATAAACAAACTGGAGCACAGAGATGTAAAGCAACTTGCCTAAGGCCACCCAGCTAGTAAGTGATGGAATCAGAATTTGAGTCAAGGCAGTTTGACTCCAGAAACATTGCTTTTTTCTTTGTTGTTACTTTTTTCTATTTTGAAATCTATTAAATATCAAAACATATATATATATACACACACACACATACACATATAGAGATACAGATATATACAATTTAAAATAAATAAATAAGATGGTCATCCATGTATCCATTGACCCACTTAAGAATTAAGAATTAGAACAATACCGTTATCTTGAATTGAGTTTCTACCATATACAACCACAAGGATCTTGAATAATTAACCTTAAGTCACTGTTGGAGATTAAATCCTGTCCCCTACAAAAGGCATGTCCAGGTCTCAATCCCTGGCCCTGTGGGTGTGAACCCATTTGTTAATAGGACATTTGAAGATGTTATTAGTTAAAATATGCTCAAAGTGAATGAGGATAGGCCTTAATCCAATATAGCTGAAATCCTTATAAGTAAGGAAATAGGACATGGAAAGAGAATCCCCAGGGAGCAGATAGAAGCTGAAAGTCAATGGAACCTAGAAGAGAAAGGGGAAGATGCCACCATGTGGATTGCCATGTGACAGAAAAGCCAAGGACCAAAGATCTCCAGCATCCAGCCCCTGAATGCCACAGTCTTCAGGAAGAAAGCATTGCCTTGATGACACCTGGGTTTTGGACTTCTCCTGGCCTCAAAAACATGAGTCAATACATTCCCATTGTTTAAGCCAACCCATTGTACAGTATTTGTTTTAGCATTTTGGAAGCTAAACTACTCACTAATAAGGATTGAAACAATCTACTTAAGGTAATCCTTATTTTTCATTTTGTATTTATTTAAAAATTTACCTTCAACCAAATCTGAACCCATTTATTTAGTCCAAAATAATAATAAGTTTTTTATCTGGAACTTCCAAAGAACAATATAACAGTGAGTTCTTCGAAGTTTTGTTCTGTTTTGCCTCACATATCACACACTGGGTACCAGAGAAGGCGGCAACCTGAAAACACAACGGCACCAACCAAAAAGAGCCCCAAAAAGCCTGCTCTCTCTAGCCAAAGGACCAGGAAAGAGGGAGCCTAGAAAGACGTAAAGCTTTTAGAAAATAACCACTCTACTGCACCAAACACCACATTAAAAAACTGTGGTCTCATTATCACCAGCAAAGGCTAAGTGGGGAGCTTGGACTTCCACCTTTGCCAGATTGTAATGAAATGCCCCAACTCTCCCTGACCCCAGGGAAGTATCAGAGAAATCTGAGTGGGGAGTCTGCACTTCCACCCATACTTGGCAGTAATGAGGCACTCTCTCTTTGTGTGTTCAACAGAAGCCAGATAGAGAACCTGGACTTCTACCCCCATCTGGAAGTAACAAGGCAATTCTCCTCCTTCCCCTTCCAGAGAGGTATAAGAAGAAGCCAGCTAAAACAGAATGTTTAAATGTGATCTAGTGTCTCATAACATATTTCCTAAAATGTCCAGGTTTCAATAAAAAATCATGCATCATACCAAGAAACAGGAAGATCTCAAAGCATGTGAAATAGATAATTAAGAGATGCCAACATTGAGAGGACAGAAATGTTAGAATTATCTGACAAGTATTTTAATAAGGACTTCAAAAAAATCCTTCAATAAGAAATTATGAACACTCTAGAAACAAAAGAAAAAATGGAATTGCAGAAAGAAAATAGAAAGTCTAAGCAAAGAACTAGAAGATATGAAAAATTAATGGACATTTTGGAAATTAAAAGTATAACTGATACAGAAAACAATGAATGGGTTCAAAAGCAGTATGCATGGGATAAAGAAAGAATCAGTGAACTGGAAGATAGAATAGAAATTACCCAATCTGAACAAAATAGAGCCTGTGGGGCTCTAACAAAAGGTCTAACATCTGTATCATTTAAGTCCCAGAAGAAAAGAGAGTGGAACTGTAAAAGTATTCAAAGAAATAATAGTTGAAAACCTACCAAATTTGGCAAAAGACATAAACATGAAGATTCAAGAAGCTGAGAAAACCCCAAACAGGATAAACTCGAAGAAATCCATACCAAGACACATCATAGTCAAATTTCTCAAAACTAAAGACAAATAAAAAATCTTGAAAGCAGCCAGGAAAAAAAAATGACAGCTTACCTATAGAAGAGTAACAATTTGAGTGACAGTAGATTTCTCATCAGAAGCCATTGAGGCCAAGAGGAAACAGCACAACATTTTTCAAGTGCTGAAGGAAAAGAACTGTCAACCCAGAATCCTGTAAAAGTGTGAATATGAAGGTGAAATCAAGATTTTCACAGAGGAAGTAAAGTGAAGAGATTTTTGCCTTCAGACCTACCCTAAAACAATGGCTAAAGGAAGTTCTCTAAAGAGCAAGGAATTGATGAAAGAACAAATCTTGAAACATCAGAATATAAGAACACAGTAAGCAAAAACATGGGTAAATACAATACACCTTCTCCTCTTGAGTTTTCTTAATTAATTTTGATGGTTGAAGTAATAACTTTAACATTCTCTGATGAGATTCTAAATGTTTGCAGAGGGAATATTTAAGGCATTTATGAATAGGAGAGGGTATAGGGATGTAAAGGGGTAAATTTTCTACACTTCACTTCAACTGATAAAATTATGACATACTAAGCTATTATTAGTTTTGTTTATACCATGTAATATGTAGAGCAAGTACTAAAAACCTACATGAAGGGATACACTAAAAAACAGTATAGATATATAAAAATGAAATTCTAAAAATTTTTCTAATAATCCACAGTAAAGGCAGGAAAAAGAAAACAGAGGAACAAAACCCAAAGAAAAAATAGGAAATGAAAAATAAAATTGTAGATTTACCCTTTAGCTTATCAATAATTACAATAAATGTGAATGACCTAAATACACCAATTTAAAGAAAGAGATTGGTAGAATGGACTTAAAACATAACCCAACTACATGCTGACTGCAAGAAAATCACTTCAAATATAATGATATAGGTGGGTTGAAAGTAAAAGGCTGGAAAAATTTATCACATTAACATTAAGAAAAAAAGCACAGGTAGCTATGCTGATATCAGATAAAGTAGACTTTGGAGCAAAGAAAATTACCAAAGACAGAGAGGGACATTATATAATGATAAAAGGGTAAATCTTCCAAGAAGACATAGCAGTCTTAAATGTGTATGTACAAACAACAGAGTTTCAAAATAGTGAAGCAATATTGGTAAAACTGAAAGGGAAAATAGAAAAATCTACATATAGACTTCAACACCCCTTTCTCAACAACTGATAGAACATCTACACAGTAAATGAGCAAAGAAATAGAAGAAGTCAACATCATCAACGAACAGAATATAATATATATTTTTAGAACATCCCACTCAATAACAGCAGAATACACATTCTTTTCAAATGTTCAGGACAACACTAATGTAGTGTTGAGAAGGAAATTTATAGCACTAAATGCATACATTAGAAAAGACAAAAATTCTAAACCTATCATCAAAGATTCCACTTCAAGAATCTAGAAAAAGGTGATCAAAATAAAGCAAGCAGAAGGAAGGAAATAATAAAGATGATAGTAGAAATCAATAAAATTCATAAGAGAAAAACAATAGAGAAAAATTCATTAAACAAAGAGCGGGTTCTTGGAAAATATCAGTAAAATTGACAAACCTCCAGCAAGACTTACAAAGAGTCTTCCTGCCTGACCATTTGAGATTTCAAATGTGGTTTAGCATCAAATCCTTTTCATTTTCAAACATCTCTGCAGCATACCTCACGTCAACTAAAAGGCTTCTCTAAGTGCTTGCATACATATCTTCTACATCTTTTCCCTGATTTATTGCATTTTTATTTGCATATAACTAACTTAAAGAAGAGTATAGAAAGTTGAATTCATCTTGGAAGGTTAGTATTGGCTTTATCTTTCATTTTAATAAACTTGAAGAATTTTTCAAATGATAGTGGAATTAAAGGAAAATAGATCTTTGTAGTATAAAGTGGAACTTGGCTTGACCAACTCAGCAATGATTAAAACTAACTAAATAAAATTAAGTTAATATACTTAACAGTGTTTTATCAATTAAGTTAATATACTTTACAGTGTTTTATGAGTTTAAGTACTATTTCAATGCATTAGTAATCATCCACCTCATTAGTATTCATCCACTTTAGAATATATGAGCAGAGAGAGCATGGGGCATGTTGTTTTTTGTTTTGTTTTGTTTTGTTTTGTTTTACTTTATCTGCCTTTCCACGTTGTGTTCAGAGGAGACCAAAGTTTTGCCACCCAGTCATTAAAATTAAGCTGGGAATATGATTAAGATGATCCCCAGTAAGTGACTGAAATGTTCTGCATCTTGAAAGAGGTATGGGGTTACACAAACATATCTATTGTTAAAATTACCGGTACCCTTAAGATTGGTACATTTTCACAGGAGATATATATATACCAACGGAGTAGAATTGAGAGTTCAGAAGTAAATCCTCATATATATGGCCAATTGATTTTGACAATGGTGCCGAGTCCACTCAATGAGGAAAGAATAGTCTCTTCAACAAATGGTGCTGAGAAAACTGGGTATCCATATGCAAAGGAATGAAAGTGGACCCGTGCTTCACACCATACACAAAAGTTAACTCAAAGGATCAAAGACTTACTTAGAAGAAGTAAAAGTATAAAACTCCTAAAAGAAAACATAGAAGATTATCTTTAGGACCTGTACTGGGCAATGGATTCTTACACCTTACATCAAAAGCACAAGCAACAAAAGAAAAAAATAGATAAATTGGACCTCATCAAAATTTAAAACTTTTGTTCATCAAAGGAAATTATCAAGAAAGTGAAAAAGACACCTAAGAATGGAAGAAATCATTTGGAAACCGTATGTTTGATAAGTGTTTAATATCCAGAATATATAAAGAAATCTTACAACTAAACAACAAAAAAGACAAATAACCCAATTTAAAAATGGGCAAAGGACTTGAATAGACATTTCTCCAAAGAAGATATACAAATAGCCAATAAACACATGAAAAGATGTTCAACATCATTAGCCATTAGGGAAACATTAATTAAAACCACAATGACATGCCATCTCAAAACCACTACAATGACTACCATTTAAAAAGTGGAAAATAAGAAATGTTGGTGAGGATGTGGAGAAATAGGAACCGAAATGTAAAATAGTGCAGCTGTTGTGGAAAACAGATTGGTGGTTCCTCAGAAAGGGAAGTATAGAATTACCATATAACCTGGCAATCCCACTTCTAGGTATATACCTCCCAAATTTAAAAGCAGGAACTTGAGCAGATATCTGTATACCAGAGTATATAGCAGCATTATTCACAATTGTATAAAGGTGGAAGCAACCAAAGTGTCCATTAATGGATGAATGGATAAACAAAATGTGGTACATAGATACAATGAAATATGTTTCAGTCATAAAAAGGAATGAAGTTCTGATACAATGTGCAACATGGATGAACCTTGAAGGACATCATATATGAGTGAAATAAACCAGAAACAAAAGGATAAATATTGTATGATTTCACTTAAAGGAAATAACTACAATATGCAAATCCATAGAGCCAGGAAGTACATAACAGGGTACCAGGGACAGGGGTAGGGGGCGGTGGGAATGAAGAGTTAATGGTTAATGGGTACAGAGTGTCTGTTCGGAGTGATAGAAAAGTTTTGGTCATGCATGGTGATGATGATAGAACAACATTATAAATGTAATTAACACCACTGAATTGTAGAATTGAAAGTGTTAAAATGGAAAATATGTTTTACATATGTTACTACAATAAAATTCTTTAAAAGATTGGTGCATTTCAGTTTATTTAAACATTACCTAAAGAAAAGAACTATACAAAATTAATCATTGAATAGGAGACAGAGTGGAGGGGAAGGTATAGGGTGACAGAATGTTGTGAAATGAGGTGACATCTACATGGAGATTATACTATTTTATTTATGTTTAAATTGGAATATTTCCATAATAACATGCCTTCAAATAAAATTTTTTAAATGATTCATTGTGAGAACTTGTCTTTTCAAGCAAAGTCAATTCAGCTCTACTCTAGGAAATAAAATCAAAGCAAAAGAGAGCAAAGAAGAGAAGCATTCTCTTGAAGGACTACTGTAATCTACTTTCCCAAAAAAGGCAGTTTCTTGACATATCCAATTCATACCTTTTTGGGGGTACATTAGGTTATTATTTTCATTCTATCAAAACTACCAGTGTTCTCAGGAACTAGACTGTAAACACTTTTTAAAAAGTCATTTCAATGATCGAAAGTAAGTTTGACATATACTATACTGCTGTTAAATTTTGCTTTAAAACACACAAAAAATAACGGACTAAGATGCTTTGGGGATGCCTGGTGGTGCTGCAGAAAAAAAGAGTGATAAAAAGACTTTGCAGATGCCAGGTATGCCATTAATCTGGAAACAGAACTCCAAATGCTCATTGAAAAAAGGAGGCATTTAGGATTGAGCTGGAAATGGATTTGTTTTGGAGAAGAAACTAAACCCATCTAAGATGTTTATGATTATTGGTTTTACTTCAACAGTGCATTTTGTTTTGAGTATAAGAGAAGCAGGCTGCTCATACCATCAAGGAAAAGTCTGTTCTTCTTAACATTCATCAATGAAACTCTGAAGCTGGTAATATCGATCTTCTCTTTGCTCTTCTGGGTAGATAGAAGTGGTTTTTAACTACAAAATGATCTCATCTGGTCAGAGTTGAGATTTTATTTAGCTTCATTTGTTTTACCTGGATTTAAAGTATCTTGAAAAATAATAACTTCATTTTTAATCTTCCGTCATCTTGGCTCTTGCCTAAAGTGAATTTTGTTTGAACTCAATTGAAATGGTCTCTAAATAAATAGGAAATCAATCTGAATTGACCTATGTTTGGTGTATTCTGTGTTCTTATTTGTGCTCTGTGACCCAGTTCTATTTCATACATTTTCAGGATATTTAGAGATACGTTTTCCAATTTATCTTACCAGAAACTGGTGAGATAGGGATGGATATAGGCATGATGTTTTATCATTGAATTCTATAGTGTCCACTCAAATGTAATTCATCTTAACAACATCTTTTCATTCCATCTTATTTGGCCTATAATTATAAAAATTAGTGTCACCCATTTTGTGAGAGGATGGTGGAGGTGATTCTTAAATGTTTGTTTTCTGCACTGCGTCCTGTTCCTACAACAGGGTGACATATTTGTAGTTTGATTAATTGATTAATATAGGAGGGGAATTTGACAAAAAATACTGTATGTGTGCCCCTTAAAATAATGATCAACTCTACTTATACAAAACTTAAGTGGAATTCCAAAGTGATTATAACAAATACTTGTTGCTCCTGGCTCTTATTTGAATAATTTAATTTACTTACATACTTCTATCATAAGTATTTGTTGGCTCCAAATTTTCTTCCAATAACTTAATAACCTATTCTATTTATTGTGCAAGCAAAACCATATAACAAAGTCTGTTGTTCATGCCATTTTATTAGTCATATAATTTAGAGAAATGGTTGTTTATTTTACCATCAATATTGCTAACCAATTTCTTCCAAGTTTTATATAACTTGCTGATGTGCTTCTTGGGACAATTAAATGGTGTACTTCTTGGACTCAAGAATTACACTGCTCATCAGAGATAAATTGCAATGTTGAAGAATCAAAATTGATTGTAGAAAGTTTATGTTACCTGAGGGAATGATTCTTAAATGTTAATATACCTGATAATCCCTTAAGGAGAAAGACTGAAATGCAGATTCCTGTTAGCATTGCTAGACAATTTGTTTCAAGATCTGGGGAAGATCCCAGGAATCGGGTTTAAAAAAAAAAAAAAGACTCCCAAATGATTGTTTATGCATGGGGTTCACACATTACTGTATGAGAAATATTGACTTGACATAGAAGTCTTTATAATGCACAGATTTCTGAAATGGTATTAACTCGAAAGCACTTCATGAAGTTGTTAATTCGAACGCGTGGTGGCGGTACAGGCTAAGAGAATGAACAAAAGCTGGCAGATTCGATAGACTCCATTTCACCTAGAAGCCGTGGGGGAGGAGGGCGTGGACAGAACACATTTACAGCTAGAACTAAGATACGAGTGCTCAGGAAGGCAGTTATCACCATACAAGATCTAAGAGCGAATTCGAAATTCTGTAGCAGAGACATTTCGGTTCCAGGAGGGTCAACGGTGGACGTGTTAATTGGGAGCTGAAAAGGTTTTTTCCTCTGGAATCAGACACACCAATAGGGATGGCTCAAACAAAAATACAGCACGAGAAAAGGCAAGTGACCAGCTTTATTATACTGATGCTTTTGTGGGAGGCGGGTTCAGAATCGATTCAGTATTCTGTGCTGGAGGAGACAGACAGCGGCACGTTTGTGGCCAATTTGACAAAGGACCTGGGACTCAGTGTGAGAGAGCTGGCGGCGCGCGGCGCCCGGGTTGTTTTCAAGGGGAACAGACAGCATTTGCAGCTGGACCCACGGACCCATGATTTGCTGTTAAATGAGAAATTGGACCGGGAAGAGCTGTGTGGCTCCACTGAGCCATGTGTGCTCCCTTTCCAAGTGTTACTGGAAAATCCGTTGCAGTTTTTTCAGGCTGAGTTGCGGGTCAGAGATATAAATGACCACACTCCGGAGTTCCCTACCAGAGAAATGCTCCTGAAAATATCAGAAATTACTTCGCCGGGAAAGATATTTCCTTTGAAAATGGCACAGGATTTAGACGCTGGCAGCAACAGCCTTCAAAGCTACACAATCAGTTCCAACCCTCACTTCCACGTTCTCACTCGCAATCGCAGCGACGGCAGGAAGTTCCCCGAGCTGGTGTTGGACAAAGCATTGGACCACGAGGAGCAGCCCCAACTCAGGCTGACCCTCACTGCGCTGGATGGCGGGTCTCCGCCCCGGTCAGGGACTGCAGAGATTCAGATCCTCGTCTTAGATATCAATGACAACGCTCCTGAGTTTGCTCAGGAGCTCTATGAGGCACAAGTCCCGGAGAGCAAACCTCTTGGCTCCTTGGTTGTCACCGTCTCAGCGAAAGATTTAGATGCAGGATCCTTTGGGGAAGTATCTTATGCCTTATTTCAAGTTGATGAGAATCAACCCTTCGAAATAAACGCAATCACAGGAGAAATTCGACTGAGAAAGACCTTGGATTTTGAGGAATTTCAGTCTTATCACGTGGATGTTGAGGCCACAGATGGCGGGGGACTATCAGGAAAATGCTCTTTAGTTGTTGAGGTACTGGACGTGAATGACAATGCCCCTGAACTGACCATGTCGTCATTCACCAGCCCCATACCGGAAAATTTGCCAGAGATCATAGTGGCAGTTTTCAGTGTATCAGATGCAGATTCTGGACAAAATCAACAGGTTATTTGTTCTATAGATGACAATTTACCCTTCCTTCTGAAACCATCCATTCAGAATTTCTATACCCTAATAACAGACGGGGCACTGGACAGAGAGAAGAGAGTCGAGTATAAGGTCACCATCACTGTCACTGACTTGGGTACCCCCAGGCTGAAAACTGAGCACAACATAACCTTGCTGGTCTCCGACGTCAATGACAACGCGCCCACCTTCACCCAAACCTCCTACACCCTGTTCGTCCGCGAAAACAACAGCCCCGCCCTGCACATCGGCAGCGTCAGCGCCACTGACAGAGACTCGGGCACCAACGCCCAAGTCACCTACTCGCTGCTGCCGCCCCAGGACGCGCACCTCCCCCTCGCCTCCTTGGTCTCCATCAACGCCGACAACGGGCATCTGTTCGCGCTCAGGGCCCTGGATTACGAGGCCCTGCAAGCGTTCGAGTTCCGCGTGGGCGCGGCCGACGCGGGCTCCCCGGCGCTGAGCAGCGAGGCGCTGGTGCGCGTGGTGGTCGTGGACGACAACGACAACTCGCCCTTCGTGCTGTACCCGCTGCAGAACGGCTCTGCACCCTGCACAGAGCTGGTGCCCAGGGCGGCCGAGGCGGGCTACCTGGTGACCAAGGTGGTGGCGGTGGACGGCGACTCGGGCCAGAACGCCTGGCTGTCCTACCAGCTGCTCAAGGCCACGGAGCCCAGGCTGTTCGGCGTGTGGGCGCACAACGGCGAGGTGCGCACCGCCAGGCTGCTGAGCGACCGCGACGCGCCCAAGCACAGGCTCGTCGTGCTGGTCAAGGACAACGGCGAGCCGCCGCTCTCGGCCAGCGTCACGCTGCACGTGCTGCTGGTGGACGGCTTCTCCCAGCCCTACCTGCCGCTCCCGGAGGCGGCCCCGGACGAGGCCCAGGCCGACTCGCTCACCGTCTACTTGGTCATTGCCTTGGCCTCGGTCTCGTCGCTCTTCCTGTTCTCGGTGCTGCTGTTCATCGCGGTGCGGCTGTGCGGGAGGCGCAGGGCGGCCTCGGTGCCTGAGGGCCACTTTCCGGGCCACTTTGTGGACGTAAGCGGCACCGGGACCCTGTCCCAGAGCTACCAGTACGAGGTGTGTCTCATGGAAGACCCTGGGACCAGCGAGTTCAAGTTCCTGAAGCCGATTATGCCCAACTTCCCTCCCCAGAGCATTGGGAGAGAAATGGAGGAAAACCCCACCTTTCCGAATAGCTTCTGATTCAGTTAAGTATTCGGTTATTCTACTAAACCTTCTTCATTAAGTTTGGAGGTTTCTTTTAACTTAAGTTTTCATGTTATTGATATGTTATTGATGGTCCATTTCTTGCTGATTTTACAAATATTTGTTAGTTGCAAAAAAAAAAAACACTAGATACTGGAATCCAGAATATTTTCTCTATATTTTGCTTATTAGTTTTTTAATTACTCTCACTCAATTACATCTGACAATCTGAATAAAAAATAATTTTTTTTGCATAATTTAAATTTTTGAAATTACTCGATTCTTTTTACAAACATTATTTTTCGAAGTCCTTGAGGAAGATTGTACTTCAAAATATTTGTGATGATTGTCACTATCACTGTGTAGGAGAATTTTAAAATTTATGTGTTTGATATTTAACCTTCCAACGTACGTCTCATTTTGGGGCAACTCCTACAGTGTAAGACCCTAACAATAAACACTAAAAATCACTAAACACTAAGATAGTAGCCGTTCATATTTATATGTATGTCTGTATACCATGATAATCAATGCATATTTTCTATGAATGTAAATTTTAGTGTCAGCATGTTAAATAACCCACATTCTGTGCATTTCAAGTAAAGCAGTGATAATCTTTTTTGTCGTTGTTACTACCAGTCAATTATAAATGCTTAACAAACATTTGCTTATTTGTGTACTGTATTTGCTTATTGTTTACTATTTACATTCCAATAGTAAAATTTTAAAATAATACATTTTTGAGAAATAAAGGAATGCTAATATCCCTGTAGTTTCCTCCCAATGAGTGAAATTATTAAATGCAACTGCTTAGTTAAATCACTTTTTTGCTTTCCTTATAAATAGAAAACACCCTTTCACTCACCCTAAACTCTATTACAGAACATAAAATACTTGAGAGCACATTTTTTCTCTTGTCTTTGACTAACAAGTTGGACATTCAAAGTTATTGTCTTGGAAAAACCAAATTATGTTTCTCAAACTCCTCCTTCCACCTCTCAGGTTTCTATAGGTGATACTTGCAAAGACCTAATAGTAATACTAGGTAATGTCAATTTCTCCCTTTAAAAGCATCATTTGTCTTTATTAACTATAAAACCATTTATTTTCACATTTTAGCCCATATTGTGTTTTATTTATATCAGATTTTGGCATTTTATGAAAAATTCCTCCTTTCAACTTCTTATCAGAGGCAGGCAATTTATATTAAAGTAACATTTGAGTGAATATTTTATTTTTATCCTTAATTAAATTGGAACTGGGCTTAACTAAATTGTATTTGGCTGCATTTTGTCCAAAGAAGTGACTTGTCATGGATGAGTACCAATTGGTTCAATAAGTGTAGGGAAACATTTACTGTTTTGTATTCCCAGTATTTACCCTCCCCTCCTTGTAATAGCATTCTTTGGAAGAACTGTTTCTTCCACTATTCTCACTCCAACCACATGACTTTAGTTGAAACAGTGATGTTTTAAAATAACCCCATCCATAGTCCCAGAGAACATAGACAAGGATAGGCCACTGTCCTAAGCAGATAGGTAAGAACTTCCTCCAGGCAGTATATTAGTTTTTTCTTCATTGACATATTTCTTTCATCATGTTTGTAGACAACACCTTGCCTGACTTCTGAGCTTATATTAATTTCAAGTAAAACAAATGGTCATTTCCTCTCATGTTTACTGAGCACTGCACAAAGTGAATTTATGCAAGGAAAAAATTTTCCAAAGATTATGTATCCCAGAGCCTGACAAGAAATAACATTTTCATTGTCTTCCAGTAGTTACAAAGATTATAATTTGAAAGTAGAAACTGGATAAAAATTTCACAATTTCTTCCAACATACTAGAACAAATTATTGCTTTTGTTTTGCTCCAGGAGAACAGGAATTTTTGTGCTTCACTTACTGTTTTATCTCCAGAAAATAGAAGGATGTCTGCATAGATAAATACTTTTAAAATGAATAAATGAGATTTTTCTTTTGAGTAAAGTTTTGAGTACCAAACTTGTACCTTTATAAAGAAGGTGAATGTATATATTACTTTTGCTCCTCCAATTATTGCTTGCTACCTGAACCAGGGTGCCTAATAGGTGGGGATGGAGGAGGCGTATATAACACTATATGACCTAAAAGGTGTGCGCTGCGTTTTAGCTATTACAGTGTGCTTTGAAATTTTGAACTGTATGAAGTTGTAAGGCAGAACACTTGGTGGCGCTGCAGGCTAAGAGAGTGCAAAACTGGAGCGGTGACTCGTGACTCCAGGAAAGCTGAGCTGTTTCCGTCAGCTCGTAGAAGTCAGGAAACATTTTACATTACTAGGGATAGAAGGTTTAAAAGTGGTAACTATCCTCATGTCAGTCAATGTTAAAAAGAACTAATTCAGGATTCTTGAACCAAGACAACCGGGTTGGCTGTAAAACAAGAATTTTGTAATTAAATACTGCATCTTTTGGACCCGAGGAACAATGGAGACTCCGCTCCCCAAAGCGCCGCAGAAAAGGCAAGTGACCACCATTATTATCCTATTGCTACTGTGGGAGGCGGGCGGTGCGACCATTAAGTATTCCGTTCTAGAAGAGAGGGGCAGCGGCTTTTTTGTGGCGAATCTAGCGAAGGATCTGGGTCTGGGCGAAGGGGAGCTGGCCACACGGGGAGCCCGGATTCTTTCCAAAGGGAACAAACAATACTTGCAGCTTGAGCAGAAGAGTGGGAATTTGTTCCTAAAAGAAAAATTGGACCGGGAGGAGCTGTGCGGTGATACGGATCCATGTGTGCAGCATTTCCAGGTGTTGCTAGAAAACCCTGTGCAGTTTTTTCAAGGTGAACTACAGCTGCAAGATGTAAATGACCATGCCCCAGAATTCTTGGAAAATGAAATCCTCCTGAAAATCTCAGAAAGCAGCCATCCAGGGACTGCATTTCCTTTGAAAATAGCTCAAGATTTGGACGTAGGCAGCAACACAGTTCAGAACTACACAATTAGCACCAACTTCCATTTCCACCTTTTCACTCGCAATCACAGCGACGGTAGGAAATACCCGGAGCTGGTGCTGGACAAAGCGCTGGACCGTGAGCAGCAGCCTGAGCTCAGATTAACCCTCACAGCGCTGGATGGTGGGGCGCCGCCCAGGTCTGGGACTTCCCAGGTTCTCATCATAGTCCTGGACATCAATGACAACACCCCTGAATTTGCTCAGGAGATCTACGAGGTGCAGATACCAGAGAACAGCCCTATAGGCTCCCTTGTCATCACCGTCTCCGCTAGAGATTTAGATACTGGAACCCACGGGGAGCTATCCTACTCATTTTTCCAATCTTCAAATCAAGTTATTCAGGCTTTTGAAATAAACGCAGTGACAGGAGAAATTCGATTAAAAAAAATGTTAGATTTTGAAGAAATTCAGTCTTACCGAATGGAAATTGAAGCCTTAGACGGTGGGGGTCTTTCAGGAAAATGCACCATAGCCGTAGAACTGGTGGATGTAAACGACAACACCCCTGAACTGGCCATGTCATTACTCACCAGTGATATCCCAGAAAACTCCCCTGAGACTGTGGTCGCTATTTTCGGAATTTCAGATCCAGACTCCGGGGACAATGGAAAAATGATGTGTTCCATTCAAGACCATCTCCCCTTCCTTTTGAAACCTACTGTAGATAATTTCTACACCCTGGTAACAGACGAGGCATTGGACAGAGAGAACCGAGTCGAATACAATGTCACCATCACCGTCACTGATTTGGGTACCCCTAAGCTGAAAACTGAGCACAGCATAACCGTGCGGGTCTCCGACGTCAATGACAACGCGCCAAACTTCACCCAAACCTCCTACACCCTGTTCGTCCGAGAAAACAACAGCCCCGCCCTGCACATCGGCAGCGTCAGCGCCACTGACAGAGACTCGGGCACCAACGCCCAAGTCACCTACTCGCTGCTGCCTCCCCAGGGCACGCACCTCCCCCTCGCCTCCTTGGTCTCCATCAACGCCGACAACGGGCACCTGTTCGCGCTCAGGGCCCTGGATTACGAGGCCCTGCAAGCGTTCGAGTTCCGCGTGGGCGCGGCCGACGCGGGCTCCCCGGCGCTGAGCAGCGAGGCGCTGGTGCGCGTGGTGGTCGTGGACGACAACGACAACTCGCCCTTCGTGCTGTACCCGCTGCAGAACGGCTCTGCGCCCTGCACAGAGCTGGTGCCCAGGGCGGCCGAGGCGGGCTACCTGGTGACCAAGGTGGTGGCGGTGGACGGCGACTCGGGCCAGAACGCCTGGCTGTCCTACCAGCTGCTCAAGGCCACGGAGCCCGGGCTGTTCGGCGTGTGGGCGCACAACGGCGAGGTGCGCACCGCCAGGCTGCTGAGCGACCGCGACGCGCCCAAGCACAGGCTCGTCGTGCTGGTCAAGGACAACGGCGAGCCGCCGCTCTCGGCCAGCGTCACGCTGCACGTGCTGCTGGTGGACGGCTTCTCCCAGCCCTACCTGCCGCTCCCGGAGGCGGCCCCGGACGAGGCCCAGGCCGACTCGCTCACCGTCTACTTGGTCATTGCCTTGGCCTCGGTCTCGTCGCTCTTCCTGTTCTCGGTGCTGCTGTTCATCGCGGTGCGGCTGTGCGGGAGGCGCAGGGCGGCCTCGGTGCCTGAGGGCCACTTTCTGGGCCACTTGGTGGACGTGAGCGGCACCGGGACCCTGTCCCAGAGCTACCAGTACGAGGTGTGTCTCATGGGAGATTCTGGGACCAGCGAGTTCAAGTTCCCGAAGCCGATTATCTCCAATTTCCCACCCCAGAGCATTCGTAGGGAAGGCGAAGAGACTATCTCATTTCGGAATAATTTGGATTTCTGATATGGAATGAAAATTAAAAGTGTCTGTGAATATAATCCTACTAAGGAATTCTTCCTGATCTTCCTGTAGAGAGCTTTCACATTATTTCATGTACTCTGAGTGTAAAAGAAGGACTTCTGCCCCAATAAGCCCTCCACAAAGCTTGGAATTTATTGTCATATTTTATCTTAAACAATTTTGCCTCATGTGTAGCCTATTACATAATAAAATCTTAGTTTGAGACGTTTTCAATTGTCAATTGTCTTCAATCTTTTTGGCTATTTTCATTTTCTGATTTATTAGAGTGCTATACTAGTACACCTAACCTAAATTTGGAAAGCACAGCTTGTAGAGTACCTCTTTTAAGATAATTTTTTAGCACCTATACTATATATCATATACTACTTTAACACTTTAAAACTCCCTAATAAACCCATAGGGAGAGGTACATTATAAAGTGTCAGTGAGTTCACCAAGGTCATCAAATAATAAGTGTGGCAAAATTGAGCATCTCCCTAGATCTGACTCTGGATCAGTGACCTTGTTACCAAGCCATACTGTTTCCTGTCATTAGCTAACACCTGGCAGCATCTTTAATATATTTAGAAATAACAATGTATGTATTGGTACATTGTATTTTTTATAAGCCAGTAGTCCAGCATTTCTGGATCAATTATTCAACTATTGTTATGAAAGTCTTTATCAATTTCCAAGTAAAAAAAACAAAGAAATAGGCAAAAGATCAACCTGTGCTTTTTTGTTATCTGAGCATATGACCTTCATTTCACAGGGAAAAAATAAATTATCTTGAATAGAAATTTTATGAATTTCAGTTGCTTTATTAGTTTATGTGTTTTCTTCACATTTCAGTAATTTCTCTCCAGTAATCCCTATCTACCTTTGTAATATTTTCCTGATTTAATTTGCAAGTTTATTTTCAAAAATTTCCTACTTAATATACTGTGATGTTGTAGCAGGAAAGCAAAAGGAAAGGAATAGTTTTAAATATGTAAAATTAAAGAGAAATGTAAATTATCATTAAGTTACCTAAAGATTATTGGGAGTTAAAGAGAAGCTTTATTTGTTATGATAGTCTGTAACTACTTTTTCTTTAAAAATATATCCAGATGTTTTTGGCAAAGCTGTGTTCTGAAAATATGAACTGGTGCTTCTAAGTCTAAAAATAGTAATACTATTAATGTACATCACTAATGGGATAGAGTTTAAGGACAAAAAATACTTCAAGCAGTAAAATCTTAATTTTTCATAATGGCATGATAAATTGATTTAGTTTCTCCAACAAATCAATGGCATGGAAAAAGGGAAGGAGGGAAGTTTACATATGAGAGAACATAGCAACCAAATGCAATGTGTGGACTTTGTTTGAATCTTGATTCACAAAACGGAACTATGAAATATTGGGGGAAATTTTGAATATACAGGGGTATTAAATAATATTAAGATATTGTTCATTTTCTTAGTTATGATAATTGAGTCAAATTGTTTTAAAATCACTAACAGAGATGCATAATGGAGTGTTTATGGGTGAAAATTGAGGTTGCCTGGGATGTGGAAATGTTAGGGGGACAGAATAAACAATAATGGTGAAATATTGATAATTGTTGAAGCTAGTTATACGTCACGGGGCTTCATCATATTCTTTCTTTGTGGGATTTGAAATTATTAAAAATAAAAAGTATTTTAAAAGTTGATGGTGTAAGAAGTGGAAGTTACAAAAGAGACATCCTTGTGAGATACAGAATAACCACTGCTGTCACAGATTATACCTTTATTTAGATAAACTTTCCAGTCTTTCTTGTTCAGCCACCTTCATCATTTGTTATGATCACTTCTATTTGAGATCATCCTGCTCATCTACTCTGCTACCATGTGAGTTTCAGGATGTCTTTCTAGCCATGGCAATGGATTTAGGTAGATTCAGCTACCTGATGGCATTAGGTTGCATGCCTGGTTTGTTTCTTGGGACTTACCTAATGGCACACCAAAGGGAGAATTAAGGGCTTAATGGAGAACTTGGTTTTCCTGTGTTGGTGCTATTATTATCATAGGCTACTCACAGGCTTCTTTCATTATATTATTCTCAAGAAAATAGAAGTAACAAAGATGCCCTGTACCACAAACCAATGCAATGCAATTGTGTAACTGGATTTTCTGGCCAAAGGAACTGGTAGGCCCATCTGTAAATGTTTATGCTTGACAGATTCTTTTTCAATAATTTGAAGGTTGAATATAGCCATACTTTTAAATTTAGAGATAGGAATTGGCAGTGTCCTATTCTAGAGTAATGAGTCATTGATTCTTTAGAGAGCCAAGATTTAATTCTGAAAAGACATTATTTTTATTAATATAATATATATATAATTTATTTATAAGGTTAACCTCTCTCTGCCTCAGTTTCTTCATTTGTAAGGCTGGAGGGGCCGGGTCAGAATCACAACAGCCCTATGTGGCAGGTAGTATTATTATCCACCTTACACATCAGGAAACTGAGGCAGAGAGAGGTTAAATAATTTTTCCAAAGTCTACAGCTACTAAGTATTCCCATGGTTCATGGTAATAAAAACATATAATTCTAAAAGTTTTCTGTTGCTCTGATAATATATATTCTTTCTTTCCAGCCAGGCTATCTTCTTTTTGCCCCAAACTCAATTAGCATTTTTGGAAGACCCTCTACTAATTTCCTTTCTCTTGTGTAGCCTCCAGACTATTGTCTGTACAGCAAGAGTCTAGCGATATTAGAGATAGTATTGTAACCTTACATAGCCGGTGGTACAAAGGCAGTCAGGAAGAGTGCATCCTTTTCAACCTAGAAAATGTAAGATCATGTGAGGACGCGTGGTGGCGCTGCAGGATAAGAAGGTATAAACCGGAACCGCAGCTGCGGCTCCATTAACAAGCTAAATTTACCAGCAGAGCCTGGAAGCCCGCTGGAAGATTGGGCGCCACAAAAGAGGAATGGATCCTCTGAAAAAAAGGCTACTGACGTGAATATTTTTGCGATATCTTGTGGAATAACCGCAGTCTCAGATACTGTGGTTTTTACTGTTCTGGGGAACCATTCTCGCAAGAGGCTGTGCTAAGCAAGAACTATGGAGGCCAGCAGGAAGCTCATTTGCAGAAAAAGGCAAGTCCTTTTTTTATTTCTTCTCCTGGGCTTATCTCTGGCCGGCAAGAAACCCGGGCGCTACTCAGTGGTGGAGGAAACTGAGGGCAGCTCTTTTATAACCAATTTAGCAAAGGACTTGGGTCTGGGGCAGGGGGAACTCTCTAGGCGGGGGGTTAGAGTCGTTTCCAAAGGGAACAAACTGCGTTTGCAGCTCGATCAGGAGACCGGGGATTTGTTGTTAAAAGATAAATTGGACCGGGAGGAACTGTGCGGTCACATGGAGCCCTGTGTGCTACGTTTCCAGGTGTTGCTAGAAAATCCCTTAGAGTTTTTTCAAGCTGAGCTACAAGTAATAGACATAAATGACCACGCACCGATGTTCGTGGAGGGTGAGATGTTAATAAAAATATCAGAGAGCAGTCCTCCTGGGACTACATTTCCTCTGAAGAATGCTCAAGACGTGGACGTAGGCCGAAATAATATTGAGAATTATATAATCAGTCCCAACTCCTATTTTCGGGTCCTCACCCGCAAACGCAGCGACGGCAGGAAATATCCTGAGCTGATGTTGGACAAACGGCTAGACCGCGAGGAGGAACCTGCGCTCAGGTTAATCCTCATCGCACAGGATGGCGGCTCTCCACCCCGGTCTGGCACAGCCCAAGTCTATATCGAAGTCGTAGACACCAATGACAACGCCCCTGAATTTGAGCAGTCTCTCTATAGGGTGCAGGTCGCCGAGGACATTCCCGTAGGCTTCCTGATTGTCACCGTCTCGGCTACGGACATAGATACAGGAGTCAATGGAGAGATTTCGTATTCACTTTTACAGGCTTCCGAGGAGATTAGCGACACCTTTGAGGTAAATCCCATGACAGGAGAAATTCGACTGAAAAAAGAGCTTGATTTTGAAACATTTCAGTCTTATGAAGTCCATGTCGAGGCCAGAGATACTGGAAGCTTCACTGGAAAATGCACTGTTCTGGCTCAAGTCACGGATGTGAACGACAATGCCCCAGAAGTCACCATGTCTGCATTTACCAGTCCCATCCCTGAGAACTCGCCTGAGACTGTGGTTGCAGTTTTCAGTGTTTCAGATCTTGATTCTGAGGAAAGTGGCAAGATAAGCTGTTCCATTCAGGACAATCTACCCTTCCTCCTGAAATCTGTCGAAAACTTCTACATGCTGCTAACAAACAGACCTCTGGACAGAGAAAGCAGATCTAACTACAACATCACCATCACTGTCACTGACTTGGGTACGCCCAGGCTGAAAACTGAACACAACATAACCGTGCTGGTCGCCGATGTCAATGACAACGCGCCCATCTTCACCCAAACCTCCTACACCCTGTTCGTCCGCGAAAACAACAGCCCCGCCCTGCACATCGGCAGCGTCAGCGCCACTGACAGAGACTCGGGCACCAACGCCCAAGTCACCTACTCGCTGCTGCCGCCCCAGGACGCGCACCTCCCCCTCGCCTCCTTGGTCTCCATCAACGCTGACAACGGGCACCTGTTCGCGCTCAGGGCCCTGGATTACGAGGCCCTGCAAGCGTTCGAGTTCCGCGTGGGCGCGGCCGACGCGGGCTCCCCGGCGCTGAGCAGCGAGGCGCTGGTGCGCGTGGTGGTCGTGGACGACAACGACAACTCGCCCTTCGTGCTGTACCCGCTGCAGAACGGCTCTGCGCCCTGCACAGAGCTGGTGCCCAGGGCGGCCGAGGCGGGCTACCTGGTGACCAAGGTGGTGGCGGTGGACGGCGACTCGGGCCAGAACGCCTGGCTGTCCTACCAGCTGCTCAAGGCCACGGAGCCCGGGCTGTTCGGCGTGTGGGCGCACAACGGCGAGGTGCGCACCGCCAGGCTGCTGAGCGACCGCGACGCGCCCAAGCACAGGCTCGTCGTGCTGGTCAAGGACAACGGCGAGCCGCCGCTCTCGGCCAGCGTCACGCTGCACGTGCTGCTGGTGGACGGCTTCTCCCAGCCCTACCTGCCGCTCCCGGAGGCGGCCCCGGACGAGGCCCAGGCCGACTCGCTCACCGTCTACTTGGTCATTGCCTTGGCCTCGGTCTCGTCGCTCTTCCTGTTCTCGGTGCTGCTGTTCATCGCGGTGCGGCTGTGCGGGAGGCGCAGGGCGGCCTCGCTGCCTGAGGGCCACTTTCCGGGCCGCTTGTTGGACGTGAGCGGCACCGGGACCCTGTCCCAGAGCTACCAGTACGAGGTGTGTATGACTGGAGGCTTACCCCCCAGGGAATTCAAGTTCCAGAAGCCAATTTTACCCAAGTTACAGGGCCAGTGCTTTGAGCCAGAAATAGAGGAAAATCCCAACTTTAGGAATGACTTTGATTTCAGTATTCAGTGACCACAGTTGTTTTCAAATTCCATATTTAATTTTTTGTGATAAATTCAGGTGTTAGTTTTTCTATAAACCTATTATAGATTTTAAAGTCCACCAAACTTGCTTGGAAATTTCTTAAGTTATTCCTAGGTTTAAAAAACGGTATCTTAGCTTTTCTTCACACCTATAACAAGATGAATGGCTCTAAATCTAGCATCTCAGAACAAAGATGAAGTCAATTTTTCCATAAACTCTTGTTTTGGAATAGCTTAGGAATATGTTAGGGAAAAACAATGGAATGTTTATTCTGTTAACTCATTTTTAATTGTGTTTCCATTCTCTTGTTAGTAAACCATTAGGTACATACATAGCAATAATACACTACAGTTATCCTGCAGTATGCCTATTCAGATAGGGAAAAGAAGTTGTGCAGTAAGAATATCTCACCCTTGCTTTAGGTTGCCCTCAAGGCACTAAACTTCTTTGAATTTGTTTTCTCTTAAAATGTTATGCTAATTGTGTACTTTCATTATTATGTGTGTTGGTTGCTTTTGATTTAGTTTCATTGGTGTTAGATGGGGGGGAGGGCGACTACATTGTGTTTATCCAATGAGATGTAGTAGTATGTAACAAATGGGTTTTTCTCATTTGAGAAACATTGATCATAATTTATCTGTGACAAAAACTCTAGTAGCCACCCCAATACATTCGTCTTTTCTTCTTTGGTAAAAGATTTCAAATTGTACTCAAATTGTGTTTAATCAAAGAATACATCTTGCCCATCTCCTTGGCAGCTAGCACTAGTTATGGTCAATGAGACCTATATACAAATGTTGCAGGGAAAGTCCAAGAAGGGTGCTTAAAGGGAGTTGATTCATCTAGGAAGTGGTCCCCTTTTCCCTAGCTGTTTCTTGCTGCCTGAAATGTGGGTGTGGTGGCTGGTGTGCAAACAACCATATTGGAACACAAAACAACTTTAATGATTGAAACAATAGACTGAGACAGTGTAGAATAAACATAAAAGGAGCAAGGGTCCCTGATGACCTTGGAGTCATCCCTCAATTGCGTATTTCTGAGTTTCTTTAAAGGAATGTCTATATCATTTAAGCCACCTTCATTTTTGTTTTTGTCCTACTTCCAGTGGAAACTAATCCTAATTTTTTAACAGTAAGATTTTTAGTAAGATATTATATAAATACATATAGATCTTAAGTGCACAGTTTGATTTAACTGATCTTTTTAAAGCCCTTATTTCTTAATTTCTAACTCAGTTAAAAGTAGTCTACAGAGTGCTTTATATGCATTTTCTTTTTAATCCTCCACAAAACTCTAAGGGTGTTAGCATTATTATTATTCCCTTTGTACCTATGCGGAAACTGAAGAATAGAAAAGTTAAGTAACTAGTTCACATTTCTGATATGAGGAAAATTTGAAATTGAATTTAAATCTGAGCCTAATGCCCCAGTTCTTAACCAATAAGTGACACTGGCAGGCATTAACTGGTAGCACTGTCTTCCTGAGGAAGTAAAAGTCATCTAAAATTCCTATTTCATGAACTCTACTCCCATGTTAAAATATAACTTCTAGCCTATAGTTCATATGTTTCTATACCTATTGCCACACTGCTGGACCAAAAAAACTCAAAGTCCCTATAGAAGTAGTGACCTAAGAAAGGTAGATCAGCACCACAATTGATCTCCATCATGAGGGAATCAGCCCAATTATCTTTCTGTACCTTCTCAACATGTCATATTCATTACTGCAGAAATGAGTCTCCTGAATAGAGAGTAGTTTGTATTTCTCGAAATTTTTTGTTCTTTCTTTAGCTTTTTTCTTTGGAATTTGCTCTATTATATACATTTTTATAAGCTCCTTATTCAAATTAAAAACACTATATTCATTTTAGCATATCTTTTGCTTGAAAGTATTCACTATTCAAGTATTAATTCTAAATGAAATGACTGATTTCAGAAAAGTATAGGTAATGTTGTGGAGAAATTTTTATCACTTAATAACTTAGAGATTCTGGAAATTTAGTAGGGAAAAACCTGATGGGCTCCAGTTACTTTCTGTTAAAATGAACCATTTGTTTTTGGAATCTCCTCCTTAAAATTATGCTGAAAAATATATGTGGGTCATAAATGGCTTCGTTCTGAGAGGATGAATCAGACATTCTCCAAATTTGTTGCAATAATATTATTCTTGTAGAAGTGATGAATTTATGTTGATTCAGCTGCTGAGTGATTGAGAATCCATGCTTGGGCTGAATTAGTTTTCTATTGCTACTTTGCCAAAGTACCATTAATGTAGCGGCTTAAAACAATACAAATTTATTGTCTTACAATTCTGTAGATGAGAAGTTCAATACAGGTCTAAACCAGACTAAAATCAAGGTGTTGACAGGCTTACATTCCTTTCTGGTAGCTCTGGGGGAGAATGCATTTCTCTGTCTTTTCCTGCTTCTAGAAGCCACCCACATTCCTTTGGTTGTAGCCTCCTTTCTCCATATTCCAACTCAGCAACATTGCATCTCTCTGACCAATCTTTCATAGTCACCTCTCCCTCTGACCATAGCTGGGATAAGTTCTCCACTTTTTGGACCTATATGGTTAGATTAGGCCCATCCAGATAATCCAGGATAATCTTCCCCTCTCAAGGTCCTTAACTTAATCACATCTACAAAGTCCCTTTTGTCATGTAATGTAACTTAGATACAAGGTTCTGGAGATGAGGATATGGACATCTTTGGGGGAAGGGGTGGCATTATTCTGCCAACCACAAGCTAGCTGCTTGGAAGAGAGTTATCCAGTCTGGTGGTACTACCTGTGGCCAAACGAGGGAATGTGAAGATCTTTGTAACAGGAATTTAGGCCTCATGAGTTAGGTGTTTTTACTCCAGATAAGGTTAAATAGGAAGACTTCTAAAAATTATTGACAATAACATTGAATTGATAAAGATAAGAATATTTATTGCAATCCAATTCAAATTATGCATACAGAATGCCCCAACAAAAGAATCTCAAAACACAGTAGAACCAACCTTGAGTTCTATTTGGTAAGTAAATTTCCAATAATTTGAAAGTTGTGAAAATCCACAGTTTTCATGCTTAAGTGTAGGAAAGAAAAGGAAGTAAACTACTCTTTGATAAAGCATTGGTTAAATATTCCTTTTAGAACTGCCACTGATTGCAATTTTACAATGTCCATGCACTTGTAATTTGATAAAATGTACCATGAAAAATATCTAGTTGTGAAATGGTTCCCATGTAACTTCAGAAACATTTTGCTTCTATGTGCATATTTTTCTAAGCTTAAGTGTTGATTAAATTATTTTATTTAATTGTTAACATCTCGGCCACACTGAACAGTCAATAATGTGACAGTTTGTTCTTTGTATTCCTTCCTGTACAATGACACAGGGGCCTATCTGAACCCATAAAAATAATATGAAAATATAACTCAGTGTTTTACATTACAAAACACAGTTTGCACAGCTTATTTGGTATGTCTAGAATTTTGCCTCCAGTATTAAACCACAATATGTAAGAATCAGTGGGAACACGTGGTGGCGCTGCAGGTTTAAGATAAAGGAAAACAGAATTGCCTACGCAGCTCCAGTACCTAGCTAACACCACCGCCCAGAAGGGAAAGAAAACCTTTCAGCTAGAGCAAAAGCGGATGTTAGACCTCTTTTAAAATCTAATAAATGTCATAGTTTTGACGTTCTGGACTTCAGGACCGTGCTACCAGGATCTTGGCCATAATTGAAGCTCCTGTGAACCAAATTTGCAGGAAAGAGCAATGGAGATTGGATGGATGAGCAATCGGAGACAAAGGCAAGTCCTACTTTTCTTTGTTTTGCTGATCGTGTCTCTGTCGGGCGCCGAGTTGGGGCCCTATTCAGTGGTGGAAGAAATGGAGCGAGGCTCCTTTGTGGCAAATCTAGGAAAAGACTTGGGTTTGGGATTGACAGAGATGTCCATGCGCGGGGTCCGTATCATTTCTCAGGGGAACAAAAAGCACTTGCAGCTCAAGGTTCAGACTGGGGATTTGCTTATAAATGAGCAATTAGATAGAGAGGAGCTATGCGGCCCCACTGAGCCCTGCGTACTACATTTCCAAGTGTTAATGGAAAAACCCTTAGAGATATTTCAGGCTGAACTGAGGGTGAGAGATATAAATGACCATTCTCCGGTATTCACTGACAGAGAAATGACCGTAAAAATACTGGAAAACAGTCCTCTAGGAAATGTGTTCCCTTTGGAGAATGCTCTGGACTTGGACATAGGAAGCAATAATGTTCAGAATTACACAATTAGTCCCAACTCCTATTTCCGGGTTCTAACCCGAAAACTCAGGGACGGCAGGAAATACCCCGAGCTGGTGCTAGATAGAGAGCTGGACCGGGAGCAGGAGCCTGAACTCATATTAACCCTCAAAGCGCTGGATGGCGGCTCTCCGCCCAGGTCTGGGACAGCTCAGGTCCGCATCGAAGTGGTGGACACCAACGACAATGCCCCTGAGTTTGAGCAGCATCTCTACAAGGTGCAGATTCCCGAGAACAGCCCGATAGACTCCCTGCTTGTCACTGTCTCTGCCAGCGATTTAGATAGTGGAGTAAATGGAAAAATATCCTATACACTCTTTCAACCTTCTGAAGATATTAGCAAAACTTTGGAGGTAAATTCTATGACAGGAGAAATTCGACTGAGAAAACAAGTAGATTTCGAAAGAATTCTGTCCTATGAAGTGGACATCAAGGCCACAGATGGGGGAGGTCTTTCGGGGAAATGTACTCTTCTGGTGCAGGTGGTGGATGTGAATGATAATCCCCCAGAAGTGACCATGTCTGCCCTCACCAGCCCCATCCCAGAGAACTCGCCTGAGATTATAGTTGCTGTTTTTAGTGTGTCGGATTCTGACTCCGGGGAAAATGGAAAGACGGTTTGCTCCATTCAGGATGACCTTCCCTTTCTTCTGAAACCTTCAGTCAAGAATTTTTACACCCTGGTAACGGAGACAGCACTAGATAGAGAAGTGAGAGCCGAGTATAACATCACCATCACAGTCACTGACTTGGGTACCCCCAGGCTGAAAACTGAGCACAACATAACCGTGCTGGTCGCCGACGTCAATGACAACGCGCCGAACTTCACCCAAACCTCCTACACCCTGTTCGTCCGAGAAAACAACAGCCCCGCCCTGCACATCGGCAGCGTCAGCGCCACTGACAGAGACTCGGGCACCAACGCCCAAGTCACCTACTCGCTGCTGCCGCCCCAGGACGCGCACCTGCCCCTCGCCTCCTTGGTCTCCATCAACGCCGACAACGGGCATCTGTTCGCGCTCAGGGCCCTGGATTACGAGGCCCTGCAAGCGTTCGAGTTCCGCGTGGGCGCGGCCGACGCGGGCTCCCCGGCGCTGAGCAGCGAGGCGCTGGTGCGCGTGGTGGTCGTGGACGACAACGACAACTCGCCCTTCGTGCTGTACCCGCTGCAGAACGGCTCTGCGCCCTGCACAGAGCTGGTGCCCAGGGCGGCCGAGGCGGGCCACCTGGTGACCAAGGTGGTGGCGGTGGACGGCGACTCGGGCCAGAACGCCTGGCTGTCCTACCAGCTGCTCAAGGCCACGGAGCCCGGGCTGTTCGGCGTGTGGGCGCACAACGGCGAGGTGCGCACCGCCAGGCTGCTGAGCGACCGCGACGCGCCCAAGCACAGGCTCGTCGTGCTGGTCAAGGACAACGGCGAGCCGCCGCTCTCGGCCAGCGTCACGCTGCACGTGCTGCTGGTGGACGGCTTCTCCCAGCCCTACCTGCCGCTCCCGGAGGCGGCCCCGGACGAGGCCCAGGCCGACTCGCTCACCGTCTACTTGGTCATTGCCTTGGCCTCGGTCTCGTCGCTCTTCCTGTTCTCGGTGCTGCTGTTCATCGCGGTGCGGCTGTGCGGGAGGCGCAGGGCGGCCTCGGTGCCTGAGGGCCACTTTCTGGGCCACTTGGTGGACGTGAGCGGCACCGGGACCCTGTCCCAGAGCTACCAGTACGAGGTGTGTCTCATGGGAGATTCTGGGACCAGCGAGTTCAAGTTCCCGAAGCCGATTATCTCCAATTTCCCACCCCAGAGCATTCGTAGGGAAGGCGAAGAGACTATCTCATTTCGGAATAATTTGGATTTCTGATATGGAATGAAAATTAAAAGTGTCTGTGAATATAATCCTACTAAGGAATTCTTCCTGATCTTCCTGTAGAGAGCTTTCACATTATTTCATGTACTCTGAGTGTAAAAGAAGGACTTCTGCCCCAATAAGCCCTCCACAAAGCTTGGAATTTATTGTCATATTTTATCTTAAACAATTTTGCCTCATGTGTAGCCTATTACATAATAAAATCTTAGTTTGAGACGTTTTCAATTGTCAATTGTCTTCAATCTTTTTGGCTATTTTCATTTTCTGATTTATTAGAGTGCTATACTAGTACACCTAACCTAAATTTGGAAAGCACAGCTTGTAGAGTACCTCTTTTAAGATAATTTTTTAGCACCTATACTATATATCATATACTACTTTAACACTTTAAAACTCCCTAATAAACCCATAGGGAGAGGTACATTATAAAGTGTCAGTGAGTTCACCAAGGTCATCAAATAATAAGTGTGGCAAAATTGAGCATCTCCCTAGATCTGACTCTGGATCAGTGACCTTGTTACCAAGCCATACTGTTTCCTGTCATTAGCTAACACCTGGCAGCATCTTTAATATATTTAGAAATAACAATGTATGTATTGGTACATTGTATTTTTTATAAGCCAGTAGTCCAGCATTTCTGGATCAATTATTCAACTATTGTTATGAAAGTCTTTATCAATTTCCAAGTAAAAAAAACAAAGAAATAGGCAAAAGATCAACCTGTGCTTTTTTGTTATCTGAGCATATGACCTTCATTTCACAGGGAAAAAATAAATTATCTTGAATAGAAATTTTATGAATTTCAGTTGCTTTATTAGTTTATGTGTTTTCTTCACATTTCAGTAATTTCTCTCCAGTAATCCCTATCTACCTTTGTAATATTTTCCTGATTTAATTTGCAAGTTTATTTTCAAAAATTTCCTACTTAATATACTGTGATGTTGTAGCAGGAAAGCAAAAGGAAAGGAATAGTTTTAAATATGTAAAATTAAAGAGAAATGTAAATTATCATTAAGTTACCTAAAGATTATTGGGAGTTAAAGAGAAGCTTTATTTGTTATGATAGTCTGTAACTACTTTTTCTTTAAAAATATATCCAGATGTTTTTGGCAAAGCTGTGTTCTGAAAATATGAACTGGTGCTTCTAAGTCTAAAAATAGTAATACTATTAATGTACATCACTAATGGGATAGAGTTTAAGGACAAAAAATACTTCAAGCAGTAAAATCTTAATTTTTCATAATGGCATGATAAATTGATTTAGTTTCTCCAACAAATCAATGGCATGGAAAAAGGGAAGGAGGGAAGTTTACATATGAGAGAACATAGCAACCAAATGCAATGTGTGGACTTTGTTTGAATCTTGATTCACAAAACGGAACTATGAAATATTGGGGGAAATTTTGAATATACAGGGGTATTAAATAATATTAAGATATTGTTCATTTTCTTAGTTATGATAATTGAGTCAAATTGTTTTAAAATCACTAACAGAGATGCATAATGGAGTGTTTATGGGTGAAAATTGAGGTTGCCTGGGATGTGGAAATGTTAGGGGGACAGAATAAACAATAATGGTGAAATATTGATAATTGTTGAAGCTAGTTATACGTCACGGGGCTTCATCATATTCTTTCTTTGTGGGATTTGAAATTATTAAAAATAAAAAGTATTTTAAAAGTTGATGGTGTAAGAAGTGGAAGTTACAAAAGAGACATCCTTGTGAGATACAGAATAACCACTGCTGTCACAGATTATACCTTTATTTAGATAAACTTTCCAGTCTTTCTTGTTCAGCCACCTTCATCATTTGTTATGATCACTTCTATTTGAGATCATCCTGCTCATCTACTCTGCTACCATGTGAGTTTCAGGATGTCTTTCTAGCCATGGCAATGGATTTAGGTAGATTCAGCTACCTGATGGCATTAGGTTGCATGCCTGGTTTGTTTCTTGGGACTTACCTAATGGCACACCAAAGGGAGAATTAAGGGCTTAATGGAGAACTTGGTTTTCCTGTGTTGGTGCTATTATTATCATAGGCTACTCACAGGCTTCTTTCATTATATTATTCTCAAGAAAATAGAAGTAACAAAGATGCCCTGTACCACAAACCAATGCAATGCAATTGTGTAACTGGATTTTCTGGCCAAAGGAACTGGTAGGCCCATCTGTAAATGTTTATGCTTGACAGATTCTTTTTCAATAATTTGAAGGTTGAATATAGCCATACTTTTAAATTTAGAGATAGGAATTGGCAGTGTCCTATTCTAGAGTAATGAGTCATTGATTCTTTAGAGAGCCAAGATTTAATTCTGAAAAGACATTATTTTTATTAATATAATATATATATAATTTATTTATAAGGTTAACCTCTCTCTGCCTCAGTTTCTTCATTTGTAAGGCTGGAGGGGCCGGGTCAGAATCACAACAGCCCTATGTGGCAGGTAGTATTATTATCCACCTTACACATCAGGAAACTGAGGCAGAGAGAGGTTAAATAATTTTTCCAAAGTCTACAGCTACTAAGTATTCCCATGGTTCATGGTAATAAAAACATATAATTCTAAAAGTTTTCTGTTGCTCTGATAATATATATTCTTTCTTTCCAGCCAGGCTATCTTCTTTTTGCCCCAAACTCAATTAGCATTTTTGGAAGACCCTCTACTAATTTCCTTTCTCTTGTGTAGCCTCCAGACTATTGTCTGTACAGCAAGAGTCTAGCGATATTAGAGATAGTATTGTAACCTTACATAGCCGGTGGTACAAAGGCAGTCAGGAAGAGTGCATCCTTTTCAACCTAGAAAATGTAAGATCATGTGAGGACGCGTGGTGGCGCTGCAGGATAAGAAGGTATAAACCGGAACCGCAGCTGCGGCTCCATTAACAAGCTAAATTTACCAGCAGAGCCTGGAAGCCCGCTGGAAGATTGGGCGCCACAAAAGAGGAATGGATCCTCTGAAAAAAAGGCTACTGACGTGAATATTTTTGCGATATCTTGTGGAATAACCGCAGTCTCAGATACTGTGGTTTTTACTGTTCTGGGGAACCATTCTCGCAAGAGGCTGTGCTAAGCAAGAACTATGGAGGCCAGCAGGAAGCTCATTTGCAGAAAAAGGCAAGTCCTTTTTTTATTTCTTCTCCTGGGCTTATCTCTGGCCGGCAAGAAACCCGGGCGCTACTCAGTGGTGGAGGAAACTGAGGGCAGCTCTTTTATAACCAATTTAGCAAAGGACTTGGGTCTGGGGCAGGGGGAACTCTCTAGGCGGGGGGTTAGAGTCGTTTCCAAAGGGAACAAACTGCGTTTGCAGCTCGATCAGGAGACCGGGGATTTGTTGTTAAAAGATAAATTGGACCGGGAGGAACTGTGCGGTCACATGGAGCCCTGTGTGCTACGTTTCCAGGTGTTGCTAGAAAATCCCTTAGAGTTTTTTCAAGCTGAGCTACAAGTAATAGACATAAATGACCACGCACCGATGTTCGTGGAGGGTGAGATGTTAATAAAAATATCAGAGAGCAGTCCTCCTGGGACTACATTTCCTCTGAAGAATGCTCAAGACGTGGACGTAGGCCGAAATAATATTGAGAATTATATAATCAGTCCCAACTCCTATTTTCGGGTCCTCACCCGCAAACGCAGCGACGGCAGGAAATATCCTGAGCTGATGTTGGACAAACGGCTAGACCGCGAGGAGGAACCTGCGCTCAGGTTAATCCTCATCGCACAGGATGGCGGCTCTCCACCCCGGTCTGGCACAGCCCAAGTCTATATCGAAGTCGTAGACACCAATGACAACGCCCCTGAATTTGAGCAGTCTCTCTATAGGGTGCAGGTCGCCGAGGACATTCCCGTAGGCTTCCTGATTGTCACCGTCTCGGCTACGGACATAGATACAGGAGTCAATGGAGAGATTTCGTATTCACTTTTACAGGCTTCCGAGGAGATTAGCGACACCTTTGAGGTAAATCCCATGACAGGAGAAATTCGACTGAAAAAAGAGCTTGATTTTGAAACATTTCAGTCTTATGAAGTCCATGTCGAGGCCAGAGATACTGGAAGCTTCACTGGAAAATGCACTGTTCTGGCTCAAGTCACGGATGTGAACGACAATGCCCCAGAAGTCACCATGTCTGCATTTACCAGTCCCATCCCTGAGAACTCGCCTGAGACTGTGGTTGCAGTTTTCAGTGTTTCAGATCTTGATTCTGAGGAAAGTGGCAAGATAAGCTGTTCCATTCAGGACAATCTACCCTTCCTCCTGAAATCTGTCGAA
This sequence comes from Choloepus didactylus, assembly GCF_015220235.1. Taxonomy (NCBI): domain Eukaryota; kingdom Metazoa; phylum Chordata; class Mammalia; order Pilosa; family Megalonychidae; genus Choloepus; species Choloepus didactylus. The sequence continues at coordinate 85,289,612 of NC_051319.1, forward strand.
AACTTCTACATGCTGCTAACAAACAGACCTCTGGACAGAGAAAGCAGATCTAACTACAACATCACCATCACTGTCACTGACTTGGGTACGCCCAGGCTGAAAACTGAACACAACATAACCGTGCTGGTCGCCGATGTCAATGACAACGCGCCCATCTTCACCCAAACCTCCTACACCCTGTTCGTCCGCGAAAACAACAGCCCCGCCCTGCACATCGGCAGCGTCAGCGCCACTGACAGAGACTCGGGCACCAACGCCCAAGTCACCTACTCGCTGCTGCCGCCCCAGGACGCGCACCTCCCCCTCGCCTCCTTGGTCTCCATCAACGCCTGACAACGGGCACCTGTTCGCGCTCAGGGCCCTGGATTACGAGGCCCTGCAAGCGTTCGAGTTCCGCGTGGGCGCGGCCGACGCGGGCTCCCCGGCGCTGAGCAGCGAGGCGCTGGTGCGCGTGGTGGTCGTGGACGACAACGACAACTCGCCCTTCGTGCTGTACCCGCTGCAGAACGGCTCTGCGCCCTGCACAGAGCTGGTGCCCAGGGCGGCCGAGGCGGGCTACCTGGTGACCAAGGTGGTGGCGGTGGACGGCGACTCGGGCCAGAACGCCTGGCTGTCCTACCAGCTGCTCAAGGCCACGGAGCCCGGGCTGTTCGGCGTGTGGGCGCACAACGGCGAGGTGCGCACCGCCAGGCTGCTGAGCGACCGCGACGCGCCCAAGCACAGGCTCGTCGTGCTGGTCAAGGACAACGGCGAGCCGCCGCTCTCGGCCAGCGTCACGCTGCACGTGCTGCTGGTGGACGGCTTCTCCCAGCCCTACCTGCCGCTCCCGGAGGCGGCCCCGGACGAGGCCCAGGCCGACTCGCTCACCGTCTACTTGGTCATTGCCTTGGCCTCGGTCTCGTCGCTCTTCCTGTTCTCGGTGCTGCTGTTCATCGCGGTGCGGCTGTGCGGGAGGCGCAGGGCGGCCTCGCTGCCTGAGGGCCACTTTCCGGGCCGCTTGTTGGACGTGAGCGGCACCGGGACCCTGTCCCAGAGCTACCAGTACGAGGTGTGTATGACTGGAGGCTTACCCCCCAGGGAATTCAAGTTCCAGAAGCCAATTTTACCCAAGTTACAGGGCCAGTGCTTTGAGCCAGAAATAGAGGAAAATCCCAACTTTAGGAATGACTTTGATTTCAGTATTCAGTGACCACAGTTGTTTTCAAATTCCATATTTAATTTTTTGTGATAAATTCAGGTGTTAGTTTTTCTATAAACCTATTATAGATTTTAAAGTCCACCAAACTTGCTTGGAAATTTCTTAAGTTATTCCTAGGTTTAAAAAACGGTATCTTAGCTTTTCTTCACACCTATAACAAGATGAATGGCTCTAAATCTAGCATCTCAGAACAAAGATGAAGTCAATTTTTCCATAAACTCTTGTTTTGGAATAGCTTAGGAATATGTTAGGGAAAAACAATGGAATGTTTATTCTGTTAACTCATTTTTAATTGTGTTTCCATTCTCTTGTTAGTAAACCATTAGGTACATACATAGCAATAATACACTACAGTTATCCTGCAGTATGCCTATTCAGATAGGGAAAAGAAGTTGTGCAGTAAGAATATCTCACCCTTGCTTTAGGTTGCCCTCAAGGCACTAAACTTCTTTGAATTTGTTTTCTCTTAAAATGTTATGCTAATTGTGTACTTTCATTATTATGTGTGTTGGTTGCTTTTGATTTAGTTTCATTGGTGTTAGATGGGGGGGAGGGCGACTACATTGTGTTTATCCAATGAGATGTAGTAGTATGTAACAAATGGGTTTTTCTCATTTGAGAAACATTGATCATAATTTATCTGTGACAAAAACTCTAGTAGCCACCCCAATACATTCGTCTTTTCTTCTTTGGTAAAAGATTTCAAATTGTACTCAAATTGTGTTTAATCAAAGAATACATCTTGCCCATCTCCTTGGCAGCTAGCACTAGTTATGGTCAATGAGACCTATATACAAATGTTGCAGGGAAAGTCCAAGAAGGGTGCTTAAAGGGAGTTGATTCATCTAGGAAGTGGTCCCCTTTTCCCTAGCTGTTTCTTGCTGCCTGAAATGTGGGTGTGGTGGCTGGTGTGCAAACAACCATATTGGAACACAAAACAACTTTAATGATTGAAACAATAGACTGAGACAGTGTAGAATAAACATAAAAGGAGCAAGGGTCCCTGATGACCTTGGAGTCATCCCTCAATTGCGTATTTCTGAGTTTCTTTAAAGGAATGTCTATATCATTTAAGCCACCTTCATTTTTGTTTTTGTCCTACTTCCAGTGGAAACTAATCCTAATTTTTTAACAGTAAGATTTTTAGTAAGATATTATATAAATACATATAGATCTTAAGTGCACAGTTTGATTTAACTGATCTTTTTAAAGCCCTTATTTCTTAATTTCTAACTCAGTTAAAAGTAGTCTACAGAGTGCTTTATATGCATTTTCTTTTTAATCCTCCACAAAACTCTAAGGGTGTTAGCATTATTATTATTCCCTTTGTACCTATGCGGAAACTGAAGAATAGAAAAGTTAAGTAACTAGTTCACATTTCTGATATGAGGAAAATTTGAAATTGAATTTAAATCTGAGCCTAATGCCCCAGTTCTTAACCAATAAGTGACACTGGCAGGCATTAACTGGTAGCACTGTCTTCCTGAGGAAGTAAAAGTCATCTAAAATTCCTATTTCATGAACTCTACTCCCATGTTAAAATATAACTTCTAGCCTATAGTTCATATGTTTCTATACCTATTGCCACACTGCTGGACCAAAAAAACTCAAAGTCCCTATAGAAGTAGTGACCTAAGAAAGGTAGATCAGCACCACAATTGATCTCCATCATGAGGGAATCAGCCCAATTATCTTTCTGTACCTTCTCAACATGTCATATTCATTACTGCAGAAATGAGTCTCCTGAATAGAGAGTAGTTTGTATTTCTCGAAATTTTTTGTTCTTTCTTTAGCTTTTTTCTTTGGAATTTGCTCTATTATATACATTTTTATAAGCTCCTTATTCAAATTAAAAACACTATATTCATTTTAGCATATCTTTTGCTTGAAAGTATTCACTATTCAAGTATTAATTCTAAATGAAATGACTGATTTCAGAAAAGTATAGGTAATGTTGTGGAGAAATTTTTATCACTTAATAACTTAGAGATTCTGGAAATTTAGTAGGGAAAAACCTGATGGGCTCCAGTTACTTTCTGTTAAAATGAACCATTTGTTTTTGGAATCTCCTCCTTAAAATTATGCTGAAAAATATATGTGGGTCATAAATGGCTTCGTTCTGAGAGGATGAATCAGACATTCTCCAAATTTGTTGCAATAATATTATTCTTGTAGAAGTGATGAATTTATGTTGATTCAGCTGCTGAGTGATTGAGAATCCATGCTTGGGCTGAATTAGTTTTCTATTGCTACTTTGCCAAAGTACCATTAATGTAGCGGCTTAAAACAATACAAATTTATTGTCTTACAATTCTGTAGATGAGAAGTTCAATACAGGTCTAAACCAGACTAAAATCAAGGTGTTGACAGGCTTACATTCCTTTCTGGTAGCTCTGGGGGAGAATGCATTTCTCTGTCTTTTCCTGCTTCTAGAAGCCACCCACATTCCTTTGGTTGTAGCCTCCTTTCTCCATATTCCAACTCAGCAACATTGCATCTCTCTGACCAATCTTTCATAGTCACCTCTCCCTCTGACCATAGCTGGGATAAGTTCTCCACTTTTTGGACCTATATGGTTAGATTAGGCCCATCCAGATAATCCAGGATAATCTTCCCCTCTCAAGGTCCTTAACTTAATCACATCTACAAAGTCCCTTTTGTCATGTAATGTAACTTAGATACAAGGTTCTGGAGATGAGGATATGGACATCTTTGGGGGAAGGGGTGGCATTATTCTGCCAACCACAAGCTAGCTGCTTGGAAGAGAGTTATCCAGTCTGGTGGTACTACCTGTGGCCAAACGAGGGAATGTGAAGATCTTTGTAACAGGAATTTAGGCCTCATGAGTTAGGTGTTTTTACTCCAGATAAGGTTAAATAGGAAGACTTCTAAAAATTATTGACAATAACATTGAATTGATAAAGATAAGAATATTTATTGCAATCCAATTCAAATTATGCATACAGAATGCCCCAACAAAAGAATCTCAAAACACAGTAGAACCAACCTTGAGTTCTATTTGGTAAGTAAATTTCCAATAATTTGAAAGTTGTGAAAATCCACAGTTTTCATGCTTAAGTGTAGGAAAGAAAAGGAAGTAAACTACTCTTTGATAAAGCATTGGTTAAATATTCCTTTTAGAACTGCCACTGATTGCAATTTTACAATGTCCATGCACTTGTAATTTGATAAAATGTACCATGAAAAATATCTAGTTGTGAAATGGTTCCCATGTAACTTCAGAAACATTTTGCTTCTATGTGCATATTTTTCTAAGCTTAAGTGTTGATTAAATTATTTTATTTAATTGTTAACATCTCGGCCACACTGAACAGTCAATAATGTGACAGTTTGTTCTTTGTATTCCTTCCTGTACAATGACATAGGGGCCTATCTGAACCCATAAAAATAATATGAAAATATAACTCAGTGTTTTACATTACAAAACACAGTTTGCACAGCTTATTTGGTATGTCTAGAATTTTGCCTCCAGTATTAAACCACAATATGTAAGAATCAGTGGGAACACGTGGTGGCGCTGCAGGTTTAAGATAAAGGAAAACAGAATTGCCTACGCAGCTCCAGTACCTAGCTAACACCACCGCCCAGAAGGGAAAGAAAACCTTTCAGCTAGAGCAAAAGCGGATGTTAGACCTCTTTTAAAATCTAATAAATGTCATAGTTTTGACGTTCTGGACTTCAGGACCGTGCTACCAGGATCTTGGCCATAATTGAAGCTCCTGTGAACCAAATTTGCAGGAAAGAGCAATGGAGATTGGATGGATGAGCAATCGGAGACAAAGGCAAGTCCTACTTTTCTTTGTTTTGCTGATCGTGTCTCTGTCGGGCGCCGAGTTGGGGCCCTATTCAGTGGTGGAAGAAATGGAGCGAGGCTCCTTTGTGGCAAATCTAGGAAAAGACTTGGGTTTGGGATTGACAGAGATGTCCATGCGCGGGGTCCGTATCATTTCTCAGGGGAACAAAAAGCACTTGCAGCTCAAGGTTCAGACTGGGGATTTGCTTATAAATGAGCAATTAGATAGAGAGGAGCTATGCGGCCCCACTGAGCCCTGCGTACTACATTTCCAAGTGTTAATGGAAAAACCCTTAGAGATATTTCAGGCTGAACTGAGGGTGAGAGATATAAATGACCATTCTCCGGTATTCACTGACAGAGAAATGACCGTAAAAATACTGGAAAACAGTCCTCTAGGAAATGTGTTCCCTTTGGAGAATGCTCTGGACTTGGACATAGGAAGCAATAATGTTCAGAATTACACAATTAGTCCCAACTCCTATTTCCGGGTTCTAACCCGAAAACTCAGGGACGGCAGGAAATACCCCGAGCTGGTGCTAGATAGAGAGCTGGACCGGGAGCAGGAGCCTGAACTCATATTAACCCTCAAAGCGCTGGATGGCGGCTCTCCGCCCAGGTCTGGGACAGCTCAGGTCCGCATCGAAGTGGTGGACACCAACGACAATGCCCCTGAGTTTGAGCAGCATCTCTACAAGGTGCAGATTCCCGAGAACAGCCCGATAGACTCCCTGCTTGTCACTGTCTCTGCCAGCGATTTAGATAGTGGAGTAAATGGAAAAATATCCTATACACTCTTTCAACCTTCTGAAGATATTAGCAAAACTTTGGAGGTAAATTCTATGACAGGAGAAATTCGACTGAGAAAACAAGTAGATTTCGAAAGAATTCTGTCCTATGAAGTGGACATCAAGGCCACAGATGGGGGAGGTCTTTCGGGGAAATGTACTCTTCTGGTGCAGGTGGTGGATGTGAATGATAATCCCCCAGAAGTGACCATGTCTGCCCTCACCAGCCCCATCCCAGAGAACTCGCCTGAGATTATAGTTGCTGTTTTTAGTGTGTCGGATTCTGACTCCGGGGAAAATGGAAAGACGGTTTGCTCCATTCAGGATGACCTTCCCTTTCTTCTGAAACCTTCAGTCAAGAATTTTTACACCCTGGTAACGGAGACAGCACTAGATAGAGAAGTGAGAGCCGAGTATAACATCACCATCACAGTCACTGACTTGGGTACCCCCAGGCTGAAAACTGAGCACAACATAACCGTGCTGGTCGCCGACGTCAATGACAACGCGCCGAACTTCACCCAAACCTCCTACACCCTGTTCGTCCGAGAAAACAACAGCCCCGCCCTGCACATCGGCAGCGTCAGCGCCACTGACAGAGACTCGGGCACCAACGCCCAAGTCACCTACTCGCTGCTGCCGCCCCAGGACGCGCACCTGCCCCTCGCCTCCTTGGTCTCCATCAACGCCGACAACGGGCATCTGTTCGCGCTCAGGGCCCTGGATTACGAGGCCCTGCAAGCGTTCGAGTTCCGCGTGGGCGCGGCCGACGCGGGCTCCCCGGCGCTGAGCAGCGAGGCGCTGGTGCGCGTGGTGGTCGTGGACGACAACGACAACTCGCCCTTCGTGCTGTACCCGCTGCAGAACGGCTCTGCGCCCTGCACAGAGCTGGTGCCCAGGGCGGCCGAGGCGGGCCACCTGGTGACCAAGGTGGTGGCGGTGGACGGCGACTCGGGCCAGAACGCCTGGCTGTCCTACCAGCTGCTCAAGGCCACGGAGCCCGGGCTGTTCGGCGTGTGGGCGCACAACGGCGAGGTGCGCACCGCCAGGCTGCTGAGCGACCGCGACGCGCCCAAGCACAGGCTCGTCGTGCTGGTCAAGGACAACGGCGAGCCGCCGCTCTCGGCCAGCGTCACGCTGCACGTGCTGCTGGTGGACGGCTTCTCCCAGCCCTACCTGCCGCTCCCGGAGGCGGCCCCGGACGAGGCCCAGGCCGACTCGCTCACCGTCTACTTGGTCATTGCCTTGGCCTCGGTCTCGTCGCTCTTCCTGTTCTCGGTGCTGCTGTTCATCGCGGTGCGGCTGTGCGGGAGGCGCAGGGCGGCCTCGGTGCCTGAGGGCCACTTTCTGGGCCACTTGGTGGACGTGAGCGGCACCGGGACCCTGTCCCAGAGCTACCAGTACGAGGTGTGTCTCATGGGAGATTCTGGGACCAGCGAGTTCAAGTTCCCGAAGCCGATTATCTCCAATTTCCCACCCCAGAGCATTCGTAGGGAAGGCGAAGAGACTATCTCATTTCGGAATAATTTGGATTTCTGATATGGAATGAAAATTAAAAGTGTCTGTGAATATAATCCTACTAAGGAATTCTTCCTGATCTTCCTGTAGAGAGCTTTCACATTATTTCATGTACTCTGAGTGTAAAAGAAGGACTTCTGCCCCAATAAGCCCTCCACAAAGCTTGGAATTTATTGTCATATTTTATCTTAAACAATTTTGCCTCATGTGTAGCCTATTACATAATAAAATCTTAGTTTGAGACGTTTTCAATTGTCAATTGTCTTCAATCTTTTTGGCTATTTTCATTTTCTGATTTATTAGAGTGCTATACTAGTACACCTAACCTAAATTTGGAAAGCACAGCTTGTAGAGTACCTCTTTTAAGATAATTTTTTAGCACCTATACTATATATCATATACTACTTTAACACTTTAAAACTCCCTAATAAACCCATAGGGAGAGGTACATTATAAAGTGTCAGTGAGTTCACCAAGGTCATCAAATAATAAGTGTGGCAAAATTGAGCATCTCCCTAGATCTGACTCTGGATCAGTGACCTTGTTACCAAGCCATACTGTTTCCTGTCATTAGCTAACACCTGGCAGCATCTTTAATATATTTAGAAATAACAATGTATGTATTGGTACATTGTATTTTTTATAAGCCAGTAGTCCAGCATTTCTGGATCAATTATTCAACTATTGTTATGAAAGTCTTTATCAATTTCCAAGTAAAAAAAACAAAGAAATAGGCAAAAGATCAACCTGTGCTTTTTTGTTATCTGAGCATATGACCTTCATTTCACAGGGAAAAAATAAATTATCTTGAATAGAAATTTTATGAATTTCAGTTGCTTTATTAGTTTATGTGTTTTCTTCACATTTCAGTAATTTCTCTCCAGTAATCCCTATCTACCTTTGTAATATTTTCCTGATTTAATTTGCAAGTTTATTTTCAAAAATTTCCTACTTAATATACTGTGATGTTGTAGCAGGAAAGCAAAAGGAAAGGAATAGTTTTAAATATGTAAAATTAAAGAGAAATGTAAATTATCATTAAGTTACCTAAAGATTATTGGGAGTTAAAGAGAAGCTTTATTTGTTATGATAGTCTGTAACTACTTTTTCTTTAAAAATATATCCAGATGTTTTTGGCAAAGCTGTGTTCTGAAAATATGAACTGGTGCTTCTAAGTCTAAAAATAGTAATACTATTAATGTACATCACTAATGGGATAGAGTTTAAGGACAAAAAATACTTCAAGCAGTAAAATCTTAATTTTTCATAATGGCATGATAAATTGATTTAGTTTCTCCAACAAATCAATGGCATGGAAAAAGGGAAGGAGGGAAGTTTACATATGAGAGAACATAGCAACCAAATGCAATGTGTGGACTTTGTTTGAATCTTGATTCACAAAACGGAACTATGAAATATTGGGGGAAATTTTGAATATACAGGGGTATTAAATAATATTAAGATATTGTTCATTTTCTTAGTTATGATAATTGAGTCAAATTGTTTTAAAATCACTAACAGAGATGCATAATGGAGTGTTTATGGGTGAAAATTGAGGTTGCCTGGGATGTGGAAATGTTAGGGGGACAGAATAAACAATAATGGTGAAATATTGATAATTGTTGAAGCTAGTTATACGTCACGGGGCTTCATCATATTCTTTCTTTGTGGGATTTGAAATTATTAAAAATAAAAAGTATTTTAAAAGTTGATGGTGTAAGAAGTGGAAGTTACAAAAGAGACATCCTTGTGAGATACAGAATAACCACTGCTGTCACAGATTATACCTTTATTTAGATAAACTTTCCAGTCTTTCTTGTTCAGCCACCTTCATCATTTGTTATGATCACTTCTATTTGAGATCATCCTGCTCATCTACTCTGCTACCATGTGAGTTTCAGGATGTCTTTCTAGCCATGGCAATGGATTTAGGTAGATTCAGCTACCTGATGGCATTAGGTTGCATGCCTGGTTTGTTTCTTGGGACTTACCTAATGGCACACCAAAGGGAGAATTAAGGGCTTAATGGAGAACTTGGTTTTCCTGTGTTGGTGCTATTATTATCATAGGCTACTCACAGGCTTCTTTCATTATATTATTCTCAAGAAAATAGAAGTAACAAAGATGCCCTGTACCACAAACCAATGCAATGCAATTGTGTAACTGGATTTTCTGGCCAAAGGAACTGGTAGGCCCATCTGTAAATGTTTATGCTTGACAGATTCTTTTTCAATAATTTGAAGGTTGAATATAGCCATACTTTTAAATTTAGAGATAGGAATTGGCAGTGTCCTATTCTAGAGTAATGAGTCATTGATTCTTTAGAGAGCCAAGATTTAATTCTGAAAAGACATTATTTTTATTAATATAATATATATATAATTTATTTATAAGGTTAACCTCTCTCTGCCTCAGTTTCTTCATTTGTAAGGCTGGAGGGGCCGGGTCAGAATCACAACAGCCCTATGTGGCAGGTAGTATTATTATCCACCTTACACATCAGGAAACTGAGGCAGAGAGAGGTTAAATAATTTTTCCAAAGTCTACAGCTACTAAGTATTCCCATGGTTCATGGTAATAAAAACATATAATTCTAAAAGTTTTCTGTTGCTCTGATAATATATATTCTTTCTTTCCAGCCAGGCTATCTTCTTTTTGCCCCAAACTCAATTAGCATTTTTGGAAGACCCTCTACTAATTTCCTTTCTCTTGTGTAGCCTCCAGACTATTGTCTGTACAGCAAGAGTCTAGCGATATTAGAGATAGTATTGTAACCTTACATAGCCGGTGGTACAAAGGCAGTCAGGAAGAGTGCATCCTTTTCAACCTAGAAAATGTAAGATCATGTGAGGACGCGTGGTGGCGCTGCAGGATAAGAAGGTATAAACCGGAACCGCAGCTGCGGCTCCATTAACAAGCTAAATTTACCAGCAGAGCCTGGAAGCCCGCTGGAAGATTGGGCGCCACAAAAGAGGAATGGATCCTCTGAAAAAAAGGCTACTGACGTGAATATTTTTGCGATATCTTGTGGAATAACCGCAGTCTCAGATACTGTGGTTTTTACTGTTCTGGGGAACCATTCTCGCAAGAGGCTGTGCTAAGCAAGAACTATGGAGGCCAGCAGGAAGCTCATTTGCAGAAAAAGGCAAGTCCTTTTTTTATTTCTTCTCCTGGGCTTATCTCTGGCCGGCAAGAAACCCGGGCGCTACTCAGTGGTGGAGGAAACTGAGGGCAGCTCTTTTATAACCAATTTAGCAAAGGACTTGGGTCTGGGGCAGGGGGAACTCTCTAGGCGGGGGGTTAGAGTCGTTTCCAAAGGGAACAAACTGCGTTTGCAGCTCGATCAGGAGACCGGGGATTTGTTGTTAAAAGATAAATTGGACCGGGAGGAACTGTGCGGTCACATGGAGCCCTGTGTGCTACGTTTCCAGGTGTTGCTAGAAAATCCCTTAGAGTTTTTTCAAGCTGAGCTACAAGTAATAGACATAAATGACCACGCACCGATGTTCGTGGAGGGTGAGATGTTAATAAAAATATCAGAGAGCAGTCCTCCTGGGACTACATTTCCTCTGAAGAATGCTCAAGACGTGGACGTAGGCCGAAATAATATTGAGAATTATATAATCAGTCCCAACTCCTATTTTCGGGTCCTCACCCGCAAACGCAGCGACGGCAGGAAATATCCTGAGCTGATGTTGGACAAACGGCTAGACCGCGAGGAGGAACCTGCGCTCAGGTTAATCCTCATCGCACAGGATGGCGGCTCTCCACCCCGGTCTGGCACAGCCCAAGTCTATATCGAAGTCGTAGACACCAATGACAACGCCCCTGAATTTGAGCAGTCTCTCTATAGGGTGCAGGTCGCCGAGGACATTCCCGTAGGCTTCCTGATTGTCACCGTCTCGGCTACGGACATAGATACAGGAGTCAATGGAGAGATTTCGTATTCACTTTTACAGGCTTCCGAGGAGATTAGCGACACCTTTGAGGTAAATCCCATGACAGGAGAAATTCGACTGAAAAAAGAGCTTGATTTTGAAACATTTCAGTCTTATGAAGTCCATGTCGAGGCCAGAGATACTGGAAGCTTCACTGGAAAATGCACTGTTCTGGCTCAAGTCACGGATGTGAACGACAATGCCCCAGAAGTCACCATGTCTGCATTTACCAGTCCCATCCCTGAGAACTCGCCTGAGACTGTGGTTGCAGTTTTCAGTGTTTCAGATCTTGATTCTGAGGAAAGTGGCAAGATAAGCTGTTCCATTCAGGACAATCTACCCTTCCTCCTGAAATCTGTCGAAAACTTCTACATGCTGCTAACAAACAGACCTCTGGACAGAGAAAGCAGATCTAACTACAACATCACCATCACTGTCACTGACTTGGGTACGCCCAGGCTGAAAACTGAACACAACATAACCGTGCTGGTCGCCGATGTCAATGACAACGCGCCCATCTTCACCCAAACCTCCTACACCCTGTTCGCGAAAACAACAGCCCCGCCCTGCACATCGGCAGCGTCAGCGCCACTGACAGAGACTCGGGCACCAACGCCCAAGTCACCTACTCGCTGCTGCCGCCCCAGGACGCGCACCTCCCCCTCGCCTCCTTGGTCTCCATCAACGCTGACAACGGGCACCTGTTCGCGCTCAGGGCCCTGGATTACGAGGCCCTGCAAGCGTTCGAGTTCCGCGTGGGCGCGGCCGACGCGGGCTCCCCGGCGCTGAGCAGCGAGGCGCTGGTGCGCGTGGTGGTCGTGGACGACAACGACAACTCGCCCTTCGTGCTGTACCCGCTGCAGAACGGCTCTGCGCCCTGCACAGAGCTGGTGCCCAGGGCGGCCGAGGCGGGCTACCTGGTGACCAAGGTGGTGGCGGTGGACGGCGACTCGGGCCAGAACGCCTGGCTGTCCTACCAGCTGCTCAAGGCCACGGAGCCCGGGCTGTTCGGCGTGTGGGCGCACAACGGCGAGGTGCGCACCGCCAGGCTGCTGAGCGACCGCGACGCGCCCAAGCACAGGCTCGTCGTGCTGGTCAAGGACAACGGCGAGCCGCCGCTCTCGGCCAGCGTCACGCTGCACGTGCTGCTGGTGGACGGCTTCTCCCAGCCCTACCTGCCGCTCCCGGAGGCGGCCCCGGACGAGGCCCAGGCCGACTCGCTCACCGTCTACTTGGTCATTGCCTTGGCCTCGGTCTCGTCGCTCTTCCTGTTCTCGGTGCTGCTGTTCATCGCGGTGCGGCTGTGCGGGAGGCGCAGGGCGGCCTCGCTGCCTGAGGGCCACTTTCCGGGCCGCTTGTTGGACGTGAGCGGCACCGGGGACCCTGTCCCAGAGCTACCAGTACGAGGTGTGTATGACTGGAGGCTTACCCCCCAGGGAATTCAAGTTCCAGAAGCCAATTTTACCCAAGTTACAGGGCCAGTGCTTTGAGCCAGAAATAGAGGAAAATCCCAACTTTAGGAATGACTTTGATTTCAGTATTCAGTGACCACAGTTGTTTTCAAATTCCATATTTAATTTTTTGTGATAAATTCAGGTGTTAGTTTTTCTATAAACCTATTATAGATTTTAAAGTCCACCAAACTTGCTTGGAAATTTCTTAAGTTATTCCTAGGTTTAAAAAACGGTATCTTAGCTTTTCTTCACACCTATAACAAGATGAATGGCTCTAAATCTAGCATCTCAGAACAAAGATGAAGTCAATTTTTCCATAAACTCTTGTTTTGGAATAGCTTAGGAATATGTTAGGGAAAAACAATGGAATGTTTATTCTGTTAACTCATTTTTAATTGTGTTTCCATTCTCTTGTTAGTAAACCATTAGGTACATACATAGCAATAATACACTACAGTTATCCTGCAGTATGCCTATTCAGATAGGGAAAAGAAGTTGTGCAGTAAGAATATCTCACCCTTGCTTTAGGTTGCCCTCAAGGCACTAAACTTCTTTGAATTTGTTTTCTCTTAAAATGTTATGCTAATTGTGTACTTTCATTATTATGTGTGTTGGTTGCTTTTGATTTAGTTTCATTGGTGTTAGATGGGGGGGAGGGCGACTACATTGTGTTTATCCAATGAGATGTAGTAGTATGTAACAAATGGGTTTTTCTCATTTGAGAAACATTGATCATAATTTATCTGTGACAAAAACTCTAGTAGCCACCCCAATACATTCGTCTTTTCTTCTTTGGTAAAAGATTTCAAATTGTACTCAAATTGTGTTTAATCAAAGAATACATCTTGCCCATCTCCTTGGCAGCTAGCACTAGTTATGGTCAATGAGACCTATATACAAATGTTGCAGGGAAAGTCCAAGAAGGGTGCTTAAAGGGAGTTGATTCATCTAGGAAGTGGTCCCCTTTTCCCTAGCTGTTTCTTGCTGCCTGAAATGTGGGTGTGGTGGCTGGTGTGCAAACAACCATATTGGAACACAAAACAACTTTAATGATTGAAACAATAGACTGAGACAGTGTAGAATAAACATAAAAGGAGCAAGGGTCCCTGATGACCTTGGAGTCATCCCTCAATTGCGTATTTCTGAGTTTCTTTAAAGGAATGTCTATATCATTTAAGCCACCTTCATTTTGTTTTTGTCCTACTTCCAGTGGAAACTAATCCTAATTTTTTAACAGTAAGATTTTTAGTAAGATATTATATAAATACATATAGATCTTAAGTGCACAGTTTGATTTAACTGATCTTTTTAAAGCCCTTATTTCTTAATTTCTAACTCAGTTAAAAGTAGTCTACAGAGTGCTTTATATGCATTTTCTTTTTAATCCTCCACAAAACTCTAAGGGTGTTAGCATTATTATTATTCCCTTTGTACCTATGCGGAAACTGAAGAATAGAAAAGTTAAGTAACTAGTTCACATTTCTGATATGAGGAAAATTTGAAATTGAATTTAAATCTGAGCCTAATGCCCCAGTTCTTAACCAATAAGTGACACTGGCAGGCATTAACTGGTAGCACTGTCTTCCTGAGGAAGTAAAAGTCATCTAAAATTCCTATTTCATGAACTCTACTCCCATGTTAAAATATAACTTCTAGCCTATAGTTCATATGTTTCTATACCTATTGCCACACTGCTGGACCAAAAAAACTCAAAGTCCCTATAGAAGTAGTGACCTAAGAAAGGTAGATCAGCACCACAATTGATCTCCATCATGAGGGAATCAGCCCAATTATCTTTCTGTACCTTCTCAACATGTCATATTCATTACTGCAGAAATGAGTCTCCTGAATAGAGAGTAGTTTGTATTTCTCGAAATTTTTTGTTCTTTCTTTAGCTTTTTTCTTTGGAATTTGCTCTATTATATACATTTTTATAAGCTCCTTATTCAAATTAAAAACACTATATTCATTTTAGCATATCTTTTGCTTGAAAGTATTCACTATTCAAGTATTAATTCTAAATGAAATGACTGATTTCAGAAAAGTATAGGTAATGTTGTGGAGAAATTTTTATCACTTAATAACTTAGAGATTCTGGAAATTTAGTAGGGAAAAACCTGATGGGCTCCAGTTACTTTCTGTTAAAATGAACCATTTGTTTTTGGAATCTCCTCCTTAAAATTATGCTGAAAAATATATGTGGGTCATAAATGGCTTCGTTCTGAGAGGATGAATCAGACATTCTCCAAATTTGTTGCAATAATATTATTCTTGTAGAAGTGATGAATTTATGTTGATTCAGCTGCTGAGTGATTGAGAATCCATGCTTGGGCTGAATTAGTTTTCTATTGCTACTTTGCCAAAGTACCATTAATGTAGCGGCTTAAAACAATACAAATTTATTGTCTTACAATTCTGTAGATGAGAAGTTCAATACAGGTCTAAACCAGACTAAAATCAAGGTGTTGACAGGCTTACATTCCTTTCTGGTAGCTCTGGGGGAGAATGCATTTCTCTGTCTTTTCCTGCTTCTAGAAGCCACCCACATTCCTTTGGTTGTAGCCTCCTTTCTCCATATTCCAACTCAGCAACATTGCATCTCTCTGACCAATCTTTCATAGTCACCTCTCCCTCTGACCATAGCTGGGATAAGTTCTCCACTTTTTGGACCTATATGGTTAGATTAGGCCCATCCAGATAATCCAGGATAATCTTCCCCTCTCAAGGTCCTTAACTTAATCACATCTACAAAGTCCCTTTTGTCATGTAATGTAACTTAGATACAAGGTTCTGGAGATGAGGATATGGACATCTTTGGGGGAAGGGGTGGCATTATTCTGCCAACCACAAGCTAGCTGCTTGGAAGAGAGTTATCCAGTCTGGTGGTACTACCTGTGGCCAAACGAGGGAATGTGAAGATCTTTGTAACAGGAATTTAGGCCTCATGAGTTAGGTGTTTTTACTCCAGATAAGGTTAAATAGGAAGACTTCTAAAAATTATTGACAATAACATTGAATTGATAAAGATAAGAATATTTATTGCAATCCAATTCAAATTATGCATACAGAATGCCCCAACAAAAGAATCTCAAAACACAGTAGAACCAACCTTGAGTTCTATTTGGTAAGTAAATTTCCAATAATTTGAAAGTTGTGAAAATCCACAGTTTTCATGCTTAAGTGTAGGAAAGAAAAGGAAGTAAACTACTCTTTGATAAAGCATTGGTTAAATATTCCTTTTAGAACTGCCACTGATTGCAATTTTACAATGTCCATGCACTTGTAATTTGATAAAATGTACCATGAAAAATATCTAGTTGTGAAATGGTTCCCATGTAACTTCAGAAACATTTTGCTTCTATGTGCATATTTTTCTAAGCTTAAGTGTTGATTAAATTATTTTATTTAATTGTTAACATCTCGGCCACACTGAACAGTCAATAATGTGACAGTTTGTTCTTTGTATTCCTTCCTGTACAATGACACAGGGGCCTATCTGAACCCATAAAAATAATATGAAAATATAACTCAGTGTTTTACATTACAAAACACAGTTTGCACAGCTTATTTGGTATGTCTAGAATTTTGCCTCCAGTATTAAACCACAATATGTAAGAATCAGTGGGAACACGTGGTGGCGCTGCAGGTTTAAGATAAAGGAAAACAGAATTGCCTACGCAGCTCCAGTACCTAGCTAACACCACCGCCCAGAAGGGAAAGAAAACCTTTCAGCTAGAGCAAAAGCGGATGTTAGACCTCTTTTAAAATCTAATAAATGTCATAGTTTTGACGTTCTGGACTTCAGGACCGTGCTACCAGGATCTTGGCCATAATTGAAGCTCCTGTGAACCAAATTTGCAGGAAAGAGCAATGGAGATTGGATGGATGAGCAATCGGAGACAAAGGCAAGTCCTACTTTTCTTTGTTTTGCTGATCGTGTCTCTGTCGGGCGCCGAGTTGGGGCCCTATTCAGTGGTGGAAGAAATGGAGCGAGGCTCCTTTGTGGCAAATCTAGGAAAAGACTTGGGTTTGGGATTGACAGAGATGTCCATGCGCGGGGTCCGTATCATTTCTCAGGGGAACAAAAAGCACTTGCAGCTCAAGGTTCAGACTGGGGATTTGCTTATAAATGAGCAATTAGATAGAGAGGAGCTATGCGGCCCCACTGAGCCCTGCGTACTACATTTCCAAGTGTTAATGGAAAAACCCTTAGAGATATTTCAGGCTGAACTGAGGGTGAGAGATATAAATGACCATTCTCCGGTATTCACTGACAGAGAAATGACCGTAAAAATACTGGAAAACAGTCCTCTAGGAAATGTGTTCCCTTTGGAGAATGCTCTGGACTTGGACATAGGAAGCAATAATGTTCAGAATTACACAATTAGTCCCAACTCCTATTTCCGGGTTCTAACCCGAAAACTCAGGGACGGCAGGAAATACCCCGAGCTGGTGCTAGATAGAGAGCTGGACCGGGAGCAGGAGCCTGAACTCATATTAACCCTCAAAGCGCTGGATGGCGGCTCTCCGCCCAGGTCTGGGACAGCTCAGGTCCGCATCGAAGTGGTGGACACCAACGACAATGCCCCTGAGTTTGAGCAGCATCTCTACAAGGTGCAGATTCCCGAGAACAGCCCGATAGACTCCCTGCTTGTCACTGTCTCTGCCAGCGATTTAGATAGTGGAGTAAATGGAAAAATATCCTATACACTCTTTCAACCTTCTGAAGATATTAGCAAAACTTTGGAGGTAAATTCTATGACAGGAGAAATTCGACTGAGAAAACAAGTAGATTTCGAAAGAATTCTGTCCTATGAAGTGGACATCAAGGCCACAGATGGGGGAGGTCTTTCGGGGAAATGTACTCTTCTGGTGCAGGTGGTGGATGTGAATGATAATCCCCCAGAAGTGACCATGTCTGCCCTCACCAGCCCCATCCCAGAGAACTCGCCTGAGATTATAGTTGCTGTTTTTAGTGTGTCGGATTCTGACTCCGGGGAAAATGGAAAGACGGTTTGCTCCATTCAGGATGACCTTCCCTTTCTTCTGAAACCTTCAGTCAAGAATTTTTACACCCTGGTAACGGAGACAGCACTAGATAGAGAAGTGAGAGCCGAGTATAACATCACCATCACAGTCACTGACTTGGGTACCCCCAGGCTGAAAACTGAGCACAACATAACCGTGCTGGTCGCCGACGTCAATGACAACGCGCCGAACTTCACCCAAACCTCCTACACCCTGTTCGTCCGAGAAAACAACAGCCCCGCCCTGCACATCGGCAGCGTCAGCGCCACTGACAGAGACTCGGGCACCAACGCCCAAGTCACCTACTCGCTGCTGCCGCCCCAGGACGCGCACCTGCCCCTCGCCTCCTTGGTCTCCATCAACGCCGACAACGGGCATCTGTTCGCGCTCAGGGCCCTGGATTACGAGGCCCTGCAAGCGTTCGAGTTCCGCGTGGGCGCGGCCGACGCGGGCTCCCCGGCGCTGAGCAGCGAGGCGCTGGTGCGCGTGGTGGTCGTGGACGACAACGACAACTCGCCCTTCGTGCTGTACCCGCTGCAGAACGGCTCTGCGCCCTGCACAGAGCTGGTGCCCAGGGCGGCCGAGGCGGGCCACCTGGTGACCAAGGTGGTGGCGGTGGACGGCGACTCGGGCCAGAACGCCTGGCTGTCCTACCAGCTGCTCAAGGCCACGGAGCCCGGGCTGTTCGGCGTGTGGGCGCACAACGGCGAGGTGCGCACCGCCAGGCTGCTGAGCGACCGCGACGCGCCCAAGCACAGGCTCGTCGTGCTGGTCAAGGACAACGGCGAGCCGCCGCTCTCGGCCAGCGTCACGCTGCACGTGCTGCTGGTGGACGGCTTCTCCCAGCCCTACCTGCCGCTCCCGGAGGCGGCCCCGGACGAGGCCCAGGCCGACTCGCTCACCGTCTACTTGGTCATTGCCTTGGCCTCGGTCTCGTCGCTCTTCCTGTTCTCGGTGCTGCTGTTCATCGCGGTGCGGCTGTGCAGGAGGCGCAGGGCGGCCTCGGTGCCTGAGGGCCACTTTCCGGGCCACTTGGTGGACGTGAGCAGCACCGGGACCCTGTCCCAGAGCTACCAGTACGAGGTGTGTCTGATGGGAGGCTCAGACACCAGCGATTTCAAGTTCTTGAAGCCAATTGTCCCCACCTTAGCTCCCTAGGGTCCTGGGAGGAAATTTGAAGAAAACTCCACCTTCCTAAATAGCTTTGCATTTAATTGATAGGAATCCATCTAATAAAGACATTTCCTTTTCTAGAATTTTCTTGTTAATTAACTAAATTGTTTATGCCCACCACAGCCATAAAATACTATTTAATTTCTTCCATTTGATTGATCCTTAATTCCCAATTTTATGTCTAACTTCGCCTTTCCTTTCCCTCACATTTCAGTCCAAGAGTTTTTTTTTTTCCCAGTAGAATCCCAGTGAGTGAAATAGGATTTATTTTCAAAGTTTATATCATTTTTAAAAACTTTCTTTCACTGTATAAATGTATATGATGTTCATTTGTCTACGTTATTGTTTGTTCTCTGTTTCCTAGAACTTCTTCAACTCTTACAATAAATCGGCTGTGTGTGGTATTTATAGTTTTTACTTGATATTTCTTCTATTCTCCTTTCAAAATTATTATCATTGGTTTGTCAACTTCAGTTTTCATCATAACACTTTTTGAATGATGCTCTTTTTTAAAAAAAGTGTTCTATATTCCCATTTTCACACTTGAATTCTGAAATATAATGTTTCATTATAAATTATATGATAGTTGAATCCCCAATTAGCCTTGTCTGAAAATAAGAAAAACCACTGTAAGATATTTGTGTATGTGTTTAAGTTTGAAGACAAAAAAAAAAAAAAAAAAGCAACAGTTTAGGCATTCTATATCATCATGTGGAAATCTGTAAGAATTTGTTGCTTTTAATTCTATGGAAAAACCAGAAGTCTGTGGTATGTTTCTAATGGCTAATAACTCAATCCCATTCAACTGAAAAAACAATAGAAATAATTATGTAGAAGTTGATATAATGTAAATTTTATAGTCAAGAATTAGAGGGTTGTTTGGGTGGTATCTTGCCCTTTCCTTGTACAATAACTCTCAGTTTAATCTGTACCTTTTGCTTATTATGGAACAATTAGAATTCCCCTATATATATTAGACCTTTGCATAAATTTGATGGGAGGTAGAAGTTACAATTTTGTTCTTGTTTTTTTTTTAAGTGTTTGGATAGGCATTAGTGTGGTCTATTTTTTTTTTTTTTTTACCTCACGTTAGTCATTGAAGAGAAATCATATCCACCAGATTTCAGTTAAGAGGGGCCTTAAAATAAAGGTCAGTCACTTTTAACACTGCAAGTAAATTTAAGGGTAATATGAGAAAAAGAAAAAAAAGAATAGAAATTGCAGTGAATAAGGGGCATGTAAATAAGAATGAAGTCAAATAAATTTTCAAAAGGTAGGGACTGAAGGCACTGAAAATTATTGTTTCATGTTCTATTCACTAGAATTTATACATGTATGCATCAAAACAGCAAGCATTTAGTGAGTATATAATGTGCCAACCAAATATGATTAGTACATAATTCCTGTCCTCAACTAGGTCAGGTATTGAAGCTGGGGCAGACTTATAAACAAGAAGCAATAATGTTTCCAAGGGAAATCATAGTTGTATGCACATGTTTTTATGGGAGCACAGAGAAGTGACAGCCTAAATGCTTTGTACTAGATTATAAAGTGAAATTTAGTCAATTTAACTAAATTTTGAAGAGGTTTGTTGAATGAAGGTGTGAAATACATTTCTTTCATCAATTTTGGTGTTCCTATGTTCCATGTTGCTGGAAAAGTAAGATATTCTGTTATTTTGGTGATTCTAGAGGTTACCACAATTTCCTCTTCAGTCTGAAAATTGGTAGTTGTGTCTGGAGTGAAAGGCCTAGTACAGAGCTAAATCTAGGAGAGTGAGGTGGTAGAATTACTGCTAGAAAATTTTTTTTTACTGTTGAATTTTTAACTTTTCCCAACAAGCAGTGAAGAATGCCAACAACATGAACAGTTCTCTCTCCCAACGTTATTTACAAAACAAACCAAATAATAGAAAATGAAAAATTTTAAGTGAGCCAATAAAAGGAAAATTATATAAATGCACACAATACACGAACACATTCAAAGCAATTGGACCCAGCCATTCGAGCCAGCAGGAGTCCACGCGATGGCGCTGCAGGCTAAAGAGAAAAAATGACGAGTTTGCTAAGGAAGTCAGTAACAAAAAGGAAGATCAGGACAGATGAACTGGGAAGAAAAGCTGTAGCAGCCCAAGATTGGGAAAGGAAACACCTAGACCCCTACTGCTTCACAGCGCAGGTCTGGGGTTTGGAACTGCTCCTTCATTTATGCTGGAGATGGGGTTGTGAGCGAAACTGACAAAATCCGTGTCAATCAGGAATAGCCATGGAAGCCAGAAGATTGCACTTCCAGAGACAAAGGCAAGTCCTGTTTGTCTTTCTGTTTTGGGAAGTGTCCTTGGCAGATTCTGGGTTTGGACGTTATTCTGTGACAGAGGAAACAGAGAGGGGAACGTTTGTGGTCAACCTGGCAAAGGATCTGGGGCTAGGGCAGGGAGAGCTGTCTGCAAGGGGAGCCCGGTTAGTCTCTGATGCTAATAAACAGCAATTGCTACTGGATTCTCATACTGGGGATTTGCTCACAAATGATAAACTGGACAGGGAGACTCTGTGTGGCCCCACCGAGCCCTGTATGCTGTATTTCCAAATATTAATGGATAACCCTTTTCAGATTTATCGTGCTGAGCTGAGGGTCAGGGATATAAATGACCATTCACCAGTGTTTCGGGAGAAAGATATAGTCTTAAAAATATTAGAAAATACAGCCGAAGGGACATCACTTCCACTAGAAAGAGCACATGATTCTGATGTAGGACTTAACGGTATCCAAAAGTACATCATCCACCCCAACTCTTTTTTCCATATTAAAATTAGTGACAGTGATGAAGGCATTATATACCCAGAGCTAGTGTTGGACAAAGCGCTGGATAGGGAGAAGCAGCGCGAGCACAGTTTAACACTCACGGCGCTGGATGGCGGCTCTCCGCCCAGATCTGGGGCCGCTGCTATACACATTGTGGTCATGGACATCAATGACAACGCCCCGCAGTTTGCGGAGGCATTCTATAAGGCCCAGGTTCCAGAGGACAGCTCCATAGGGTGTTTCATTGTTAAAGTCTCGGCAGTGGATGTAGACTCGGGAGTAAATGCTTCACGCCTCTGAAGATATCCAAACAACTTTTCAAATCAATCCTTTCTCTGGGGAAATTGTTCTTACAGCGTTGCTTGATTATGAGGTAATAAAGTCTTACAAAATAAATATACAAGCAATGGATGGAGGGGGCCTTTCTGCAAGATGTACGGTTTTTGTCGAAGTATTGGACACGAACGACAACTCCCCTGAACTGATAATGTCATCAGTTTCCAGCTACATTGCCGAGAACTCCCCAGAGACAGTACTGGCTGTTTTTAGGATTAGAGACAATGACTCAGAAGAAAATGGAAAAATGGTTTGCTATATTCAAGATGATCTGCCATTCCTTCTGAAACCCTCTGTGGAGAATTTTTATATCCTAATGACAGAGGGAGCGCTGGACAGAGAGAGCAGGGACGAATACAATGTCACCATCACCGTCACTGACTTGGGTACCCCCAGACTGAAAACGGAGCACAGCATAACCGTGCTGGTCTCCGACGTCAACGACAACGCGCCAAACTTCACCCAAACCTCCTACACCCTGTTCGTCCGCGAAAACAACAGCCCCGCCCTGCACATCGGCAGCGTCAGCACCACTGACAGAGACTCGGGCACCAACGCCCAAGTCACCTACTCGCTGCTGCCGCCCAAGGATGCGCACCGCCCCCTCGCCTCCTTGGTCTCCATCAACGCCGACAACGGGCACCTGTTCGCGCTCAGGGCCCTGGATTACGAGGCCCTGCAAGCGTTCGAGTTCCGCGTGGGCGCGGCCGACGCGGGCTCCCCGGCTCTGAGCAGCGAGGCGCTGGTGCGCGTGGTGGTCGTGGACGACAACGACAACTCGCCCTTCGTGCTGTACCCGCTGCAGAACGGCTCTGCGCCCTGCACAGAGCTGGTGCCCAGGGCGGCCGAGGCGGGCTACCTGGTGACCAAGGTGGTGGCGGTGGACGGCGACTCGGGCCAGAACGCCTGGCTGTCCTACCAGCTGCTCAAGGCCACGGAGCCCGGGCTGTTCGGCGTGTGGGCGCACAACGGCGAGGTGCGCACCGCCAGGCTGCTGAGCGACCGCGACGCGCCCAAGCACAGGCTCGTCGTGCTGGTCAAGGACAACGGCGAGCCGCCGCTCTCGGCCAGCGTCACGCTGCACGTGCTGCTGGTGGACGGCTTCTCCCAGCCCTACCTGCCGCTCCCGGAGGCGGCCCCGGACGAGGCCCAGGCCGACTCGCTCACCGTCTACTTGGTCATTGCCTTGGCCTCGGTCTCGTCGCTCTTCCTGTTCTCGGTGCTGCTGTTCATCGCGGTGCGGCTGTGCGGGAGGCGCAGGGCGGCCTCGATGCCTGAGGGCCACTTTCCGGGCCACTTGGTAGACGTGAGTGGCACCGGGACCCTGTCCCAGAGCTACCAGTATGAGGTGTGTCTGACGGGAGACTCTAGGACCAGCGAGTTCAAGTTCCTGAAGCCGATTATCCCGGATATCCAAGCACAGGGTGCTGGGAGGAATAATGAATAAATTCCCATATTTTGAAATAGCTTTGGATTTAATATTCAGTAATAATTCCGTTCATATTTTCATGTACTTTTTGTGTATGGTATTCATACTGATATCAATTTAGTTTTAAATCTCAAAGTTAAATAATTATGCAACTTCAAACATAATTTTGAAATAGTATATACCTCTGTCATAAATCTTTTTCATCTTTTTTGAAATAATAATAGCTACCTTTATTTTCCATTTTTAATAATATTGTTAAGGTTTTAAGCTTTTCAGATGCACACGGATTTAGTTTTTTTTTCTCATTGTAGAAAACCGAGGTTATGATGCTTTTCCTGCAAGTTTCAGAACTTAGAACCCACGATCCTAAACACTTTTGTGTATTATACTTGCTTCATGTTAGAAGAGATAACCACATTCCAATCTCGTTCTAACATTCTATGTATTCATGTTCAAAAACTATGTCATCTTTTGTTCTAAGTCTCAGTGTTTAGAATGGAATATTTATCTATAACTCTCCTCATGAGAACTGAAACATCATTTTGCAAATCATATGTATTTATTTGCATGTATATGACACCAATAATATCCTGTGTTCATATTATTATTTCATTTTCTTTCAATACACTATTCTTGCTTGGCTAATATTTTGTTATGTTTATTTTTGCAGGTATAGAAAATAGATATGTCTTAGAATTCAAACCATATAATAGCCTGCATAAACATGAATATGAATAAAAACATTTTGAAAATTTGCATGTAAGAATGTTGGTGATTTGGGGGAATATATTCATTTTTCATTTTATTTTGCAAATTTATTTTAATTTTATCAAATTTAAATCAAGAAATACCAAAGATTATAATGAGAAACAATTTGTTGATTAGTCCCTTTTCAAATTCTAGTCCCCACTCACAGAGTGGTTTCTTTTACAATTTATCCTAATATTTCCAAACAATATGTTTATACTGCTATATCTTGACATTCAATTTTATACTCTAATCACTTCTTGCTATGACGAATAAGAATTTTACTTTCATATTCCCCAACCAAACCATACATACAAACATTGCACATTCTGTTTCTCCTATTCTTCCAATATAATTATCACAATTTCTTATGTTAAACTAGTAGATAGTGTCCATATTGCAAGTCAATTCAGAATTCACATTGGTGTACTATGATTACATTTTATTTCTTGCAAAGCATTAAATGCTAATAGTTGTTTTTTAATAGAATTATTTTCTATGTGCCATTGACTTTTTCATAGTCTCTCTCATTTGAAAATAACTTTTTATCCTTAAAATATTTAAATATATCAGATACTCTATCAATTATACTTATTTCCTGGAGATCTTTCACCTAGAACAACCCAGTTCTTCATTTCCACTGGCTGCTCCAGAGGCTGTCACCCTAGGACTTTTTCCCTTCCAACACTTTCTTCTGTTAATCTTCTTTTCTAAGGTCCAATGTAGTCTTCTTTCTTTGTTTTTATCCCTTATTTAGCAGCACACATTTCAATACCTTCATAAAATGTGCACAGAGGAGGTAAAAGAATATTGAGACCTTGCATTGTGAAATATCTTGTTTTCTTTTCATTAGAGTAGACAGTTTGACTGGGTATAAAATTCTATGCTGAAAATAATTTTCCCTGAGCTTTTGAAAGTACTGTTCCTTTTACCTATTGCATATAGATTTGATGTTCAGAAGACTGATTCCTTACTGGTTCCTTTACCTTTTAGTGGCATTTTGTTTTGCTTTGTTTTCTTTCTGGAAGCATTGAAAAACCTTCTCCTGGTACTCTGAGAATTCACAGTGATGTGCCTTATTGTAGGCTTGTTCATTTATTTATTAAACTTGCCACATGGGCATAATCACTTAATGTTCAGGTGCTCATTTTCAGTTTTGAGAAATTTTCTCATTATGTTTCATAATTTCTTTCCCAAATTTTGTATTATCTTACTTTAACAAGACTCTCATTGGTTAAATATTTACCCTCCTAGATTGAGCCTCTATGACTCTAAACTTCTTTCCTTTCCTATTTTCCATCTATTTGGAAACTTAAAATCTTTATATTAAAGTTTTTCTTTTTGACTAACATATTTTTAGGAACTGTTTTTTTTTTGTTTTTTTTTTTTTTTTGGTTATCTAGTTGGTTTTCACAGCATCCTGTTACAGATTTATAAATGTAATATCTTTCCTCATCTCTCATTAACCCATTTCTTCTCCAAAACGCATTATAAAGTAAAAACTATCATTATACCCATTTTACAAAGGAAAGTGAGTAACAGAACTCACTTGCTGAGGTCATACAGCTAGTAAAAGGCAAAGATGAATTTTAAGATTCTAAAATCTCCACTCTTAAGCCCTAAGTTATTTTTCCTCTTGCCCTAAGATTAATTACTTCATAGAATTAATTATATTAAATGGATAAATTTATCCATGAAGCATTTAGAACAATGGGTGGTACAGACTAAGTAAGCATTCAGTAAGTATTAGCTCTTAGTAGATTTCATTTCTCTGGGAATTTTAGATTTTTTAAGGCTTTATTCTGTTTTCTGTATTATATCTGTTTCCTCCTGTTCCATTTTAGTGGTGGTGGTGGAGGTAATGGTGATCTAGGCATTTCTGTTTCATGTTGTAGGCTTTTCCTCATGTATCTGTAGTCCTTGGCTGTCTTTTATTTAAGAATGATGAAATAGCGAAATGCTGACTAAGCTCTCTGTAAGTGCATGGGGTATGTTGTTGGCAGGGCTTCACTCTAATGTAACCATGCAAGGACAACACTATTACTTTTGTAGAATCTCAAATATCAGTAAGTGTCTTTATTTGGCCTTTCATATATTACAGGTAGTTTAGCAATAGCCTCTGTGTAGGGATAGAGTAGGGCAGGGGTCAGGCATATACCTTGTGTCCTACAATCTGAGAGTACTGAGTGGAAGGGGCTAGAAGTCTCTCCACTCAGGATACACATTTTTGCTTAATCCACCTATTTTTAATTTCACACTTCACACTTGCTTTCTACTGTGCCTGGGGTCTCCAAGACTAAAGATACTCCCAATTCCATCTCTCTAGAAAATAAACTTTCCAATCTCTGGCCTGGAGGTATTTATGTGTCTATGTAGGATGGCAAGAGAACCAGAGAATTCAATTCTCCTATAAACACACTTTCAAGTAATAGCTTCTTTTTAAAACCCTTACTGGAATTCACCCTTATTATGTATCTGGTTCCTCCAAATCTTGAACCTAAATGAGATTATGTGGGACAAACAAGCTTCTTGTTCCTGCCAATGCAGGAAATTTAGACATTTCTTGACCTTGTCAAGCTAATTGTTCTTCTATCTGCTTTCTATCATAATACTTTTGTGCATTCTTAGTGCTTGTGAGTTTGTACCATTTCTAATACATTTCTGTCACTTTAGTGGGTATTTTAAAAGGAAGGGAAATATCTATGTGTGGTCAATCCATGTGCTTTTCAAAATGTAATTTGAAATTAACAATTTTCAGGCAAACTTGTTAGATCCCTCTTCCATCCATTCTTGAGCTTACTTTGGGGCCTCCTGTAATGGACCTCATTTGTGGGATCCTACCATCTATTCCTTCATTAGTAACTATGCACTTTGGCTAGGACTGAAACCACACCAAGCTCTAGGGGTGGCCCCTGACTGGATTAATCAAAGTAAAGGGAAAAGATGGGTATTCAGGTTCTGGAACTAGAATCTCCACCTATAACCGAATACCTCTTAAAACATTGATTGGTTCAATAGCAGAAAGTAGTCTTAGTTAGGAAATTTGAGTGAAAGCCTGTTTTGTTCTGTGACTGGGGAACAGAATCTCTCTTCTGATATCTTCCTGAGCTGAAAGAAAAAACATGTAGCCATAGTTGTTGCTGCTGTAAGAAATTTTGGGAATCTGAGGAAAGGCCAGTCTTAGGAGCATGTCTCTAACATTATGAAAAGGTGAGGCATAGCAGATAAGAAACCTGGTCCTTGTGATATAGTTGATCTTCTGAATAAAGTTTGCTTGAAGCTTGCTCAATATTGGACACTTGCATTACATCAGCCATGTTACTTACATCTGAAAGCATTCTAAATGAAGCATCTACTCAATGTTGTAGCCACTTATAGACATTGATTTATAAATAAAATAAAGCAAATGCTTTCAGTTAAGGCTCTTAAGTTGCTTCGTAAGTGTAACAAAATTTTGGTGTGTCCAGTTCATATGTAATATAAAAACAAGTATGAGGAATTTGTTTAATACATAAAGTGGTTCCACAGATAGTTTTATATATTTATGCATATGCTCCTATGGATTTAAATACATAAACTCTAAGAAATGAGATAAATGTATCTCAGTAAATTTGATATACTAATAAATCTGAGTGCATAATTAGTTTCAAAGTTATATATCCTCAAGGTTATTATTATTTTCTTTATTTCTGTTTCATGGCATTTCATGAGTATCAACCTCACCTTGAACTATGTTAGGCATACAGCAACAGAGATGACTTCCATTTCACATACAATTATTAGATATTTATAATAAATAGTGTGCAGCTTTATTTACCTTATGTGAACCAGGCAGGTAAAAAAATGTCCATGGATACCACTAAAAAATCAAGGAATCAAGAAGGAAAAGACAGTGCTTGCTTCGGCAGCACATATACTAAAATTGGAACGATACAGAGAAGATTAGCATGGCCCCTGCGCAAGGATGACACACAAATTCGTGAAGCGTTCCATATTTTTAAAACAAAGTGGGAGAACTTACACTCCCTGACTTTGAAGGTTATTATAAAGCCACGGTAGTCAAAACAGCATGGTACTGGCACAAAGATAGACATACTGATCAATGGAATCGAATTGAGAATTCGGAGATAGACCCCCAGATCTATGACCGACTGATCTTTGATAAGGCCCCCAAAGTCACTGAACTGGGTCATAACAGTCTTTCCAACAAATGGGGCTGGGAGAGTTGGATATCCATATCCATAAGAATGAAAGAGGACCCCTACCTCACACCCTACACAAAAATTAACTCAAAATGGATCAAAGATCTCAATATAAAAGACAGTACCATAAAACTCCTGGAAGATAATGTAGGGAAACATCTTCAAGACCTTGTATTAGGCAGCCACCTCCTAGACTTTACACCCAAAGCACAAGCAACAAAAGAAAAAATAGATAAATGGAAACTCCTCAAGCTTAGAAGTTTCTGTACCTCAAAAGAATTTGTCAAAAAGGTAAAGAGGCAGCCAACTCAATGGGAAAAAATTTTTGGAAACCATGTATCTGACAAAAGACTGATACCTTGCATACAAAAAGAAATCCTACAACTCAATGATGATCATACAGACAGCCCAACTATAAAATGGGAAACAGATATGAAAAGACAGTTCTCTGAAGAGGAAATACAAATGGCCAGGAAACACATGAAAAAATGTTCAGCTTCACAAGCTATTAGAGAGATGCAAATTAAGACCACAATGAGATACCATCCAACACCGGTTAGAATGGCTGCCATTAAACAAACAGGAAACTACAAATGCTGGAGGGGATGTGGAGAAATTGGAACTCTTCTTCATTGTTGGTGATACTGTATAATGGTTCAGCCACTCTGGAAGTCAGTCTGGCAGTTCCTTAGAAAACTAGATACAGAGATACCCTTCGATCCACCGATTGCACTTCTTGGCATATACCCGGAAGATCTGAAAGCAGTGACACAAACAGATATCTGCACGCCAATGTTCATAGCAGCATTATTCACAATTGCCAAGAGATGGAAACAACACAAATGTCCTTCAACAGATAAGTGGATAAATAAAATGTGGTATATACACTCAATGGAATACTATGCAGCAGTAAGAAGGAACGATGTAGTGAAAAATATGACAACATGGATGAACCTTGAAGACATAATGCTGAGTGAAATAAGCCAGGCACAAAAAGAGAAATATTATATGTTACCACTAATGTGAACATTGAAAAATGTAAAACGAATGGTTTATAATGTAGAATGTAGGGGAACTAGTGATAGAGAGCAATTAAGGAAGGGGGAACAATAATCCAATAAGAACAGATAAGCTATGTGGATAAATTTAACGTTCTGGGAATGCCCAGGAATGACTATGGTCTGTTAATTTCTGATGGGTATAGTAGGAACAAGTTCACAGAAATGTTGCTATATTAGGTTACTTTCTTGGGGTAGAGTAGGACCATGTTGGAAGTAAAGTAGTTATCTTAGGTTAGTTGTCTTTTTCTTACTCCCTTGTTATGGTCTGTTTGAAATGTTCTTTTAGTGTATGTTTTTAAAAAATTTTTTATTTTTTTATTTTTTATACAGTTGATTAAAAAAAGAGTTAATTAAAAAAAAACAAGGAAAAACAATATGCAGAGCCCCCTTGAGCAGCTGGTGGAGAATGCAAGGATATTGGGCTGCCCCACCTCGATGGTTGCTAATGTGCTCACAGACATAGGGGACAGGTGGTTTGATAGGTTGAGCCCTCTACCACAGGACTTGCCCTTGGGAAGACTGTTGCTGCAAAGGAGAGGCTAGGCCTCCCTATAATTGTGCCTAAAAGCCTCCTTCTGAATGCCTCTTTGTTGCTCAGATGTGGCCCTCTCTCTCTAGCTAAGCCAACTTGAAAGGTCAAATCACTGCCCTCCCCCCTATGTGGGATCAGACACCTAGGGGAGTGAATCTCCCTGGCAAATTGGAATATAACTCCCGGGGAGGAATGTAGACCCGGCATCATGGAATGGAGAACATCTACTTGACCAAAAGGGGGAAGTGAAAGGAAATGAAATAAGCTTCAGTGGCAGAGGGATTTCAAAAGGAGCCGAGAGGTCACTCTGGTGGGCACTCTTACGCACAATATAGACAACCCTTTTTAGGTTCTAATGAATTGAGGTAGCTGGCAGTAGATACCTGAAATTATCAAACTACAACCCAGAACCCATGAATCTTGAAGATGATTATATAAAAATGTAGCTTATGATGGGTGACAATGTGACTGGAAAAGCCATATGGACCATACTCCCCTTTGTCTAGTTTATGGATGGATGAGTAGAAAAATGGGGGAAGAAAAAAAGCAAGCAAACAAACAAAGGCACCCAGTGTTCTTTTTTATTTTAATTGCCCTTTTTCACTTTAATTATTATTCTTGTTATTTTTGTGTGTGTGGTAATGAAAGTGTCAGGGACTGATTTTGGGGATAAATGCACAACTATGTAATGGTACTGTGAACAATTGAAAGCATGATTTGTTTTGTATGACTGCATGGTATGTAAATATATCTCAATAAAATGAATTTTAAAAAAAGGGAAAGACAAAGAGCAAGAAAAACAGGAGTAAGGCAGAGAGTAGGAATAATGAACAGTTCCAGAAATTGCTAATTCCATTCAAAAGAATTGTTCAACAAAGAGTAGAGACAGAGTCTGCATTTTAGCACAGTGAAGAAGATTGTATAAATACATGAACCAAAATGTAAAACATTGTATTAGCATCCCAAGACCCTTCAATTGTGTGTATATAATAATTTTCCCTTTAAAATCAATTATTTGGGTAAATAGAAATTCAGGAAATCTAAAGAACCAAATCTAATGAATATCTTTGTAGCCCAAATGATCAAATGGGATGACAGCAAAGAGAATTTCACCCCTGGGAAACTTATGTTTCTAAAAAATGATAAATTCCACTTTATAAAATTATCTGTCAAAAATATGCACTAATCACTGTTCTAGGGACTTGGGACACAGCAATGAACAAAACTGATAAAAGACTCTTTCCCCATAATGTACCTTTATACATTCAAAAAGGTGGAGAACTACATCAAACAAATAAGCAAATATATATAGTAATAAGTCAGATGGTAATTGTTGCTAAAAAATATGTCCAGTAAACATGTTTTTGTGCTCATTAAATGTTTTGTAAATTATGAGAAAATAAATTGCGGATTTACCTAATTTAAATTGCCTTATTTCCTACCAGTTCAAAGTTCATTGCTATCAAGGAATTCTACAGATGTGCCTTCTGGTGCTATAACAACTATCTATATATATGTCCCATCTCATGGTTAATCCAGTTTTACATCTTCTGAAAGGGCTTCTGAAATGAGCCACACACATGTTCCTTTTCCCTTCCCACCTAAGGAAGGACTAGTAGTGACAGAATTCTGTTCACTAGAACAATCAGTTATACCCGTCCTTGTTTCAGATTTCCGGTCTTATAATGATTTCCAGTTCCTGGAGGCCAGGTACTTCTGCACTTCTTGTACTTCTGTATTCACAACTGGGTGTATTTGGTTGTGTGGAGAGTGGGGAGGGATACGTAATAAACAAATGCTAGCAGCATCACAGACTATAAATTTAAAACAATGAAGATGAGGGATAGAATATATTTGTAATTAGTTAAGAAACACAATGGATAAAGCAATATTTGCTACTGAAGGACATTTAAGCCAATGGAATTTAAGTAGCTTTCATCAAACTGTGAAAATCTATGGAGACACTTGGTGGCGCTGTAGGATAATATCGTGGAGGAAAAATTACATTAGATACTGGTCTGGACAATTACCCAGTGCACAGAGAGAACTGGGAAGACAGAAGGAGGAAGCCTCTAAGGTCAGAAAACCTAGAAGTCATTCAACACAGTTAATATCATTAGACCTCCGAGGATATCGTGGACAGATCAGAGGCACGTTTCCCGAAACTGGGAGGTGGAGCTGAAGCCATAAGCCTTTGGGAAAGGAGCTATGGAGAACGGAGGGACAGGCACTCTGCGGATAAGGCAAGTCCTACTTCTCTTTGTTTTGTTGGGAATGTCTCAGGCATACTCTGGGCTAGGGCTCTTTTCTGTGGAGGAGGAAATGCAGAGCAGAAGCTTTGTAGGAAATTTGGCAAAGGACCTTGGACTCGAGGTGGGTGAGCTGTCCTCTCGGGGGGCCCGGGTAGTCTCTAATGATAACAAAGAGTGTTTGCAGCTGGACATCAACACCGGCGATTTGCTCCTAAGCGAAACATTAGACCGGGAGGAGCTCTGCGGCTCCACTGAGCAGTGTGTGCTGCATTTCCAGGTGTTAATGAAAAACCCCCTGCAGTTTTTTCAGATCGAGCTCCAGGTCAGGGACATAAATGACCACTCTCCCCTCTTTATGGAAAAAGAACTGCGCCTACAAATTCCAGAGAATAGTCCTGTCGGTGCTGTGTTCTTATTAGAAAGTGCAAAGGATTTAGATGTAGGAATCAACTCGCTAAAAAACTACACGATCAGCCCCAACTCTCATTTCCACATTAAAATTAGAGTCGATCCAGACAATAGAAAATATCCAGAGTTAGTTTTGGACAAGGCACTGGATTATGAAGAGCAGCCTGAACTCAGTTTCATCCTCACTGCACTCGATGGTGGGTCTCCGCCCAGGTCGGGGACTGCCTTAGTTAGCGTGATGGTCGTGGATATTAACGATAACTCCCCTGAATTTGAGCAGCCTTTTTATGACGTGAAGATTCCAGAGAATAGTGTTCTAGGCTCACTGGTTGTCACCGTCTCAGCTTGGGATTTAGATTCAGGAATAAACGCGGAAATATCGTACACATTTTCCCATGCCTCAGAAGACATTTGCAAGACATTTGAAATTAACAAAAAATCTGGAGAAGTTAGTCTAGCAGGATTCTTGGATTTTGAATTAATTGAATCATACTCCATAATAATTCAAGCCACAGATGGGGGCGGCCTGTTTGGAAAATCCACAGTCAGAATTCAGGTGACGGATGTGAATGACAATGTTCCTGAAGTTACTGTGTCATCAATTACCAGTCCAATTCCAGAAAATTCGCCTGAGACTGTGGTTATGGTTTTTAGCATCCGAGACAGAGACTCTGGAGACAACGGGAGGATGATTTGTTCAATCCCAGAAGACCTACCATTCAAGCTAAAACCTTCGTTTAAAAATTATTACACGTTGGAAACGGAGAGAACGCTGGACAGAGAGAGCAGAGCCGAGTACAACTTCACCATCACCGTCACTGACTTCGGTACGCCCAGGCTGAAAACCGAGCACAACATAACCGTGCGGGTCTCCGACGTCAACGACAACGCGCCCATCTTCACCCAAACCTCCTACACCCTGTTCGTCCGCGAAAACAACAGCCCCGCCCTGCACATCGGCAGCGTCAGCGCCACTGACAGAGACTCGGGCACCAACGCCCAAGTCACGTACTCGCTGCTGCCGCCCCAGGACGCGCACCTGCCCCTCGCCTCCTTGGTCTCCATCAACGCCGACAACGGGCATCTGTTCGCGCTCAGGGCCCTGGATTACGAGGCCCTGCAAGCGTTCGAGTTCCGCGTGGGCGCGGCTGACGCGGGCTCCCCGGCGCTGAGCAGCGAGGCGCTGGTGCGCGTGGTGGTCGTGGACGACAACGACAACTCGCCCTTCGTGCTGTACCCGCTGCAGAACGGCTCTGCGCCCTGCACAGAGCTGGTGCCCAGGGCGGCCGAGGCGGGCTACCTGGTGACCAAGGTGGTGGCGGTGGACGGCGACTCGGGCCAGAACGCCTGGCTGTCCTACCAGCTGCTCAAGGCCACGGAGCCTGGGCTGTTCGGCGTGTGGGCGCACAACGGCGAGGTGCGCACCGCCAGGCTGCTGAGCGACCGCGACGCGCCCAAGCACAGGCTCGTCGTGCTGGTCAAGGACAACGGCGAGCCGCCGCTCTCGGCCAGCGTCACGCTGCACGTGCTGCTGGTGGACGGCTTCTCCCAGCCCTACCTGCCGCTCCCGGAGGCGGCCCCGGACGAGGCCCAAGCCGACTCGCTCACCGTCTACTTGGTCATTGCCTTGGCCTCGGTCTCGTCGCTCTTCCTGTTCTCGGTGCTGCTGTTCATCGCGGTGCGGCTGTGCGGGAGGCGCAGGGCGGCCTCGGTGTCTGAGGGCCACTTTCCGAGCCACTTGGTGGACGTGAGCGGTACCGGGACCCTGTCCCAGAGCTACCAGTTCGAGTTGTGTCTGACGGGAGACTCAGGGAGTAATGAGTTTAAATTTTTGAAGCCGATTATCCCCAATTTCCCGGCCCACTGCCCTGGGAGAGAAATAGAGGATAATCCTACTTTCTGCAATAGCTTTCGGTTCAGTAATCAATGACTATAATTGACCTTTATATTTCTTATGTATTTCATTTTATGGTAGTTGCAAACCACATCTTGAATAAACTTTCCCCAATTGTGTGTATTTTAAATTTTAAATTGTACTGATGTTGCTATTATACTTTCTCATATTCTCCCCTCTTAAGTGAATGTTTATCTTTATTTCTGGTTATAATGTGATGATAACTTATTCTCTAGGCCAGGCAGCCTATATTTTTAGTAAATTTACCACCTTAAATAACTTAAAATCACTTTTTAAAGAATTATCCCCCTTCCACTAAACTTTCAGTCACAATTCTTCTTATAGTAAAATAAAACTGACTGGAAGTAATTCAAGTGTCCAAGCATTTCTTCATTTGATTCTTTGATTCTGCTTTGCGGTTTTTTTTTTTCTCATAGTTTAGTAACAGATTGCTATCCAGAATTCTCTTTTTTTTCTCCTTAATAAATTCACTGCATTTTCTTTGTTAACATTTTAAATGCTTATTACTATTGAATATAAGCCTGAGAAATCATGTCCTAAGATACAATCATAAGTAATCATCTGATTAGAAAGGGCCAGAGGCAAGTTTCCTAGTATTGCTTCTTTATTCATACTGGAGAGTGTGAAAGCACATGAATATTGTTGCCACTCATTGAGTCTTGGAATACAAAGCTATAGTTTTGCAGATGCCTCATAATGTTACAAAACTATAATGTCATCCTGTTGAATGCAGGCACCTAAATAATATGGATAACAAAGGGGACTTGTGTGCTAATGTGTTTACTTTTTTGCATGTGTTCTTCTAGAATTTAGTGTATATACACACTGGACAGCATTTTTCAAACTCTGTTTTTTTTTTATTTTTTACCACAACCAATAGTAAAAAACATTGTTATATTATTACTCAATACAAGACATAATAGAAAGAAATGTTTCATGAACAATGCTTAGTCTTTTGATGATGCAGTCTGAGATTGTCTATACTGTTATTTAATTTTCATATGTGGTCATGATCCTCTAGATTGGTTTTATGACCTATTAATTGGTAGCTATCCAAAGCTTTAGAAATACTTTTCTTGGGGATATAAAAGTAGCTATTCACTAATGGATGTATCAAATACAGAGTATTGAGAAGTATAAAAAGTTGGACCTTTAGAGTTCTCATTTTAAAAATTTCAAACAATTGTAGGAGGAGCAGTGTTATACCACACAGGCCAACCAACTGCTCTTGCCTTTAATTATCTGACATTTTGAAGAAAAGAGCCTTCATTGTTGGATGGGAGATTTCCCATGAATTTCATCAAAAAGTTTAAAGTCTATATGTTGCAGAAGGAAAATACAGATGAACAAAAGGAGTAGGAGTATAGAGGGAGAGGAAACGTGTGAGAGAGAAAGCAGGCATGGGAAATAGGACATAAGAAAGGATGAGTAAAATGCTTGTTTTTGAAGCCACCGCCTAGTTCCAATACAAATGATTAGGTAAACAGGGCACCTTTGTTCTTCATGGTCCTTCTGAAACCAAATTTTGTTCTAAGTTGTTATGGCAGTGTCATAGTCTGCATGACAATAGCTGAGTCACTGCCACATCTGGATTCTAGCTGGCTGGAAGGGAGGATGCACATCCAGATGTCTTTCATTCCAGACCTGAAAGTGGCAAGCAAAAGTCTGCTTACAGCCTGTGAGAATTTAACTCACTACAAGGGAGGCTGGGATAGATAGGCTGTCTGAGAAGTCATGTAGCTGGGTACAATTCTATTACTATGGAGGAAGGGGACAGCAGATTTTGGCAGAATGACCATCTTCCTAAATCCAATGGGCAGTTCTAACACTGTTTTTCTTGACTTTTCTGAAGTATTTGATACTGTCGATCCTTAACATGCTATTTACTGTTGATTTCATGGTTTCGAACCTTGGGCACACTTCTTAACCTCGCTACTCTAAATTAATATGTTTCTTGGAGTTCTAAGTCCTCTTCTAGTCTTATTCAACACACTTTGCTTGCTTATCTTAGAGCTCTCTTGGTTTCAATGACCAGTTTCAATGACCATATATAAACTGATGAATCCCAAAGTTCATATCTCCAGCCTAGATTTATTTCCTATGCTTCAGTTTTATATACATATGTTTATGTTTATATTTATTTTTATGTATTTATATACATACATACACACAAAATACAGATAGAGTGTGTGTGTGTGTATATATATATATATATGTATATATGTGTATATATATATATATGTATATATGTATATATGTATATCTGTGTATGTGTGTATATATAAACCAAGTACTCACTAGTCACTTTATAAATATTAACTCATTGCATTCCTACAATAGTAATTCTAGAAGACAGATACTATTATTACCCCTATTTTACAGATGGTGAAACAGAGGCACAGAGGGGCTAAGTAACTTGCCTAAGTCTACAGCTAGTGAGTGGTAAAGCCATCCTTAAGATTCTAAAGCAGACGTTTTGGTTCCAGAATCCATGTTCCTAACAATTATGCTACTGCCTCCAAGGTACAAGATATCTCTTCTAGGTATTTCTCTACTACTCTTTACCCACACATGCATTTATAACATATTTTAATTACTTACCTGCCAATTTTTCTAACCTATTAGAGCCATTAAGACAAGGATTATATCTATTTTTTCATGTTGAGTCCTTAGAGCCTATTTCTGTGACTGAAACTTAGAAAGTATTTGAATGCCTGATGAATGAAAAGGTAAACATATTTAAAATTATGCCTCTGGTTTTACACAAGGACAAGTTCTATTCTGAAAATTGGCTCAATTTAGCAACTAAATAAATTACAACGTACAAGCATTCACTTCACAGGTTTTCAGAAATGGAAACTAAATACTCTTGTGATCATATTTCTTATTATGGTACTGTTTACTTCTTGTTCATCTCTATCCTGCTGTCTGGGACCTCTCTGCTGTATATCTTCAGTGATGCCATGCTCTGCTTCCCGTTTGAAATGTTTTCAATCCCTTCAACAACAATCCACATATACTCTGTTTAAGGCCAGTTCCAATTTTGCTTGCTACGTGAACACCTGTCAGGATTTAGAGGAATACAGTATAGGCATTCTTGGGTGCACACTTCTATTTTCCATAAGTACTCACTGCCCATGAAACCAGGCCTAGTCTAGATTACCAGTTATTTATTACTTGTTCCATTTTTAAAATATGTTTATAAGCTTTTTAATAACATGGAACATGTTTTAGATTCCTTTACATACACCATGAATGAATGCATAATTGGGATATGATGTGATTAAATGATTTTACTTTCATATAAGCTAATAGATGCATAGATGTCTATAGAAGGGAAATACAAGACTCGAATTTCCTCTGAGAAAGCAAGATTGGAGATCAACTTAGGGAAACACTTATTCTTAACTTGTACCATTTGGGGATGTTTGAATTTTTAACCTACAGAAGTGTTTTTTAAAGCATAAAAATGAAAAAGTAATATCATTACTAACTATAAATGACTGAACTCAACAAGAATTTGTAGGATAAAATGTACTTGTAATTACTCAACAAATGGCCTGAATAAAACATTCCTGTAGCCAAGGGCATTTTGATGAATCCTCCTTGCCAGGCATTCAAAAAAGCAATAATTAAATGTAATGTATATTCCTTGTTTGGAACCTCATTCAAATGAACCAACAGTAAGAAAACATTTTTTTGCGGAGGGGAATGGAGAAAATCAAACAGACTATATAGTTAATATAATAATTTTATTATAATTATATTAAGGAGTAATTGTTAAATCTGTTGGTTGAGATTGAGATACTGTGATTACATTTGAAAAGTCCTTTTCTATTAGCGCATACTGAAAACTTTACAAGTAAAAATATATGCTGTCTGGGATTTGCTTTAAGATACTCCAGATGTATTCGTGATTTACTTCTTCAAAGAGGAAAAATTTGTTAATGAAAAAAATATCGTAGAGACACATGGTGGCGCTGCAGGATAAGAGGAAAACAAAGCATGGGCAGGCACTGTGGGTCCATTATTCAGGCAAACAGAGAGCATCCGGTTCACTGAAAAGAGAGGTTTCACCTACAGAGCTGCTGGAGGGTTATATACCTTCCAGGAGGTTCATATAAGAAAATCAGAGCTTTGGCTTCCAAAATTAGAGCTGGGCTTGAATTTTTCCACACAAGAGGTTGCCTGAAGGAACCATGGAAACCAGAAAGGTGCTGGCTCTGCGGAAAAGGCAAGTCCTGATTCTCTTTATTTTGTTGGGATTATCTCGGGCAGGTCCTCAATCTGGGCGATATTCTGTGGCAGAGGAAGCAGAAATTGGCTCTTTTGTGACCAATCTGGCAAGGGACCTGGGGCTGGGGGCAGAGGAGTTGTCCTCACGGGAGGCCCGGGTAATGTCTGATGATAATAAAAAGCATTTGCACCTCAATTTGCTGACTGGGGATTTGCTCCTAAATGAGAAACTGGACCGAGAAGAGCTATGTGGCTTTTTCGAGCCCTGTGTAGTGCATTTTCAGGTGTTACTGAAAAACCCTTTACAGTTTTTTCGGGCTGAATTACACATCAAAGATATAAATGATCATTCCCCTACATTTTTGGACAAAGAAATACTTTTGAAAATATCAGAAAGTACCACTGTTGGAACCTCATTCCTAATGGAGAGTGCTCAAGATTTGGACGTAGGAAGCAACAGTCTCCAAAACTACACAATTAGCTCTAATACTCATTTCTACATTAAAATTCGAGAAAGCAGTGATGGAAAGATATACCCCGAGCTGGTCCTGGACAAAGCGTTGGATCACGAGGAGGAGCCTGAGCTCAGATTAACACTCACAGCGCTGGATGGTGGATCCCCGCCCAGATCCGGGACAACCTTAGTTCTCATCAAGGTCCTGGACATCAATGACAATGCCCCTGAGTTTGCTCAGAGTCTCTATGAGGTGCAGGTCCTGGAGGACACACCCCTTGGCTCATGGGTTATCACCATCTCTGCTAACGACTTGGATGCAGGGAATTATGGGAAAATATCTTACTCATTTTTTCATGCATCGGAAGACATTCGTAAAACATTTGAAATCAATCCAATATCTGGGGATGTTCATTTGAAATCACACTTGGATTTTGAAGTAATACAGACTTACACTATAAATATCCAGGCAACGGATGGAGGGGGACTTTCAGAAAAATGCACTCTTCTGGTTAAAGTAATAGATATAAATGACAATCCACCAGAAGTAACCATGTCGTCAATCACAAACAGAATTCCAGAGAACGCCCCAGAGACCCTCGTCGCTGTTTTTAGTGTCCGTGACCAAGATTCAGGGGACAATGGGAGAATGGTTTGCTCCATCCAGGATGACCTCCCCTTTTTCCTGAAACCGACCTTCAAGAATTTTTTCACTTTGGTTACTGAAAAAGCACTGGATAGAGAGATGAGAGCTGAGTACAACATAACCATAAGTGTCACCGACCTGGGTACCCCTAGGCTGAAAACCGAGTACAACATAACCTTGCTGGTCTCCGACGTCAACGACAACGCGCCAAACTTCACCCAAACCTCCTACACCCTGTTCGTCCGCGAAAACAACAGCCCCGCCCTGCACATCGGCAGCGTCAGCGCCACTGACAGAGACTCGGGCACCAACGCCCAAGTGACCTACACGCTGCTGCCGCCCCAGGACGCGCACCTGCCCCTCGCCTCCTTGGTTTCCATCAACGCCGACAACGGGCACCTGTTCGCGCTCAGGGCCCTGGATTACGAGGCCCTGCAAGCGTTCGAGTTCCGCGTGGGCGCGGCCGACGCGGGCTCCCCGGCGCTGAGCAGCGAGGCGCTGGTGCGCGTGGTGGTCGTGGACGACAACGACAACTCGCCCTTCGTGCTGTACCCGCTGCAGAACGGCTCTGCGCCCTGCACAGAGCTGGTGCCCAGGGCGGCCGAGGCGGGCTACCTGGTGACCAAGGTGGTGGCGGTGGACGGCGACTCGGGCCAGAACGCCTGGCTGTCCTACCAGCTGCTCAAGGCCACGGAGCTCGGGCTGTTCGGCGTGTGGGCGCACAACGGCGAGGTGCGCACCGCCAGGCTGCTGAGCGACCGCGACGCGCCCAAGCACAGGCTCGTCGTGCTGGTCAAGGACAACGGCGAGCCGCCGCTCTCGGCCAGCGTCACGCTGCACGTGCTGCTGGTGGACGGCTTCTCCCAGCCCTACCTGCCGCTCCCGGAGGCGGCCCCGGACGAGGCCCAGGCCGACTCGCTCACCGTCTACTTGGTCATTGCCTTGGCCTCGGTCTCGTCGCTCTTCCTGTTCTCGGTGCTGCTGTTCATCGCGGTGCGGCTGTGCGGGAGGCGCAGGGCGGCCTCGGTGCCTGAGGGCCACTTTCTGGGCCACTTGGTGGACGTGAGCGGCACCGGGACCCTGTCCCAGAGCTACCAGTATGAGGTGTGCCTCATGGCAGACTCTGGAAGTAATGAGTTCAAATTTCTGAAACCGATTTTCCCCGACTTCTCAGTCCAAGACACTGGTAGGAATATGGGGGAAAACACCAACTTCCGGAATAGCTTTGGATTCAACATTAAGTAAAATAACATTTTAAATTACTTTTATCCTTGTATTTTTCTTGGCATAAAACCTGCTGGTAGTTTTTGCTGATCTGTAAAGGATTGTAGGTTGTACTATAATTGCAGGCATCATCATTTCTCATGCTTTCTTTACGTTTGTTTTAAAAATATCAGTGGCTATAAGGAAATGGAAATATAACCAGCACTTTCTGGTTTTCATTAATGTCTTAAGAAGGTTATATTGAGGAACTATGGTTATTTTTGTTGTGTAATGATGTGGTTATTAGGTCAGACAATGTTCTTAATTTTTGCATATGGATACTGAAATATTTAAGAAAGAATGTCAATATGCATGATTTACTTCATCAAAAACATAGATAAAGCAAAATTCCAAAAGATTGTTGCATCTAAGTGGAAAGTATATTGGATTTTATCTAGTATTCGCTCTGGAAATTTTCAACATAAAAAATACTTTTTAAAAAAAAGATGCTACCTTTCCATATTAGGTTCCAGAAAACCTTTTTTTGTTATACATTTTTTAAAGAGTTTACTTGATAATAGAATAAAATTGGAAATTATTGCTTTTTTAAGCATGTAGTTTTTTTTCTTTAGGTATTCTATGCCAATTACACCCATATGATTAGTTTATGTTGATGCTGTTGTAGAGGAGGAGTCTTAAAATATTGTGAGCCTTGATAATGCTATTATGTTTTCTTTAAATATAGCAATGTTAGTAACTTAAAATTCCTGTTATTTTGTATTGTTAATTACCTAAGTAACCAGAATGTGGTTCATCATCTAAATAATAACCTTCATCAGAAGAGTACAAGATGAAGATTACTTAAGAAATTGAACTGAAAATCCAAACTGTTAAAATGACACTTTTCTATTTATTCTGAAGAGTGAATATAAAATATCCTTAATACTTTGTGGCCTCACACAGAAGGAACATGTCTTCATTTATGATTTACATATGCCTTATCTGTGTTACAAATTACAATGTCTCTAATTTATAATTGGACAGTTCAATGTAAGATTATAGGCAGAGATTTTGCTAATTGAAATATAGTGTGGCTATATGACTAATATGCACATACACTTCTGCATGGGCCTCATAAAACTAAGTAATATAGACTAGACAGTGTAGTAAAATGAAATTGCACTCACAATTGTGAAGTGGATGAAACAAATTCTGATTAGGCATCTATTTTTTCCTACTTCAGGCAATTTTAACTGGTTTTGTGTTGCAACAGGTATTTACTAGCTGTGAGAATTTCAATTAAATAGATATTTAAAGAATAAAATCCTAAAAAGAATGTTTGGGTTCTCTTTATCACCCAGAACCTCTTAGAAGCAAAATTGTGCCCATGAAAGTTCCTGGAAGGTTTAAGGAGTAAACACTGCAGAAAGAAAGAAGAGTTGAAAGAATAGAATATGAAGATAGAAAAAAAGTGAGATGGAAAAAGGATTGAGTGTTGTGTATTTACTGCCAGACTTAGTCAATTAGAAATGAAATTTAAAAATACCAATTAAACTATTTCTAGGAACTAGACAACAAAGAATGAAGGAATCCCTTATTGGAAAATGAATGAAATGAATACATTATTAAATGAAATTAAATAATTGAATAAACTGAGAAAGATACAGGTTTCTTGATAGAGCAACTTAACATGATAAAGATGTCTATTCTTCCCAAAATAATTTATAAATTTAATGCAATTTCTAATATTTACATGGAGTAAAAAGTTGCATGAAGAGCTAAGACAATTTTTATGAAGCTGTGGGGATGCCTAACCCTGTTATCACAGGGTTATCACAGATCTGAGGTAAATAAATCTATTTGAATGGTTCAGAGGAACAGGCTAGTGGACCACCAGATAAAATTATAACCCAGGGTCAGATCTGTTTATATAAAAGAACTTGGTCTTGATAGAGTGTCAAAATCACTGTGGGGAAAAACTGATTACCTAGCAAAAGGTATTGGAAAATATTGGAAAAAAATATAAAGAAACAAAATCCCTATCACATGTCATATAAAAGTAAACGTCTATGGATCTAAGAGCTGAATTTGAAATATTTGAATTGTAAAAAAATTAAAATCAAGGTAAATATATTTTTATGACCTTAAGATTGGTCTTAATTTCTTTAGCAAGGCTGTAAAAGCACAAACTATGAAGACAAAAATTGATGAATGTTACTACCTCTATACTAGACAACACTTGTCCGACTGGGAGAAGTTACTCATAATATTTTAACTGAGAGGGATTAATATTTAGATTAATTCAAATCATTCTTACCGATGAGCAAAAACTCAGGAAAATCAATCAGATAAACAAAAAAAAGGAAGAGGAGATTCACAAAAGGAGAAATGGAGAGTCTGCAAAGAACTTGAACAGATGCTCAACTTCATTAACATTTGATGAGATGCATACTAAAATGAGATGCCAATTTACATCCATAAGATTAGTAAAGATGAGAAACTTGAATAATATCAAGTGGAACAATAAGAAATCTCATTTACAGCCTATTTTGTGAACTTTCTGGTAGCATTTTGTGAAATTTAGTATGTCTTACCCTAAGATCCAGCGATTCTAATTTGAGGTATAGAAACCAAAAAATTGTAACAGATTTACAAAAACGTATGTATGAGAATGTTCATCTTAGGATAGGCTGTGTTAGCAAAGAATAGGAGTCCATTTATATGGAATATTGATGAGTAAAATGTTGAACGTTCTTGTGAAGGGATATTATGAAGTAATCAAAAGGAATAAACTATAATTACATATGACTACATGGATAAATCTCAAATGTTTTTAAAAGGAAGAAAGAGACAGATTTACAGTATAGTGCCACTTATATATATTATACACAATATCTTATATTTGTAGAAATACACAAGTATGTAAATAAACATATTGGAGATGGATTCATTCATTAGTTCAATATTTTTGAATGTCCAAAATGTGCCAGATATTGTTTTCAGTGCTGAAAATACAGCAGTGAAGAAAATGCACAAAACCTCTCTTTTCTGGAGCTTACATTCTAGTGAAAGAAAATATAAATAAATAAGGACATTGCATATTATGTTGAAACATTAATTTACTTTGTAGAAAAA
Source organism: Choloepus didactylus (assembly GCF_015220235.1). Lineage (NCBI taxonomy): Eukaryota > Metazoa > Chordata > Mammalia > Pilosa > Megalonychidae > Choloepus > Choloepus didactylus. The sequence goes on from NC_051319.1 coordinate 85,333,881, forward strand.
TAAAGCAGGAAGAGAGGGATGAGAAATGCTGGGAGTTGTAATTTCAAATTGGCTTATCAGAATGAGCCTCTCTTTCGGGGGACTTTTGAGTAAAGTCTTGAAGGATGTGTGGGAGGAACTAAGGTGACTATCTGAGGGCAAAGAATTCTGCAAAAGAGAACAAAAGAAAGCCCTGAGACCAAGGAGGCTGGGCATATTTACTCTATTAGAAATTAAAGCTGCGATGTTTTAAAACTATTAATTTATTTAAAAATAACTATATTAAAGCTATTACATGCTAAACTAAATAACATTTTTTTGGTAAAAATTAACTGCATTCTCCAAAACAGAAAATAGTGAGAAGAATTGCACCGTTTTACATTTTTTAAATCTAACTTTCGTGTCTGGTTTAATAGAAGATAGCTGTATTCTCCTTTCTGCTTCTGCATTCAATTTTTGTAATATTATAAATGTAGCATCTGGATAACTCCATTCCATGCTTGTTTGGGCCCAGACCGAGCTCATGCAGAGCTTGGGAGGGTGCAGCTGCCAGACCGAAAAACACACCAGGTACAGAAGTGGACATGTGTTTATTGGGACTTACGAACAGGAGAAGTTTTCCGGTGACAGCCAGCCAGATGTTAGCGCTCCACAAAGGGAATAGAAATGCTCCAGGCAATATATGATTGCAGAACTTATAGTATAGTATGAGGACATAGGGCCTCCAGTATAATTGTTAAAGGGTCCCAAGACCTGATGTTTTACTAAGGTTAGTGTTTAAGAATAAGATATAGTCAATGCCATTTTTTTTTTTTTTGCATCTATAGTTACATTCTTCCCCCTCTGGGGAGACTGTTTACTTTCTTGACCTTTGTACTTGGCTAAAGCAGTCTTGTTAGGGGCATTTAGGAGGGGGGCCAGGCATTGGGCCTCTACAGTAGTCATAAGAGAATGGCAGTGAAAAAAGGACAAATTATATGTTAGGATTTTATGAAAATAGCTTTGACCTTATGATTCCCATGAATGGGTCCTGGGAACTGCCAGGAGTCCTTAGAATACATTTTGACAACCTCTAGCTGTGGCAGAGGAATTGAATGGAGAATCAATTTGTGAGAGAACAGAAAGGTAACGGGAAGCAGGGTTGCTTAGGCATTTGTCTTTTACTGTAAGGGGGTGAATATATGAGCAGTTAGAGAGTTTAGAGCAGGAGAATAACATAATTGGACTTATATTTTAAAAAGAATCAGTGTAATTTCTGTCTTGAAAATATATTGTATTAGGACAAAAATAGAAGCAAGAATACCAATTAGGGGGCCACTGCAATAATTTGGGTGAAATATGGTAGCTTTGTCCAAGGTGATAAAAGTAAATTTAGTGAAGTGGTTAAATTCTTTAGATGCTTTAAAGACAGAAACAGTAAGTTTTTCTGATGGTATTGGTATGGAATATGAAAGAGAAGAGTTAAAGATGACTCCATAGTTTTCAATCAGAGACATAGAAGAATGGAGTTGCTAGTTAAAATGGATCAGGTTTGTGTGAATGATCACCAGTGCTGTTTTGGACATGTTTAAGCAAAGAAGGATATTAGATATTCACATAGAGGTGTTGAGTAACATCTCAGTGCTTTTAAGGAGAGGTCTGGAGATAGAAATAATTTTTGGAAAAATATATTGATTCATTAGTATTGGTGCCAAACAAGGGCTAAGTTGAAACTTGCTATGAAAGGAGAAATAAATAAACAAATAGTTTTCAAGGACTATTGATGAGAGTGTGTCATTAAAAAAGGATTGTGAAGAACTCACTTCTATTCACCTGAGTCTGGGAGAGACAAAGAAAGAGAGCGAGAGGAGAGAAGAGAGATAGGAAAGAGGTGTGTATATATACAGAGATTAGTGGTACAGAGAGAAATGGGAAGTAATGCAAATGTCAGTGACAGAAAATGCCTCTTCCAAGAGATTGTTTAAATTGACTGTAGCATTATAGACTTGTATTGATCAGCTGAATTATAGACTTTAGTATTGATCAGCTGAACTTGGTAAGAAATAAAAATTATTTCCTAGCCTCTTGAGAAGGTTTATTGCCCATACCCCATGAAAGCTAAAAGTTTGCTGGTAATTTTGAGGTATAACAAATATTCTTCAAACTTTACAATTTTAATGATAGTGTAGATTATATAAACCAACCCTTCCACTGAAAACATTTGATTAGCCAACAAAACATTAATATATTGTCAGGTCAACACTGAAGGTAAAAAGGAACCTGGAGAGATAAATGAGCATAAAACCCACCATTTCCAAGAGAATATTTGGGACCCTGAGAAATTTGAACCTCCATTTGTATATTTATAATGGTTTTTATAATGAAGGGGAAATAAAAACTTAACAAAATGAAAAGATCACAGAAGACCCTCTCATCAATAGGCATGGATCTCCAAGAGCTACACCATCAGGGTGAGAGTAAACTGGACATGGATGAGGCTTTGTGTGAAATTTCAGCCTTGAACTGATTTAAGGTGGTCATTGACAGGTAGTGCACCCAGGTCCTGATGGAACAATACACAGATCTTCTATGAAAGAAGCTTTATTCATCCTAAGCCACAAATTATTCATATACACAATACATAATTTTTGTGTCCATAACTTGAACACAAAGATAACTGCATACACAAGGAAACATGACACCATGAATGAGAGCCAGCAGAAATGACATAACACAGAAATAAACTTGCAAGTATTTTAAATATTGTAATTATAGACAGTCTAAAAGATGCTAACCACTTAACTGAAATACAAGATACACTTGAAGATATACAGAGAACCAAAAACTACAAACTGTGGCAGATTAGAATTCCTAGAAATGAAAAATACAGTAATGAAAATTTAAAACTGAGTAGAATGGTTTAATAGAAAATTAGATACAACTAAATAATTAATTAGTGAAGTGAAAGATCAGGATATAACTTATTTAATAAGTAGCTCAGTGAGTTAATAAGATGAAAAATACACAGAAGATGGTTAGAAACAGAATAGAGTAAGAAAGTCTAACATATTTAATCAGAGTTCCAAAAGGAGATATGAGGATGTATTAATCAGGGCCCTCTAGGGCAACAGAACCAACAGGAGATATCTGTGTACATAAAATTTTATAAAAGTCTCTCATGCAACCGTGGGGATGCACAAGTCCAAATTCCGCACGGCAGAAGTTCTTCGATGAACTTCCCAGGAGAGGCTGGCTCGCTGAAGAAGTGAAAGTTCTCTCTTCTCCCTTCAATGTCTTCAACTGACTGGATTCTCTCATTGTGGAAGACACTCTCTTAGTTGATCATAGATGTCATCAGCCACAGATGCAATGAACTGACTGGTGATTTAATAAACTAGCCATGAAATATCTTTGTAGTAACCATCAAGCTGGTGTTTGCCTGACCAAACAACTGGGCACCATCACCTGGCCAAGTTGACACATGAACCTAACCATCACAGAGGAAGATTGGGGAAGAAGCAATATTTGAAGAAATAATGGCTGGGAATTTTCACGGAACTGATGAAAACATCAATGCACAGAGTCAAGAGACCCAAATAAACTTAACAGAATAAATTTAAAAAGATAGCCATGCCTATAAACAACATAGTGAAATTGCAAAAGACCAAAGACAAATCTTTAAAAAAGCCACAGGAAAATGATATTTAACCCTCAAAGGCATAACAAACAGACTGAGAGATGGTTTCTCAACAGTAGCAATGGAAACTAAAAGCAAGTGGGATAATATCTCCACTTTACAGAAAGAAATTAGCAAATCTTTCTGCCTAAACAGTCTTTGCATATATTAGCTCTAAAATGAGAGAATTGAGTCAACTGAATATTGGTTTAGTTTGAAATTAATGAAAAACATGGAAGAGAAGGGACATAGAGATATTTTATCTCTCAAATATAACTTGTTACAGTTTTCTTCTTTGCCCATCCTTTCCACAATTTTGGGTTCAGAAGTTTAACCTGTTTCCAGCTTTCTTCCTTCCTAGTGACATTCACTTCTACTATAGTTCAATCCCTTAAGAGTGAGGCCACGGTCCAGAGTTGGTAGTTTCTTAGAGCCACAGCATCTCTGAAATCACAAATTCAGACATCTTTTTCTCAATTTGCCACTTAATATCTTGCTCAAAGCACTTCAATCACCATTTATGTTGATAAGTCTCAAATTTGTCTCTGAATCCCAAACCTCTTTCCTTAACTTCATTTATATAACTATAGAGATGCTCTATGGAAACCTCAAATGCAACAGGTTTTAAATTAAAAATGCCCTTTCCTCAAAATCAAATATCTTCACCAGCTCTGTACCTGTTGCCCTCCCTTCCCCTCTTTTGGTGTTCACTCTTATCAATTACTACCACCAACATTCCCTCAGTTCTCTAAGCCTGAATAAAAAGTATATTTACTTTCAGTTCTTCCTATCCCATTCCCTCTATATCTAATCTATCATCACATCCTGTACATTTTATCTTTATTTTTCTAATACAACTAAACTACTGTATGTCTATCTCAGGCCAAGATCATCTCTTACCTGTATGTCCACAATTTCTTTTTTTCCCAAGGTGAAAAGAGGAGCCTTTAAAGCAGTTAATCTACCATGTCATACAATACATTTTAAAAATTATTTCATATATATAGCTTCCAAATAAGAAATATAAGGGCACCCCAGGGCAGAGTCTATGTCACCAATGTATTTTTAATGCAATTTTTAAAAGATACACCACACACCATATAATCCATCAAAATACACAATCAATGGCATACAGTATCATCATACAGTTGTGCATTCATCCACATTCACTTTTAAGATATCTTCTTCCTCTAGGGTTACTACTCTGTAGTTTATTCTCCACTCTGAAACAGGTGATCTATAGAAGATGAAACATGATCATGTCACTTTTCTACTTAAAACCTTTTAATAATCTTGCATTTCCTCTGGTGTAAAGTCTAAATGCTTTGGCATGGCTTACAAAATATTTAGTTATTTTTCCTATCCCGACTCTCAGCTCTTGTCTCCTTTGCTCTGTAGATCACATTTCCATTCCTCCAAACCACCTGTCTCATCTTGGAGTTGCACAATCATGTGTTTAGTCTGTCTGGAAAATTTCACCCTACACTCAATTTTTGTTTAGATCACTCATACTCATTTTTAATGTATCAATTTAGAATATAATTCTCCAAAAAAGTATTTCCTGTACTTCCAAATTCTGGTTAAATGATCCTCATTGATGTTCTTAAAGTAGCATGAATTTTCCTTACCATGGCATTCATTATGCTCTCTATTCCAGATGTGTGATCATTTTCAGCCTCCCTTTTTCAGGGCAAGGACTATGTCTGTATTGTTCACCACTCTATCTGTAACACTTGTCACTATGTCTAGAATAATATATGTTCAATAAATATTTACTGAACAAATTAATGAATGGATGAATGAAATATTTAAAATTATACCTCTAAAAATGAAGAAATTCAGTCCACAACTAAGCTGGGATCTAAGTTACTCAACATTTTTTTAGGTGGTCAGAAATTGGAATGGAATAATTTATAATAGCAGCTCTGCCCTACATATCTTACTTTATTCATTGCCATTGAACATTTACTTTCTACTCCTCTCAGGGAAGTCTCCTATGGAGTATCCCCAAATAACTGTATCACTTACCCAGACTGAAATGTCTAGCCTCCCCCAAATAACTATTTACGTATATCACACTCAGTTTCAAATGCATGACCTCATTCTTTTTCAGTCTCTTCTAAGAGTATTTGCTATTAGAGAAGACTGAGATTTCTGTTTCCCATTTGAGATTTCTGTTTCCCATTTCCAACTTTCCTGAGAATCTTTGATCATTAAGTCAATTACATTCAACAGTGCTCTTAAATATTTTTTGTTTCTTGTATTGTCTTATAGAAAGTTTATAACTTAAATTGAGACAGGGACTATATTTTAAATATGCTCTTTATATCCATCACAGCTCTAACAGATTGTGGCTTATTGTGTTAACGACTAAATGATAATAGCATCACAAATCACAAAGAATACAACGCAGAAAAAATAGGGATGTAGAAGAAAATATAACTTAGATTTATCAACAAACACAAGTAAATTAATATTTTGCTTCAAACTTACTTGACTTGGTCTAAAATCTTAAAATCTGCAGAATCGCATGGTGGCGCTGCAGGATAAGATGGCGAAATATTTGCAGCATAGCAGATGCTCTAGTTTCCTTTAATCAGTGGAACTGAGAACACCGGAGGAAGCACACAAAAAAAGAGGCTTTCAAGAGAAAGGTAGGGAGCCAGTAACAACCTCCTGGTAGAATTACAATTCTTTAGATTTCTAAGGACCTGAGCTGATAGAGGACCAATTCCTAGAGCTGTCTGAGATTGAGTTGAAGTGTTTCCACAGAAAGACGTTTGGCTAAGGAGCCATGGAGCTGCTAGAGGGGAGCGCTCCGCAGATAAGGCAAGTGCTGCTCTTTGTTTTCCTGGGAGGATCTCTGGCCGGTTCTGAGACCTGGCGCTATTCCGTGGCAGAGGAAACTGAGATCGGTTCCTTTATAGCCAATGTGGTGAAAGATGTGGGTTTGGGTGTGGAAGACCTGGCTACGCGGGGGGCTAGAGTCATCTTTGATGACTATAAACCGCATTTGCGGTTGGATCTGCAAACAGGCAACTTGCTCCTAAATGAGCAACTGGACCGGGAGGCACTTTGCGATATCACCGAGCCATGTATATTGCATTTCCAGGTGTTATTTGAAAATCCTTTGCAATTTTTTCGGGGTGAGCTTTGGGTGAAAGACATAAATGATCACATTCCCACGTTCTTAGATAGACATATACTTCTGAAAATCTCAGAAGGTACTGCTCCAGGAACCTCCTTCCAAATGGAAAGTGCTCAGGATTTGGATGTAGGAAAGAATGGTGTCCAAAATTATACACTGAGTCCCAATTCCTATTTCCATCTTAAATTACAAGATAATGATGAGGGTAGACAATATCCAGAGCTTGTACTTGTCCAACCTCTGGATCGAGAAAAGGAGCCTGAACTTAGTTTAACGCTATCTGCTGTGGATGGTGGGTCTCCGCCCAGGTCTGGGACTGCAGTAATTCGCATTATGGTCCTCGATCTTAATGACAACGCCCCAGAGTTTGAGCAGCCGGTCTATGAAGTTCAAGTACCGGAGAACAGCCCTTTGGACTCCTTGGTCGTCACCGTGTCTGCTACAGATTTAGATGAGGGAACAAATGGAGACTTATCCTACTCATTTTCCCACGCCCCCAGAGATGTAAGAAAAACATTTGAAATTCATCCAATTTCTGGAGAAGTCCATTTGAAAGCACTTCTAGATTTCGAATTAATTCGGTCTTATACAATAAATATCCAGGCCACAGACGGTGGGGGCCTTTCTGGAAAATCATCCATTCTAGTTCGAGTTGTAGATGTGAACGACAACCCTCCTGAAATAACTATGACATCCCTTACCAGCCCCATACCGGAAAACTCGTCACCTGAAATGGTGGTCGCTGTTTTCAGTGTGCGCGACAAAGACACCGGGAACAATGGGAAGACTGAATGCTCAATTCAGGACAATCTCCCCTTTCTCCTAAGGCCTACCTTCAAGAATTTCTACACCCTACTAACAGAGTACCCACTGGACAGAGAGAAGAGAGCCGAGTATAATGTTACCATCACTGTTAGTGACTTTGGTTCACCCAGGCTGAAAACCGAGCACAACATAACCGTGCGGGTCGCCGACGTCAACGACAACGCGCCCATCTTCAACCAAACCTCCTACACCCTGTTCGTCCGCGAAAACAACAGCCCCGCCCTGCACATCGGCAGCGTCAGCGCCACTGACAGAGACTCGGGCACCAACGCCCAAGTCACCTACTCGCTGCTGCCGCCCCAGGACGCGCACCTGCCCCTCGCCTCCTTGATCTCCATCAACGCCGACAACGGGCACCTGTTCGCGCTCAGGGCCCTGGATTACGAGGCCCTGCAAGCGTTCGAGTTCCGCGTGGGCGCGGCCGACGCGGGCTCCCCGGCGCTGAGCAGCGAGGCGCTGGTGCGCGTGGTGGTCGTGGACGACAACGACAACTCGCCCTTCGTGCTGTACCCGCTGCAGAACGGCTCTGCGCCCTGCACAGAGCTGGTGCCCAGGGCGGCCGAGGCGGGCTACCTGGTGACCAAGGTGGTGGCGGTGGACGGCGACTCGGGCCAGAACGCCTGGCTGTCCTACCAGCTGCTCAAGGCCACGGAGCCCGGGCTGTTCGGCGTGTGGGCGCACAACGGCGAGGTGCGCACCGCCAGGCTGCTGAGCGACCGCGACGCGCCCAAGCACAGGCTCGTCGTGCTGGTCAAGGACAACGGCGAGCCGCCGCTCTCGGCCAGCGTCACGCTGCACGTGCTGCTGGTGGACGGCTTCTCCCAGCCCTACCTGCCGCTCCCGGAGGCGGCCCCGGACGAGGCCCAGGCCGACTCGCTCACCGTCTACTTGGTCATTGCCTTGGCCTCGGTCTCGTCGCTCTTCCTGTTCTCGGTGCTGCTGTTCATCGCGGTGCGGCTGTGCGGGAGGCGCAGGGCGGCCTCGGTGTCTGAGGGCCACTTTCCGGGCCGCTTGTTGGACGTGAGCGGCACCGGGACCCTGTCCCAGAGCTACCAGTACGAGGTGTGTCTCATGGGAAACTCTGGGACCAGCGAGTTCAAATTCCTGAAGCCAATTATCCCCAATCTCGCACCCCAGGGCACTGAAAGGGAAATGGAGGGAAATTCCAGCTTTCTGAATGGCTTTGGGTTTAATTAGCGATCTGATTCTGATGTAGAACTTTGAAATTTTCTTTGAAATTTTATTGATTGTAATGTAAGGTTCTTCATTTTTGGTAATGTCATCTTAAGAGTTTTCAAAACTTCAATTATTTGTCTTTATTTTTTGCTCTTCTTTATATTTACTGTGAAAAAATTAAGGGAGCTAGGATTTGCTTTGTCTTTGGTCCAAAACACAACCTCAAATAATTTAGTCAAACTTACAGCATTTTCCCTTCAAACTTAATTGTACCTTGACCCAGTCATGTTCTCTGGGTGTTCTAATCCCTGGATCCTCCTGCCAAAACAGTTTCTATGTTTTATATTATTATAGAGAAAATGCCTGACATGAATAAAAACATAATTGCTTTGTTATCTGGCTAGGTTGGCTTTTAAAATGTTAACAATTTAGATTGGGCTTTAATTTTTTCTTTTTTAGTATAACCAATCTTCCCATTCTACTTTTCTACCAAATACTGCATGTAATTTTTCTGCACTAAGGTATTTTCCTTCATATAATTTTGTGAATTATACAGATTGCTGGTAGATGTTTTGTTAAAATAAATTCTTGTTTGGATTTTTAGGGAATATACTATCCAGCCCACACTCCTTGCTTGGCTGAGAACTTCCCTGTACCACCCAAGGGAGGTGATCACTATTGCAGTGTTTACACTAGTGTTCTTGGCCTCTCCTGGTCATTTCAGTTGGTCCAATGGATTCCTTACAAAAGCTGGAGTAATCACATTCTCCCAGCCCCTGAATTTGCAATTAAGATATAGTTCATCTATTGTTTTCTCTTACTTGTAACTAGGAATTAGATGTTATGCATGGGCTAAGGTAGGCATGTTTATACCTGTGTAACCGGAAGCACAGAATAACCTCTGGAGAGGGAGGAAAGAAAGGAAGAAGGGAAGGAAAGAGTAAAAGTGAGAAAGAATAAAGGAGTGGGAGTGGAGTAGACAGAAGTAAAGGCTAAGACAGGTTCTTGGGTCTAGACCTATTAGTTTCTAATTCCAGCCCTTCCTAAGTTCCCAATATGTAATAGCCCTTGGGTTCTGTAGTAGAACTCCAGTTTCCTAATAATAAAACTCTTTTATTTAATCTGTTTTGGAGAGGGAATTTCTTGCAACTAAAAGAGACATGATGTATAAATGCAGCTATGTGTACTCAAAACATCTACCACCAAACCCAGGTCTTTTATTTCATGCTTTCAACATTAACTTAATGAGTGGGAAAAAATGTTCAAGGTTGGAGATAACTAATCATTAACAGCGGCTTTTGTTATAAAATTTAAATTTGTAAACAATTTATGAGATATTTCAACAGAAAAGTGCTAAAAAGAGTTTAATGAAATATGTTGTTAATTTGGTTTCCCTTCATTATTTTATGCATCCCCAGTTATATTTTTAAAGTAACATTGAAATTGTTATTATTTTGGTGTCTATACCTTTTTTTTCAGGATCATCATACCTTCCTTTATAGAATCTTTCTTTTAAAAAAAACTATTAAGCTCGGTATGAACAGAATGTTTATCATTTAATGTAAAATCTTCTGGATCTATAAATAATCCTAATTTATAGATCAAATGGATTGAGTCATGATTCCAGTAATAGTAATAGATATTATTGGATTGATACATACTCTATTACTAGAAAGCCTCATGAAAAAAAAATTCAAACTTCCTGCCAAGGCTAGGGGGCTTAAATGTGATCTTAGAAAGAAGAACATTTATCTCAGAGATGAAAGAAGGAATGGAAAAATAACTGTTCCATGAGCTTATTGACAAGGGTACCAACTTCAGGCTCATTAATAGCAAAAATGCCTGGACAGTTAGGGCACATTTTCTTGAACATTTAAGTCCATATAAAGAGTTTGGATCCATTACTAAGATATTTTTGTAAGGAAAAGTCTGTCAGATTTTAATGGTGACTAGCATATTCTCAAGTAGTAAAAATTTAATCAAATGTGTTTCACTGTATGGAAGAAAATATTCTAAATAGAATGTCGATTTGAGTGATCTGTACCTTAACAGAGTTAAATCATATGAAACACAATTCTTACACTTGGCTTACACTAAGTTAGTCAGGTAATTGAAGTGTTAGAATAAATGACCGTACCTATTGTTTACTAAAATGTTGGCTACATGTTGTTGTAATTGGAAAGCCCTTACCCCCAACAAGATGCTTTCCCCTTCTTAGGAGTAAAAGAACCTCAGTCCTATGCAAGGGTACCAGTATCCCAAGATATCCAGTTGCTTGATGAAAGGAGTTGAGAACTTTCCTAGTTGTGAATAAGTTCAATCTGTTGTTTCACATGAATTTAACATATTTTCATCTACACTTCGTTTTTTACTTTAACTGCAGCCTTTGTGATCTTGACTGTCCCCTTTTCAAGATTCATTGAATCTCAGCTTTAACCTATATGTACCTTAGTTTTAGTAATGAATGTATATGCTCTTTATAGAGTTTTAAGATAATGTTGCAGGACATTATCTATAATCTGCTCATAGAAGTACATTGTTCTTAGACAATATTTAGAAATGTTATCCACAGCCCCTTAAGCTGCCTTTTGCTTTTGCCTAATAAACTAGTTCTAGCTCTTCTATCACTTAAGTTTATAATCCTGAGAGGTGTGAATGAATTTCTTCATTTACCATGCTATCAATGAATTAAGAGTTTAGTGGTGCATGTTCTTTCTTTTTGAATAGACTGATAGCCACACATCTTTTTTTTCCTGCTCAATCACCCCCAGAGCTCTCATTACACAGTATAGTAGACACTATATTGCAAGCTCCATGAGGCCAGAGAAGGGATCTGTTTTCCAAGCAACTTTCTACAGTGCCTGACACTTATTATAAAATCAGTAAGTATTTGTTGAATAAATAACAAATATAGTTAACTGTGCTTGCATTATTTCCCAAAGTGTCTGGCACTATTTCCACATTCATAATCTCACATGAGAATAGAAATTACTGTTTTTATTTATAAATCACCCCATATATGTAATTAGAAGTTTGTGGTTTTCTGCATAAATCTGAATAAGTGAAATGCATGTTTTCTAACAATTTAGCAAAGTAGGTTTAAGTACAACACATGGTGGCGCTCTAAGCTAAGGCTCAAGAAAAACAAAACAAAACAGCCCTGCAGATTGTTACTGCTCTGGCAGAAAGTCATATATAGAGCTATCTAAGAGGAGTCTTAACCGGATTGCATTGTTGCAAGGATTGCTTCCCAGACCCACCTACATCCCGGAGCAGACTACCGACAGATCCACCTAGGCACTCGGACCCAGCACTGCCTGAGGCCTTATTTCCCTGAAGGCTTTTTTGTATTACAGAAATGGAGGCTGAAGAGGGGCGCTTTCCTAGACTAAGGCAAGTTCTGCTTCTCTTTGTTTTACTGGCTCAGACGTGCTCGGAGCGAGTAGGGTATTCTGTGGCAGAAGAAACAGAGAGGGGTTCTTTTGTGGCCAATCTAGCAAAAGACCTGGGGCTAAAGGTAGGAGAACTGTCCTGGCGGAGGGCTCGGGTCATTACTAACGATAACAAAAAGCACTTTCAGCTGAATCTTCAGACCGGAGATTTGCAAGTAAATGAGAAACCAGATCGGGAAGAACTGTGCGGCTTTACTGAGCCTTGTGTGTTGCAATTCCAGGTGTTACTGGAAGAACCTTTGGAGGTACATAGGTTTAACATTTTGGTCGGTGACATAAATGACAATTCCCCTGTGTTCCCAGAAGTGGAAATGACTCTGAAAATCATGGAAAACAGTCTTCCAGGGACTGTCTTTCCCCTGAAGAATGCACAGGATTTGGACGTAGGCATCAACAACATTCAAAACTACACCATCTATCCCAATTCCCATTTTCATGTTTTCACCCGCCACGGCAGTGAAGGCAGAAAATACCCAGAGCTGGTGCTGGACAAAGCCCTGGATCGTGAGGAGCAGCCTGAACTCAGGTTAACCCTTCTGGCGGTAGATGGGGGGGCTCCTCCCAAGACTGGCACCGCCCTGGTCCTCATTGATGTATTGGACATCAATGACAATGCTCCTGAGTTTGCAAAGCCAATCTATCACGTGCAAATCCCTGAAAATAGCCCCCTGGGATCACTTATTGTCACTGTTTCTGCTACAGATTTAGACACAGGAATAAACGGCGAAATATTCTACTCATTTTTTTATGGTGATGAAGAGATTGCCAAGACATTTGCACTTAATGAACTCACAGGAGACATTAAAATAATTAGTACCTTAGATTTTGAAAAAATTGCATCATACCACGTAGATATTAAGGCCTCTGACGGGGCAGGTCTTGCTGGAAAATGTACTGTCCTAATGCAGGTGATGGATATAAACGACAACACCCCAGAACTGACAGTGGCGTCACTTACAAGCCTCATCCCGGAAAATTCCCCTGAGACCACAGTAGCTATTTTCAGTACTCAAGACCAAGACTCTGGGGAAAATGGAAAGATGGTTTGCTCCATCCAGGAAGATGTCCCTTTCAAGCTGAAACCTTCCGTTGAGAATTTCTACAGGCTGGTAACAGAAAGAGAGCTAGACAGAGAGAGCAGAGCCGAGTATAACATCACCATCACAGTCACCGATTTGGGGTCTCCTAGACTGAAAACTGAGCGCGTGATAACAGTGTTGGTCTCCGACGTAAATGACAACGAGCCCACCTTCACCCAAACTTCCTACACCATGTTCGTCCGCGAAAACAACAGCCCCGCCCTGCACATCGGCAGCGTCAGCGCCACTGACAGAGACTCGGGCACCAACGCCCAAGTCACCTACTCGCTGCTGCCGCCCCAGGACGCGCACCTCCCCCTCGCCTCCTTGGTCTCCATCAACGCCGACAACGGGCACCTGTTCGCGCTCAGGGCCCTGGATTACGAGGCCCTGCAAGCATTCGAGTTCCGCGTGGGCGCGGCCGACGCGGGCTCCCCGGCGCTGAGCAGCGAGGCGCTGGTGCGCGTGGTGGTCGTGGACGACAACGACAACTCGCCCTTCGTGCTGTACCCGCTGCAGAACGGCTCTGCGCCCTGCACAGAGCTGGTGCCCAGGGCGGCCGAGGCGGGCTACCTGGTGACCAAGGTGGTGGCGGTGGACGGCGACTCGGGCCAGAACGCCTGGCTGTCCTACCAGCTGCTCAAGGCCACGGAGCCCGGGCTGTTCGGCGTGTGGGCGCACAACGGCGAGGTGCGCACCGCCAGGCTGCTGAGCGACCGCGACGCGCCCAAGCACAGGCTCGTCGTGCTGGTCAAGGACAACGGCGAGCCGCCGCTCTCGGCCAGCGTCACGCTGCACGTGCTGCTGGTGGACGGCTTCTCCCAGCCCTACCTGCCGCTCCCGGAGGCGGCCCCGGACGAGGCCCAGGCCGACTCGCTCACCGTCTACTTGGTCATTGCCTTGGCCTCGGTCTCGTCGCTCTTCCTGTTCTCGGTGCTGCTGTTCATCGCGGTGCGGCTGTGCGGGAGGCGCAGGGCGGCCTCGGTGCCTGAGGGCCACTTTCCGGGCCACTTGGTGGACGTGAGCGGCACCGGAACCCTGTCCCAGAGCAACCAGTATGAAGTGTATCTGGCGGGAGGCTCAGAGAGCAGTGAGTTTAAGTTCCGTTAGTCTGGTGTACCCAACCATGGGAAGGCTATCAGTGATATGGAGGAAAATTCCAACTTTGGAGATAGTTTTGGATACAATTAGGAATCTTTTGATTTTTCATTGCAGTCGACATGAAGGTTATTTCTAATATACTAGTTCTGCATTAGCTATTCGGGTCCATATATAATTCTTTTTTCTAATTTCATCATCCTAGTTAAGGAGATTAGAAATTTTCTTTGAGTATATCCTCATATTAGTTTTTATTATTTCCATTTTGATGGAGACAATAGAACCTTCAATTTTACTCCATTACTGTAAAATCAAGAATATTTTTTCAATTTATCAACATTTCCATTTCAAATACTATTGAATTGAAGGTCACCCCACCCCCATTCTCTGTGTGATTGTTGTCCAGAAACTTTTTATAAACTGCTGATGCCTGTGGTTTTACTTAGAGGACAAACATGATAAGAAAACAATTTGTTAGCAGCGTATCTTCTGTTGAATCTGATATTGTGGTTACCATATCTTTTGAATTTTTCAAAGGAAATATTTGCAAAAATTGTTTTAGTTCATAGTTGCATTAAATGGAAAATACTACAATCTCTCCCATACATATAGGCTTTCCCTTGTTTATATCAACCATCAATATATAATACAATGAATATTATGGAAAGATAATTATTTCAAGATTTTAATAGATCCCTTTTGTGGTATTGTTTAGGCCACACACCTTTCTCTAGAAACTACTCCTGTCTTCAACAGAACATTTTGCAGCCATGTTTATTTTACATGACCCATCTCCCTCTGTTATTTCAGACAATCAGACAAGGTGTCAAGAATCGCTGATTCAAGCTGGACCAATCTGATTCTCTCTGTTTAAAAAATAGCTTTAGAAACAAGATGTAACGTGTTCTTTCAAAAACTTAACAAGAAAGTGATGTTGTATTAGCTTAAGTGCATGGAAAGAAATACAGAAAATCAATCCACTGAGAGACAAGAATGAAAGAGATGCTTAACCAGAGAAGCAGAGCATCCAAGAGAGTCACCTTGTTGTAGATTTTCTTTTTGTAAATTTTTCAGTCCCTCCCAAGTTTACTTTCTCCTTTGGGTTTTGGAAACAAATGTGGGTTCTTTTAATAAATTTCTCCTAATTAAGACAGTTAAGTGGGTTTTCTTCTCATCAAAAGCATGTTGAAATATTCTTGTGGGGATTAGTAAACTAGATCTTAACATTAATTCAATATTTTATTGTTGATTTTCATATTAATATGAACATTTATGATCAAAAAAGTTCTAGAATATTGGTATTTTGTAAGGGACAAGCACAAGCTTTTGTTAAAAGATATAATTTTGGAGTAATTTATGGATATTTCCAATGGTACCATCTTTGGGGAGTTTAATAGAACTTCTTAGAAAATGCTACTATATAAGAAAGAGCTTCTTTTGGATGTCATTAGTGTTATAATAGCATTAGTGTAAAATAACGTTGGCAATGTAAAACGTATTTCCAAAAGAAATGTACACTTTACTTGCAGGATCATCAGAGCCTTCTTGTTATGTTCTTTCTTTTTAAAATGTATCCTTTTGCTTATGGGAGCTATGGTATTTTATGCCATTTAATGAAAATGGATTTTAGATCATTCCAAGTAATTTCAACTTACCATTCAAAAGGGCATGAAAAATGGCTACTTGGCAATATGATGTCTTGTTTATCCAGTTCATATAATGAAAAGGGCCCCCAGCAAAAAAGGGGCCTTCTACAGAAGGAGGAGAATCTACCTGTCACATTTAAAATTAATTGTGATTTTTTTCACTGAGCCATTCAACAAGTATTTGTTGAACATCTATGTGCTAGGCATTTTTCTAGATGTTGGGATGTAGCAGAGAACAAAAAAAGTTCCCACACTCATGGGGTGATACAGAAAAGAAACAATGAAATATGTACATATAAGATATGGAGAAAAGGCAGGGTAAGAATGATAGAAAGTGCCCTTATACACATTTTTTCCATAGTATGAAACTTTCATAAAATCAGAACTCTATGATCTTACTTAGAAAGAGTATTATAAACAGGAATATACTTGTAGTTTTTCTCTTGGTATAATTCAACCAATAAAAACCACAATTCTGTCTTAAAGACTTTTTATAACTTGAAAGAGAATGCTGAGTGAGGCCACACGTGAATCTAAAGGAATTTATCCGTTTTGTTGAGAGCACTTAATAAAATCTTATTGCCCTTCGTGCGATTCTATTCAAAGCAACGACAACGCATGGTGGCGCTGCAGGCTAAGCATCCAAAAAAAAAAAAAAAAAAAAGTATATGCTACGAACTCTACCTCAGATCTGTATCTGTATAGCCAAAAAGAAAAGCCTGTAACCAGAGCTTGGAACCAGTAAGTGTCCAGAACGTGCTACGCACAGACATTTTCGGACTGCTTATCAACTGACAGATCACTGTCTCAGTCCCTTAGCTCTCCGAGGTACAGCTGGGCACTGTTCATTAAAAGATGTTTACGGATCTAAAGATGGAGGCCGGAGGCGAGCGCTTTCCCAAACAAAGGCAAGTTCTGATTCTCTTTCTCTTGCTGAGACTAGCTCTGGCAGGCTGGGAACCCCGGCGTTACTCCGTGATGGAGGAAACTGAGAGGGGCTCCTTTGTGGCCAACCTGGCCAAGGACCTAGGGGTGGGTGTGGGGGAGCTAGCTGCGCGGGAAGCCCGGGTGGTCTCTGAGGACAATGGACAGTGCTTGCAGCTTGATCTGCAGACCGGCGGGTTGATATTAAATGAGAAGCTGGACCGGGAGGAGCTCTGCGGCCCCACGGAGCCCTGTGTAATGCATTTTCAAGTGTTACTGAAAAAACCATTGGCAGTATTTCGAGCTGAGCTACTAGTGGGAGACATAAACGACCATTCTCCTGAGTTTCCAGAAGGAGAAATGACCTTGAAAATCCCAGAGAATAGCCCTCCCGGGACTGTGTTTCCTTTGAAAAAAGCCCAGGATTTGGACGTGGGCAACAACAACATTCAAAACTACTATATAAGTCCTAGCTCTCATTTCCATGTTTCTACCCAAAACCGGGGGGACCGCAGAAAATACCCAGAGCTAGTGATGGACAAAGAGCTGGATCGTGAGCAGCAACCTGAGCTCAGATTAACCCTCACAGCGATGGATGGCGGCTCTCCGCCCCGGTCAGGAACAGCCTGGGTCCGCATCCTGGTCTTGGACATCAATGACAATGCCCCTGAGTTTGAGCAGACACTCTACAAGGTGCAGGTCCCAGAGAGTAGCCACGTAGGTTCCCTAGTTGTCAAGGTCTCCGCTAGGGATTTGGATGCTGGGACGAATGGAGAAATATCATACTCACTTTTTTATAGTTCTCAGGAAATAAGCAAAACTTTTGAATTAAGCCGCCTTTCAGGAGAAGTTCGACTAATTAAAAAATTAGATTTCGAAGCAATATCCTCATATGAGTTGGATATAGAGGCGTCTGATGGTGGGGGACTTTCTGGAAAATGCTCTGTGTCCATTAAGGTGCTGGATGTTAACGATAACATCCCAGAATTAACTATTTCGTCATTTACCAGCCCTATTCCCGAAAATTCCCCGGAGACAGAGGTGGCACTATTTAGGATACGAGACCGAGACTCAGGAGATAACGGAAGGATGGTTTGCTCCATCGAGGATGATTTTCCCTTTCTCCTGAAACCTTCTGCAGAGAATTTTTATACTCTGATAACTGAAGGAGAGCTGGACAGAGAGACCAGATCCGAGTATAACATCACCATTACCGTCACTGACTTGGGTTCACCCAGGCTGAAAACCGAGCACAACATAACCGTGCGGGTCTCCGACGTCAATGACAACGCGCCAAACTTCACCCAAACCTCCTACACCTTGTTCGTCCGAGAAAACAACAGCCCCGCCCTGCACATCGGCAGCGTCAGCGCCACTGACAGAGACTCGGGCACCAACGCCCAAGTCACCTACTCGCTGCTGCCGCCCCAGGACGCGCACCTGCCCCTCGCCTCCTTGATCTCCATCAACGCCGACAACGGGCACCTGTTCGCGCTCAGGGCCCTGGATTACGAGGCCCTGCAAGCGTTCGAGTTCCGCGTGGGCGCGGCCGACGCGGGCTCCCCGGCGCTGAGCAGCGAGGCGCTGGTGCGCGTGGTGGTCGTGGACGACAACGACAACTCGCCCTTCGTGCTGTACCCGCTGCAGAACGGCTCTGCGCCCTGCACAGAGCTGGTGCCCAGGGCGGCCGAGGCGGGCTACCTGGTGACCAAGGTGGTGGCGGTGGACGGCGACTCGGGCCAGAACGCCTGGCTGTCCTACCAGCTGCTCAAGGCCACGGAGCCCGGGCTGTTCGGCGTGTGGGCGCACAACGGCGAGGTGCGCACCGCCAGGCTGCTGAGCGACCGCGACGCGCCCAAGCACAGGCTCGTCGTGCTGGTCAAGGACAACGGCGAGCCGCCGCTCTCGGCCAGCGTCACGCTGCACGTGCTGCTCGTGGACGGCTTCTCCCAGCCCTACCTGCCGCTCCCGGAGGCGGCCCCGGACGAGGCCCAGGCCGACTCGCTCACCGTCTACTTGGTCATTGCCTTGGCCTCGGTCTCGTCGCTCTTCCTGTTCTCGGTGCTGCTGTTCATCGCGGTGCGGCTGTGCGGGAGGCGCAGGGCGGCCTCGGTGCCTGCGGGCCACTTTCCGGGCCACTTGGTGGACGTGAGCGGCACCGGAACCCTGTCCCAGAGCAACCAGTACGAGGTGTGTCTGACGGGAGATTCTGAGAATAATGAGTTCAAATTCTTGAAGCCTGTCTTTCCCAACCTTCTGGGCCAAGAACCTGGGAGGAAAATAGAGGGAAACCCCACCTTCCGGAAGAGTTTAGGTATCTGAAACTTCCCCTTTGGATGTACTAGTCTTGTCTCCTTCATTTTTCTCTTTCTTTTTCTAAACCCATAATAATCTTTAATTCTAATTTTTCTTTTTTCTCTACTACTTTCCTTACTAATGATATTCCTGACTTTATTGGCTAGGTTGTTCTGTAATTGCTTTTCCAATTATTGTATTAGTAAAAAAAAAAGTATGTCAGGAAATTTCATAGTTTCCTTTCTAATTAAATTTTTATTACTTTTTCCTGAGGGATGATGTGAAAGTTAACCTTCCTAATAAACATAATTCTCATTTAAAAAGTACCTTTCACCCTATATGAAACTACATAAGAATGTATAATTTCTTTTGATCCTACTGTATTTTAAAAATATTAGAAGTGTTTTTAGGTTATTATTTACACAATCATGGCTTTTTTGTAACCTCTTTTCTGTTTGGGCTGGAAACAGTATATATTTATCCATGCTCAGTTTCTCCCAATGACTGTATTTGTGTTTTTGTATTTTAATTTTTTCCAATAGACAGCAACATGTATAATATTAAACTATTCATTTCAAAATTACACTTGAAATTACAGACTTCACTCTAAAATACATATGTCATCTCATGAAATATGTGTGCATCATCTATTTTATCTCTTCTAAACCATTGTTTAAAAGACATACAGGTTCTTTTCTCTAACTCAAGTTATGATACTGATAGGAGTTTTTGACAGGTTTACTCATACCCAGACTGACTCTGTTTAAAGTGATACTATATATACTCTAAAGGCCAATAAACTCTAGAATCAAGTAATGCATTACCTGCAATTGTAGGTTGCTGTAGCAGGGAAATTCTCAAGTGACCTCTGAATTCTGGGCCTAGAAGAGCTTTTGATAGATATGCCAGTATCAGTTTCCCTTTGTATGATGATATTCTGGTTGAAAGTGACTCTGAAAGAAAATACATTGTATAATTAATAGTAGTTAACAAAGCTTAATTTATTAAAGGATACATTGGTGTTGGGGTTGATTAATTTGGAGAAATAACCAGTTCTATTGTCTTGACTCCTCTATCTCCAGAAGCCTCTCACCTTTGCAGGGCCTCTCTGCTTTCTACCCCAAATATTCACATTCCCATAATCCCTTGCAGCTAGGAGTGTCTTATGACTCCTCAGTTATTGTCAATGATTTAAAAATTCAATTGGGGGATTGGGCTTTATGGAAAGATTTTTCAAAGGGCTAGTCTGAGATAGCATGGTCCTAAATTACTGATAGTATCACCTTTGCAGATACTAGAGAATGGTGTGGTAGACAGAATATAGCCCCTGCCCAGAGTGACCACATCATAATCCCTGAAATGTGTATATATTATGTACTATGGCAAAAGGGAATTAAAGTTTATATGGAATTAAGATTGCTACTCAGTAAACTTAAGATAGAGAGAATGTCTTAGATAAACTGGGTGGGCCTGATTCAGTCAGCTGAAAGGACTTAAAAGCAGAGCTAAGGCTTCCTTGATATGAAGAGAAAATTCTGCCTATCAAAAGCAGTTCAGTTCATGCCCCAAAGTTCTAGCCTGCCATTCCTGATGGCCTGTCCTATGGATTTTGGACATGCCTAAGCAACCCCCACAATCAAATAAGTCAGTTCCTTAACAGTAAATCTCATAACATATACCCGCTATGCATTCTGTTTTTCTGATTGAACCTCGACTGATACAGATTTTGATACCTGGAAGTGGGGGTACTACTGTAATAAACATCTAAAAATGTAGAAGTGGCTTTGGAATTAGGCACTGAACAGAGACTGGAAGAATTTTGAGGAGCATTATAAAGAAAGCCTAGGGTGATTTGCACAGCCTGCTGGTAGAAATGTGGATGCTAAAACTCTGCTTAGTGAGGACTCAGAAGGAAGTGAGAAACATGGTAGAGAAAATATATTTTACCTTAGAGAGTATCTAAATCATTGTAAATAAACTGTTGGTAGAAGTATGGGTGTTAAAAGTGCTGCTGGTGAAGACTCAATAGGAAATGAGGAACATTTCATTGGGAACTGGAGGAAAAGGAATCCTTGTTATATAATGGCTGGATTGTGTCCTGCAGTTATGTGGAAAGCTGAACTTGTGACCAGTGAAATTCCCAAGCACAGTGTGAAGATATGGACTGGTTTCTTATTGCTGTTTATAGTAAAATGTAAGAGGGATGAGATAGATTGAGGGAACCACTAAGCAAAAAGAAACCACATTTTGATGATTTGGGAAATTCTCTCAGCCTATTCAGACTGCAAACGATGCTAAAATTAGAAAATTTACTGTCAGAAAAGTGTGCTCTGAAGAGAAAGTCAACAATGTGGCTGGACACCTTTTTGCTAGTGCCTTGAAAGGATCAAAGGGTCAGAGTTTTCAGTCATACAGAAGGCTCTTTGAATAGATGAGATAGGACTCAGCAGAGGCCAGGAATAGAGATGAGATTATCCATGAAAGAACTGTGGAGGAGCCTCTTGTCTAATGAATTAAATGGAGGCCCACAAGGTTTTTGAGAATGTTATACCAACAGAAACACTTCCAGCTTGGACTAAAACAGGACAAAATGAAATAAGACTGTTGTACCCACAAAATTCTATAGGCAAGAAACAAATCTATAAAACTACTCAGCTGCAAACACAGGCTACCTCTCACAAAAAAGGAAGTATGACTTAGAGGTTGGAGCCTCAAGTTCAGAGGGTGGAGCTGCAAACCACAGAGGGTT
This sequence comes from Choloepus didactylus, assembly GCF_015220235.1. Taxonomy (NCBI): domain Eukaryota; kingdom Metazoa; phylum Chordata; class Mammalia; order Pilosa; family Megalonychidae; genus Choloepus; species Choloepus didactylus. The sequence goes on from NC_051319.1 coordinate 85,355,907, forward strand.
AGTCTCAGGCTTTGAATGGATAAAATGGAGTTTTCCTGGATGAACTTGTACATTGGGATAGGTGACTCTTTTTATACTTTCTATTTTCTCCCTTTTTGAACTGGAATGTCTATTACTGCTACCCTACACCTGTTCTACCATTTTATGTTGGGAGCAGACAAATTGTTTAGTTTCACAGGTGGAGAGGAATTGTGCCCTAAAATATAGCATATCCATATTCTCACCCCTACCTAATTTAGATGCTTTAGATAATGAGATTTGGGATTTTTGAGCAGATTAAACTTAGATGAAGTTTTGGATTTTGAATCAATGCTGTAATGGCTTGAGCATTTCAGGTACCTTGGGATGAAGTGAATGTATTTCGCATGTGAGACTGATGTGAACCTTTGGGGATCAGAGGGTGGACTGTGGTAGGGAGAACAGTGGTCCTCAAAGATGCTCATGTCATAATCCCCAGAACTTGTGAATATATTGTTACATGGCAAAGAGAAATTAATATTGCAGATGGAATACTAATCAGCTGACCTTAAAATAGGGATAATATTCTAGATTATCTGGCTGGGCCTCATGTAATCATAAATCCTTGAAAGTAGAAGTGGAGGCAGAATAAGAGTATCAGGGTGATATGATATGAAAAAGACTTGACTGACCATTGCTGGGTTTGAAGATGGAAGTAAGTCACTAGCCAAGGAATGCGGGCAACCTCTAGAAGCTGGAAAAGGCAAGAAAAGGGATTCTCCTCTATAGCCTTCAGAAAGGAATGAAGCCCTGCCAACACCTTGATTTAGCCCAGTGAGATCTGTTATACTTCTGACCTCAAGAATTGTAAAAATAATGAATTCTTATCATTTTAAGCCACTAGGTTTGTGGTAATTTCTTTCAGCAGCAGTAGGAAATGAATGCAAATGGCTACAAAAAAAGTATTTTCAAGCCCATTTTTCCTTGCCTCCCCCCTTTCTACCCCAAATATTCACATTCCCTTAATCCCTTGCAGCTAGGAGTGTCATATGACTCCTCAGTTATTGTCAATGGTTTAAAAATTCAATTGGGGAATTGGGATTTTTGTAAAGATTTTTCAAAGGGCTAGTCTGAGGTAGCATGGTCCTTAGTCTTTTGCCCTTATTCCTTTTTCTTAACTGGAATGGGTAACGGGGAATAACCCTGGAGCTGAAGTAGCCAACTTACAGTCATGAGGTGAATACCATAATACAAAGGCTATACACTAAGGATGACAAGATGGAAAGATAGAAAGCCCCTAAATTACTGATAGCATTGGTTAGCTGATGCAACAATTCTACACTACCTTCTCCAGGCTTTCTGGAGCTAAAACCCCCATGTATTTATGCAATTGTAGTTGGGTTTTCTGTTGATTACAGACAAATGAATTCCAAACTGACATATGACCCCTCCTCACAATTAATATTTATTTAGACTGTTGCTTGGCTAGGTCCCAAATTGTCTAGGTAGGCTGTGTGAGATGCTTGGAAGAAAAGTAGTTTTGCATTCCCTTAGGTGTTATCAAGGGACTGTACTCTGACCTGCTACTGCTGACTTTAAATCTTCACTCGGTCATCTCTTGGTCTGGCTAATGCAAAGCATATGCAGATAATTAAGGTTTCAAAGAAATATTCCTGGCTAGCAGCATCCCAAAAAGTTGAGTTTTATAGAATAGAATGACAAGTTGAACTGATAAATGCCAGGCATTAGTGACATCCTGAGCAAGATGACTAGGATGTTTATGCAGCAATCCAGAACACCTATTTCTCTCAGGCAGGGAAGTGGTAGGGTCAAAAATTTTACTTAGTAAAATAAATTGATTAAATATGGATCTTGAAAATCTCCATAAGTAGGTCAGCAATCTGAAATTGCTGGTGGAAAGATGAGAAATGAAATCTCCTTTATGTCACACATAATCTTGACTATTGTTTCCTAGTAGGCTTACCAGGATAGAGGCTTCCATCAGCACAAAGTCATTAATTTTCCTTTTCTTTTTCTCTTCCAGACTTCGTAACCTTCTTTTAAAGTTTCTATGAGTTCCAATTTGTCTTTTATGATATTAAGCTAAGGCCATTGCCCTTTTAAAATAATCTCCCTTCCTTGCCCTTTCTTTCCAAATGGAGTTTGAAGTCCACAAATATTTGTGATCACATGAATGTATTCCTGTGGGGGTACCTTATTCCAATAATTGGAAAGTAAAGGAGAGCTTGAATCCTTTACACAAAAGCAGTTACATGGGGGAGATAGTTTCCTGAGAATCACAGTCACTATGTTTGGCATAGTGAGAAGGAGCCGCAGCATCTCTTCACTATCCTCCAAACCACTGTAGAAAATATCATGTAACTTCTGTTCTAGTTCTACTAATATAAATATGGAATGTAATTCTAGAGAGTTTAGCCAATACTAATATTTTGACGTATATGAAATGATTCCTTTTGGCTGGTGGCTGAATTTTGAGGAAAGGTTTTCTTAAAAAATTGGAACTTTGACTATTCCAGCAGGGGTCTCTCTGGGTATTAGGAAGTCATAATGGAGGGTTAAGAGTTATTCTCAGGATAAACCTCTAACGGGTTTCATAAATCCCGGATGAACACTCTGTAATGATGTGTTTTCTTCACATGAGAACAGAGAATACATGAAAATTATTATTATTAATCAAAGGCCTATTCTCTGATCACTTTCCTGTAAAACCAATAGAATATAGGTATTTATAGAAAACTTTCATATGTATATATTCCCAATCTATTTAGGGAGAGATTTGTGTCTTTTTCCCAAATAAAGCAAAATATTCAATGAGAGTTTTCTTTGGTGGTGGGCATTAGAACTTGAAAGGAGGCCTAATTAGAATACTCCATGTGCAGAAATCGAATCCAGGCAAAACCTTCAGTGTTTTTTCTGGGAAAGCAACAAAAAATAATCAGAACATTCTCTCCATTCACTGGATCACTAGCCTGAATTTTTTTTCTGTTTATTTCAAAATTATTTTATTGATAAAAAAAAGTTTCCGAACAAAATAAAGCAAAGCAATGGGAAAAACAAATATCCTGAAATAACTTAATTCCTTCCAATATACTCCTACCATACCAAAAGAAAATTAATGAACCATAGTCACACCTGAGCATTTGCATATCATTACAATCACCACCACTAGCTAAGATCACTAGCCTGAAAATTACTGCATAGGTTTTACCACAGGTCATGCGCACCCATTTCTGTAGTATACCACCACTAGTGAATGATCAGGTCAAGAACCAGAGCTATTCACATTATTGAAAATGCCGAAATAGTTCTGGGAATACCCAAACATTGTTTAGGCATTAGCTTTGATGTGAAACAAAAAGTCCTTTGACCAATTTCTGTCTTTTTCTGCAATGAAATTTCTATCATCTGACAATTGTTGAAAGTTTCATCTGCCACAAAGAAGTCAGACATCTCTAATTTTGGCAAACTCAAAAAGTGGAGGCTAAAAATATTCCTGAGCATACTTCTTGGAGGACCTTCATCTCCCTCAACCTGTCTCCAAATATTTCTCCCCAAATGGACACTACTGCTTGCAACATTCAGAATCATGTTTGGAAACTGTCTTATTTTCCCAGGCTGTTAAGACAAATACCATTGGTCAGCTTAAACAACAGGAATTTATTGGCTCATGGTTTTGAGGCTAGGAGAAGTCCAAAATCGGGAAGTCCAAAATCAAGACGTCAGCAAGATGATGCTTTCTTCCTGAAGACTGTGGTGTTCTGGCGCTGGCTGCTAGTGATCCTTGGAGTTCCTTAGCTTGACCCATCACATGGTGATGTCCTCTCCTTTCTCTACCAGGTTCTGTTGACTTCTGGCTTCTGGCTCCTCCCCATTACTTTCTCTCATACAATCTCCAGTAATACAATTAAGGCCCAACATCATTTGGGTGGGTCACACCTTAACTAAAAATACATCTTTAAAAGGCCTATTTGCAATGGGTTGACACTGATAAAAATGGATTAAGAAGTACATGTTTTTTTTCTGGAGTTCATAATTCAACTTACCACAGAAACCATACGCTTTTCCGCATCTCTCTTATATTCTTTAAATATGTCTTTTAGTAATTCATACTTCATGGTAACAAAAAAATTGTACTAACCAGAAAGATCTCTTAGAAACATAATACTTCTGGTTTAGTCTAAATTCTCTTGGTTGCAACCAACAGAAACCCAATTTAAACTAGCTCAAAGACAAAGACAGAATTAGGTGAAAGAATATTGGAGTATATAGTGTAATTTAAGATATGAATGGAAACATAAACTAATTGAAAGACAAGCCCTTAAAAACAATTAGAAACAAGGACTTGAAAAATCAGTTTCTCTATACTGTCTCTTCTCTGCTCTTTTCTACCTGTTTGTTCCTTTCTCTTTTACAACAGACCAGCTTCCTCCTACACATGGCAAAAATGTTCTCATATTTCAAGAGCCTAAGAATTCTGTCTGTTTTTTGTTTGTTTTGTTTGTTTGTTTGTTTGTTTGTTTGTTTTTACCAAAAACTGACTGATGCTTTTTCTGGCCCAAAGATTAGAAATCCTGGGAATGAGTTTCTATGGGCTTTGTGACCAGGAAGTGGGTGTTGTGTTTTTTTAAAATAATATGACTGCTTCCATTTATTTCACATGATTATAATGAGGATATGAGATCTATGTTCTCCCCAGAATAAAGGGAGGCAAATAAATATCTGTACATGTCAGTAGTAAAAACCAGTAGTGATTTAAGGTAAAGGGAATCACAGCTAGCTTTTCTTTCTTAATTCTTGTATTTTACATATCCACAAAAATTAAAGAACTTTTATCTCACAATCAAGGCCATGTGCAGATAGATGGCAGCTTAATTACTTTGAGCATTTGGCATTTTTCTGTGTAGTGGTTCTTGGTAACAATAACTCAATATTCATGCTGAATTTATGTAAATTGCTGAGCTCTTTAAAGAGAACTGATGACAAGGGAGACCAAAGAAGACTGTCTGGAGTGGTGGCAGTTTATGGTATATCCTCACAAAATGAGAAATAAGACCAGTGAGGCCTGTAATATCTATTTCATCCTCAGAGTCTTTCTTGGAACATTCATTTCATCCAATACTGAAGCCATAAGCATGTTTTCTTTGGCAGTTTTTTTCTCTCACATGCCTAGACACTCCCTCAGTAATATATCAAAGGAAAAGGTAATATCAAAGTGATCTAGATACTTGGTTAATTTTTAGTTTCTATGTTTCTGACAGCAACCACCTTTATAATACAGTTTCTAACCAACTGGAACATTACAGAATGTCTGGTGGATATCAGCACTTTCAGAAGTTGGACCCTTTACCATGGTCCCGCTAGGTCTGCTAACGGGCCAGAGAGCAGAAAATACTATTTCCTCCAGCCTCTTATCACTAGCACTCACATCCTCTGGAGTAGTCCCTGTCACTTGTGGGCAATGAGGGTCATTTTTAAGATAATGTCAATTTGAATACCAAATGAAAGAAGGGAATTCATTTCTAATCCTTCTTGATTTAACATAATTCTTGACATTTGGGTTGTTTCCATCTCTTGGCAATTGTGAATAATGCTGCTATGAACATTGGCGTGCAGATATCTGTTCGTGTCACTGCTTTCCGACCTTCTGGGTATATACCGAGAAGTGCAATCGCTGGATCGAATGGTAACTCTATATCTAGTTTTCTAAGGAACTGCCAGACTGACTTCCAGAGTGGCTGAACCATTATACAGTCCCACCAACAATGAATAAGAGTTCCAATTTCTCCACATCCCCTCCAGCATTTGTAGTTTCCTGTTTCTTTAATGGCAGCCACTCTAATCGGTGTTAGATGGTACCTCATTGTGGTCTTAATTTGCATCTCTCTAATAGCTAGTGAAGCTGAACATTTTTTCATGTGTTTCTTGGCCATCTGTATTTCCTCTTCAGAGAACTGTCTTTTCATATCTTTTGCCCATTTTATAATTGGGCTGTCTGTACTATTGTCATTGAGTTGTAGGATTTCTTTATATATGTAAGATATCAGTCTTTTGTCAGATACATGGTTTCCAAAAATTGTTGTTCCAACAACTGTGGCTTAATAATAAGCTTCAAAGTCAGGGAGTGTAAGTCCTCCCACTTCGTTTTTTATTTTTGTTCCTTTGTGCCTTGTTTTCTGCTTTCTTTTAATTTAATTGTGTATTTTTTGTCTTCCATATTGTATCTTCAATTGACTTTTTTTTATTTTATTTATTTATTTTAAGTCAAGGACTACTCAGAAATTTCTATTTTAACATACCAAGTCAAAGTTGCACATTACTCCGGATCATAATAATAAGAATACAAAGACCGAAGGAGTACAAATCTTTGGTTATCATAGTTCTTAAGGGGAAAATTGAAAAATTTTCAAGTGTTCCACATTTTGGGGAGCATAAAATAATCCATAAAGATATAAAGACACAACACTCTACTTATTCTTTTTTTTGTCTTCATTTTATTGAGATATATTCACATACCACACAGTCATACAAAACAAATAGTACTTTCGATTGTTTACAGTATCATTACATAGTTGTACATTCATCACCTACATCAATCCCTGACACCTTCATTAGCACACACACAAAAATAACAAGAATAATAATTAGAGTGAAAAAGAGCAATTGAAGTAAAAAAGAACACTGGGTACCTTTGTCTGTTTGTTTCCTTCCCCTATTTTTCTACTCATCCATCCATAAACTAGACAAAGTGGAGTGTGGTCCTTATGGCTTTCCCAATCCCATTGTCACCCCTCATAAGCTACATTTTTATACAACTCTCTTTGAGATTCATGGGTTCTGGGTTGTAGTTTGATAGTTTCAGGTATCCACCACCAGCTACCCCTATTCTTTAGAACCTAAAAAGGGTTATCTAAAGTGTGCATAAGAGTGCCCACCAGAGTGACCTCTCGGCTCCTTTTGGAATCTCTCTACCACTGAAGCTTATTTCATTTCCTTTCACATCCCCCTTTTGGTCAAGATGTTCTCTGTCCCACGATGCCAGGTCTACATTCCTCCCCGGGAGTCATATTCCACGTTGCCAGGAAGATTCACTCCCCTGGGTGTCTGATCCCATGTAGCGGGGAGGGCAGTGATTTCACCTTTCAAGTTGGCTTAGCTAGAGAGACAGGGCCACATCTGAGCAACAAAGAGGCATTCGGGAGGAGGCTCTTAGGCACAACCATAGGGAGGCCTAGCCTCTCCTTTGCAGCAACCGTCTTCCCAAGGGTAAAACCTATGGTAGAGGGCTCAACCCATCAAACCACCAGTCCCCTATGTCTGTGGTCATGTTAGCAACCATCGAGGTGGGGTAGGCAAATACCCCTGCATTCTCCACAGGCTCCTCAAGGGGGCACTACATCTTTTTTTTCCCTTGTTTTTCTTTTTTTTTTTTTTTTTTAACTTTCCCTTCTTTTTTAAATCAACTATATGAAAAAAAAGTTAAAAAGAAAACAAACATACAATAAAAGAACATTTCAAAGAGACCATAACAAGGGAGTAAGAAAAAGACAACTAACCTAAGATAACTGCTTAACTTCCAACATGTTCCCAAGAAAGTTACATAATATAGCAACATTTCAGTGAACTTGTTCCTACTATATCCATCAGAAATTAACAGACCATAGTCATTCCTGGGAAACCCCAGAACGTTAAATAGCTTATCTGTTTTTCTTGGATGATTGTTCCCCCTTCCTTAATTGCTCTCTATTGCTAGTTCCCCTACATTCTACATTATAAACCATTTGTTTTACATTTTTCAAAGTTCACATTAGTGGTAGCATATAATATTTCTCTTTTTCTGCCTGGCTTATTTCGCTCAGCATTATGTCTTCAAGGTTCATCCATGTTGTCATATGTTTCACGAGATCATTCCTTCTTACTGCCGCTTAGTATTCCATCGTGTGTATATACCACATTATATTTATCCACTCATCTGTTGAAGGACATTTGGGTTGTTTCCATCTCTTGGCAATTTTGAATAATGCTGCTATGATCATTGGCGTGGAGATATCTGTTCGTGTCACTGCTTTCCGATCTTCCGAGTATATACCGAGAAGTGCAATCGCTGGATCGAATGGTAGCTCTGTATCTAGTTTTATAAGGAACTGCCAGACTGACTTCCAGAGTGGCTGAACCATTATACAGTCCCACCAACAATGAATAAGAGTTCCAATTTCTCCACATCCCCTCCAGCATTTGTAGTTTCCTGTTTGTTTAATGGCAGCCATTCTAACCGGTGTTAGATGGTATCTCATTGTGGTCTTAATTTGCATCTCTCTAATAGCTAGTGAAGCTGAACATTTTTTCATGTGTTCCTTGGCCATTTGTATTTCCTCTTCAGAGAACTGTCTTTTCATATCTTTTGCCCATTTTATAATTGGGCTGTCTGTACTATTGTCATTGAGTTGTAGGATTTCTTTATATATGTAAGATATCAGTCTTTTGTCAGATACATGGTTTCCAAAAATTTTTTCCCATTGAGTTGGCTGCCTCTTTACCTTTTTGAGAAATTCCTTTGAGGTGCAGAAACTTCTAAGCTTGAGTTCCCATTTATTTATTTTCTCTTTTGTTGCTTGTGCTTTGGGTGTAAAGTCTAGGAAGTGGCCGCCTAATACAAGGTCTTGAAGATGTTTTCCTACATTATCTTCTAGGAGTTTTATGGTACTTTCTTTTATATTGAGATCTTTGGTCCATTTTGAGTTAATTTTTGTGTAGGGGGTGAGGTAGGGGTCCTCTTTCATTCTTTTGGATATGGATATCCAACTCTCCCAGCCCCATTTGTTGAAAAGACCATTATGACTCAGTTCAGTGACTTTGGGGGCCTTATCAAAGATCAGTCAGCCATAGATCTGAGGGTCTATCTCTGAATTCTCAATTCGATTCCATTGATCTATATCTCTATCGTTGTGCCAGTACCATGCTGTTTTGGCAACTGTGGCTTTATAATAAGCTTCAAAGTCAGGGAGTGTAAGTCCTCCCACTTCGTTTTTCTTTTTTAGAGTGTCTTTAGCAATTCGAGGCATCTTCCCTTTCCAAATAAATTTGATAACTAGCTTTTCCAGGTCTGAAGAGTAGGTTGTTGGAATTTTGATTGGGATTGCATTGAATCTGTAGATGAGTTTGGGTAGAATTGACATCTTAATGACATTTAGCCTTCCTATCCATGAACATGGAATATTTTTCCATCTTTTAAGGTCCCCTTCTATTTCTTTTAGTAGAGTTATGTAGTTTTCTTTGTATAGGTCTTTTACATCCTTGGTTAAGTTTATTCCTAGGTACTTGATTTTTTTGGTTGCTATTGAAAATGGTATCTTTTTCTTGAGTGTCTCTTCAGTTTGTTCATTTCTAGCATATAGAAACATTACTGACTTATGTGCATTAATCTTGTATCCCGCTACTTTGCTAAATTTGTTTATTAGCTCTAGTAGCTGTACCGTCGATTTCTCAGGGTTTTCTAGATATGAGACTATATCATCTGCAAACAATGACACTTTTACTTCTTCTTTTCCAATTTGGGTGCCTTTTATTTCTTTGTCTTGCCGGATTGCCGTGGCTAGCACTTCCAGCACAATGTTGAATAACAGTGGTGACAGTGGGCATCCTTGTCTTGTTCCTGATCTTAGAGGGAAGGCTTTCAGTCTCTCACCATTGAGTACTATGCTGGCTGTGGGTTTTTCATATATGCTCTTTATCATGTTGAGGAAGTTTCCTTCAATTCCTACCTTTTGAAGTGTTTTTATCAAAAAGGGATGTTGGATTTTGTCAAATGCTTTTTCAGCATCTATTGAGATGATCAACTGATTTTTCCCTTTTGACTTGTTAATGTGTTGTAATACATTGATTGATTTTCTTATGTTGAACCATCCTTGCATGCCTGGAATGAACCCCACTTGGTCATGGTGTATGATTTTTTTAATGTGTCTTTGGATTCGATTTGCAAGTATTTTGTTGAGGATTTTTGCATCTATATTCATTAGGGAGATTGGCCGGTAGTTTTCCTTTTTTGTAGCATCTTTGCCTGGTTTTGGTATTAGATTGATGTTAGCTTCATAAAATGAGTTAGGTAGTGTTCCATTTTCTTCAATGTTTTGAAAGAGTTTGAGTAAGATTGGTGTCAGTTCTTTCTGGAAAGTTTGGTGGAGTTCCCCTGTGAAGCCATCTGGCCCTGGGCATTTATTTGTGGGAAGATTTTTGATGACTGATTGGATCTCTTTGCTTGTGATGGGTTGGTTGAGGTCTTCTATTTCTTCTCTGGTCAGTCTAGGTTGTTCATATGTTTCCAGGAAATTGTCCATTTCTTCTACATTGTCCAGTTTGTTGCCATACAGTTGTTCATAATATCCTCTTATAATTTTTTTAATTTCTTCAGGATCTGCAGTTATGTCACCTTTTTCATTCATTATTTTGTTTATATGGGTCTTCTCTCTTTTTGATTTTGTCAGTCTAGCTAGGGGCTTGTCAATCTTGTTGATCTTCTCAAAGAACCAACTTTTGGTGATATTTATCCTCTCTATTGTTTTTTTGTTCTCTATGCCATTTGTTTCTGCTTTAATCCTTGTTATTTCTTTTCTTGTACTTGGTTTAGGATTGGTTTGCTGTTCATTTTCTAGCTTCTTCAGTTGATCCATTAGTTCTTTGATTTTGGCTCTTTCTTCCTTTTTAATATATGCGTTTAGTGCTGTAAATTTCCCCCTTAGCACTGCTTTTGCTGCATCCTATAGGTTTTGGTATGTTGTGTTCTCATTTTCATTAGTCTCTATATATTTAGCAATTTCTATTGCTATTTCTTCTTTAACCCACTGATTGTTTAGGAGTGTGTTGTTTAACCTCCAGGTATTTGTGAATTTTCTAAGTCTCTGATGGTTATTGACTTCTAATTGTATTCCATTGTGGTCAGAGAATGTGCTTTGAATAATTTCAATCTTTTTAAATTTATTGAGGCTTGTTTCATGTCCCAGCATATGATCTATTCTGGAGAAAGTTCCGTGAGCACTAGAAAAGTATGTGTATCCTGGTGATTTGGGATGTAATGTCCTGTATATGTCTGTTAAATCTAATTCATTTATCAGATTGTTTAGGTTTTCAATTTCCTTATTGGTCTTCTGTCTGGTTGATCTATCTATAGGAGAGAGTGATGTGTTGAAGTCTCCCACAATTATTGTGGAAACATCAATTGCTTCCTTTAGTTTTTTTTTTTTAATCATCATTTTATTGAGATATATTCACATACCACACAGTCATACAAAACAAATCATACTTTCGATTGTTTACAGTATCATTACATAGTTGTACATTCATCACCTACATCAATCCCTGACACCTTCATTAGCACACACACAAAAATAACAAGAATAATAATTAGAGTGAAAAAGAGCAATTGAAGTAAAAAAGAACACTGGGTACCTTTGTCTGTTTGTTTCCTTCCCCTATTTTTCTACTCATCCATCCATAAACTAGACAAAGTGGAGTGTGGTCCTTATGGCTTTCCCAATCCCATTGTCACCCCTCATAGGCTACATTTTTATACAACTGTCTTCGAGATTCATGGGTTCTGGGTTGTAGTTTGATAGTTTCAGGTATCCACCACCAGCTACCCCAATTCTTTAGAACCTAAAAAGGGTTGTCTAAAGTGTGCGTAAGAGTGCCCTCCAGAGTGACCTCTCGGCTCGTTTTGGAATCTCTCTGCCACTGAAGCTTATTTCATTTCCTTTCACATCCCCCTTTTGGTCAAGAAGATGTTCTCCGTCCCACGATGCCAGGTCTACATTCCTCCCCGGGAGTCATATTCTACGTTGCCAGGGAGATTCACTCCCCTGGGTGTCTGATCCCACGTAGGGGGGAGGGCAGTGATTTCACCTTTCAAGTTGGCTTAGCCAGAGAGACAGGGCCACATCTGAGCAACAAAGAGGCATTCAGGAGGAGACTCTTAGGCACAAATATAGGGAGGCCTAGCCTCTCCTTTGCAGCAACCGTCTTCCCAAGGGTGAAACTTATGGTAGAGGGCTCAACCCATCAAACCACCAGTCCCCTATGTCTGTGGTCATGTTAGCAACCATGGAGGTGGGGTAGGCGAATACCCCTGCATTCTCCACAGGCTCCTCAAGGGGGCACTACATCTTTTTTTTTTCCTTGTTTTTCTTTCTTTTTTTTTTTTTAACTTTCCCTTCTTTTTTAAATCAACTGTATGAAAAAAAAAGTTAAAAAGAAAACAAACATACAATAAAAGAACATTTCAAAGAGACCTTAACAAGGGAGTAAGAAAAAGACAACTAACCTAAGATAACTGCTTAACTTCCAACATGTTCCTACTTTACCCCAAGAAAGTTACATAATATAGCAACATTTCTGTGAACTTGTTCCTACTATATCCATCAGAAATTAACAGACAATAGTCATTTCTGGGCATCCCCAGAACGTTAAATAGCTTATCTGTTCTTCTTGGATTATTGTTCTCTACTGCTAGTTCCCCTACATTCTACATTATAAACCATTTGTTTTACATTTTTCAAAGTTCACATTTGTGGTAGCATATAATATTTCTCTTTTTCTGCCTGGCTTATTTCGCTCAGCATTATGTCTTTGAGGTTCATCCATGTTGTCATATGTTTCACAAGATCGTTCCTTCTTACTGCCGTGTAGTATTCCATTGTGTGTATATACCACATTTTATTTATCCACTCATCTGTTGAAGGACATTTGGGTTGTTTCCATCTCTTGGCAATGGTGAAGAATGCTGCTATGAACATTGGCGTGCAGATATCTGTTCGTGTCACTGCTTTCCGATCTTCCGGGTATATACCGAGAAGTGCAATCGCTGGATCGAATGGTAGCTCTATATCTAGTTTTCTAAGGAAGTGCCAGACTGACTTCCAGAGTGGCTGAACCATTATACAGTCCCACCAACAATGAATAAGAGTTCCAATTTCTCCACATCCCCTCCAGGATTTGTAGTTTCCTGTTTGTTTAATGGCAGCCATTCTAACCGGTGTTAGATGGTATCTCATTGTGGTCTTAATTTGCATCTCTCTAATAGCTAGTGAAGCTGAACATTTTTTCATGTATTTCTTGGCCATTTGTATTTCCTCTTCAGAAAACTGTCTTTTCATATCTTTTGCCCATTTTATAATTGGGCTGTCTGTACTATTGTCATTGAGTTGTAGGATTTCTTTGTATATGCAAGATATCAGTCTTTTGTCAGATACATGGTTTCCAAAAAGTTTTTCCCATTGAGTTGGCTGCCTCTTTACCTTTTTGAGAAATTCCTTTGAGGTGCAGAAACTTCTAAGCTTGAGGAGTTCCCATTTATCTATTTTCTCTTTTGTTGCTTGTGCTTTGGGTGTAAAGTCTAGGAAGTGGCCGCTTAATACAAGGTCTTGAAGATGTTTTCCTACATTATCTTCTAGGAGTTTTATGGTACTTTCTTTTATATTGAGATCTTTGGTCCATTTTGAGTTAATTTTTGTGTAGGGGGTGAGGTAGGGGTCCTCTTTCATTCTTTTGGATATGGATATCCAACTCTCCCAGCCCCATTTGTTGAAAAGACCATTATGGCTCAGTTCAGTGACTTTGGGGGCCTTATCAGAGATCAGTCAGCCATAGATCTGAGGGTCTATCTCTGAATTCTCAATTCGATTCCATTGATCTATATGTCTATCTTTGTGCCAGTACCATGCTGTTTTGGCAACTGTGGCTTTATAATAAGCTTCAAAGTCAGGGAGTGTAAGTCCTCCCACTTCGTTTTTCTTTTTTAGAGTGTCTGTAGCAATTCGAGGCATCTTCCCTTTCCAAATAAATTTGATAACTAGCTTTTCCAGGTCTGAAGAGTAGGTTGTTGGAATTTTGATTGGGATTGCATTGAATCTGTAGATGAGTTTGGGTAGAATTGACATCTTAATGACATTTAGCCTTCCTATCCATGAACATGGAATATTTTTCCATCTTTTAAGTTCCCCTTCTATTTCTTTTAGTAGAGTTATGTAGTTTTCTTTGTATAGGTCTTTTACATCTTTGGTTAAGTTTATTCCTAGGTACTTGATTTTTTTAGTTGCTATTGAAAATGGTATCTTTTTCTTGAGTGTCTCTTCAGTTTGTTCATTTCTAGCATATAGAAACATTACTGACTTATGTGCATTAATCTTGTATCCCGCTACTTTGCTAAATTTGTTTATTAGCTCTAGTAGCTGTATCGTCGATTTCTCAGGGTTTTCTAGATATAAGATCATATCATCTGCAAACAATGACAGTTTTACTTCTTCTTTTCCAATTTGGATGCCTTTTATTTCTTTGTCTTGCCGGATTGCCCTGGCTAGCACTTCCAGCACAATGTTGAATAACAGTGGTGACAGCGGACATCCTTGTCTTGTTCCTGATCTTAGAGGGAAGGCTTTCAGTCTCTCACCATTGAGTACTATGCTGGCTGTGGGTTTTTCATATATGCTCTTTTCATGTTGAGGAAGTTTCCTTCAATTCCTACCTTTTGAAGTGTTTTTATCAAAAACGGATGTTGGATTTTGTCAAATGCTTTTTCAGCATCTATTGAGATGATCAATTGATTTTTCCCTTTCGAGTTTTTAATGTGTTGTAATACATTGATTGTTTTTCTTATGTTGAACCATCCTTGCATGCCTGGAATGAACCCCACTTGGTCATGGTGTATGATTTTTTTAATGTGTCTTTGGATTCGATTTGCAAGTATTTTGTTGAGGATTTTTGCATCTATATTCATTAGGGAGATTGGCCGGTAGTTTTCCTTTTTTGTAGCATCTTTGCCTGGTTTTGGTATTAGATTGATGTTAGCTTCATAAAATGAGTTAGGTAGTGTTCCATTTTTTTCAATGTTTTGAAAGAGTTTGAGTATGGATTGGTGTCAGTTCTTTCTGGAAAGTTTGGTAGAATTCTCCTGTGAAGCCATCTGGCCCTGGGCATTTATTTGTGGGAAGATTTTTGATGACTGATTGGATCTCTTTGCTTGTGATGGGTTGGTTGAAGTCTTCTGTTTCTTCTCTGGTCAGTCTAGGTTGTTCATATGTTTCCAGGAAATTGTCCATTTCTTCTACATTGTCCAGTTTGTTGCCATACAGTTGTTCATAATATCCTCTTATAATTTTTTTAATTTCTTCAGGATCTGCAGTTATGTCACCTTTTTCATTCATTATTTTGTTTATATGGGTCTGCTCTCTTTTTGATTTTGTCAATCTAGCTAGGGGCTTGTCAATCTTGTTGATCTTCTCAAAGAGCCAACTTTTGGTGATATTTATCCTCTCTATTGTTTTTTTGTTTTCTATGTCATTTATTTCTGCTTTAATCCTTGTTATTTCTTTTCTTGTACTTGGTTTAGGATTGGTTTGCTGTTCATTTTCTAGCTTCTTCAGTTGATCCATTAGTTCTTTGATTTTGGCTCTTTCTTCCTTTTTAATATATGCGTTTAGTGCTATAAATTTCCCCCTCAGCACTGCTTTTGCTGCATCCCATAGGTTTTGGTATGTTGTGTTCTCATTTTCATTAGTCTCTATATATTTAGCAATTTCTATTGCTATTTCTTCTTTAACCCACTGATTGTTTAGGAGTGTGTTGTTTAACCTCCAGGTATTTGTGAATTTTCTAAGTCTCTGATGGTTATTGACTTCTAATTGTATTCCATTGTGGTCAGAGAATGTGCTTTGAATAATTTCAATCTTTTTAAATTTATTGGGGCTTGTTTTATGTCCCAGCATATGATCTATTCTGGAGAAAGTTCCGTGAGCACTAGAAAAGTATGTGTATCCTGGTGATTTGGGATGTAATGTCCTGTAGATGTCTGTTAAATCTAATTCATTTATCAGATTGTTTAGGTTTTCAATTTCCTTATTGGTCTTCTGTCTGGTTGATCTATCTATAGGAGAGAGTGATGTGTTGAAGTCTCCCACAATTATTGTGGAAACATCAATTGCTTCCTTTAGTTTTGCCAATGTTTCTCTCATGTATTTTGTGGCACCTTGATTGGGTGCATAGACATTTACGATTGTTATTTCTTCTTGCTGAATTGCCCCTTTTATTAGTATGTAGTGGCCTTCTTTGTCTCTCAAAACATCCCTGCATTTGAAGTCTATTTTATCTGAGATTAATATTGCTACATCTGCTTTCTTTTGGCTGTAGCTTGCATGAAATATTTTTTTCCATCCTTTCACTTTCAGTTTCTTTGTGTCCCTGTGTCTAAGATGAGTCTCTTGTATGCAACATATTGATGGTTCATTTTTTTTGATCCATTCTGCGAATCTATATCTTTTAATTGGGGAGTTTAATCCATTTACATTCAACGTTATAACCGTGAAGGCATTTCTTGAATCGGCCATCTTATCTTTTGGTTTATGTTTGCCATATTTTTCCCTCTCTCTATTAATATCCTTTATTGTACCCATACCTAATCTCTTTAGTACTGAACCTTTCTCCAAGTCTCTCTGTCCTGTCTTTTTTTCTCTGTCTATAGGGCTCCCTTGAGTATCTCCAGTAGGGCAGGTCTCTTGTTAGCAAATTCTCTCAGCATTTGTTTGTCTGTGAAAAATTTAATCTCTCCCTCAAATTTGAAGGAGAGCTTTGCTGGATAAAGTATTCTTGGCTGGAAATTTTTCTCACTCAGAATTTTAAATATATCGTGCCACTGCCTTTTTGCCTCCATGGTGGCTGCTGAGTAGTCACTACTTAGTCTTATGCTGTTTCCTTTGTATGTGGTGAATTGCTTTTCTCTTGCTGCTTTCAGAACTTGCTCCTTCTCTTCTGTTTTTGACAGTGTGATCAGTATATGTCTCGGAGTGGGTTTATTTGGATTTATTCTATTTGGAGTTCGCTGAGCATTTATGATTTGTGTATTTATGTTGTTTAGAAGATTTGGGAAGTTTTCCCCAACAGTTTCTTTGAATACTCTTCCTAGACCTTTACCCTTTTCTTCCCCTTCTGGGACACCAATGAGTCTTATATTTGGACGTTTCATATTATCTATCATATCCCTGAGGTCCATTTCGATTTTTTCAATTTTTTTCCCCATTCTTTCTTTTATGCTTTCATTTTCCATTCTGTCATCTTCCAGGTCACTGATTCGTTGTTCAACTTCCTGTTGTACTATGAGTGTCCAGAATCTTTTTAATTTGGTCAACAGTTTCTTTAATTTCCATAAGATCATCCATTTTTTTTATTTAGTCTTGCAATGTCTTCTTTATGCTCTTCTAGAGTCTTCTTGATTTCCTTAATATCCCGTACTATGGTCTCATTCTTCATCTTTAGTTCTTTGAGTAGCTGCTCTAGGTGCTGTGTCTCTTCTGGTCTTTTGATTTGGGTGCTTGGGCTTGGGTTATCCATATCGTCTGGTTTTTTCATATGCTTTATAATTTTCTGTTGTTTTTGGCCTCGTGGCATTTGCTGAACTTGATAGGGTTCTTTTAGGGTTTGTAGACCTATTGAAGTCTTTATCTCTAATTTATCAGATCTACAGCTTCGTGGAGTACACCTTCTCTAACTAACCAGCAGGTGGCATCCACGAGCCACCTGTCCTCCACAAGCCAGTTCTCCCCTGCTTAGCCTTTTTGGTGAGTGGGGGAGTGAGTCTTGTGGGGCCCAATTGGTGTACCAAGCTTGCGTGTGTATTTGGTGTTGCCTGCCCTGTATGTGGGGCGTGTTTCTGGGTAGTCGGGGAGGGGAGGTGGCCCTAACAATCAAATCTCCCTGGTGATCCTAGAGTTTTAAAGCTGCTGCAATAGTCTAATCCTTCAGTTCAGTGCTGCCACAGTTTGTCTCTGCCACTGACCCACAAGTCCTTGGTATTGGCGTATGGCTCCTGAGACTTGCAAGTGGGCCCCTCTTCCAGGCTGTGCACCCCGGGTCCTCTGTTGAGGGATGACTGTGCTATGTCACAGGTGAGTGCCATCCCCCCAGGGCAGTTCTGGGCTGCTGGGCTGTGTAGGGAGGCTCCCAGTCTGCTCAAATGATGGCTGAATGGGGCTTTGTTAATTCACACTGCTCCACCTTCCCAACTCTGGGACAATCAGCTGAGGTTGCAGGGAAGACTAATGTCCACGCCCAGCTTTGTGGTGTGTGCCTGTTATTTGAAGCACTTCCGTCACACTGGGTTGTCTGGGGCAGCTCTGGCCTATGGGGCTGGCGATGGGCAGGAGTGTTTCCTGTCCACCAGGATGATGGCTGTGAGTGGACACCCCCCTTTTCTTGGGAAGTTGTGGTGTTTAGTGAATTTTCTCAGCCACTGGATTATTGCCTTTTGTCTCAGAGCTCTCTTAGTTCTGCTCTTGACTTGATCTGCCCAAATTGCAAGTCTTTGAAGCTTTCTGTATTGGGCTTCTTAGAGTAATTGTTTTAGAAAAAGAAAAAAGGATTAAAAAAAAATAAAAGGGCCCTCCTCAGAGATCTAATGGGTTATTGAAATGCTAAGAGACAAAGCAACCAGGGCCATTAAGGAAAGGTCCACAGGGCAGAGAGATCAGCTTTTCTTCGGGATTTGCATATGCACCTCAGGGCCTGAGCTCTGCCCTTCCCCTTTCTATGTTCACCAGAACTCCAAAAATCCTCCGCATTTATTTTGGAGTTTTTCGTGTTGTTTTGTTTCTATGCCTGTCTCCTCTCTGCTGGGCTGGCTGCTCTCAGATTCTCTGGTGTCTGGTCTCAGTCTATCTATGGTTGGAGTTTGGATCAGTAGAATGAGTTTCCGATAAGGGCTGCCACTGCAGTTCTCCCTTCTCCTTCCCGGAGCTGACAGCCCCTCCTCGCATGGGACTGAGCCTGGCAGGGATGGGCGCGGGTCCCCTGGCAGCAAAAACTTACAGATTTCGCTGATCTCAGCAGTTCCACGTTTTCATGAGTGTTGTATGAAGTATGCCCAAAGTCAGATTGCTCTGTGGTGTCCAGTCCACACAGTTCCTGGCTTTCTACCTACTTTCCTGGAGGAGTAACTAAAACATACAGCTCACCAGTCCGCCATCTTGCCCCGCCTCTACTTCTTCAATTGAGTTTTTACCTATAATTCTTTGGGAGTGTATTTACCCTAAGGAAAAAAAAAACATAATCTTAACTTATCACAGTCTACCTTAAATTGGTATTGTACTACTTCAACTACAATGTAATAAACTTCTGAATATATAATACCCATCCTTTTTGCCACGGCAAAGATCAGTACAAGACATGAGAGAGACATTTGAAAATCCATACGTTGGAAAAACTCTATGAGTACAATAAAATTGGAATATATTTCAGAAAGACCTTTATATCCACTGTGCAGAAGAGATTCCAAATTAGAGAGAAATATTGTTATGGTAATCAATGAGGAAAAACCTTCAGCAAGGATCCAAATGTAAGTGTGTACTTGAGAACTCATACTGGATAGAAATTCTATAAATTCAGTTAGTTTGGGAAAACCTTAACTGATCATTCACCTCTTTAGACACATATGGAGTCTCACAGTGGACACAAACCCTATCAATGTAAAGAACGTAGGCAAGCCTTGATTTGCTGCTTACATCTTAGGACTCAAGTGAAATGTCACATTACAGAAGAACACTGTGAATATATGAAATGTGGGGAAGGCTTTATTCAATCCTCATCATTAGTGTACACATAAGAACTCACAGTGAAGACAAGCCTTATGTATATAAAGAATGTAAAAAAGCTTTTCATTTTCTTTCATTTGTTAGGAAACATGGAAACTCTCATTGTAGAGAAGTCCTATGAATGTAAAAACTGTCAAAAATCCTTTAATTGTCCCTTGTCCTTTAATGCATATGTGAGAACTCATACTGGAAATAAATCCTATGAATGTTAAAGAATGTCGGAAAGTCTTTCTTTCTTCACATCCCTTACTATACAGGTAAAAATTCATATTGGATAGAAGTCCTATGAACATAGGAATGTAGGAATACCTTCCTTTATTCCTCAAAACTTACCCTACATGTGAGAATTCATATCAGAAAGATACCCTATACATGCAAGGGATATGGGAAAGTCTACTGTTCTACCTCCTCCTTTAATAACCATGTGAGTAAAAACACTAGGGAGAGGCTATATAAATACAAACAATGTGAGAAAGCCCTCATTTATTCTTAACACTTTATTGTACATGTAATAATACATATTAGAGAGAAACACTTGCAAATGCATGAATTGCAAGTATGCCTTCAATTTCTCTTCATCCCTTAGGAAACATATAAGAGCTCAAACCAGAGAGAAATCCTGTTAATATAAGGAATGAAGGTAAGTTTTAACTTGTATCTAATTATTTCAAAGCCATGTGAAAATTCATATTGGAGAGAAATCGGTAAGTAAAGGAATGTGGGAAACTCTTTATAATTCCTCACACTTTGTTACACATGTAAGAATACATACAGAAGAGAAACCATATAAATTTAAAGAGTGTGGGAAAGCCTTTAAGTCTTTTTCATTATTTAGTCAGCAAGTGAGAACTCACACTAGGAGAAATCATATGAATGTAAAGAATGTGGAAAATATTTTAGTTGTCCTTCATATTTTCAAAGACACAGGAGAACTCATGTTGGAGAGAAACCCTAGGAGAGTAATGTGGGAAAGCATTAAGGTGCATTTCTTTTATTATGAATAATTAAATTCATGTAGGAAGAAAATCTTTAAAATATAAATGTAGAATTGATTTATCAGTGTTTCAACCTCAAAGTGGACCATTAGCGCATAATAGTTTTTCTTTTCTAATGCAAACATCTGTGGTGATAATTATTGCTCCTGGTACCCTTTCAGCTGTATCTCACAACTTTTGATATTTATTATTTTCATTATCATTCACTTATATAAATATTGTTTCATTTCCATGGTGAAGTCCCCTTGGTTTCATAGATAGAATTAAGTGTATTTTTAATGTGTATTTAAGTGTATTTTACACTAGTTTATTCTTGTTTCTAAATAATTTCCATTATTCTTGAAGCATGTAGTCATTGTAATATTGACTTTGTTACTTGCTGGAGTTTTCTTTCTGGCCTACTGTGGCAGACCCTGAAATTTGTCTAACTGATATCTATTCTTCCCTTCTTCCTTGCTAAGAGAACTCAGAATTTTCAGGTTATTGATCTTTACTGTTGAAATGTTTATCTTCAAAATTTTTGTAGCTAATGTAAACTATAACTAATTATCTAGGTCAATAAGTAATTGAAATTGATAGAAATCAACAAATGTGCAAAGTTCTTGAAGAACAGTCTCAGCTGACTTGTTATTTTCACCTTTTGTCCTTTCCTTCTGCTTCAAGTTGGGCACAATGCTTAAAGCTGAAAAGCACTTTTATCCATGTTGATAAAAGCTATGGGCAATGGTGGTTGTGCTGAATTTTATCATATGAGGCTTAGAACTACATATTCCAAAATCTTTTTTACTGTATTGGTATAGGATAGAGTTGGACAAAAGAGGAACTTGAATGAGATTTGGAATGCCGAAATGAAGAAATCATTAATTTCAAAAGCATGTGGCAGTCAGGCACATGCTTTTTACACTGTTTTATGTAGATATGACTTAGGGTATATTCAAGGTTGCCTCATGAAGACAGCCCTCTGCTCATCTGTGTAGTGGCATGCTCTCTGGAGAGGTGAGGAAGGAGGGCTTTGTGCCCAGAAGAGGAAATCTCACCAATGGCATCAGGTCAGCCCATGTCCCCATAGGACACAGAGGTGGGGGGAGGACTTGCTCAGAGTCTCCAGTGATGAGGCTCCTCAAGCATGACCGCTGGTCCATGCCTGCCCTCCCAGGTCCTGGCAGCCAAGGGTGAAAAGGGTGCTGGGGAAGCAGGGGTCTGTTCAGGCCACCCCTCCCCTCCCTTGTCGGCACAGCCCTCAGGCACTACCTGGCCCAGTCCTGCCTGGGTCTCCAAGTAATCCTCCTTGAGCCAATCTCATTCCCACAGCTCAGCCTCCAGCCACTCCTGGTGGGCTACGCACAGCTGCTGCAGCTGCTTCATGGAAAAGGGATTCATGTCCTATAGTCATTCCAATGATGTGAAAATCTAACTACCTATATTAAATACTTTCTGGTTAAACTATATAGATTAGTATCTGTTACCTACACTGAGCCCAGGAAAATACTGTATTTTGTACCAGAAGAGGTCACATTCAATGAATACTCAATGATGGAAATTTAGTATAGATTATATGATCTGGACAGATTTAAATGTAATGATAGTCTCATACCCACTAGAAAATGACACATTGGTAGTTCCTGGTAAACAATAACAAGCACTTAACTTGGGTTATCACTTGTGTTCACCCGGGATGAGTTACTTACTGAAGGCAATTTTCTGGCAAGCTAAGTAGCTGCTGTAACAGACCATTATGTTGTGAAGGAGGAAAGTCTATGGAATGCGGTGACTACTTTTGACTGCACCATAGACTTTAATTTTTTAAAAAACAACAAACTTGTGATTTTTAATTCTCAGGTCAGGACATAATCTGAAGACCAAATATGTTTTTTTTTAATTAATAGACTTTATTTTTTAGAACAGTTTTAGATTTACAGAAAATGGAGCAGATAGTAGAGTTCCCATATTATCATCCCTCCCCAGCTTGCAGTTCCCTATATTATTAACATCTTGCATTAGTGTGGTATCTCTGTTATAATTGATGAACCAATATTTATACATATCATTAATTATCATCAATAGTTTACCTTAGGGTTCACTCTTTGTATTGTACAGTCCTATGGACTTTGACAAATGTGTAATATCATGTATCCACCATTAGAGTATCATACAGAATACTTTCACTGCCATAAAACCCCCTGTGTTCCACCTATTCATCCTTCCCTCCCTTCCTCTGAACTCCTGGAAACCACTGACCTTTTTACTGTTTCTAGTTTGACCTTTTCCAGAATGTCACATAGTTGGAATCATACATTTTGTAGACTTTTCAGACTTGTCTCTTTCACTTAGAAATATGCATTTAAGTTTCCTTCATGTCTTTTTGTGGCTTTATAACTCATCTCTTTTTATGGTTGAAAAATATTCTGTTGTATGGATGCTATAAAGTTTGTTTATCCAGTCACCTTTTGAAAGACATCTATGGTGCTTCCAGTTTTTGGAAATATGAATAAAAACTGCTATAAACACTTTCGTGCAGGTTTTTGTGTGGACATAAAACTCATTTAGGTAAATATTTAGAAGCATGACAGCAGGATCATATGGTAAGACTATATTTAGCTTTGTAAGAAACTGCCAAACTGTCTTCCAAAGTGTCTGTACCCTTTTGCATCCCCTTCAGCAAAGAATGATAAAGTTCTTGTTGCTACACATCCTCTCCAGAATATGGTATTGTCAGGTTTTTGGATTTTAACCATTCTAATAGGTATGTAGTAGTATCCTATTGTTGTTTTAATTTACAATTCCATAATTACATATGATGTTGAGCATCTTTTCACATGCTTGTATGTTATGTGTATATATTCTTTGGTGAAGTGTCTTCAGATCTTTTGTCCATTTTTTAATTGGGGTGTTTGTTGTGGCAACCCGTGGTCTCAGCAAAACAGGCCTGCAGATCTTTGGTGCACAACAGTCCGCATGACTTAGGCAGCTAAATGTTTAACCTACTGTCTTTCTAAGCCAGTAAAGAGAAAAAAGGTAAATTGACCTTAAAATGTAACTTTATGGGAAGCAGGCAGGAAGTGAGAGGCTCTTAGTCTCACAAAAAGAGCAAAATGTAATTGTTCAAGTGTTATTTTAGTCCTTCCTGCACCACCTCTCAGGTCTATGCATCTATGCTCCCCCCACCCTTCGGAAGGTCTTTGTCTTAAACCCTTATAAAAGGCTTTCTGTCCTCCTTGCATTGCTTGGTTGTCTTCCCTGCTAATGCGATGCCTGCCCGACCTGAGAGAGCCGTCATGATCTCTCCATGACTTCTCGTCCTGTAAGTAAGCCCTGAATAAAAGTTCATGTATCAGAAAATGCTTGTTGTCTTTTTTGGCCTCTGGACTGGCATGGCCCTCTTGGGCTGCGACAATTGGCAGAGCCAGCCTGGAGAATTAAATAGCCGCCAGCCGAAGACTAAGGAGATCCTGGGCACTGATGACATGAACTTGGGGAGGGGAAAGGAGAAGGCCCTGGGTGGGATACTGGGGAGGCCTGTGACATCTATGTGGGAAGGGCTGCCCACCCTCCCAGTGGAATGGATGTCTATGTCGGGAGGAGTGGCTACCCTCCTAGATGAGTGGAATCTGCCAAGGGAGTATGGAAATGTTTATAACTCTCTGGCTGGACAAATAGCCATCCTGTATCAGGCCCCAGGACCACTGGGGATTCAGAAAGAAAAAAAGGGCCACCAGATTGCAGCTGCGGTGGGCTGGCCATTGTTAGAGGCTGTATGTGCTGCTACTGAGGAAGCTTTAGCAGCGAAGTTGGCTGTAAGCCATCTGGGAGGTAAATTAAAGCTAGAAAAAGATATGAGGCTAGCACAAGCAGAATTGAAAGATGCTCTGGATAAATGTTTAGAAATATTGGCACACCAACACACTAGAGTAAGAGGGCATAAGCTTCCCAAAGTGCAAGTTAGGCATATCCTGACTTCCCCTGACTGGGACCCTAAAGTGTGGGACCCCAAAGTGTGGGACCTTGCTGACTCCTCATCAAAAGATGGTGAGCCCCTGTCTGACTGGGAAATTGATAGTGAGGAAAGTGGGCATGCTCGACCTCTGGTCCAAAAAAGGGTTAAAGCAGAAGTTCAGCACCCTGATCCCCCATGGAGGGAAGAAGGTGGGGCAGTAGCAGCAGCTTCTAAGAGTTTTCCCCAGCTGAATTAAGAAATATTAGTAACTAATATTGACAAAAACCTAGAGTGCCATTAGTGAACTTGTTAATCTTGTTTAACTTTGTGTTAAACCTTGCTAAAATGTTCTTTAGAATATTTTTAGATTTTTTCCAGTCAACCTGTCTTAGGCTTCATATGGGGAAAACAACAATGGACATTTGCTGTGCTTCCACAAGAACACCTTCAAATGTGAAAATCTCCAGAAGAGCCTGACTACTCTATCAAGTTCTTGGGTATTGTCTGGTTGGGTAAAACTAAGGCTATTCCTTCAGCTGTTGTTGGTAAAATGCAAAGATATCCCACATTGCTTACTTCTGAAAAGTTGATGGCTTTTATTGGTTTGTTGGGTTGTTGGGAAGTGTTTATACCCTATTTAGTATGAATTTTAAAACAGGTATGCAGATATGGGACACTATAAATGAGCCCCATTTGGGGAGTGTTCAGGTGAGCACACTGACAGAATGGAAAGCCTACCTCCTACGATGTGGAATTTTTAATAATGACTCTTTAAGTACAGAGATGCATGAAATTTTAGGACCAGCCTCCTATGTGAAAGAGCAGCATGCCCTGTTTCCTGTTGATCCTTCCGAGGTGGCTCCTCCCATGCCCACAATTGATGGACAAGGAAATGCACCTGACTCTGCATAGAGTGGCACATGGATAACCTACTACCTGGACAGCCATGACTGTCCAGCCCAGTACCGACACTATCTGATGGGAAGTCATCTGGATTGCCTGCCACAAATATAAGGTAACTGTTTTTCACGTCTCTGCCCACAACACCAGTTCATTACCAAGTAACATAGAAGCAGATGCCCTAGCAAAATTCCACAGCCTAACACCAACAACACATGAAGTGGCTGAAAGGCTGTGCTGGAAGACTGGGCACCGAGGACACCAGATTACTGTCACCTGGTGGCAAGCAAACTATATTGGCCCCTTTCCTCTGTCCAAAGGGACAAAATATGCTTTCACTGCCATGGATACAGCTGAACATTAAAAGATGATAGAAACAATAGACTCAAGGACTGTATCAGCATTAACTCCAGATAAAGAGGCCAGCTGCCTTCAAGCCACAATGGGGCATTGACAATAACTCTCTCCAATGTGTGCCACAAACACTAGAAATTGGGGAAAATAAGGTCAATTGGCTCTGGTTCTGGCCCATGCAGCCACACTGTTTGAGAATCCTAAGCCCATGGGTGTTAGAATTACATAGGAAACTAACTGTAGATCTGACACTGAAGGGCTCCCTGCGGGGGGGGGGGGGACATGGTATTTAAAACCCCCTCATCTGTAAACCTTCTACTATGAAGACTCAGTTTACATATATATATAGTTAAACCACTCAGCTGTCAAATTTAATGCTTACATGTGTTGTTAATTCTTGTTAAAAAAAGTATTACTATTTCAATAATGCATTGACTAAAATGTTTTCAGTATTTAGCCTTCTAACAAGAGTAATGTTATTGGTAATAATATGTTGTGAAATGCTTAACAATTTCCAGAATTATTTTGATGACTTGAATGTAGAGGGTATGAGGGATGTTTATTATTATTATTATTATTGAAGGAAAAAGAAGTCATTTTTTCCTAAATGACTTGTATCAGAATAAAAATAAGGGGGATATGGAACAAAACCTGAATGAATATAGAAAGTTGCAGAAAGTTGGTGGAAAGGGAAATTTATACCTGTAGTCAAGGTTGAAAAATGGTAAAAACTAGATATAGAATAAAGCAGAATGCCTGGCAGTTTTATTCTTTAGCTATTTTAGCCCAGGCAGTACTTGTGCTAAATGGTAGAACACATTAACCTGGCCATAGCCCCACTTTCTAATAGATTTATTATTTCTCTGTACCAGTATATTATTACTATGTTGTTTATTGTATTGTTGTTGTGAATTATGGATGTAAAGTCTGTCCTATGGTCAATGCAAACTGTTGTGCAGGGGTGGATTGTGGCAACCCGTGGCCTGAGCAAAACAGGCCTGCAGATCTTTGGTGCACAGCAGTCTGCATGACCTAGGCAACTAAATGTTTAACCTGTTGTTTTTCTAAGCCAGTAAAGAGAAAAAGGGTAAATTGACCTTAAAATGTAAGTTTATGGGAAGCAGGCAGGAAGTGAGAGGCTCTTAGTCTCACAAAAAGAGCAAAATGTAATTGTTCAAGGGTTATTTTAGTTCTTCCTGCACCACCTCTCAGGTCAGAGTGACCTGTTCCCGCATCTATGCTCCCCCCACCCTTAGGAAGGCCTTTGTCTTAAACCCTTATAAAAGGCTTTCTGTCCTCTTTGCATCACTTGGTCATCTTCCCTGCTAATGTGATGCCTGCCTGGCCTGAGAGAGCCATCATGATCTCTCCATGACTTCTCACCCTGTAAGTAAGCCCTGAATGTATCAGAAAATGTCTTCTTTGGCCTCTGGACTGGCATGGCCCTCTTGAGCTGCAACATTTGTTTTTCTTAAAGTTTTAAGAATTCTTTGCATATTTTTGGATACAAGTCCTTTGTCAGATATGTGTTTTGCAAATATTTTTTCCCAATCTGTGTCTTGTCTTTTCATTCTCTTCATTCTAACTTCTTTTGCAGGGCAGAAGTTTTAATTCAATGAATTCCATCTCATGAATATTTCTTTCATGGATTGTGCTTTTATGTTTGTATCTAAAATCTCATTACCAAACCCAAGGTAACCTAGATTTTCTCCTATGTTATCTTCTAGATGTTTTAATTTACATTTAAGTCTGTATTATTCAGGTTTCTCCAGAGAAAGAGAACTGAGAAATACATATATATATATATATATATATATATATATATATATATATATATATCCTACATACCTTTTAGAATATATATATTAGAAATATATATATATATATATCAATATAGATATATAGATATATATAGATATATCTATATATATATAGATATATAAAGAGAGGAGAGATTTATTTTAGGAACTGGTCCATGTGACACTATGGGGATTAGCAAGTCTGCATTCTATAGGGTGGGCTGCAAGTTGGAAACTTGATGAAGTTACCCTAGGAGAAGCTGGCTGGCTGAAGTAGAGATAGAAATTCTTTTTTCTGACTGCTGAAATTCTCAGTTCTCCCTTTAAGACCTCCAACTGATTCACTCCTCTCATTGCTGAGGACAGTCTCCTTTGTTGATTGCAGATGTAATCGGTGTAGATGTAATCAACTGACAAATGATGTAAATCCATCTACGAAATACATTCAAGCATTCTGCTTTTAATTTCAATTTCTAATCATTCATTACTTGATATAGGAAAGCAATTTACTTTTATTTTTATTAAATAATTATGAATGGTGAATTCACAACCATTGCATGTTCATTATGAAAATTTTAGAGCATTGACTTGGACAAGAGTGGTATTCTGAGAATTAGAATGAAGACAGATGGGTGAATTCAGATGTAATTTAATATCTTGAATACCCAAACTCATTGAGCTTCTTTTCCAACAAAAGCAAACTCACCTCAATCTTAATCAGGCTTTCCTGACTAGTATGTATACTCTGCGATTACCTCAACTGAGATAGTGACATTGCAAAGGGATGTTGATTTTCCTCATTCTCTATACTTACCAGCTCTCATTGCCTGTAGATTTATAATTACAGTCATATTGTGGCATGTTCAAGAGGAGACAAAAACCAAAATTTTCCCAACATTCGAAGGCATACATACTAAAAGAATCTCAAGATTTTGCTAATTACATCACATAAACCTTAGGAACATGTTAAGAGTTGGTTGTTAGTATGTTAGACCAGGAAGCAGAGAGCAAAGCTTTAGATTAGGCTCATTTAGATGAGCTCATATAGTAGGTTGAATAATGACCACCAAATTCATGTCCATCTGGAACATCACAATGTGACCTTATTTGAAAGTAGAGTTTTTGCTGTTATAATTAAAGTAAGGATCAAAATTAGATCTTACTAGATTATGGTAGCCCCTAAATCCAATAAAAGTGTCCTTATAAGAGACAGAAAAAGACATAACAGAGGCACAGAGAAGAAGGTGATGTGAAGATGGAGGCAGAGATTGTAGGGATGAGTCTTCAAGCCGAGGAATGCCAATGGTTGTCAGCAGCCACCAGATGCCAGAGAGAGACAAGGGATGGTTTCTCCCTCAGAGGCTTCAGAAGGAACCAACTCCATAAGCATCTTGATTTCAGACCTCTGTGAAAGAATAAGTTTCTGTTGTTTTAAGCCAACAAGATTGTGGTAATTCATTATTTCAGCCCCAGGAAACTAATACAGTACATCTGATAGAGGTTCTGGATTCAGTGTTTAAGCTTGAACATCATTGGTCCTAATAGCGTTTTGGTCAGTTCATTTAAACCTTGATTCAATGGTGGCTGAAATTAAATGACACTGATATGCCATTAATTACTTAGAATAATGTAGGCAAAGGAACCAAAGACTTAAGGAGATAAGCTCCTACTTTTAGTCTTGTTCCAAGCACCACAAAAGCTAAGGGTGCTCCTGCTCCTGTTGAGAGTCATGAAGAGTTTGATTATCTCACTGTCTGTGGTAGGCTGCATAATAGACCCCCAAAGATGTCCACATCTTAATCCCCAGAATCTGTGAGTATGTTACCTTATATGGCAAAAGGAACTTTGCATATGTGATTAAGTTAAGGATCTTGAAATGGGGCGATTATACTGGATAATCCACAAGCTGGGAACTCCAATAAAGGTTTTTGATGAATTTCTCAGGAGAAGCTGGCTGACTGAAATAGAGATGGAAATTCTCTCTTCTGACTGCTGAAATAGTCAATTCTCCTTTTAAAACCTTTAACTGATTGGACGAGGCTCCTCTCATTGTTGAAGGCAATCTCCTCAGTTGATTGTAGATGTGATCAACTATAGATTCAATCAACTTACTGATAAATCCACAAAATATCTTCACAGTAGCAATCAGGCCAGGGCTTGCTAGACCAAACAACTGGACACCATCACCTGGACAAGTTGATACACGAATCTAACCGTCACAGTAGTTAAGAGTCAGAAAAGTTGCTATAATGATGAAGGAGAAATAAAGAGATTGGAAGATGCTATGCTATTAGCTTTGAGGATGGGGGTTTGCTCCACTACCCAAGGAATGCAGGCAGCCTCTATAAGCTAGAAAAAGCAAGGAAACAGATTGTCTCCCAGAACCTCCAGAAGGAATGCAGTCCTGCCAAGACTTTGATTTTAGCACAATGAAGTGATTTTGGATTTCTGGCCTCCATAACTGTAAAATAACAAATACATTTTGTTTTAAGCCACTAAGTTTGTGGTAATTTATTACATCACTAATAGGAAATTAATACACCATCCCATAGGACATCACACTCTTTTCATCACACTAATGAGATCATGCTGATTGTACCTCTTCAGTAAGAAGTAACAGGTACCTCAGATCCTTGGTAAGACACTTGCATGCCAGAGAAGAAGATAAACCCCATAAAAATGTAAGAACCTTCCATCTCAGTGAAGTTTTGGGGGATCCATAGATCTAGAGCATGTACCCACTAAAGTAAAAATCAAATTGCTGCTTTTTGCATTCCCTGCCATTAAGAAAAGGTAAACTCGGTGAAACTCTTTTGATTTTGGAGGTAACATATGTTGTATTTTGTCATCCTTCTATGATCCTCTTGCCAAGTAACTGTCAAGGCTATCAGCTTTAAATTGAACCCAGAGTCATAGAAGGCTCTACAGCTACTCCAGAATGCATTAAGAGCAGCATTGCCTCTTGGGACTCATGGCTCAGCAGATAAAATATTTAATGTGTCTAGTATAGTGGATATTGCATGGAGTCTGTGCTATTCCTTAATAAGAGAATTATAGCTCAGGTTCCTGGGGCTTAGACCAAAGTCATCAAATAACGATTGTCCTTTAAAGAAACAGCTCTCTTTCAAAGTATCTCTCCATAAGATACTTATTAATTACAAAGATATTTGTTAAGAAATGTATTAACCATAAAAGGAAAAATAGTACCTTTATAGTGGAGAAACCCAGGATACAAAATCTTGATCAACATCACCATAATGAGACACATTAATATCATGTACCTCCTGACATGATGCACAGAGAATCTTTTCTGTAGTATTCTTGCCCAAAATATACAGCCAAAATTTAATCATGAGGAAATAAAAAATATAAATACAAATTAAGAGACATTCTAAAAAATAACTGGTCAGTACTAAGTTAATGTAATGGAAGACAAAGAAAGACAGCAGAACGATCCCAGATTGGCGAGAACTAAGGAGACATGACAACTAAAAGCAATGTGGGATCTCAGATTGATTGGTTCCTGGACCAGAAAAAGGACATTAGTGTTCAAAATTTGAATAAGGTCTTCATATTAGTTAATAGTATTGAGTCAGTGTTAATTTGTTGTATTGTGGTTATGTAAGGCATTAACATTTGGGGAAGCTGAGTGAAGGGTAAATGTGAACTCTTTGTACTATTTTATAAATGTTTTGTAAGTTTGAAATTATTTTAAAATTAAAAATAAAAAATACTTTTGATGGACATGGAGATGCACCATCCAGTTGCACCTACAAGGAGGGCCTTGTTGCCTCAGCTCTTAGAAGGGCTGTCGTAGACAGTGTTCAGCTACAAGAACCTTCAGGAATGTCCTCAGTTAAGGAGAGCTGCCTCATCCAATATCATGCCCTTTCTGGGAAGCCTACATCTAATGGTTTGTCAAGACAAGGCTATAAAGACTTAGCGATATTGGTTCCATGTGGGACAAATCTAAAGGGCCATTTTTGCTTCTCAGCTTCTAGTGGGGTTCGCAAGTCTATCGTGAGGACTGCATCACAGTTTGACTTTTCCCTCTTCCCAGTCCTGCTTCCAACCCCTTTCTTTCACAGATGGTGATCCCAAGGGCACACTCTAATAAATATCCTTCACACTAAACTCTATCTCAGATCCTGCTTCCAAGGGACTTACGTGACTCTTGGTACTAGGAATGGTCTGAGAAAGCAGGCAATAAGATTGAGTGTTGAAAGTAGGCAATAAGATTAACCCAGCAGGTTAATAAGGGTGGTGGGTACAACATAGATTGCTCCAGGCGCAACTTGGCAGTCCACTTGTTCAAAATTTCACTAGTGGGTGAACTGGGATGGTATACCAGTAGAAGAGAATACACTGTTTCAATTTGTCAAGCATTTAATAAATATGCAGTGTGTGCTGGTTTGTATATATTACGTCCCCAAGAAAAAGCCATATTCTTTGGTGCAATCTTGTGGGAGCAGATGTATTAGTGTTGATTAGGTTGAAATCTTTGGATTGGGCTGTTTCCATGGAGATGTGGCCCACCCAACTGTGGGTGACACCTTTGATTAGGGCATGACCTCTTGATTGAATGTTTCCATGGAGGTGTGGCCCCACCCATTCAGTGTGGGTCTTGATTAGTTCGCTGGAGTCCTATAGAAGGAGCTCACAGATGAAGGGACCTTGGAGGCTGGGAGTGACATTTTGGAGAGGAGCTGCAGCCTAGAGAGGAATGTTCTGGGAGAGAGCCATTTTGTAACCAGAACTCTGGAGCAGACACCAGCTACGTGCCTTCCCAGCTAACAGACGTTTTCCAGACCCCATTGGCCATCCTCCAGTGAAGGTACCCTATTGTTGATGCCTAACCTTGGACACTTTATGGCCTTAAAACTGTAACTGTGTAACCAAATAAACCCCCTTTATAAAAGCCAATCCATTTATGGTATTTTGCATAAGGGCAGAATTAGCAAACCAGAACATGATGAAAGTAACCGTAAGTGTCATGGGCCCGTTAGAATGGAGCCATTTATGGATCAGCTAATAAATGAATTCCTGGCCAAGGTCCAGTTCATAGTGATACACAAGGTCTACAGACCCACATGGTGGTCATTCCCTTCATCTCCAAATATAAAATTGAGATAGTCAATTCTTAATTTGCACAACCGCTCTCCCCTTCCCATTGGATGCTTGGCCTGAGATAAAAGCTATCATGGTTTTGAAGGCCAAGTATATCCCTCTGAAACTGTCTCCCATGGGCAAGATATTAAATAAAAAATAATGTCTGGGAGATGGCAAAAATTAGTGTCACCCTTAAGGATCTAATGGATGCAGGAATGATGGTGTCCATTATATCTCACTTAATTCACCAGTCTGGCTCCTGCAGAAACCATGTGAATCCCATAGGATGACAGTAGATTACAACAAACTTAAACAAATAGTATCCCCAATTGAAGCCTCTGTGGAAGATGTGATATTTTTTCTAGATACATGATATGCAGCCATTGATTTGAAAACTGAATTATTTTCTCTTCCTATCAGAAAAAAAGTATCAGAAACAATTCACATTCACATGAAATGCACAATAATATATAATTACCATCTTGTCCAAGGCATATGTTATCTCTTCTGCCTCTGTCATAGTATAGTCTAAAGATATATGGACTATCTGGATAACCTGAAGATTATCACATTGATCCAATTCTCAATGACATCATGTAATTGGACTGGATAAGCAAGAAGTGGTGAGCATATTGCAGGTCTTGGTAAGGCATATGAATTCTAGAGGTTGGAAGGTAAACCTTACGAATATCCAGGGGCATGCCTTATCAGTAAAATTTTTAGGGAGCAAGACCATTCCATCCAAGATAAAAGATAAATTATTGCATTTTGTACCTCCTGTCACAAAGAGGAAAGCATAAAACCTGGTATAATTACTCCACATCTGGGAATGCTGTTTCAGCTTATATACTGGGTGACACAAAATGTTGCCAGCTTTGGGTAGATCCCAGAGTAGGAAAGGGCTCTGCAGCAGGGCCAGAATGAAATGCAAGTACCCCTGCTATTTGGACCATACAACACAGCAGAATTGATGGTTTCAGAGATACGAGTGGTGGAGAAAGATGCTGTGTAGAATTTTTAGCAAGTTGTCTCATAGGGAGACTTACAATGCAGCTCTTGATATACTGGAGCGAAGGCAGTGGAGAATTACTTGCTTTAAAAAATGGTGAACTTCTTGGCCTGGCAGAAACAGAAGACCTGATCAAGAGAAACCAAGTTACTATGTAACTGGGACTACATACCATGGACTGGTTTCTGTCAGACCCACCAAGACATAAGGTTGGATAGGTCCAGCAACAATCTAATGTAAGACGGAAATGGTAGATATGGGATTGAGTAAAAGTAGAGTGCACAAGTTTGCATAGACACTCATGTCATCCTCCACTATTACACTAGCACTCCTCCCTCAGCTCACATATGTGGCCATATGTGATCCCTTAACACCAACCAACAGGGAAAGGAAAAATTTGAGCTTAGTTTATGGCTGAGTCAGCTTGGTAAAGTGAATGCAAGCTGAAAACAAATGTCAGCTGCACTACAGCCTCACTCATGGGTTGCCTTGAAACTCATCAGTAAGAGAAAATGCTCCTTGAGGTGGGCAGAGCTTCAGATGATGTGCATGCTCATCCTCTGTGTGTGGACCAAAAAGTGGCCTGAATTTAGAATATAAATGAATTTATGTTTAGTGGTAAATGACCTAATTGCCTTGTCAAGGATCCAGGAAGAAGAAAGATTGGAAGATTGGGTACAAAGAGGTCAGAGGTCTGGCCTAGAAGCTTAGGGATGGTCATATAGGAGTGAACACAAAATGTGAAGACTTTTGCATGATAAGCTAATGACCACCAGCAGGCATCCCACCACCTAAAAGGCAATAGACAATGAAGTAGACAAAGAGGCTTGCCCACTTAATATCGGATGGCCTCTTCCATCAGCCAGACCAGTGTTGGCATGATGAGTCACATGATGAGGCCACAGTGGCAAAGATGAAGGCTATGCATGGATCCCATTCAAGGCTGATCTTGCTGTTCTCATGGCCCAGCAATAGAGACCAACACTAAACCCTTTATATGGCACTACTCCTCAAGGAGAATAACCAGCCACTTGGTGACAAATTAACTACATTGGTCCCTTACTACCTTGGAAAAGCCAAATTCATTCCTGCTAGCAGGCGTGGCCCCAGTTATCATTGTTCCCAAGTATCCACTTGGGATAATTTCTTCAACTCTGGGCTCTTCCTTCTCCCGTCTGGCTCCTGAAGAAACCATATGAATCCCATAGGATGACAATAGATGACAACAAACTTAAACAAGTATTATCCCCAATTAAAGCCAGGTTTAGAAGTCTTGGTCCTCAAAAAGAAAGATTTCTACTAGAGATCATGACAAGATTCCCAATTTTAAGTTAAATCAGCTGCTTCAACCCTTTGGGTTCCATTTGCATCAGGTCTAGTAGGTAAGAAGAGGAGTCACTTCTCAGCAATGACCCTGATCATCTGGAGGAAGTAGAGCTGATATTCCAATGGGGAAGGCAGAATATGCCTGGCACCCAGTTGACCCACTTGGGTGAGTCTTGGTACCCTTTCCCCAGTTATTCTGGTAAATTGATAAGGGCAATAAACCCAGACTGAGAATTTTATGGTGTGGGCTCAGATCTCTCAGGGATGAGGGTCTGGATTACACCATGAAGTGAGTCACTGAGCCTAGCAGACATGATAGTGGAAGATGAGAGGAAATCTAAATAAATAGTAGAGAAGGGAGATGATGATTATCAGTTGTCACCCTGAGACCGGCTACAATGGTTGGGGCTATGGTTCATCCCATTAAACTTTTTTTTTTTTAATCTTCATTTTATTGAGATATATTCACATACCACGCAGTCATACAAAACAAATCGTACTTTCGATTGTTTACAGTACCATTACATAGTTGTACATTCATCACCTAAATCAATCCCTGACACCTTCATTAGCACACACACAAAAATAACAAGAATAATAATTAGAGTGAAAAACAGCAATTGAAGTAAAAAAGAACACTGGGTACCTTTGTCTGTTTGTTTCCTTCCCCTATTTTTCTACTCATCCATCCATAAACTAGACAAAGTGGAGTGTGGTCCTTATGGCTTTCCCAATCCCATTGTCACCCCTCATAAGCTACATTTTTATACATCTGTCTTCGAGATTCATGGGTCCTGGGTTGTAGTTTGATAGTTTCAGGTATCCACCACCAGCTACCCCAATTCTTTAGAACCTAAAAAGGGTTGTCTAAAGTGTGCGTAAGAGTGCCCACCAGAGTGACCTCTCGGCTCCTTTTGGAATCTCTCTGCCACTGAAGCTTATTTCATTTCCTTTCACATCCCCCTTTTGGTCAAGAAGATGTTCTCCGTCCCACGATGCCAGGTCTACATTCCTCCCCAGGAGTCATATTCCACATTGCCAGGGAGATTCACTCCCCTGGGTGTCTGATCCCACGTAGGGGGGAGGGCAGTGATTTCACCTTTCAAGTTGGCTTAGCCAGAGAGAGAGGGCCACATCTGAGCAAGAAAGAGACATTCGGGAGGAGACTCTTAGGCACAAATATAGGGAGGCCTAGCCTCTCCTTTGCAGCAACCGTCTTCCCAAGGGTAAAACTTGTGATAGAGGGCTCAACCCATCAAACCACCAGTCCCCTATGTCTGTGGTCATGTTAGCAACCATGGAGGTGGGGTAGGCGAATACCCCTGCATTCTCCACAGGCTCCTCAAGGGGGCACTACATCATTTTTTTTTCCTTGTTTTTCTTTCTTTCTTTTTTTTTTTTTAACTTTCCCTTCTTTTTTAAATCAACTGTATGAAAAAAAAAGTTAAAAAGAAAACAAACATACAATAAAAGAACATTTCAAAGAGACCATAACAAGGGATTAAGAAAAACACAACTAACCTAAGATAACTGCTTAACTTCCAACATGTTCCTACTTTACCCCAAGAAAGTTACATAATATAGCAACCTTTCTGTGAACTTGTTCCTACTATATCCATCAGAAATTAACAGACCATAGTCATTTCTGGGCATCCCCAGAACGTTAAATAGCTTATCTGTTCTTCTTGGATTATTGTTCCCCCTTCCTTAATTACTCTCTACTGCTAGTTCCCCTACATTCTACATTATAAACCATTTGTTTTACATTTTTGAAAGTTCACATTAGTGGTAGCATATAATATTTCTCTTTTTGTGCCTGGCTTATTTCACTCAGCATTATATCTTCAAGGTTCATCCATGTTGTCATATGTTTCACGAGATCGTTCCTTCTTACTGACGCGTAGTATTCCATCGTGTGTATATACCACATTTTATTTATCCACTCATCTGTTGAAGGACATTTGGGTTGTTTCCAGCTCTTGGCAATTTTGAATAATGCTGCTATGAACATTGGCGTGCAGATATCTGTTCGTGTCACTGCTTTCCGATCTTCCGGGTATATACCGAGAAGTGCAATCGCCGGATCGAATGGTAGCTCTATATCTAGTTTTCTAAGGAACTGCCAGACTGACTTCCAGAGTGGCTGAACCATTATACAGTCCCACCCACAATGAATAAGAGTTCCAATTTCTCCACATCCCCTCCAGCATTTGTAGTTTCCTGTTTGTTTAATGGCAGCCATTCTAACCGGTGTTAGATGGTATCTCATTGTGGTTTTAATTTGCATCTCTCTAATAGCTAGTGAAGCTGAACATTTTTTCATGTGTTTCTTGGCCATTTGTATTTCCTCTTCAGAGAACTGTCTTTTCATATCTTTTGCCCATTTTATAATTGGGCTGTCTGTACTATTGTCATTGAGTTGTAGGATTTCTTTGTATATGCAAGATATCAGTCTTTTGTCAGATACATGGTTTCCAAAAATTTTTTCCCATTGAGTTGGCTGCCTCTTTACCTTTTTGAGAAATTCCTTTGAGGTGCAGAAACTTCTAAGCTTGAGGAGTTCCCATTTATCTATTTTCTCTTTTGTTGCTTGTGCTTTGGGTGTAAAGTCTAGGAAGTGGCCGCCTAATACAAGGTCTTGAAGATGTTTTCCTACATTATCTTCTAGGAGTTTTATGGTACTTTCTTTTATATTGAGATCTTTGGACCATTTTGAGTTAATTTTTCTGTAGGGGGTGAGGTAGGGGTCCTCTTTCATTCTTTTGGATATGGATATCCAACTCTCCCAGCCCCATTTGTTGAAAAGACCATTATGGCTCAGTTCGGTGACTTTGGGGGCCTTATCAAAGATCAGTTGGCCATAGATCTGAGGGTCTATCTCTGAATTCTCAATTCGATTCCATTGATCTATATGTCTATCTTTGTGCCAGTACCATGCTGTTTTGGCAACTGTGGCTTTATAATAAGCTTCAAAGTCAGGGAGTGTAAGTCCTCCCACTTCGTTTTTCTTTTTTACAGTGTCTTTAGCAATTCGAGGCATCTTCCCTTTCCAAATAAATTTGATCACTAGCTTTTCCAAGTCTGCAAAGTAGGTTGTTGGAATTTTGATTGGGATTGCATTGAATCTGTAGATGAGTTTGGGTAGAATTGACATCTTAATGACATTTAGCCTTCCTATCCATGAACATGGAATATTTTTCCATCTTTTAAGGTCCCCTTCTATTTCTTTTAGTAGAGTTATGTAGTTTTCTTTGTATAGGTCTTTTACATCTTTGGTTAAGTTTATTCCTAGGTACTTGATTTTTTTAGTTGCTATTGAAAATGGTATCTTTTTCTTGAGTGTCTCTTCAGTTTGTTCATTTCTAGCATATAGAAACATTACTGACTTATGTACATTAATCTTGAATCCCGCTACTTTGCTAAATTTGTTTATTAGCTCTAGTAGCTGTATCGTCGATTTCTCAGGGTTTTCTAGATATAAGATCATATCGTCTGCAAACAATGACAGTTCTACCTCTTCTTTTCCAATTTGGATGCCTTTTATTTCCTTGTCTTGCCGGATTGCCCTGGCTAGCACTTCCAGCACAATGTTGAATAACAGTGGTGACAGCGGGCATCCTTGTCTTGTTCCTGATCTTAGAGGGAAGGCTTTCAGTCTCTCACCATTGAGTACTATGCTGGCTGTGGGTTTTTCATATATGCTCTTTATCATGTTGAGGAAGTTTCCTTCAATTCCTACCTTTTGAAGTGTTTTTATCGAAAACGGATGTTGGATTTTGTCAAATGCTTTTTGAGCATCTATTGAGATGATCGATTGATTTTTCCCTTTTGACTTGTTAATGTGTTGTAATACATTGGTTGATTTTCTTATGTTGAACCATCCTTGCATGCCTGGAATGAACCCCACTTAGTCATGGTGTATGATTTTTTTAATGTGTCTTTGGATTCGATTTGCAAGTATTTTGTTGAGGATTTTTGCATCTATATTCATTAGGGAGATTGGCCGGTAGTTTTCCTTTTTTGTAGCATCTTTGCCTGGTTTTGGTATTAGATTGATGTTAGCTTCATAAAATGAGTTAGGTAGTGTTCCATTTTCTTCAATGTTTTGAAAGAGTTTGAGTAAGATTGGTGTCAGTTCTTTCTGGAAAGTTTGGTAGAATTCCCCTGTGAAGCCATCTGGCCTGGGCATTTATTTGTGGGAAGATTTTTGATGACTGATTGGATCTCTTTGCTTGTGATGGGTTGGTTGAGGTCTTCTGTTTCTTCTCTGGTCAGTCTAGGTTGTTCATATGTTTCCAGGAAATTGTCCATTTCCTCTACATTATCCAGTTTGTTGCCATACAGTTGTTCATAATATCCTCTTATAATTTTTTTAATTTCTTCAGGATCTGCAGTTATGTCACCTTTTTCATTCATTATTTTGTTTATATGGGTCTTCTCTCTTTTTGATTTTGTCAGTCTAGCTAGGGGCTTGTCAATCTTGTTGATCTTCTCAAAGAACCAACTTTTGGTGATATTTATCCTCTCTGTTGTTTTTTTGTTCTCTATGTCATTTATTTCTGCTTTAATCCTTGTTATTTCTTTTCTTCTACTTGGTTTAGGTTTGGTTTGCTGTTCATTTTCTAGCTTCTTCAGTTGATCCATTAGTTCTTTGATTTTGGCTCTTTCTTCCTTTTTAATATATGTGTTTAGTGCTATAAATTTCCCCCTCAGCACTGCTTTTGCTGCATCCCATAGGTTTTGGTATGTTGTGTTCTCATTTTCATTCGTCTCTATATATTTAGCAATTTCTCTTGCTATTTCTTCTTTAACCCACTGATTGTTTAGGAGTGTGTTGTTTAACCTCCAGGTATTTGTGAATTTTCTAAGTCTCTGATGGTTATTGACTTCTAATTGTATTCCATTGTGGTCAGAGAATGTGCTTTGAATAATTTCAATCTTTTTAAATTTATTGAGGCTTGTTTTATGTCCCAGCATATGATCTATTCTGGAGAAAGTTCCGTGAGCACTAGAAAAGTATGTGTATCCTGGTGATTTGGGATGTAATGTCCTGTATATGTCTGTTAAATCTAATTCATTTATCAGATTGTTTAGGTTTTCAATTTCCTTATTGGTCTTCTGTCTGGTTGATCTATCTATAGGAGAGAGTGATGTGTTGAAGTCTCCCACAATTATTGTGGAAACATCAATTGCTTCCTTTAGTTTTGCCAGTGTTTCTCTCATGTATTTTGTGGCACCTTGATTGGGTGCATAGACATTTACGATTGTTATTTCTTCTTGCTGAATTGCCCCTTTTATTAGTATGTAGTGGCCTTCTTTGTCTCTCAAAACATCCCTGCATTTGAAGTCTATTTTATCTGAGATTAATATTGCTACATCTGCTTTCTTTTGGCTGTAGCTTGCATGAAATATTTTTTTCCATCCTTTCACTTTCAGTTTCTTTGTGTCCCTGTGTCTAAGATGAGTCTCTTGTATGCAACATATTGATGGTTCATTTTTTTTGATCCATTTTGTGAATCTATATCTTTTAATTGGGGAGTTTAGTCCATTTACATTCAACGTTATAACCGTGAAGGCATTTCTTGAATCAGCCATCTTATCCTTTGGTTTATGTTTGTCATATTTTTCCCCTCTGTCTATTAATATCCTTTATTGTACCCATACCGAATCTCTTTAGTACTGAACCTTTCTCCAAGTCTCTCTGTCCTTTCTTTGTTTCTCTGTCTGTAGGGCTCCCTTTAGTATCTCCAGTAGGGCAGGTCTCTTGTTAGCAAATTCTCTCAGCATTTGTTTGTCTGTGAAAAATTTAATCTCTCCCTCAAATTTGAAGGAGAGCTTTGCTGGATAAAGTATTCTTGGCTGGAAATTTTTCTCGCTCAGAATTTTAAATATATCGTGCCACTGCCTTCTCGCCTCCATGGTGGCTGCTGAGTAGTCACTACTTAGTCTTATGCTGTTTCCTTTGTATGTGGTGAATTGCTTTTCTCTTGCTGCTTTCAGAACTTGCTCCTTCTCTTCTGTGTTTGACAGTGTGATCAGTATATGTCTCGGAGTGGGTTTATTTGGATTTATTCTATTTGGAGTTCGCTGAGCATTTATGATTTGTGTATTTATGTTGTTTAGAAGATTTGGGAAGTTTTCCCCAACAATTTCTTTGAATACTCTTCCTAGACCTTTACCCTTTTCTTCCCCTTCTGGGACATCAATGAGTCTTATATTCGGACGTTTCATATTATCTATCATATCCCTGAGGTCCATTTCGATTTTTTCAATTTTTTCCCCATTCTTTCTTTTATGCTTTCATTTTCCATTCTGTCATCTTCGAGGTCACTGATTCGTTGTTCAACTTCCTCTAGTCTTGTACTATGAGTGTCCAGAATCTTTTTAATTTGGTCAACACTTTCTTTAATTTCCATAAGATCATCCATTTTTTTATTTAGTCTTGCAATGTCTTCTTTATGCTCTTCTAGGGTCTTCTTGATTTCCTTTATCTCCCGTGCTATGGTCTCATTGTTCATCTTTAGTTCTTTGAGTAGCTGCTCTAGGTGCTGTGTCTCTTCTGGTCTTTTGATTTGGGTGCTTGGGCTTGGGTTATCCATATCGTCTGGTTTTTTCATATGCTTTATAATTTTCTGTTGTTTTTGGCCTCGTGGCATTTGCTGAACTTGATAGGGTTCTTTTAGGATTTGTAGACCTATTGAAGTCCTTATCTCTAATTTATCAGATCTACAGCTTCGTGGAGTACACTTTCTCTAACTAACCAGCAGGTGGCGTCCACGAGCCACCTGTCCTCCACAAGCCAGTTCTCCCCTGCTTAGCCTTTTTGGTGAGTGGGGGAGTGAGTCTTGTGGGGTCCAATTGGTGTACCAAGCTTGCGTGTGTAGTTGGTGTTGCCTGCCCTGTATATGGGGCGTGTTTCTGGGCAGTCAGGGAGGGGGGGTGGCTCTAACGATCAAATCTCCCTGGTGATCCTAGAGTTTTAAAGCTGCTGCAATAGTGTAATCCTTCAGTTCAGTCCTGCCACAGTTTGTCTCTGCCACTGACCCACAAGTCCTTGGTATTGGCGTATGTCTCCTGAGACTTGCAAGTGGGCCCCTCTTCCAGGCCGTGCACCCCGGGTCCTCTGTTGAGGGATGACTGTGCTATGTCACAGGTGAGTGCTGTCCCCCCAGGGCAGTTCTGGGCTGCTGGGCTGTGTAGGGAGGCTCCCAGTCTGCTGAAATGATGGCTGAATGGGGCTTTGTTAATTCACACTGCTCCACCTTCCCAACTCTGGGACAATCAGCTGAGGTTGCAGGGAAGGCTAATGTCCACGCCCAGTTTTGTGGTGTGTGCCTGTTATTTGAAGAAACTTCCATCACACTGGGTTGTCTGGGGCAGTTCTGGGCTATGGGGCTGGCGATGGGCAGGAGTGTTTCCTGTCCACCAGGATGATGGCTGTGAGCGGACACCCCCCTTTTCTTGGGAAGTTGTGGTGTTTAGTGAATTTTCTCAGCCACTGGATTATTGCGTTTTTCTCAGAGCTCTCCTAGTTCTGCTCTTGACTTGTCCTGCCCAAATAGTAAGTCTTTGAAGCTTTCTGTATTGGGCTTAGATTTTGCTGATCTCAGCAGTTCCACGTTTTCATGAGTGTTGTATGAAGTATGCCCAAAGTCAGATTGCTCTGTGGGGTCCAGTCCACGCAGTTCCTGGCTTTCTACCTACTTTCCTGGAGGAGTAACTAAAACATACAGCTCACCAGTCTGCCATCTTGCCCCGCGAATCTATATCTTTTAATTGGGGAGTTTAATCCATTTACATTCAACGTTATAACCAGCTCACCAGTCTGCCATCTTGCCCCGCGAATCTATATCTTTTAATTGGGGAGTTTAATCCATTTACATTCAACGTTATAACCGTGAAGGCATTTCTTGAAT
This sequence comes from Choloepus didactylus, assembly GCF_015220235.1. Taxonomy (NCBI): domain Eukaryota; kingdom Metazoa; phylum Chordata; class Mammalia; order Pilosa; family Megalonychidae; genus Choloepus; species Choloepus didactylus. The sequence continues at coordinate 85,398,850 of NC_051319.1, forward strand.
CGGCCATCTTATCCTTTGGTTTATGTTTGTCATATTTTCCCCCTCTGTCTATTAATATCCTTTATTGTACCCATACCGAATCTCTTTAGTACTGAACCTTTCTCCAAGTCTCTCTGTCCTTTCTTTGTTTCTCTGTCTGTAGGGCTCCCTTTAGTATCTCCAGTAGGGCAGGTCTCTTGTTAGCAAATTCTCTCAGCATTTCTTTGTCTGTGAAAAATTTAAGCTCTCCCTCAAATTTGAAGGAGAGGTTTGCTGGATAAAGTATTCTTGGCTGGAAATTTTTCTCACTCAGAATTTTAAATATATCGTGCCACTGCCTTCTTGCCTCCATGGTGGCTGCTGAGTAGTCACTACTTAGTCTTATGCTGTTTCCTTTGTATGTGGTGAGTTGCTTTTCTCTTGCTGCTTTCAGAACTTGCTCCTTCTCTTCTGTGTTTGACAGTTTGATCAGAATATGTCTCGGAGTGCATCCCATTAAACTTTAACTTCTAAGTCTGGTCCAGGAAGAGACACCCACCAAAATCCAGAAGTATTAGCTCCATGAATATATGTGAAGAAGAGGATCTGAGCAGCACAAGAGGTAGGCTGTAAGGACATAGAGATACACTCATATCCCACTTTAAAGAATGACTTATTTCTACAAGCACTGCTGGGAGTTCCAAGAGTGCTGTCAGCAAGCAGCCTTCAGCTTTCAGACCCTTGTGGGATTGCCTCAGACCACACCCTTCCCAGGGCAGGCCACATCCAATAATTGATCAACGTGGAGATATAAATGACTGGCCATTTCAGCCTAACACAGAACAACTCTGAAGGGTCATTTTAGCTCCAGAGCTCCCCACATCTCTCTCTGGTGAATCTTGCCTCCTTCAACTCCATTCCATAGGTGTTAATTCCAAAGGAACCTCTAATAAACATCTGCACACTAACTCTATCTCAGAGCCTGCTTCATAAAGATACCAAACTCATAACTAAGCTCCTAGCTTGCTATTGGACCATGGGAAAGACGGAATCTCTGACTATGGGATCCTAAGTAAACATGTGATCTGAGCTGCCTATAGTGTACTAGATATTACCTGATTCATCAAGCCATAAAATTGGGCATGTGTATCAGCACTCCATCTTCAAGTGCAAGTGGTGTTCGGGCCCAGACCAACTTCATGCAAAGCATGAGCCAGTGCTGCCCCAAGACTAGAAAACATGCCAGGCACAGAAGTAGACATAGATTTATTAGGACTTATGAACAGGAGAAATTCTCTGGTGGCAGCCAGTCCAGAGGGATAGCCCTCTGCAAGGGACAGGAGTGCAAAAGACAGTATGGATAAGATTTTAGAACAAAGACATTCCATGTAGTGTGAGGACATCGGGCCTCTAGGATAATCATTAAGGGGGGCTTATGACCTGATATTTTACTAAGATTAATGTTTAAGACGAAGATACAGTCAATGCCATTTTACATCAGTGATTACATTCTTCCCCCTCCGGGGATAGTTTTAACTTTCTTGACCTTTGTCCTGGTTAAAGCAGTCTTCTTATGTACTCGGGGTCTTATTTCCATTTAGGAGGGGGGCCAGGCCCTGGGCCACCACAGGTGGTAATAAAAGATCATATGTGAGCATGTCCAGAAAGCTTACATATGTTTCATGAGTGGGTGTGGTTCAATGCACCTACTTTTGCCTCTCAACCTACACTATGGCCTCATTGGGAGTTCCCTGAGAACAGATGCCTGAAGGAGGGAAACTTGAGCTTGATTTAGAAATAGTTCCACAGAAAAATCTGGCACAAGTCATAAGGAGACTTCTGGAGCATTAGACCTGAAGTGGGACTGGCTCTGAAGAATATCAGGGAAGGGAGGACCTTGTAATTGGAAAGAACTTCAAGTGGTACATCTGACTGTTTACTCTTCCTGGAAAGAGTAATGGTCGGAAGTAGGAGCTTGCATTTCGTCATGAGCAGTGGCTAATGATTGCCTTATTAGTCATGGAATTAAAAGGAATAATATTAGAGAATTTGTTAAAAAATTGTCTGGGTAAGAGATATGTTTATGGAACACTTAGAATGTGGCACAGAGTCTGTGGATATATGTATTTCATATGAATGTTTATTAAATGCTCAACTTTGCAGTTGTGGATTTTTTTTTTTAATCATCATTTTATTGAGACATATTCACATACCACAAAGGCATACAAAACAAATCGTACTTTCGATTGTTTACAGTACCATTACATAGTTGCACATTCATCACCTAAATCAATCCCTGACACCTTCATTAGCACACACACAAAAATAACAAGAATAATAATTAGAGTGAAAAACAGCAATTGAAGTAAAAAAGAACACTGGGTACCTTTGTGTGTTTGTTTCCTTCCCCTATTTTTCTACTCATCCATCCATAAACTAGACAAAGTGGAGTGTGGTCCTTATGGCTTTCCCAATCCCATTGACACCCCTCATAAGCTACATTTTTATACAACTGTCTTCGAGATTCATGGGTTCTGGGTTGTAGTTTGATAGTTTCAGGTATCCACCACCAGCTACCCCAATTCTTTAGAACCTAAAAAGGGTTGTCTAAAGTGTGCGTAAGAGTGCCCACCAGAGTGACCTCTCGGCTCCTTTTGGAATCTCTCTGCCACTGAGGCTTATTTCATTTCCTTTCACATCCCCCTTTTGGACAAGAAGATGTTCTCCGTCCCATGATGCCGGGTCTAAATTCCTCCCCGGGAGTCATATTCCACGTTGCCAGGGAGATTCACTCCCCTGGGTGTCTGATCCCACGTAGGGGGGAGGGCAGTGATTTCACCTTTCAAGTTGGCTTAGCCAGAGAGAGAGGGCCACATCTGAGCAACAAAGAGGCATTCAGGAGGAGACTCTTAGGCACAAATATAGTGAGGCCTAGCTTCTCCTTTGCAGCAAACGTCTTCCCAAGGGTAAAACTTATGGTAGAGGGCTCAACCCATCAAACCACCAGTCCCCTATGTCTGTGGTCATGTTAGCAACCATCGAGGTGGGGTAGGCGAATACCCCTGCATTCTCCACAGGCTCCTCAAGGGGGCACTACATCATTTTTTTTTCCTTGTTTTTCTTTCTTTCTTTCTTTTTTTTTTTAACTTTCCCTTCTTTTTTAAATCAACTGTATGAAAAAAAAGTTAAAAAGAAAACAAACATACAATAAAAGAACATTTCAAAGAGACCATAACAAGGGAGTAAGAAAAAGACAACTAACCTAAGATAACTGCTTAACTTCCACCATGTTCCTACTTTACCCCAAGAAAGTTACATAATATAGCAACCTTTCTGTGAACTTGTTCCTACTATATCCATCAGAAAGTAACAGACCATAGTCATTTCTGGGCATCCCCAGAACGTTAAATAGCTTATCTGTTCTTCTTGGAATATTGTTCCCCCTTCCTTAATTGCTCTCTACTGCTAGTTCCCCTACATTCTACATTATATACCATTTGTTTTACATTTTTCAAAGTTCACATTAGTGGTAGCATATAATATTTCTCTTTTTGTGCCTGGCTTATTTCACTCAGCATTATGTCTTCAAGGTTCATCCATGTTGTCATATGTTTCACGAGATCGTTCCTTCTTACTGACGCGTAGTATTCCATCGTGTGTATATACCACATTTTATTTATCCACTCATCTGTTGAAGGACATTTGGGTTGTTTCCAGCTCTTGGCAATTGTGAATAATGCTGCTATGAACACTGGCGTGCAGATATCTGTTCGTGTCACTGCTTTCCGATCTTCCGGGTATATACCGAGAAGTGCAATCGCCGGATCGAATGGTAGCTCTATATCTAGTTTTCTAAGGAACTGCCAGACTGACTTCCAGAGTGGCTGAACCATTATACAGTCCCACCCACAATGAATAAGAGTTCCAATTTCTCCACATCCCCTCCAGCATTTGTAGTTTCCTGTTTGTTTAACGGCAGCCATTCTAACCGGTGTTAGATGGTATCTCATTGTGGTTTTAATTTGCATCTCTCTAATAGCTAGTGAAGCTGAACATTTTTTCATGTGTTTCTTGGCCATTTGTATTTCCTCTTCAAAGACCTGTCTTTTCATATCTTTTGCCCATTTTATAATTGGGCTGTCTGTACTATTGTCATTGAGTTGTAGGATTTCTTTGTATATGCAAGATATCAGTCTTTTGTCAGATACATGGTTTCCAAAATTTTTTTCCCATTGAGTTGGCTGCCTCTTTACCTTTTTGAGAAATTCCTTTGAGGTGCAGAAACTTCTAAGCTTGAGGAGTTCCCATTTATCTATTTTCTCTTTTGTTGCTTGTGCCTTGGGTGTAAAGTCTAGGAAGTGGCCGCCTAATACAAGGTCTTGAAGATGTTTTCTTACATTATCTTCTAGTTTTATGGTACTTTCTTTTATATTGAGATCCTTGGTCCATTTTGAGTTAATTTTTGTGTAGGGGGTGAGGTAGGGGTCCTCTTTCATTCTTTTGGATATGGATATCCAACTCTCCCAGCCCCATTTGTTGAAAAGACCATTATGACTCAGTTCAGTGACTTTGGGGGCCTTATCAAAGATCAGTTGGCCATAGATCTGAGGGTCTATCTCCGAATTCTCAATTCAATTCCATTGATCTATATGTCTATCTTTGTGCCAGTACCATGCTGTTTTGGCAACTGTGGCTTTATAATAAGCTTCAAAGTCAGGGAGTGTAAGTCCTCCCACTTCGTTTTTCTTTTTTAGAGTGTCTTTAGCAATTCGAGGCATCTTCCCTTTCCAAATAAATTTGATAACTATCTTTTCCAAGTCTGCAAAGTAGGTTGTAGTCTATTTTATCTGAGATTAATATTGCTACACCTGCTTTCTTTTGGCTGTAGCTTGCATGAAATATTATTTTCCATCCTTTCACTTTCAGTTTCTTTGTGTCCCTGTGTCTAAGATGAGTCTCTTGTATGCAACATATTGATGGTTCATTTTTTTTGATCCATTCTGCGAATCTATATCTTTTAATTGGGGAGTTTAATCCATTTACATTCAACGTTATAACCGTGAAGGCATTTCTTGAATCGGCCATCTTATCCTTTGGTTTATGTTTGCCATATTTTTCCCCTCTCTCTATTAATATCCTTTATTGTACCCATACTGAACCTCTTTAGTACTGAACCTTTCTCCAAGTCTCTCTGTCCTGTCTTTGTTTCTCTGTCTGTAGGGCTCCCTTGAGTATCTCCAGTAGGGCAGGTCTCTTGTTAGCAAATTCTCTCAGCATTTGTTTGTCTGTGAAAAATTTAAGCTCTCCCTCAAATTTGAAGGAGAGCTTTGCTGGATAAAGTATTCTTGGCTGGAAATTTTTCTCACTCAGAATTTTAAATATATCGTGCCACTGCCTTCTCGCCTCCATGGTGGCTGCTGAGTAGTCACTACTTAGTCTTATGCTGTTTCCTTTGTATGTGGTGAATTGCTTTTCTCTTGCTGCTTTCAGAACTTGCTCCTTCTCTTCTGTGTTTGACAGTGTGATCAGTATATGTCTCAGAGTGGGTTTATTTGGATTTATTCTATTTGGGGTTCGCTGAGCATTTATGATTTGTGTATTTATGTTGTTTAGAAGATTTGGGAAGTTTTCCCCAACAATTTCTTTGAATACTCTTCCTAGACCTTTACCCTTTTCTTCCCCTTCTGGGACACCGATGAGTCTTATATTTGGACGTTTCATATTATCTATCATATCCCTGAGGTCCATTTTGATTTTTTCAATTTTTTTCCCCATTCTTTCTTTTATGCTTTCATTTTCCATTCTGTCATCTTCCAGGTCACTGATTCGTTGTTCAACTTCCTCTAGTCTTGTACTATGAGTGTCCAGAATCTTTTTTTTTTTTAATCATCATTTTATTGAGATATATTCACATACCACGCAGTCATACAAAACAAATTGTACTTTCGATTGTCCACAGTACCATTACACAGTTGTACATTCATCACCTAAATCAATCCCTGACACCTTCATTAGCACACACACAAAAATAACAAGAATAATAATTAGAGTGAAAAAGAGCAATTGAAGTAAAAAAGAACACTAGGTACCTTTGTCTGTTTGTTTGCTTCCCCTACTTTTCTACACATCCATCCATAAACTAGACAAAGTGGAGTTTGGTCCCCATGGCACTCCCAATCCCACTGTCACCCCTCATAAGCCACACTTCCACACAACTGTCTTCGAGATTCATGGGCTCCGGGCCGCAGCCTAATAGTTTCAGGTATCCACCACCAGCTACCCCAATTCTTTAGAACCTAAAAAAGGTTGTCTAAAGTGTGTGTAAGAGTGCCCACCAGAGTGATCTCTCGGCTCGTTTTGGAATCTCTCTGCCACTGAAGCTTATTTCATTTCCTTTCACATCCCCCTTTTGGTCAAGAAGATGTTCTCCATCCCACGATGCCGGGTCTACATTCCTCCCCGGGAGTCATATTCCACGTTGCCAGGGAGATTCACTTCCCTGGGTGTCTGATCCCACGTAGGGGGGAGGGCAGTGATTTCACCTTTCAAGTTGGCTTAGCCAGAGAGAGAGGGCCACATCTGAGCAACAAAGAGGCATTCAGGAGGAGACTCTTAGGCACAAATACAGGGAGGCCTAGCCTCTCCTTTGCAGCAACCGTCTTCCCAAGGGTAAAACCCATGGTAGAGGGCTCAACCCATCAAACCACCAGTCCCCTATGTCTGTGGCCATGTTAGCAACCATGGAGGTGGGGCAGGCGAACACCCCTGCACTCTCCACAGGCTCCCCAAGGGGGCACCACATCTTTTTTTTTTTTTTCCTTGTTTGTCTTTTTTCTTTTTTTTTTTTTAACTTTCCCTTCTTTTTTCAAATCAACTGTATGAAAAAAAAAGTTAAAAAGATAACAAACATAGAATAAAAGAACATTTCAAAGAGACCATAGCAAGGGAGTAAGAAAAAGACAACTAACCTAAGATAACTGCTTAACTTCCAACATGTTCCTACTTTACCCCAAGAAAGTTACATAATATAGCAACATTTCAGTGAACTTGTTCCTACTACATCCATCAGAAATTAACAGACCATAGTCATTTCTGGGCATCCCCAGAACGTTAAATAGCTTATCTGTTCTTCTTGGATTATTGTTCCCCCTTCCTTAATTGCTCTCTACTGCTAGTTCCCCTACATTCTACATTATAAACCATTTGTTTTACATTTTTCAAAGTTCACATTAGTGGTAGCATATAATATTTCTCTTTTTGTGCCTGGCTTATTTCGCTCAGCATTATGTCTTCAAGGTTCATCCATGTTGTCATATGTTTCACCAGATCGTTCCTTCTTACTGCCGCGTAGTATTCCATCGTGTGTATATACCACATTTTATTTATCCACTCATCTGTTGAAGGACATTTGGGTTGTTTCCATCTCTTGGCAATTGTGAATAATGCTGCTATGAACATTGGCGTGCAGCTTTCTGTTCGTGTCACTGCTTTCCGATCTTCCGGGTATATACTGAGAAGTGCAATCGCTGGATCGAATGGTAGCTCTATATCTAGTTTTCTAAGGAACTGCCAGACTGACTTCCAGAGTGGCTGAACCATTATACAGTCCCACCAACAATGAACAAGAGTTCCAATTTCTCCACATCCCCTCCAGCATTTGTAGTTTCCTGTTTGTTTAATGGCAGCCATTCTAACCGGTGTTAGATGGTATCTCATTGTGGTCTTAATTTGCATCTCTCTAATAGCTAGTGAAGCTGAACATTTTTTCATGTGTTTCTTGGCCATTTGTATTTCCTCTTCAGAGAAAGTCTTTTCATATCTTTTGCCCATTTTATAATTGGGCTGTGTGTACTATTGTCATTGAGTTGTAGGATTTCTTTGTATATGCAAGATATCAGTCTTTTGTCAGATACATGGTTTCCAAAATTTTTTTCCCATTGAGTTGGCTGCCTCTTTACCTTTTTGAGAAATTCCTTTGAGGTGCAGAAACTTCTAAGCTTGAGGAGTTCCCATTTATCTATTTTCTCTTTTGTTGCTTGTGCTTTGGGTGTAAAGTCTAGGAAGTGGCCTCCTAATACAAGGTCTTGAAGATGTTTTCCTACATTATCTTCTAGGAGTTTTATGGTACTTTCTTTTATATTGAGATCTTTGGTCCATTTTGAGTTAATTTTTGTGTAGGGGGTGAGGTAGGGGTCCTCTTTCATTCTTTTGGATATGGATATCCAACTCTCCCAGCCCCATTTGTTGAAAAGACCATTATGGCTCAGTTCGGTGACTTTGGGGGCCTTATCAAAGATCAGTCGGCCATAGATCTGAGGGTCTATCTCTGAATTCTCAATTCGATTCCATTGATCTATATGTCTATCTTTGTGCCAGTACCATGCTGTTTTGGCAACTGTGGCTTTATACTAAGCTTCAAAGTCAGGGAGTGTAAGTCCTCCCACTTCGTTTTTCTTTTTTAGAGTGTCTTTAGCAATTCGAGGCATCTTCCCTTTCCAAATAAATTTGATAACTATCTTTTCCAAGTCTGCAAAGTAGGTTGTAGTCTATTTTATCTGAGATTAATATTGCTACACCTGCTTTCTTTTGGCTGTAGCTTGCATGAAATATTTTTTTCCATCCTTTCACTTTCAGTTTCTTTGTGTCCCTGTGTCTATGATGAGTCTCTTGTATGCAACATATTGATGGTTCATTTTTTTTGATCCATTCTGCGAATCTATATCTTTTAATTGGGGAGTTTAATCCATTTACATTCAACGTTATAACCGTGAAGGCATTTCTTGAATCGGCCATCTTATCCTTTGGTTTATGTTTGCCATATTTTTCCCCTCTCTCTATTAATATCCTTTATTGTACCCATACTGAACCTCTTTAGTACTGAACCTTTCTCCAAGTCTCTCTGTCCTGTCTTTGTTTCTCTGTCTGTAGGGCTCCCTTGAGTATCTCCAGTAGGGCAGGTCTCTTGTTAGCAAATTCTCTCAGCATTTGTTTGTCTGTGAAAAATTTAAGCTCTCCCTCAAATTTGAAGGAGAGGTTTGCTGGATAAAGTATTCTTGGCTGGAAATTTTTCTCACTCAGAATTTTAAATATATCGTGCCACTGCCTTCTCGCCTCCATGGTGGCTGCTGAGTAGTCACTACTTAGTCTTATGCTGTTTCCTTTGTATGTGGTGAATTGCTTTTCTCTTGCTGCTTTCAGAACTTGCTCCTTCTCTTCTGTGTTTGACAGTGTGATCAGTATATGTCTCAGAGTGGGTTTATTTGGATTTATTCTATTTGGGGTTCGCTGAGCATTTATGATTTGTGTATTTATGTTGTTTAGAAGATTTGGGAAGTTTTCCCCAACAATTTCTTTGAATACTCTTCCTAGACCTTTACCCTTTTCTTCCCCTTCTGGGACACCAATGAGTCTTATATTTGGACGTTTCATATTATCTATCATATCCCTGAGGTCCATTTCGATTTTTTCAATTTTTTTCCCCATTCTTTCTTTTATGCTTTCATTTTCCATTCTGTCATCTTCCAGGTCACTGATTCGTTGTTCAACTTCCTCTAGTCTTGTACTATGAGTGTCCAGAATCTTTTTTTTTTTTAATCATCATTTTATTGAGATATATTCACATACCACGCAGTCATACAAAACAAATTGTACTTTCGATTGTCCACAGTACCATTACACAGTTGTACATTCATCACCTAAATCAATCCCTGACACCTTCATTAGCACACACACAAAAATAACAAGAATAATAATTAGAGTGAAAAAGAGCAATTGAAGTAAAAAAGAACACTAGGTACCTTTGTCTGTTTGTTTGCTTCCCCTACTTTTCTACACATCCATCCATAAACTAGACAAAGTGGAGTTTGGTCCCCATGGCACTCCCAATCCCACTGTCACCCCTCATAAGCCACACTTCCACACAACTGTCTTCGAGATTCATGGGCTCCGGGCCGCAGCCTAATAGTTTCAGGTATCCACCACCAGCTACCCCAATTCTTTAGAACCTAAAAAAGGTTGTCTAAAGTGTGCGTAAGAGTGCCCACCAGAGTGATCTCTCGGCTCGTTTTGGAATCTCTCTGCCACTGAAGCTTATTTCATTTCCTTTCACATCCCCCTTTTGGTCAAGAAGATGTTCTCCATCCCACGATGCCGGGTCTACATTCCTCCCCGGGAGTCATATTCCACGTTGCCAGGGAGATTCACTTCCCTGGGTGTCTGATCCCACGTAGGGGGGAGGGCAGTGATTTCACCTTTCAAGTTGGCTTAGCCAGAGAGAGAGGGCCACATCTGAGCAACAAAGAGGCATTCAGGAGGAGACTCTTAGGCACAAATACAGGGAGGCCTAGCCTCTCCTTTGCAGCAACCGTCTTCCCAAGGGTAAAACCCATGGTAGAGGGCTCAACCCATCAAACCACCAGTCCCCTATGTCTGTGGCCATGTTAGCAACCATGGAGGTGGGGCAGGCGAACACCCCTGCACTCTCCACAGGCTCCCCAAGGGGGCACCACATCTTTTTTTTTTTTTTTCCTTGTTTGTCTTTTTTCTTTTTTTTTTTTTTAACTTTCCCTTCTTTTTTCAAATCAACTGTATGAAAAAAAAAGTTAAAAAGATAACAAACATACAATAAAAGAACATTTCAAAGAGACCATAGCAAGGGAGTAAGAAAAAGACAACTAACCTAAGATAACTGCTTAACTTCCAACATGTTCCTACTTTACCCCATGAAAGTTACATAATATAGCAACATTTCAGTGAACTTGTTCCTACTACATCCATCAGAAATTAACAGACCATAGTCATTTCTGGGCATCCCCAGAACGTTAAATAGCTTATCTGTTCTTCTTGGATTATTGTTCCCCCTTCCTTAATTGCTCTCTACTGCTAGTTCCCCTACATTCTACATTATAAACCATTTGTTTTACATTTTTCAAAGTTCACATTAGTGGTAGCATATAATATTTCTCTTTTTGTGCCTGGCTTATTTCGCTCAGCATTATGTCTTCAAGGTTCATCCATGTTGTCATATGTTTCACCAGATCGTTCCTTCTTACTGCCGCGTAGTATTCCATCGTGTGTATATACCACATTTTATTTATCCACTCATCTGTTGAAGGACATTTGGGTTGTTTCCATCTCTTGGCAATTGTGAATAATGCTGCTATGAACATTGGCGTGCAGCTTTCTGTTCGTGTCACTGCTTTCCGATCTTCCGGGTATATACTGAGAAGTGCAATCGCTGGATCGAATGGTAGCTCTATATCTAGTTTTCTAAGGAACTGCCAGACTGACTTCCAGAGTGGCTGAACCATTATACAGTCCCACCAACAATGAACAAGAGTTCCAATTTCTCCACATCCCCTCCAGCATTTGTAGTTTCCTGTTTGTTTAATGGCAGCCATTCTAACCGGTGTTAGATGGTATCTCATTGTGGTCTTAATTTGCATCTCTCTAATAGCTAGTGAAGCTGAACATTTTTTCATGTGTTTCTTGGCCATTTGTATTTCCTCTTCAGAGAAAGTCTTTTCATATCTTTTGCCCATTTTATAATTGGGCTGTGTGTACTATTGTCATTGAGTTGTAGGATTTCTTTGTATATGCAAGATATCAGTCTTTTGTCAGATACATGGTTTCCAAAAATTTTTTCCCATTGAGTTGGCTGCCTCTTTACCTTTTTGAGAAATTCCTTTGAGGTGCAGAAACTTCTAAGCTTGAGGAGTTCCCATTTATCTATTTTCTCTTTTGTTGCTTGTGCTTTGGGTGTAAAGTCTAGGAAGTGGCCTCCTAATACAAGGTCTTGAAGATGTTTTCCTACATTATCTTCTAGGAGTTTTATGGTACTTTCTTTTATATTGAGATCTTTGGTCCATTTTGAGTTAATTTTTGTGTAGGGGGTGAGGTAGGGGTCCTCTTTCATTCTTTTGGATATGGATATCCAACTCTCCCAGCCCCATTTGTTGAAAAGACCATTATGGCTCAGTTCGGTGACTTTGGGGGCCTTATCAAAGATCAGTCGGCCATAGATCTGAGGGTCTATCTCTGAATTCTCAATTCGATTCCATTGATCTATATGTCTATCTTTGTGCCAGTACCATGCTGTTTTGGCAACTGTGGCTTTATACTAAGCTTCAAAGTCAGGGAGTGTAAGTCCTCCCACTTCGTTTTTCTTTTTTAGAGTGTCTTTAGCAATTCGAGGCATCTTCCCTTTCCAAATAAATTTGATAACTAGCTTTTCCAAGTCTGCAATGTAGGTTGTTGGAATTTTGATTGGGATTGCATTGAATCTGTAGATGAGTTTGGGTAGAATTGACATCTTAATGACATTTAGCCTTCCTATCCATGAACATGGAATATTTTTCCATCTTTTAAGGTCCCCTTCTATTTCTTTTAGTAGAGTTATGTAGTTTTCTTTGTATAGGTCTTTTACATCTTTGGTTAAGTTTATTCCTAGGTACTTGATTTTTTCAGTTGCTATTGAAAATGGTATCTTTTTCTTGAGTGTCTCTTCAGTTTGTTCATTTCTAGCATATAGAAACATTACTGACTTATGTGCATTAATCTTGTATCCCGCTACTTTGCTAAATTTGTTTATTAGCTCTAGTAGGTGTATCGTTGATTTCTCAGGGTTTTCTAGATATAAGATCATATCATCTGCAAACAATGACAGTTTTACTTCTTCTTTTCCAATTTGGATGCCTTTTATTTCTTTGTCTTGCCGGATTGCCCTGGCTAGCACTTCCAGCACAATGTTGAATAACAGTGGTGACAGCGGGCATCCTTGTCTTGTTCCTGATCTTAGAGGGAAGGCTTTCAGTCTCTCACCATTGAGTACTATGCTGGCTGTGGGTTTTTCATATATGCTCCTTATCATGTTGAGGAAGTTTCCTTCAATTCCTACCTTTTGAAGTGTTTTTATCAAAAAGGGATGTTGGATTTTGTCAAATGCTTTTTCAGCATCTATTGAAATTATCAATTGATTTTTCCCTTTCGAGTTTTTAATGTGTTGTAATACATTGATTGTTTTTCTTATGTTGAACCATCCTTGCATGCCTGGAATGAACCCCACTTGGTCATGGTGTATGATTTTCTTAATGTGTCTTTGGATTCGATTTGCAAGTATTTTGTTGAGGATTTTTGCATCTATATTCATTAGGGAGATTGGCCGGTAGTTTTCCTTTTTTGTAGCATCTTTGCCTGGTTTTGGTATTAGATTGATGTTAGCTTCATAAAATGAGTTAGGTAGTCTTCCATTTTTTTCAATGTTTTGAAGGAGTTTGAGTAAGATTGGTGTCAGTTCTTTCTGGAAAGTTTGGTAGAATTCCCCTGTGAAGCTATCTGGCCCTGGGCATTTATTTGTGGGAAGATTTTTGATGACTGATTGGATCTCTTTGCTTGTGATGGGTTGGTTGAGGTCTTCTATTTCTTCTCTGGTCAGTCTAGGTTGTTCATATGTTTCCAGGAAATTGTCCATTTCTTCTACATTATCCAGTTTGTTGCCATACAGTTGTTCATAATATCCTCTTATAATTTTTTTAATTTCTTCAGGATCTGCAGTTATGTCACCTTTTTCATTCATTATTTTGTTTATATGGGTCTTCTCTCTTTTTGATTTTGTCAGTCTAGCTAGGGGCTTGTCAATCTTGTTGATCTTCTCAAAGAACCAACTTTTGGTGATATTTATCCTCTCTATTGTTTTTTTGTTCTCTATGTCATTTATTTCTGCTTTAATCCTTGTTATTTCTTTTCTTGTACTTGGTTTAGGATTGGTTTGCTGTTCATTTCTAGCTTTTTCAGTTGATCCATTAGTTCTTTGATTTTGGCTCTTTCTTCCTTTTTAATATATGCATTTAGTGCTATAAATTTCCCCCTTAGCACTGCTTTTGCTGCATCCCATAGGTTTTGGTATGTTGTGTTCTCATTTTCATTCGTCTCTATATATTTAGCAATTTCTCTTGCTATTTCTTCTTTAACCCACTGATTGTTTAGGAGTGTGTTGTTTAACCTCCAGGTATTTGTGAATTTTCTAAGTCTCTGATGGTTATTGACTTCTAATTGTATTCCATTGTGGTCAGAGAATGTGCTTTGAATAATTTCAATCTTTTTAAATTTATTGAGGCTTGTTTTATGTCCCAGCATATGATCTATTCTGGAGAAAGTTCCGTGAGCACTAGAAAAGTATGTGTATCCTGGTGATTTGGGATGTAATGTCCTGTAGATGTCTGTTAAATCTAATTCATTTATCAGATTGTTTAGGTTTTCAATTTCCTTATTGGTCTTCTGTCTGGTTGATCTATCTATAGGAGAGAGTGATGTGTTGAAGTCTCCCACAATTATTGTGGAAACATCAATTGCTTCCTTTAGTTTTGCCAATGTTTCTCTCATGTATTTTGTGGCACCTTGATTGGGTGCATAGACATTTACGATTGTTATTTCTTCTTGCTGAATTGCCCCTTTTATTAGTATGTAGTGGCCTTCTTTGTCTCTCAAAACATCCCTGCATTTGAAGTCTATTTTATCTGAGATTAATATTGCTACACCTGCTTTCTTTTGGCTGTAGCTTGCATGAAATATTTTTTTCCATCCTTTCACTTTCAGTTTCTTTGTGTCCCTGTGTCTAAGATGAGTCTCTTGTATGCAACATATTGATGGTTCATTTTTTTTTGATCCATTCTGCGAATCTATATCTTTTAATTGGGGAGTTTAATCCATTTACAATCAACGTTAAAACCGTGAAGGCATTTCTTGAATCGGCCATCTTATCCTTTGGATTATGTTTGCCATATTTTTCCCTCTCTCTATTAATATCCTTTATTGTACCCATACCGAATCTCTTTAGTACTGAACCTTTCTCCAAGTCTCTCTGTCCTTTCTTTGTTTCTCTGTCTGTAGGGCTCCCTTTAGTATCTCCAGTAGGGCAGGTCTCTTGTTAGCAAATTCTCTCAGCATTTCTTTGTCTGTGAAAAATTTAAGCTCTCCCTCAAATTTGAAGGAGAGCTTTGCTGGATAAAGTATTCTTGGCTGGAAATTCCTCTCACTCAGAATTTTAAATATATCGTGCCACTGCCTTCTCGCCTCCATGGTGGCTGCTGAGTAGTCACTACTTAGTCTTATGCTGTTTCCTTTGTATGTGGTGAATTGCTTTTCTCTTGCTGCTTTCAGAACTTGCTCCTTCTCTTCTATGTTTGACAGTGTGATCAGTATATGTCTCGGAGTGGGTTTTTTCGGATTTTTTCTATTTGGAGTTCGCTGAGCATTTATGATTTGTGTATTTATGTTGTTTAGAAGATTTGGGAAGTTTTCCCCAACAATTTCTTTGAATACTCTTCCTAGACCTTTACCCTTTTCTTCCCCTTCTGGGACACCAATGAGTCTTATATTCGGACGTTTCATATTATCTATCATATCCCTGAGGTCCATTTTGATTTTTTCAATTTTTTTCCCCATTCTTTCTTTTATGCTTTCATTCTCCATTCTGTCATCTTCCAGGTCACTGATTCGTTGTTCAACTTCCTCTAGTCTTGTACTATGAGTGTCCAGAATCTTTTTAATTTGGTCAACAGTTTCTTTAATTTCCATAAGATCATCCATTTTTTTATTTAGTCTTGCAATGTCTTCTTTATGCTCTTCTAGGGTCTTCTTGATTTCCTTCATATCCCGTACTATGGTCTCATTGTTCATCTTTAGTTCTTTGAGTAGCTGCTCTATGTGTGTCTCTTCTGGTCTTTTGATTTGGGTGCTTGGGCTTGGGTTATCCATATCGTCTGGTTTTTTCATATGCTTTATAATTTTCTGTTGTTTTTGGCCTCGTGGCATTTGCTGAACTTGATAGGGTTCTTTTAGGGTTTGTAGACCAGTTGAAGTCCTTATCTCTAATTTATCAGATCTACAGCTTCGTGGAGTACACTTTCTCTAACTAACCAGCAGGTGGCGTCCATGAGCCACCTGTTCTCCACAAGCCAGATCTCCCCTGCTTAGCCTTTTTGGTGAGTGGGGGAGTGAGTCTTGTGGGGCCCAATTGGTGTACCAAACTTGCGTGTGTAGTTGGTGTTGCCTGCCCTGTATGTGGGGCGTGTTTCTGGGCAGTCAGGGAGGGGGGGTGGCCCTAACAATCAAATCTCCCTGATGATCCTAGAGTTTTAAAGCTACTGCAATAGTCTAATCCTTCAGTTCAGTCCTGCCACAGTTTGTCTCTGCTACTGACCCACAAGTCTTTGGTATTGGCGTATGGCTCCTGAGACTTGCAAGTGGGCCCCTCTTCCAGGCTGTGCACCCCGGGTCCTCTGTTGAGGGATGACTGTGCTATGTCACAGGTGAGTGCCGTCCCCCCAGGGCAGTTCTGGGCTGCTGGGCTGTGTTGGGAGGCTCCCAGTCTGCTCAAATGATGGCTGAATGGGGCTCTGTTAATTCACACTGCTCTCCCTTCCCAGCTCTGGGACATTCAGCTGAGGTTGCAGGGAAGGCTAATGTCCACGCCCAGTTTTGTGGTGTGTGCCTGTTATTTGAAGCACTTCCGTCACACTGGGTTGTCTGGGGCAGCTCTGGGCTATGGGGCTGGTGATGGGCAGGAGTGTTTCCTGTCCACCAGGATGGTGGCTGTGAGCGGACACCCCCCTTTTCTTGGGAAGTTGTGTTGTTTAGTGAATTTTCTCAGCCACTGGATTATTGCCTTTTGTCTCAGAGCTCTCTTAGTTCTGCTCTTGACTTGACGTGCCCAAATTTCAATTCTTTGAAGCTTTCTGTATTGAGCTTCTTAGAGTAATTGTTTTAGAAAAAGCAAAAAGGATTTAAAAAAAAAAAAAAAAAACGGCCCTCCTCAGAGATCTAATGGGTTATTGAAATGCTAATAGACAAAGCAACCAGGGCCATTAAGGAAAGGTGCACAGGGCAGAGAGATCAGCCTTGCTTTGGGATTTGCATATGCGCCTCAAGGCCTGATCTCCGCCCTTCCCCTTTCTGTGTTCACCAGAACTCCAAAAATCCTCTGCTTTTATTTTGGAGTTTTTCGTGTTGTTTTTTTTCTATGCCTGTCTCCTCTCTGCTGGCCTGCTGCTCTCAGAGTCTCTGGTGTCTGGTCTCAGTCTATCTATGGTTGGAGTTTGAATCAGTAGAATGAGTTTCCGATAAGAGCAGCCACTGCAATTCTCCCTTCTCCTTCCTGGAGCTGACAGCCCCTCCTCCCCCGGGACTGAGCCTGGCAGGGAGGGGCGCGGGTCCCCTGGCCGCAAAAACTTACAGATTTCGCTGATCTCAGCAGTTCCACGTTTTCATGAGTGTTGTATGAAGTATGCCCAAAGACAGATTGCTCTGTGGTGTCCAGTCCACGCAGTTCCTGGCTTTTTACCTACTTTCCTGGAGGAGTAACTAAAACATACAGCTCACCAGTCTGCCATCTTGCCCCGCCTCTCCTCCAGAATCTTTTTAATTTGGTCAACAGTTTCTTTAATTTCCATAAGATCATCCATTTTTTTATTTAGTCTTGCAATGTCTTCTTTATGCTCTTCTAGAGTCTTCTTGATTTCCTTTATATCCCATACTATGGTCTCATTGTTCATCTTTAGTTCTTTGAGTAGCTGCTCTAGGTGGTGTGTCTCTTCTGGTCTTTTGATTTGGGTGCTTGGGCTTGGGTTATCCATATCGTCTGTTTTTTTCATATGCTTTGTAATTTTCTGTTGTTTTTGGCCTCGTGGCATTTGCTGAACTTGATAAGGTTCTTTTAGGGTTTGTAGACCTATTGAAGTCTTTATCTCTAATTTATCAGATCTACAGCTTCGTGGAGTACACGTTCTCTAACTAACCAGCGGGTGGCGTCCACGAGCCACCTGTTCTCCACAAGCCAGTTCTCTCCTGCTTAGCCTTTTTGGTGAGTGGGGGAGTGAGTCTTGTGGGGTCCAATTGGTGTACCAAGCTTGCATGTGTAGTTGGTGTTGCCTGCCCTGTATATGGGGCGTGTTTCTGGGCAGTCAGGGAGGGGGGGGTGGCTCTAACAATCAAATCTCCCTGGTGATCCTAGAGTTTTAAAGCTGCTGCAATAGTCTAATCCTTCAGTTCAGTCCTGCCACAGTTTGTCTCTGCCACTGACCCACAAGTCCTTGGTATTGGCGTATGGCTCCTGAGACTTGCAAGTGGGCCCCTCTTCCAGGCCGTGCACCCCGGGTCCTCTGTTGAGGGATGACTGTGCTATGTCACAGGTGAGTGCCGTCCCCCCAGGGCAGTTCTGGGCTGCTGGGCTGTGTAGGGAGGCTCCCAGTCTGCTGAAATGATGGCTGAATGGGGCTTTGTTAATTCACACTGCTCCACCTTCCCAACTCTGGGACAATCAGCTGAGGTTGCAGGGAAGGCTAATGTCCACGCCCAGTTTTGTGGTGTGTGCCTGTTATTTGAAGCACTTCTGTCACACTGGGTTGTCTGGGGCAGCTCTGGGCTATGGGGCTGGCAATGGGCAGGAGTGTTTCCTGTCCACCAAGATGGTGGCTGTGAGCAGATACCCCCCTTTTCTTGGGAAGTTGTGGTGTTTAGTGAATTTTCTCAGCCACTGAATTATTGCCTTTTGTCTCAGAGCTCTCTTAGTTCTGTTCTTGACTTGATGTGCCCAAATTGAAAGTCTTTGAAGCTTTCTGTATTGGGCTTCTTAGAGTAATTGTTTTAGAAAAAGAAAAAAGGATTAAAAAAAAAAAAAAAAAAAAGGGCCCTCCTCAAAGATCTAATGGGTTATTGAAATGCTAAGAGACAAAGCAACCAGGGCCATTAGGGAAAGGTCCACAGGGCAGAGAGATCGGCTTTTCTTCGGGATTTGCATATGCGCCTTAGGGCCTGATCTCCGCCCTTCCCCTTTCTGTGTTCACCAGAACTCCAAAAATCCTCTGCTTTTATTTTGGAGTTTTTCGTGTTGTTTTTTTTTTTCTATGCCTGTCTCCTCTCTGCTGGGCTGGCTGCTCTCAGATTCTCTGGTGTCTGGTCTCAGTCTATCTATGGTTGGAGTCTGGATCAGTAGAATGAGTTTCCGATAAGAGCAGCCACTGCAGTTCTCCCTTCTCCTTCCCGGAGCTGACAGCCCCTCCTCCGACGGGACTGAGCCTGGCAGGGAGGGGCGCGGGTCCCCTGGCCGCAAAAACTTACAGATTTCGCTGATCTCAGCAGTTCCACATTTTCATGAGTGTTGTATGAAGTATGCCCAAGGACAGATTGCTCTGTGGTGTCCAGTCCACGCAGTTCGTGGCTTTCTACCTACTTTCCTGGAGGAGTAACTAAAACATACAGCTCACCAGTCTGCCATCTTGCCCCGCCTCTCTGCAGTTGTGGATTTAACACTTAGATGGAAAAAAGTGATCCATTATGCGGATTTTTTATTTCCCAAACACTTACATAATGCTTACTATGTGCTAAGCATACTTCTTAGCACTATATAAAAATTAAATCATGCAGTCCATACGATACCAGACAGCCTTTTCCCCAGCTACACTGGTATTTGCTCAACGGGTCATGTATAAAGGGGCCATGGCAATAGGATGGACAACTAGCATTGGTTCAACAAAATGAACATCTCTTCATAAAGGTTATCACCTCTGCTGAATGCCAATCTTTCATCAGCAGAGACCAAGTCCATACCCCACCCACACCCCAAATAAAACAAAGTCCATACCCGAGGGAGATAGCCAACCGACAGATGTCAGATTAATTTTACTGGACTCATGGAAGAGGCAGTGATTTGACCTAACAGGTATAATTATTTATTCTGGATATGGATTTGCCTTTCTGCTCTCCATGTCCCTGCCTACATCACCCCCAAGAAATTACTGAAAAACAAAATTGTTAGTTAAAATAAAGTTGTATTCATATTAGCATCTTAGCTTTCATACTTAAATCTCTTAAATTTTTAAATTGGTAAACCACTACATTTTAGCTTCTTATGAAGAAATCACTCATATGTAGTCATTCTTCCATATACAAATTTTAAAAGAAATTATTTTATATCTTTTATAAACATATGGTTTATTTTTTAATTAAACTTTTCATTGGCTGCTTGGAGGTCATCTTTTCTAAACATATATTATTTGAGACTTTGAGACTAAATTAAACTTCCATTTTAAACTTCCTTTAATTAATAATCAATTTGCATAGTTTTGGGTTGTATATTTGTTACCAGAATAAAAAAATTTTTAAATCCCCATATAACTGTACAACCCAAAGAATGAACCCTAATTTAAACAATAGACAATAGTTAATAATATAATTATTACAATATTTAATCAATTGTAACAGACATATCACACTAATGCAAAATGTTAATAATAGGAAAAATGTTGAGGGCAGTTTATGGGAACTCTGTATTTTCTGCATGATTTTTCTGTAAACCTACAACTGTGCTAATAAAAAAAGTCATAGCTGTTTTAGAAGATGCAAATCCTGTCTCTAAAGACAAATTTACACATATTAAAATAGGCTGTAGCTTAAAATGGCCAACACAGAAACTTAAAATTTTAATTAATTCTGAATTTAAAATTTTATAGCATATTCTGCTATCTCTAGATCAGACTCCTAATTTTTTTTGCCAAATGAGTATATAAAGGAGTTCTTTGGGGACAAGTTTGGTCACCTTTTCTTCTCTGAGAACGTTGACCTGTAGTATTCTTAGATTACTTTAAGAATCCTGAAGATTCATCAATCTATTTCTACAAACACTTTATTTCTTTGAACTGATTAAAATAAGAATTTCATTGGTATTAGAGCATCTATCTTCCATGAGCCTCAATGATACATCTAAGATGCAAAATCTTTTATCAAATCATGTATGCCGAATCCATTTTCATTGTTAATGACCTACAGCCTTTACATGCATATTAAATGCTAATGTCTGAGGCACTTCCTAGCTTCCATACTTTAATTCAAATATGAATTATTTATACTCTTCAACCTAAGTTCACCCTACATGAATTTGGGCTCACTCAGGGGATCCCTATACACTCAGAGGAAGAACATAATAAAATCACATTTACCCTTAGGTTGGGGCCTTCACTTTACTGAGTCTTTATACCTAAGAACAAAGTCCTCTTGCTTATAGCTGCCCACTTAAGTAGATTCAGAATTTCTGCCCAAGCCAATGCACATATCTGAGTCTATTTACTGAAAGACTTTACACAGAATGCATCTAGACTTCAATTCATTACTAAATTGATAGAACATTTATCCTTAAGTCTAGACATCCTGTTCTACATATTATACATTATATTATATCATATCATATATAATATATAATACTATATTATATTACATTACATTACATTACATTATATATCCCTTAGCAAAAGGCTGAGTGGCATAGCTCTAACCCAGAGCTGGGAAAAATAGACAGGCAGCTCCTCAATGAAAGTCCTTTTCCTCTGGGTTTAATTTCAGGAAAATCAACAGTGAGAAGTCTGTCTATGGTTCTTCTGAGATACAAAAAATCTAAGTTACAGCAACAATAATTGACAAATAAATCAGTCCTCATGTTATCTTTTTCTATTAGAGAAGCTGTAGGTTTACAGAAAAATCATGCATAAAATACAAAGTTCCCATATACCACCCTATTATTAACACCTCTCATGTTATCTTTTCATTTTGGTCTGATAGAGAATTTCATTGGACAATACTCCAATAATTCTTGCGAAGAATCTGTGAAAAAAAATGTCTCCCAACTTCAAAACAAGATAGACAGATTTTTAATAATGAATAAGTCACATAAAAAGTGAAACTGTGATAATTTTTCTGAGTGTTCAAAACATCAGATGGTCTGATATACGCATCTTAAGCATTGTGGTTTAGCACTCTTCAAAAGTCCCTGCTCCTCTCCCTTCTACAAAGATCTAAAAGTAGACCCTCCCACAGTAATCAGGGTTCCCAAAGGACTACACCTTCATGGGGAGCATTAAGACGGGTGGACCTGCTTTTTCACGGAATTTCAGCCTGTGTTCAAAACACCTGGATCTTCCAGGGAATCTCAAGCTTTGAACTTGGTTTAAGATAGTCCTGGAGTCATAGTGCCCCCACACATTTGGAAGATGCAAATACAGATTCACTGTAGAGAAGGTACCTTCATCACAGGTCTCAAATTATTCCTGAAAATTGTTTTACAAATACAACTACAAGCACACAAAGAATTAAGACAGCATTTGTGAGAAGCAGCTGAAACAGGAGACAAAAGAAAGAGACCTACAAAAATTGGAATTATTAAATGTAGACCATAAACAAGATTAATTATGTTTTCCTTTTACCTTTAATACTATGAAATATGAGAGACATATAAAAAAGTACACAAAACAAGATGTCCAGCTCCATGATTGAGCACAAAGTAAATGTTCACATAACCATCACTATGTCAAAAAATAAAGCATTGCCAGTGTCCCAGCAGTCTTTCTCTGGTTCTTCCAAACCACATTGTCTTCTCTCCTGCCTAGAGGTTTTGACTTCTGGTTTTTATGATAATCACTTCATTACTTTTTTTCAGTTTTACCACCAAATATTAGTTTTGTCTGTTTTGTAAACTTTATATAAATGGAATAATAAATGATGTATTTCTTTGTGCCTGGCTTCTTTCATTCAACATTGTATTTGTGAGATTCATGTTGTGTGTAGCTGAACTTTTTTTCCATTTCATTACTGGATAGAATAAAACAAATTATTTATCCATTCTACATTGGCAGGCATGTGGAACTTGTGAATAATGCTGCCACAAGTTCTTTGCTATTCCTGAATTTTTACATTTCCATATCAATTTTAGAATCAACTAATCAAGTGCTAAAAAAGAAATCTGTTGGGGCTTTTAATGGGATTGAATATATGTATGAAAGAATTGATAGCTTTATAATATTGACCCTTCCAATCCTGGAATTTGATATATCCTTCAATTTTAATTTTCCTCAAAAATCTTTTATAGTTTTCTGCTCCACTGCGATGGATAGGATCTCTAGTACAAAGCTGAATAGAAGGTTGATGGTAGGTGTCCTTGTCAAGTTCTTGGTATCAGAGAAAAAGCTTTTAACATTTCACCATTAGTGTGATATTTACTGTATGCTTTTTGTACTTACCTTTCAGCAGTTAGGGAAGTTTCGTTTTAATGCTGATTTTTATCATGAATGGATATTGAATTCTATCAAATACCTTTTTTCTGCATCTAATAAGATGATTCTATGATGTTCTCCTTTATTCTTATAGTATGGTGAATTGCATTAGTTGATTTTTCGAATGTTAAACCAATTTTTAAATTCTGGAATACACCCAAATTGGTCATCATGTATTAACCTTTCTACACATTTTTGAGATTTGTTTGATAATATTTTTGCACCTATGTTCAAAAGTGAGATTAAATTGTAATTTTCCCTTTCAAGGTTTTAAGGTAAGCTTGGCCTCAAAAAATGATTTACATGTATATTCTTTTTTAAATTTTGTAGAAGAGATTGCATAAAGTGGGCAGACATTATCACTTCCTTAATTGATTAGTAGAATTCACCAGTGAAGTACATGAGCCTGGAGTATCCTTTGAGTAAAGGTTTCCAAATGCAGATTAAATTTATTTAAAAATTATGTGGATGTTCAGATTTTTCTATTTCTTATTTCAGGTTTCGTGAATTGAAATTTTCTAAGTTGTCCATTTCATTTCAAATTTCAAATTTATTAGCATGAGATGTACTGCTCACAAATTTAGCATAATATCATTTATTAGAATGTATGTAGAATCTTGGTGATTTCTATATTTCCATTCTAAACATGTGCTATTAATACATTCTCTTTTTTAACCAGTCTTACCAAGAGTTTCTCACATTTATTAATCTTTTATAAAAAACAAATATTGGCATTTATGATCCACTGTTATATTTTTCTTTCTATTTCATTAACATCTTCCCTTCTCTATTGTTTCCTTCCTTATACTTTCTTGGGGTTCAATTTGCTGTTCTTTTCTTAATTTCCTGATACAAATGCTTGGCTCATTGATCTTCAGACCTTGTTTTCTAATTTAAAAGCTATAAATTTCCCTTCAAGAATAATTTTACATGACTGATATATTTTGATTGTCATTCATTTCAAAATATTTTCTAATATCTATATTAATTTCTTCTTTGACTCATGGATATTTAAAATTATATTATTAATTTCTAAACATTTGGAGATTTTCTATTAAGGTTTTGTAATTGATTTCTAGCTTATTTGCATCGTAGTCAGAGAACATGTTCAGCATGATTTCAATCCTTTGAAATTTGTTGATATTTGTTTTATGATCCAGCATAATGTAAATTTTTGAAAAGTTCTATTCATGTTTAGAAAAAATACATATTCAACACTTGGTAGGCACAGTTTCCTATGTTTATCCATTAAGTCAATTTTTTTTATTTTGTTTTTTCTACATTTGTATTGTGGTTTTATTTCTTGTCTATTTGTTCTAACAGCTACAGAAACAAAAGTTCTATAATATCCTCCCATGATTATGAATTTTTCTGTTTCTACTTGTCAACTTTTACTTAATATGTTTTAAGTCTATGTTTTTAGTACATATATTTGGGATTTTTATATCTTCCAATTCAATTGAAGTAACCCTATTAATCTTTAGCAGTGCTTTCTTTGTTAAAGTTTTCCTTAACATAGCTTTTTTCCCTCTAGTCAATGGTTTTTTACTTTTCTGTCAGCTGATATTCGTAGGTGAAGCAAGTCTGGATACAATTTCAGAGTCTATGCATCTTGATTGTTTCTCATTTCTTTTTGTGTCCTGAGAAGAACTGATTTTTAAAAAATACATTTTTATTGTGAAATTTAGCATATATACAGAACAGTGGTGACTTTCAAAGTATGATTTAACAAATAGCAAATTTCAAAGAATGTTATGGGTTACAGCTTCACAATTTTAGTTATTTCCTTATTTTGATATATAACATTTACACAGAAAGGTGATAACTTTCAAAGTATGATTTAACAAGTAGTTATATAGGTATTTTCAAAGAATGTTACATATATATATATATATATATATAAAGATTCAGTATTGAGGAACCTAAGATGGCAGCTAGGTGAGACAGGGCAAAAAAACACCTCTGTGAAAAATACTAGATGAAAGCCAGAAAGTGACCCAAAACACCAGTTCCAGCGATGCACCAGCCAGACAAGGTCTGCTAAATCCACAGGGACGATGCATTTGGTGAAACCAGGAGTCTGCATTCTGAAACAAGTGAGTGAGCTGGATGAAAGTCCGGTGGCCATGCTGCAGTGTGGGGAAACTGTGGGTTGGCGTTTGGAGATGGACTAGTTCTTTAAAAAAAAAAAAAAATCTGGGGAGCGGCTACGGATACTGTGGGGAGAACCGTGCAGTGAAGCACAGCAGGAGTGGGCTGTACCAATGCCTCAGTGTCAGGTGTGGAGGATAGCCCTTCCCACATCTGCTGCTGATTGTCTTGGGGCCAGGGGGGCAGAGGGGAGCCAAAAGGAGAAAGAAACCACGCCCCTTGCAGCCATCTCCCCGGCAAGCTGGGGATGCTCCTGCCCGGGATGGAGCCATAGCCCAGAGCCACGCCAAAGGTCCCAATGCGATGGGGAGTGTTTCCCGCAGCACCGTGCACATGCCACAATATCGGCTGTGGACAGTGGCCTTTAGTGTACCTGCAGCTGGTTGTCCCAGAGCTGGGAGGGTGGGGCTGTGCGAGGAGGGGGAGATTAACACGCCCATTCAGCCATCTTTACAGCAGGCTGGGAATGCCCCTGCATGGCCGGGCGGCCCAGGGCTTCACTGGAGGGCCAGCGTGCACTTGTGACGTGGCACAACCTTCCCTCATCAGAGGTCCTGGAAGAGCACGACTGGGAAGGGGGACTTGCTCGGAAATCCCAGGGACCCTACGCCAATACCAAGGACTTGTGGGTCAGCAGCAGAGACAATCTTTGGCAAGACTGAAATGAAGGGTTAGACTCATGCAGCAGCCTTAAATCTCTGGGAATACCTAGGAGGTTTGATTATTAAAGCTGCCCTGCCCCCCTAACCACTCAGACACACACCCCACATTCAGGGCAGACACCACCACCAACACACCCAAACTTAGTGCACCAATTGAACCCCACAAGAATCAGATCCCCACATACCACAAAGACAAAGTTGGGGATAACTGACTTGAGGGGAATAGGTGACTCGCGGATGCCACCTGCTGGTTAGTTAGAGAAAGTGTACTCCACGAAGCTGTAGATCTGCCAAATTAGAGATAAGGGTTTGAATCAGTCTACATACCCTAAAAGAACCCTATCAAGTTAAGCAAATGCCAAGAGGCCAAAAACAACAGAAAATTTTAAAGCATATGAAAAAAAACAGATGATATGGATAACCCAAGCCCAAGCACCCAAATCAAAAGATCAGAGGAGACACAGTACTTGGAGCAATTAATCAAAGAACTAAAGACAAACAACAAGAGCATGGTATAGGATATAAAGGACATGAAGAAAAGCATGGCACAGGATATAAAGGACATGAAGAAGACCCTAGAAAAGCATAAACAAGAAATTGCAAGAGTAAATTAAAAAAAGAGATGATCTTATGGAAATAAAAGAAACTGTTGACCAAATTAAAAAGAGTCTGGATACTCATAGTACAAGACTAGAGGAAGCTGAACAGCAAATCAGTGACCTAGAGGATGAAGGAATGGAAAATGAAAGAATAAAAGAAAGAATGGGGAAAAAACTGAAAAAATCAAAATGGACCTCAGAGATATGATAGATCATATAAAACACCCAAATATAATACTCATTGGTGTTCCAGAAGGGGAAGAGAAGGGTAAAGGTCTAGAGAGAGTATCCAAAGAAATTGTTGGGGAAAACTTCCCAAATCTTCTAAACATGATAAATACACAAATCATAAATGCTCAGTTAACTCCAAATAGAATAAATTAAAATAAACCCACTCTGAGACATATTCTGATCAGACTCTCAAATACTGAAGAGAAGGAGCAAGTTCTGAAAGCAGCAAGAGAAAATCAATTCACCACATACAAAGGAAACAGCATAAGCCTAAGTAGTAACTACTCAGCAGCCACCATGTAGGTGAGAAGGCAGTGGCATGACATATTTAAAATTCTGAGAGAGAAAAACTGCCAACCAAGAATTCTTTATCCAGCAAAGCTCTCTTTCAAATTTGAGGGAGACCTTAAATTTTTCACAGACCAAACAAATGCTGAGAGAATTTGCTAACAGGAGACCTGCCCTACTTGAGATACCAAAGGGAGCCCTACCAACAGAGAAACAAAGAAAGGAGAGAGAGACATGGAGAAAAGGTTCAGTACTAAAGAGATTCAGTATGGGTATGTTAAACGACATTAAGAGAGAGAGGGAAAAATATATCTGACAAACACAAACCAAAGGATAAGATGGCTGATTAAAGAAATGCCTTCATGGTAATAACGTTGAATGTAAATGGATTAAACTCCCCAATCAAAAGATATAGATTGGCAGAATGGATAAAAAAATGAACCATCAATATGTTGCATACAAGAGACTCATCTTAGACACGGGGACACAAAGAAATTGAAAGTGAAAGGATGGAAAAAAATGTTTCATGCAATGTACAGCCAAAATAAAGCAGGAGTAGCAATATTAATCTCAGATAAAATAGACTTTAAATGCAAGGATGCTATGAGAGACAAAGAAGGCCACTACATACTAATAAAAGGGGCAATTCAACAAGAAGAAATAACAATCATAAATGTTTATGCACCCAATCATGGTGCCACAAAATACATGAGACAAACACTGGCAAAACTAAAGGAAGCAATTGATGTTTCCACAATAACTGTGGGAGACTTCAACACATCACTCTCTCCTATAGATAGATCAACCAGACAGAAGACCAATATGGAAATTGAAAATCTAAATAATCTGATAAATGAATTTGATTTAATAGACATATATAGAACATTACATCCCAAATCACCAGGATACACATTCTTCTCTTGTGCTCACAGAACTTTCTCCAGAATAGATCACATGATGGGACACAAAACAAGCCTCAATAAATTTTTTAAAAAAATTGACAAAGCACATTCTCTGACCACAGTGGAATACAATTAGAAGTCAATAACCATCAGAGACTTAGAAAATTCACAAATACCTGGAGGTTAAACCACACATTCCTAAACAATCAGTGGGTTAAAGAAGAAATAGCAAGAGAAATTGCTAAATATCTAGGGACAAATGAAAATGAGAACACAACATACCAAAACCTATGGGATGCAGCAAAAGCAGTACTGAGGGGGAAATTTATAGCACTAAATGCATACATTAAAAAGGAAGAAAGAGCTAAAATCAGAGAACTAATGGATCAACTGAAGAAGCTAGAAAATGAACAGCAAACCAATCCTAAACCAAGTAGAATAAAAGAAATAACAAGGATTAAAGCAGAAATAAATGATATAGAGAACAAAAAAAAAAAAACAATAGAGAGGATAAATAACACCAAAAGTTGGTTCTTTGAGAAGATCAACAAGACTGAAAAGCCCCTAGCTAGACTGACAAAATCAAAAAGAGAGAAGACCCATATAAACAAAATAATCAATGAGAAAGTTGACATTACTGCGGATCCCAAAGAAATTAAAAAAAAAAATTATAAGAAGATACTATGAGCAACTGTATGCCAACAAACTGGATAATGTAGAGGAAATGGACAATTTCCTGGAAACATATGAACAAGCTAGACTGACCAGAGAATAAATAGAAGACCTCAACCAACCAATCACAAGCAAAAAGATCCAGTCAGCCATCAAAAAGCTTCCCACAAATAAATGCCCAGGGCCAGATGACTTCACAGGGGAATTCTACCAAACTTTCCAAAAAGAACTGACATCAATTTTATTTAAATTCTTTCAAAACATCAAAGAAAATGGAACACTACCTAACTCATTTTATGAAGCTAACATCAATCTAATACCAAAACCAGGCAAAGATGCTACAAAAAAGGAAAACTACAAGCCTATCTCCCTAATGAATATAGATGAAAAAATTCTCAACAAAATACTTGCAAATCAAATCCAAAAACACATTAAAAAAATCATACACCATGACAAAGTGGGGTTCCTTGCAACCATGCAAGGATGGGTAAACATAAGAAAATCAATCAATGTATTATGACACATTAACAAATCAAAGGAGAAAAATCAAATGATTCTCTTAATAGATGCTGAAAAAGCATTCAACAAAATCCAACATCCCTTTTTGATAAAGACACTTCAAAAGGTAGGAATTGAAGGAAACTTCCTCAATATGATAAAGAGCATATATGAAAAACCCACAGCCAGCATAGTACTCAGTGGTGAGAGACTGAAAGGCTTCCCTCTAAGATCAGGAACAAGACAAGGATGCCTGCTGTCACCACTGATAATTCAACAGTGTGCTGGAAGTGCTAGCCAGGGCAATCCAGCAAG
This sequence comes from Choloepus didactylus, assembly GCF_015220235.1. Lineage (NCBI taxonomy): Eukaryota > Metazoa > Chordata > Mammalia > Pilosa > Megalonychidae > Choloepus > Choloepus didactylus. Next base: position 85,428,219 of record NC_051319.1, read on the forward strand.
ACAAAGAAATAAAAGGAATCCAAACTGGAAAGGAAGAAGTAAAACTGTCATTGTTTGTAGATGACATGATCTTATATCTGGAAAACCCTGAGAAACTGACGATACAGCTACTAGAGCTAATAAACAAATTTAGCAAACTAGCAGGATACAAGATTAATGCACATAAGTCAGTAGTGTTTCTGTATGCTAGAAATGAACAAATTGAAGAGACACTCAAGAAAAGGATACCATTTTCAATAGCAACTAAAAAAATCAAGTACCTAGGAATAAACTTAACCAAAGATGTAAAAGACCTATACAAAGAAAACTACATAACTCTACTAAAAGAAATAGAAGGGGACCTTAAAAGATGGAAAAATATTCCATGTTCATGAATAGGAAGGCTAAATGTCATTAAGATGTCAATTCTACCCAAACTCATCTACATATTCAATGCAATCCCAATCAAAATTCCAACAACCTACTTTGCAGACTTGGAAAAGCTAGTTATGAAATTCATTTGGAAAGGGAAGATGCCTCCAATCACTAAAAACACTCTGAAAAAGAACAACGAAGTGGAAGGAGTTACAGTCCCTGACTTTGAAGCTTATTATAAAGCCACAGTTGTCAAAACAGCATGGTACTGGCACAAAGCTAGACATATTGATCAATGGAATCAAACTGAGAATTTGGAGATAGACCCCCAGATCTACAGCTGACTGATCTTTGATAAGGCCCCCAAAGCCAATGAACTGGGTCATAACAGTCTTTTCAACCAATGGGGCTGGGAGAGTTGGATATCCATATCCAAAAGAATGAAAGAGAACCCCTACCTCACACCCTACACAAAAATTAACTCAAAGTGGATCAAAGATCTCAATATAAAAGACAGTACCATAAAGCTCCTAGAAGATAATGGAGGGGAAACATCTTCAAGACCTTCTATTAGGCGACCACTTCCTAGACTTTACACCCAAAGCACAAGCAACAAAAGAAAAAACAGATAAATGGGAAATCCTCAAGCTTAGAAGTTTCTGTACCTCAAAGGAATTTGTCAAAAAGGTAGAGGCAGCCAACTCAATGGGAAAAAATTTTTGGAAACCATGTATCTGACAAAAGACTGATATCTTGCTTATAAAAAGAAATCCTACAACTCAATGATAATAGTACAGACAGCCCAATTATAAAATGGGCAAGATATGAAAAGACAGTTCTCTGAAGAGGAAATATAAATGGCCAAGAAACACATGAAAAAATGTTCAGCTATTAGAGAGATGCAAATTAAGACGACAATGGGATACTATCTCACACCAATTAGAAAGGCTGCCATTAAAAAACAGGAAACTACAAATGCTGGAGGGGATGTGGAGAAATTGGAACTCTTATTCATTGTTGGTGGGACTGTATAATGGTTCAGCCACTCTGGAAGTCAGTCTGGCACTTCCTTAGAAAACTAGATACAGAGTTACCATTCGATCCAGCGATTGCACTTCTCGGTATATACCTGGAAGATCGGAAAGCAGTGACATGAACAGATATCTGCACGCCAATGTTCATAGCAGCATTCTTCACAATTGCCAAGAGATGGAAACAACCCAAATGTCCTTCAACAGATGAGTGGGTAAATAAAATTTGGTATACACACATGACGGAATACTATGTGGCTGTAATAAGGAATGATGTCGTGAAACATATGACAACGTGGATGAACCTTGAAGACATAATGCTGATTGAAATAAGTCAGGCACAAATAGAGAAATATTATATGCTACCACTAATGTGAACATTGAAAAATGTAAAACAAATGGTTTATGATGTAGAATGTAGGGGAACTAGCGATAGAGAGCAACTAAGGAAGGGGGCATGATAACCCAATAAGAACAGATAAGCTATCATAGGTAAATTTAACGTTCTGGGAATGCCCAGGAATGACTACGGTCTATTAATTTCTGGCAGGTATGGTAGGAACAATTTCACAGAAATATTGCTACATTAGGTTATTTTCTTGAGGTAGAGTAGGAACATGTTAGAAGTAAAGTAGTTATCTTAGATTAGTTGTCTTTTTCTTACTCCCTTGTTATGGCTTGTTTGAAAGGTTTTTTTATTATATGTTTTTTTAAAATTTTTTTATATAGTTGCTTTTAAAAAAGTTAATTAAAAAAAATGAAAAAAAATATGCAAATACCCCTTGAGGAGCTGGTGGAGAATGCAGGAGTGTTGGGCTTCCTCACCTCGATGGCTGCTGATGTGCTCACAGACATAGGGGACTGGTGATTTGCTGGGCTGAGTCATCTACCACAGGACTTGCCCTTGGGAAGACTGTTGCTGCAAAGGAGAGGCCATGCCTCCCTGTAATTGTGGCTAAGAGCCTCCTCCCGAATGCCTCTTTGTTGTTCAGATGTGGCCTCTCTTTCTAGCTAAGCCAGCTTGGCAGGTGAAATCACTGCCCTCTCCCCTAAGTGGGATCTGACACCAAGGGGAGTGAATCTCCCTGGCAATGTGGAATATGACTCCTGGGGAGGAATCTAGACCCAGCATCGTGGAATGGAGAGCATCTTCTTAACCAAAAGGGGGATGTGAAAGGAAATGAAATAAGCTTCAGTGGCAGAGAGATTCCAAAAGGAACGGAGAGGTCACTCTGGTGGGCACTCATATGCACAATATAGCAACCCTTTTTAGGTTCTAATGAATTGGAATAGCTAGCAGTAAACACCTGAAACTATCAAACTACAACCCAGAACCCATGAATCTTGAAGACAATTGTATAAAAATGTAGCTTATGAGGGGTGACAATGTGATTGGGAAAGCCATATGGACCACTCTCTGCATTGTCTAGTTTATGGATGGATGAGTAGAAAAATGGGGGAAGAAAAAAAAAGGCACCCAGTGTTCTTTTTTACTTTAATTGTTCTTTTTCACTTTAACTTTTATTCTTATTATTTTTGTGTGTGTGGTAATGAAAATGTCAAAAATTAATTTTGGTGATGAATGCACAACTATATAATGGTACTGTAAACAACTGAATGTACACTCTGTTTTATATGACTGCATGGTATGTGAATATATCTCAATAAAAATTAATTTAAAAAAAGACATAGACTAGCAGAATGGATTAAAAAACAGGACCCACCTATATGCTGTCTACAAGAAACTCACTTTAGACACAAAGACAAAACAGGTTGAAAGTGAAAGGTTTGAAAAAGATATTTCATGCAGACAACAACCAAAAAAAGTGGGAGTAGCTATATTAATTTCAGAGAAATTAGACTTCAAATGTAAAACAATTTATTAAAAGAGACAAAAAGGACACTATATATTAATAAAGGGGACAATTCATCAAGAATACAAAACAATCATAAATATTTATGCACTGAGCCAGAGTGCCCCAAAATACATGAGACAAACACTGACAACACTAAAGGGAGAAGTAGATACATCTGCAATAATAGTTGGAGATTTTAATATACCACTTTCATCAATGGATAGAACATCTAGACAGAGGATCAATAAGGAAATAGATAAATTTAATTGTTTGATAAATGAACTAGACTTGACAGACATTTATAGAACACTGCACCCCACAACAGCAGGATACATATTTTCCTCAAGTGTTCATGGATCATCCTCTGGGATGGACCATATGTTGGGTCACAAAGCAAGTCTCAACAAATTAAAAAATAATGATATTATACAAAACACTTTCTTGGATCATAATGAATGAAGTTGGAAATCAATAATAGGCAGAAGGTCAGAAAATTCACAAATACATGGAGGCTAAACAATGCATTGTTAAACAACCAGTGGGTAATGGAAGAAATTACAAGAGAAATTAGTAAATATCTTGAGGCAAATGAAAATGAAAACACAACATATCAAAACTTATGGGATGCAACAAAGGCAGTGCTGAGAGGGAAATTTACTGCCCTAAATGCCTATATTAAAAGAGAAGAAAGAACAAAAACTGAGGAATTAGCTATCCACCTGGAGGAACTAGAGAAAGACCAGCAAACTAACCCCAAAGCAAACAGAAGGAAAGAAATAACAAAGATTAAAGCAGAAATAAATGAAATTGAGAACAGGAAAGCAACAGAGAGAATCAACAAAACCAGAAGCTGGTTCTTTGAGAAAATCAATAAAATCAATGGACCCTTATCTAGACTAACAGAGAGAGAGAGAGAGAGAGAGAGAGAGAGAGAGAGAGAGAGAGAGAGAGAGAGAGGATGCAAATAAATACATACTGACCCTGCAGAAATAAAGGAGACAATGAGAGGATACAATGAACAACTATATACCAATAAACTAGACAACTTAGATGAAATGGACAACTTCTAGTAGAGCATGAACAACCAACATTGACTCAAGAAGAAATAGATGACCTCAATAAACCAATCACAAGAGATTGGGTCAGTCATCAAAAACTCCCCCCAAAAAAAGAAAAGCCCAGGACCAGACAGCTTCAAATGTGAATTCTACCAAGCATTCAAGAATTAGTACCAATCCTGCTCAAACTCTTCAAAAAATTGAAAAGGAGGGAAAGCTACCTAACTCATTCTATAAAGCCAACCATCACCCTAATACCAAAATCAGACAAAGATACTACAAAAAAAGAAAATTATAGAGCAATCTCTTTAATGAATATAGATGCAAAAATTCTTAACAAAATACTCGCACATTAAAAGAATTATACGCCATGACCAAGTGGGATTTATTCCAGGTATGCTAGGCTGGTTCAACACAAGAAATTCAATTAATTAATTCACCACATCAATAAATCAAAGTGGAAGAACCACATGATCATCTCGATTGATGCAGAAAAGGCATTTGACAAAATTCAACATCCTTTCTTTATGAAAACATGCAAAAGGATAGGAATAGAAGGGAACTTTCTCAATATGATAAAGGCAGTATATGAAAAACCCACAGCTAACATCATACTCAATGGGAAAAGACTGAAAGCTTTCCCTCTAAGAGCAGGAACAAGACAGGGATGCCCACTGCCACCACTGTTATTCAACAAAGTGCTGGAAGTCCTAGCCAGAGCAATTAGGCAAGAAAAAGAAATAAAAGGCATCCAAATTGAAAAGGAAGAAGTAAAACTTCCACTGTTTGCAGAAGACATGATCCTATATGTAGGAAATCCAGAAAAATCTACATAAAAGCTACTAGAGCTAATAAGTGAATGCAGCAAAGTGGCAGGCTATAAGAGCATCACGGAAAAATCAGTAGTGTTCCTATACACAAGTAATGTGCAACAAGAGGAGGAAATCAAGAAAAAAATTCCATTTACAATAGCAAGCAAAAGAATCAAGTATTTAGGAATAAACTTAACCAAGGCCAAAAAAGACCTATACACAGAAAACTAAAAGAAATTGCTAAAAGAAATCATAGAGGATCTTAAAAAAAAAAAAAAAGGAAGAACACACTGTGTTCATGGATTGGAAGACTAAATAGAGTTATGATGTCAATTCTACCTAAACTGATTTATAGATTCAATACAATACCAATTAAAATCTCAACAATTTACTCTGCAGAAATAGAAAAACCAATAACCAAATTTATCTGGAAGGGCAGGATGCCCTGAATAGCCAAAAATATATTGAGAAAGAGGAATGAAGTTGGAGGTCTCACACTACCAAACTTTAAAGCATTCTACAAACTACAGTGGTCAAAACAGCATGGTACCAGCATAAATATAGATATGCCAACCAATGGAATCAAATTGAGTTTTCAGAAATAGACCTTCTCATCTACAGACAGTTGATCTTTGACAAGGCAGTCAAGCCAATGCAACCAGGACAGAGCAGCCTCTTCAATAAATGGTGTTTGGAAAACTGGATATCCATATCCAAAACAATGAAAGAGGACTCCTCTCTCACACCTTATACAAAAATTAATTTGAACTAGATCAAAGACCTAAACATTAGCACTAAGATCATAAGACTTTTTTAAAAGGAAATATAGGAAAATATCTTAAGACCTTGTGATAGGAGGTGGTTTCCTAGACCTTACACCCAAAGCATGAGCAATGAAAGAAGAAATAGATAAATGGGATATCCTCAAAATTAAACAGTTTTGTACATCAAAGGACTTTGTCAGAAAAGTAAAAAGGCAGTCTACACAATGGGAAACAATATTTGGAACCCACATATCAGATAAGGGTTTAATATACAGAATATATAAAGAAATTCTACAACTCAACAACAGAAAGACAAACAACCCAATTTAAAAATGGGCAGAAGACATGGACAGACACTTTTATGAAGAGGAAATACAAACGGTGCAAAAACATATGAAAAGATGCTTAACTTCACTGGCTGTTAGGGAAATGCAAATCAAAACCACGATGAGATATCATTTCACACCTACTAGAATGGCCATTATAAAAAAAAAACTGAAAATTACAAGTTCTGGAGAGGATGTGGAGAAAGAGGCACATTTATTCACTGTTGGTGGGAATGTAGAATGATGCAGCCACTCTGGAAGGCAGTGTGCTGATTCCTCAGGAAACTAAATATAGAATTTCCATATGATCCAGCAATTCCATTACTAGATATATACTCAGATGAACTGAAAGCTAAGACACAGGCATTTGTAAACCAACGATCATAGCAGTATTATTCGTGATTGCCAAGAGATGGAAACAGCCCAAATGTCCACCAATGGAAGAGTGTATAAACAAACTGTGGTATATACATACAATGGAATATTATGCAGCTGTTAGAACAAAGTCATGGAACATATAACAATGTGGATGAACCTGCAGGACGTTATGCTGAGGGAAGTTAGCCAGAAACAAAAGGACAAATACTCTATGGTCTCACTAATATGAACTAACATTAATGAGCAAACTTTGGGAGTTAAAGCTGAGAACACAGGTTATCGTGAGAGAGAAAGAGGGTAGAGATTGGGTACTTGATGCTGAAGGTATATAGAATGTTCAACAGGATTGATAGTAAAGGTCCAGAAATAGACAGCACAATATTGTGTGATGGTAGCACAATATTGTAAAAGTACTATGAACAAAGATGTCTGTGAGTAAGTTGAAAGAGGAAGGCTAGGGGCATGTACGATAACCAGAAGGAAAGATAGATGATAAAGACTGGGACTGCATAACTTAGTGAAACCTAGAGTGGTCAATGATGGTGGACAAAATGTACAAATATAAAAATGTTTTTACATGTGGGAAAACAAATGAATATCAACTTTTCAAGGTGTTGAAAAGGGGATGGTATTGGGGAAAAATATAATCAATGCAAACTGGAGTCTATGGTTAACAGTAACATTGTAATATGCTTCCATTAAATGTACCAGATGAAATATACCAAAGCTAAATGTTTATGAGAGGGGGATATAAGGGAGGGGTATGGGATTCTTGGTGGTGGTGTTGTTGTCTGACCTTATTATTGTATTGTATTGTGTTTTTGGTTTTTCTTTTACCTTTTAAATAATTTTTTAATTTTTTTCAATTTTTTATTTATTTATTTTTATATGTTTTTTTGTTTTTTGGAGTAATAATATGTCCAAGTGCCGACTGTGGTGATGAATTCACAACTATATGATGATACTGTGAACAATTGATTATACACTGTGGATGATTATGTGGCATTTGAATATATCTCTCTGCCAGTTTGGATGTGTTATGTCCCCCAAAATGCCATTATCTTTGATGCAATCTTGTGTGGGTAGATGTATTAGTGTTCATTAGCTTGTAATTCTTTGACTGAGTGTTCCCATGGAGATGTGACTCAATCAACTGTGAGCAAGATCTCTGATTCGGATAACTGGATAATTTCCATGGAGGTGTTACCCCACCCATTCAGGGTGGGTATGAATTAAATCACTGGAGCCATATAAAAAGCTGGCAAACAGGACTCAGAGCAACTGAGAGCAGCATTTTGGAGGAGCTGCAACTTACAGAGACATTTTGAAGATAGCCATTGAAAGCAGAGATTTGCTGATAGTTTGGAGGTACTAGCTCAGAGTTTGCCCCGAGAAGCTGCAGCCTAGAGAGGAGAGTCCTGGAAGAAGCCATTTTGAAACCAGAACTCCAGAGCAGACAACAGCCACATATCTTCCCAGCTAACAGAGGTTTTCCAAACACCACTGGCCATCCTCCAGTGAAGGTACCCAGTTGTTGGTGCCTTACCTGGACACTTTATGGCCTTAAGACTGTAACTGTGTAACTAAATAAACCCCCTTTTGTAAAAGCCAATCCATTTCTGGTGTTTTGCATTCTGGCAGCATTAGCAAACCAGAACAATCCCTATAAAATTGCAGGGAAAAAAAATAAAATTGCAGGGAAAAATAAATAAGTCCTGGAGAAAGTGTAGAGAGAGGAACGTAACCAATCACTGTTCGTGGGGAGTAGAATGGTGTAGTGTTGTGGTTCCAGAGAAGCTAAGTATGTGAGTGCCATAAGATTCTCCAACTTCATTATTGGGTATATACTTGGAAGATCTGAGAGCAGGGACATGTATGGACATTTGTACACTGGTGTTCATGGCAGCAGCATCCATGATTTGCAATGGATGGAGGTGGCCTAAAGGTATGTTGACTGATGAACAGAATGGTAAACTATAGTGTATGCATGCAAGAAAATATTGAGAAGTTGCAAGAAGGAATGAAGTTGTGAGACATAAAACTAGGTGAATGGATCTTGAAGACCGCATTTTGAGTGAAGTATGCCAGAAACAAAAAGACAAACATTATAATGCTTCACTAATATGCATTAACAATAATGTGTAAACTCAGAATGAATCTTAGAGCACAGGTTATTAGGGGAAGGCTTATTGTAAAGGTCCCTAGATTGTAAGCTCTTAAGTCAGTCACATCTATTCCTGAGTTGTAATGGTTATCTCTAAATTCTGAGATGGTGAGCTCTTTGTGTATAACCTTGTCAATCTCTGGAACTTTGGGTATCTGTATGACACATGAGACTCAGAGCTAGAGTTTGGCAGCTATGAATGTCAGTATTAGTGCATACAGCAACTGTTACAAAAGCTGAAAAAGAGTTGAGGCTTCACATAGAGATATGAATGAAGAGGATCTGGTTAGAACTAAGGCAAATCAGGCCAAAGGGTAAAGGACGATACTGACTGTGTTATAAAACTTCAACTTCTGTGTAAGACCAAAGAAGAGATGTTTATTTGGTGCAGGATCTATATTTCCTATAGCATACTAAATAATTTAACTTGTACAGTCAGTTTATTCAAACACCATAATTACATGGAACTTCGAATAGAAAATGAGATCTGGTAGGTTTGTACAGGTTAGTGTGAAATCCCAATACATCCCAAAGTAATTTGCCACAGAATAAAAATGTATTTGCAGGGCCCCCCTGAGGAACTGAGGGAAAATGTGGAAATATTTAATTTCCCCACCTGGGTTATTGCTGATGTTCACTCCCAGGGATGAGCGTGGACCCAGCAGCATGGGATTGAGAAAATTTTCTCCACCAAAACAGGGAAGCAATATGAAATAAAATAAGGCTTCAGTGGCTGAGAGACTTCAAATGGAGTCAAGAGGTCACTCTGGAGGGTATTCTTATGTGTTTTATAGATAATCCTTTTTTCTCTTTAGTGTATTGTAATAGCTAAAAGGAAATACCTGAAATTGTTGAATTTGCAATCCAGTAATCTTGATTTTTGAAGACAATTGTTTAACTATGTAGCTTACACGGTGTTACTTTGTGATTGTGAAAACCTTGTGGCTCAACACTCCCTTTATCCAATGTATGGACAGATGAGTAGAAAAAGGGGGGTGAAAATTAAATGAAAATAGGGTGGGAAGGGGGGATGGAATGTTTTGGGTGTTCTTTATACTTTTATTTTATTCTTATTTTTAACTTTTTTTTGGAGCAATAAATTGTTTAGAAATTGATGGTGGTGATGAATGTACAACTATATGATGGTACTGTGAACAACTGATTGTGCACTTTGGATGACTGTATGGTATGTGACTATATCTCAATAAAACTGAATTTTTTAAAAAAAGCAGTTGCCCCACAGTGTCAGGGCCTCTTGCCCCTCAACACGCTTTTCTTGCAAGAGTGTCCTCATGTTCTTTCACACGCATTCTTAATAAACTTTCTACCTGCTTACTCAAAAAAAAAAAAATTCCTACAAAACCATATAAAGAAAATAATAGAAAAATGGGAAAAGACATGAACAGATATCTCACAAAAGAAACATATATAATCAGTAAAAACTTGAAGATGTTCAACATGTTTTACTGCAATCAGAAAAATACATACCAAAACCAGTATAAGGTATGATTTTTCACATTTAATTGTTGGGCAAAAATTTGTCTATATTTAAATAGATACTTAATATTTAAAATCCATACAGTATTTCATAGGAATACCTTACCAGTACTGCACTAATGCTAGGGATGAATTATTAGGGAATGACAGGAGCTTTGAGATGTTTTGTATTATGATAATTGTTTATAATTGAGACTGATGATGAGTACACAACTAAATGAGGACAATGCGAGATACTGATTGTTTACCTTGGACAGAATATATGTGTGCCGGTTTGAATATATTGTGTCCCCCAAATGCCATTATCTTTCATGTAATCTTGTGTGGGCAGATGTTGTCAATGTTGATTGGACTGTAATTCTTTGAGTGTTTCTGTGGAGATGCGCCCCACCCAACAGTGGGTGATGACTCTAATTGGATAATTTCCATGGAGGTTGTGCGGGTTAGAATGTATTGTGTCCCTCAAATGCCATTATCTTTGTGGTCTTGTGGGGCAGAGATTTGCTTGGAATGTGCCCCACCCAGCTGTGGGTAATGATAATTTTGATGAGATGTTCCCATGGAGGTGTGGCCCCGCCCATTCGGGGGTGGGCCTTGATCAGTGGAGCTATATAAAACATGCTGACTCAAAGAGACTAAAGGCAGTGTAGCTGTGAGTGATGTTATTTGAAGAGGAGCAAGCTTGCTAGAGAGGAATGTCCTGGGAGAAGCCATTTTGAAACCAGAACTTTGGAGCAGACGCCAGCCATGTGCCTTCCCAGCTAACAGAGGTTTTCCGGACGCTATTTGCCATCCTCCAGTGAAGGTACCCGATTATTGATGTGTTACCTTGGACACTTTATGGCCTTAAGACTGTAACTGTATAGCCAAATAAACCCCCTTTTTATAAAAGCCAATCCATCTCTGGTGTTTTGCATTCCACAGCATTAACAAACTAGAACAGATTTTGGTACCAGAGAAGTGGGGTGCTTTTGCTGCTGAGTCTGCAAATACCAAACATGTTGGAACAGCTTTTTAAGTGGATAAGGGGAAGATTCTGGAAGAACTGTGAGGAGCTTGATAGAAAAGGCCAAAACTGCTTTAAAGAGACTGTTTGTGGAAATATGGACTCTAAAGATACTTCTGACGAGGCCTTGAACAGAGATGATCAATGTGTTGTTGTAAACTGGAAGAAAGGCGATCCTTGTTTTAAAGTGGCAGAGAATTTGGCAAAATTGAGTCCTGGTGTCAGATGGAAGGAGGAATTTAAAAGTGGCAACCTGGAATACTTAGCTGAGGAGATCTCCAGACTATGTGTGGAAGATATACCATGGCTTCTCCTTGCAGCCTATAGTAAAATGCGAGCGGAAAGAGATAAACTTAGAACTGAACTCTTGGGTTCAAAGAAACCAGAAGCTGATGGCTTGGGAAATTATGAGCTTCCAGGGGTTGGATTCCCAGAAGCTACAGCCCAACGTGAGGATATAACTGAACATGGAACCCAGCCGCCATTTCAGTACAAGCCAAGATTGGAGATGGAATTATCTAGAAAGGATTTGTGGAAACTCCTATTGTCTGATGGCTTTGACCCCTGTGTGCTTCATGCAAAGCCAACGGAATTTTTGCGAGATCTTTATAGACAGAGCCATTGCCGGTCTGGACTGGAGGAGACAGACAAGGAAAAAATTAAAGGAAAAATCTCTTCAAAGACAGAGCCATGGAGGTTGAGGTCTGGAGTCAGGAGGTCTCGGGCTGGGAGAGCGGAGCAGCCCACACGCATGGAAAGGATGAGTTTGCCCTGGAGGTCGAGGGCGGGCTTTCCACCTCGATGCTCGGGAAGAGTTTTGCCACCTCAGGTCCCAAAGAGGGTGGATCACATTCCCAGGGAATTGGGGAGAGCCTGGCTGCCACCACACTGTTCTGAAGGGGTTGAGCGTGTGCCCCGGAGATGGAAGGGAATCCGGGAGCAGCCCTGATGTTTGAGGAGGGTGGGGCCGAGAAGGTGGTCTCCCCAATGTGTGGGTATGTTGGAGCACTCACCTAAGCGTTTGGAGAGGAAAGGGCTGCCGAAAAGGCCCTTGGGAAGGGTTAGGCTCCCACTCTCTCAAGCCCCAAAGATGCAATGTTGTTTTGTAAATGACTCTCAGACTTTGAAATCTAATGGAGTTTGTCCTGCAGGTTTTAAGAACTGTTTTGGTCCTGTTAACCCTGTTTTTCTTACTGTTTCTCCTTATGGCAATGGGAATGTTTATCCTATGAATGTCCCTCCTTTGTATATTGGAAGCATATAACTTGTTCTAAGTCCACAGATCCACAGCTAAAGAAAGATTGTGCCTTGGGACTGACCACGCCTAAACTGATTTTGATGGGATTTTGTGCTTAACTTTTGTTACTGAAATGATTTGAGTTTTTGTGATATTGTGATGGAATGAATGTATTTTGTATTTGGAAAGATATTGTCATTTTGGGGTCCAGGGGGTGGAATGTGCCAGTTTGAATGTATTGTGTCCCTCAAATGCCATTATCTTTGTGGTCTTGTGGGGCAGAGATTTGCTTGGAATGTGCCCCACCCAGCTGTGGGTAATGATAATTTTGATGAGATGTTCCCATGGAGGTGTGGCCCCGCCCATTCGGGGGTGGGCCTTGATCAGTGGAGCTATATAAAACATGCTGACTCAAAGAGACTAAAGGCAGTGCAGCTGTGAGTGATGTTATTTGAAGAGGAGCAAGCTTGCTAGAGAGGAATGTCCTGGGAGAAGCCATTTTGAAACCAGAACTTTGGAGCAGACGCCAGCCATGTGCCTTCCCAGCTAACAGAGGTTTTCTGGACGCTATTTGCCATCCTCCAGTGAAGGTACCCGATTATTGATGTGTTACCTTGGACACTTTATGGCCTTAAGACTGTAACTGTATAGCCAAATAAACCCCCTTTTTATAAAAGCCAATCCATCTCTGGTGTTTTGCATTCCACAGCATTAACAAACTAGAACAGAGGTGTTGCTCCACCCATTTGGGGTGGGTCTAAGTTGAGTCATTGGAGCCATATAAATGAGCTGTCAGACAGGGGAATGCAGTGCAGCTGTGAGTGATGTTTTGAAGAGAAGCTACAGCCAAGAGGGACACTTTGAAGAAAGCACAGGAGCTGCAGATGAGAGATAGTTTGGAGACAGCCGTTGAAAGCAGATTCTTGCTCTGGAGAAGCTGAGAGAGGACAAATATCCCAAGTGCAACTAAGAGTGACATTTTTGAGGAACTGCAGCCTAGAGAGGAACATCCTGGGAGAAAGCCATTTTGAAACCAGAACTTTGGAGCAGACGCCAGCCACGTGCCTTCCCAGTTAACAGAGGTTTTCTGGACACCACTGGCCATCCTCCAGTGAAGGTACCTGATTGTTGATGCATTACCTTGGACACTTTATGGCCTTAAGACTGTAACTGTGTAACCAAATAAATCCCCTTTTATAAAAGCCAATCCATCTCTGATGTTTTGCATTCCAGCAGCATTAGCAAACTAAAACAATATGCTATATGAAATTAGGAATCCCCTACTTAATAAGTCAAGCCCTTGATCTTGAGGCTTGCTCTTGTGAAACCTATGCCTGTAAAAGGGAGGCTAAGCCTTCCTATTATTATGTCCCAGGGAACCTCTTTTGTTGCTTAGATGTGGCCTTTCTCATTCTAAGCCCAACTTGGCAAATAAATCCATTAACCTCCCCCCTACATGAGACATGACTCCCAGGGGAGTGAATCTCCCTGGCAACCTGGAACACAACTCCCAGGAATGAGCCTGGCCCTGGCATCAAGGAATTAAAAATGCCTTCTTGACCAAAAGGGGGAAAAGAAAGGTAACAAAATATGATTCGAGTGGGTAAGAGATTTCAAATAGAGCCGAGGGTTTATCCTGGAGGTCATTCTTATGCAAGCTCTAACTAGATATCCCAAATGGCCACAGTATGCCAAGGCTTAACCAACAGTAGTCCTGAAATACCTAGGTCCCTATGTGAGACCCTTTAGAAGTTCCAGTCACTAAGTTTGTTTTTCAGAAACTTAAATCCACCAGTATTCCTATGCCAGATAAGTCCTAAAACCTAGAGGCAACAGCCTCTTTAAGAACATCAACCAGATGCAGCCCCCTTCCCCACAATGTCGACAGCCCTTCTTAATATGAACAAGTTAGGATGGTCACTGCCTAGACACCCTTGAAGATTGAGGAAGTGATTAAACTAGAGGAAGGGGTAGCAACAGACAAGATAGGATTTACCTAAAGATTATGAATACTGAATCTATATTTAAAAATATATTTACATATATATGTATTTTAGATGCTAGAGTATTAGAATAGATAGAAGAAAAGAACTAAAATGGTGGAACTACAACCCATAACATTCTTTGAAATTACCTATATAACTACTTGTTAAATCATACTTTGAAAGTTATCACCTTTCTGAATATATGTTATATATCACAATAAGAAAATAACTGAAATTGTGGTACTATGACTCATAACAGTCTTTGAAATTTGCTAACTACTTGTTAAATTGTACTTTGAAAGTTATCACTGTTCTGTATATATGTTAAATTTCACAATAAAAAATGTATTAAAAATTTTTTGAAGTCTGACAATACCAAGTGTTGGAAAGGATATTGCTAGTGAGAGTGAAAACTGGTAAAAAACACTGAACAATAGTTGGGCATTAGCTACTAAATTTAGACAAATTTATGCCTAGATAATACTTCAGAGTTCCAGAATTCCTATTTCTAGTTACTTACCTGTACTAATTTCCCAGGGCTGTATATCTGCATTAGTTTCCTAGGGCTGTCATAAAGTATCACAAATCTGGGTGGCTTAAAACAACAGAAATTTATTCACTCACAGTTCTGGAGGCTAGAAGTATGAACTCAAGGTGTCAGAAGAGCCATGCTCCCTCTGAAGGTTCTAGAAAAGAATCTTTCCTTTCCGTGCCTCTTTCTAGCTTCTGATGGCCCCAAGCATTCTTGGCAGCTTAACTCCAATCTCTGCTTCCGTCTTCACATGGCCATCTTTTCCCTGTGTGTCTCCATCTTCACATGGCATTCTCCTCTCGTTGTCCGTGTGTCTCTGTCTCCTCTTCTTATAAGGACACCAGTAATAATGGATTAGGGCCCACCCTAATTCACTATGACCTCATCTGAACTTGATTATACATGCAAAAACTCTATTTCCAAATAAGGTCACATTTACAGGTACCTGTATTAGGACTTCTACATATCTCTTAAGGGAACACAATTTGACCTGTAACAATACCCAAGAGAAACTCTTGCATATTTACATAAGGAGATATTTATGTGAGAATATTTATATTGGCAGTGTGCTCGAAAGCAAAAATCAGGAAACCATCCAAATGCCCATCAACTGAATGAAGAAACTGTGGTATATTCACAAAATGGAATCTTTTACAGAAGTCAAAATAAATAAGCTACAGAGACACCACAAGATTATTGGATTTTAACAATAAAATATAAGTGGAAAAATAAATACAAAGTATTCCATACAGTGTTTTACCCTCAATGTAAAATTTAAAACAACTAAATATATATTGAGAGAAAAAATGCATACACAATATAATAAAAGTATGTGCCAGAAAAAGAAAGAATGATGTACATAGAATTCAAGATGGTGACTATTCTCCTTTGGCAGTGGTGGGGTATGAAGGACAATATGGTTAGATGTAGATTATTACCAGGGCCCTGGCATTTGGAGGAGGTACTATGTTCATGGATTCTTATTACTGTTTAGATAGATTAGATAGTGTTTTAGTTTTCTGGCAGCTAAAACAAATACCATACAGTGGGTTGGCTAAAACAATGGGAATTTACTAACTCACAGTTTTGAAGCTAGGAAAAGTCCAAAATTGAGACGTCAGCAAAGCAATGCTTTCTCCCCAAAGACTGTGGCATTCTGGGGCTGGCTGCCTGCAATCCTTGGTCCTTGGCTTCTCATATGTCAATACACAGGACAGTGTCTTCTGGGTTCCATTGACTTCCAGCTTCTAGTTGCTCCCCGGGGCTTCTTTTACCATGTCCTATTTCCCTTGCTTATACAGACCTCAGCCATATTGGATTAAGGCCCACCCTCATTCACTTTGGGCACTCCTTAATTAATAACACCTTCAAAGGTCCTACTTACAAATGGGTTCACCATGCACATGACCTGAGGTTTGAGACCTGAACATGCCTTTCGTAGGGAACATGATTCAACAACCCATAGAGAGAGAGAGAGGTGATATTGGATAAGTAAATAAATAAAACAGGTTATGCTGCAGACTACTGATAAGAGTATATCATAATCTAATTCTATGAACCTGAATTCCAGTGGGATAAAAATATATATATATAACAGAAAGTAAATAAATTCTCAAAGAATTTTACTTTTTGAATAAAAGATGTGCAGATTTTGGGGGATAGAGTTATAAAAATGTCATTGGAAGACATTAAAGAACTACATAAATAGAATAATTTTAGTGTTCATGTAAAGGAAGATTCAGTATCATTAGGATATCAGATTTGCCTTTATTCATCTGTAGATTCAATGACATTTCACTTGATATCTCAGCAAGGTTGTTATGGAACTTGTGGGGTTTATTCTAAAAGTCATATAAAATATCAAAGGGACAAGACTAAACAAGAAATTCATGAAGAAACAGAACAGGGTGGGAAACTCAGCCTACCAGGTATCAAGATTTGTTATTATGCATTACTAAATAAAATTACTTATATTAATTATGATATTGGTTTTAGGCCAAAAAGTAAGCCAATGCAGCACAATAAGTGTCCCATAAACTTGTGGGTCCCACATCCACACAAATGAAGAAAAAACATTTTTTTTGTTTTTGCCTATTTACCAATTTGTCATTTTATTATAATAGTAGTTGAATTTTCTAAATAACCCTAGTCTTCTGAATGTATTTCCTAGAGTCAGTAAAATGTCTAAATGACAATATAACTCATAATGAAAACATATTGAAAAGTACAAGAGCTGATGTAAAATAATCAAGTTTCCAGGCATCACAAGATTGGAGTAACTGAAGAATAAAACTGGCAGTCTCCAAAAGACAGCCCAGTCCCCAAAAGAGGCAAGATGTACCTGGTTTAACAAAACTGCTGCCTAAGAAGTCCATCAAACTTACACATGAAATCTTATGTGTGGTAACTGAGTCATGGCCAGAAAAATATTTCTTTGGGGTGATTTCCTAATTTTTCTTGTGTCTAGAGTTGCTCTCATTTAGCAACTTAAGATTCCCTTAAAATAACAGTTCAAGTTTAAAATAATTCATCAAACAGAAGGCATTTTATAAGCAAGGTAGGCCACAACAAATATATTCAGACAATTTTGTTCTTTTTTAAATCAAAAAGCTTTAAAAACGTCAGGGATTGACAAAGATAATTAATATACATTTCAGATTTTTACCATCAATGAAAAATAAAGTATTTTTATGGACTTAAAGTTGTCATTAGTGCATTTAGCTTTGGTTAAAGGACTCAAAATTTAAAATACCTCTAAAATCATAGTGTTAATAGAAATTGGCCACATACTGAGTTCATTTTGGTGAACTACCATCATGTAAGAAAAGCAGTAACTTGGTCCCAATTAGTGACACCTTTAAAAAGATTTTTTTTAGAGAACTTTATTTGAAGACAATGTTTTTTTCAGACATATTCTGATATTCAAATCCACTTTATAGCAGAATTACAGATTAAATTTTTAATTTTTTGTTTTTAAAAAAGCTGTCTGTTTTCCATTTCTTAGGGAGATATTTTCACCAGTGTATATTTCCACTGGAAATATTTCACCAGTTCAATTCCATGGGTTAAGTTTTCTTCATTATTATTAAGAATTTCATAAATATTAGAGAGATTGCCATTCATCACTTTCTCTTTTCCAAAAGACAATGGCAGACTTGCCAGACTAAAACTGAGATCTTTAAAGGCATGCAATAACAATAGCCCCATAATGATGATAAGGAAGCCACTCAAAGTAACAATAGCATCATCAACAGGCATATCTTGCCATCCTTAAAAAGAATAGACCAGAAAACAGCTCTTCAATAGCGATTCTCAGGCCTTTGACACAGGAGATCGAAACGCTCCAATCACAGAGCAGACTGTTATATACACAAGATAAGAACGTTGGTCTGTCCGTGGTGAGGTCTCACTACGAAGATTAATATCAAGGACACAATGACCACAAGTGTTGCAACAACCACAACACCTACCTTGTGAAACATTTCATTTAAGGTAACTATCTCCTCTTCTTCTGGACCACCGATGGCAGTAACTGTAGACACAAATACCCAGTTAAGAAGTATGAAGAAAGAAGGGTACTCACCAAAACACTGAGAGCTCGCAGTGGAGTCACTAATGTGGCTGGAGCCAACGCTTACGCAGCCAAGTTGGCCACCTCACCAGCTCCAAATGATAGCAGTCCAGCCCACCACAACCATTCTTTAAGATACACATGGACACTTTGACCTGCTCTCATGGAGCCTTTTCTGGCAAGCAGCAGGAGTGTTTTGTTTGTTTTGTTTTATTTTGTTTTGTTTTGTTTTCAGAATGAAACTCCCTCCATTGAAAATGCTGGGGCTTATAGCCAATCCCAGACAAATACGAGTCATATTTTCCACGCCTCTGGCTCATTTCATTTTCTTCTTAAGAAGTTCCCGTGAATCACACTGATCACAGAACAGAGAAACTGCTGGTACTGGAGGCAGGTCAATGCAGTCCTCAAACAGAAAACATCGGCGTGAATATTCTGAAAAGTATGAGTTACTCGGCTATTCTCAGACCCGATAATGCCCTGCTCCCATTCACTATCATTGAGAGTCAATGACAACTGCGAGAACCCGGGTTGGCCGGCCGGCCGCGCGGCTGCCCCTTCCGGATCCGACCGAGTCGCCGCGGTTCACATCCCCATGCGGCTGCCACGGTCACCCCCGCCTGCGCTCGCGCGGCCACTGCCCTCATCTCGGTCCTGTAGGAGGTGCGAGCGTCCGGGGCTGCAGCCGTGCGCGCCGCCTCCTCCGTGGGGGAGTCCTGAGGGGAACCTGCCCCAGATGACCTCCGGCCAGCTGCCGCCGCCACAGCCACTTGGACCCAAGAAAAAATTTTTGCAGTAGATTTGACATGTCAGATCAGTGGGGAAATAAAAAGCTATTCAATAAATGATTCTGAGGCCACTGGTTATCTGTATAAAAACATGACTTTAGATTTGCACCTCACACCATACCTAACAAAAATTACTTCCAAGTGAATTAAGTCCTTAAATATAAAATATAAGCGCACCATTTTTCATTTCAGCATCGCTTAAAATAGAATAGGGAAGATTTTATATACTGATCTAGGAAGAGCTCCAAAACTTGTAAGTTTAAAGGTAAGGGTTTTACCAGTAATTATGTTATTATTTTATGTTAGAATGGAGAGGGGACACATGCGCGCGCGCGCGCGCGCACACACACACACACACACACACACATACATATCTGTTGGGGAAAATGTAAAGCATGCTGATGAGGGCCAAGTGTGAGAGGAAGGCTTTTCACTTTATGGTTTTTCATCTTGGGGATTTTTGAAGCTCACATCTAATCAAAGATGTTCTCTAAGTAACTTTTTTACAGCAGGCTCTCTTTTTTTAACTCTAAGTAATTTTAAATATTTAAATATAAAATACAAAACTACAAAAACTTTTAAAAACAATGTATGAGAAAATCTAAATTAAAAGACACAAAAAAACACAACAAAGAAAAAATTAACAAATTTGACTACCTTAAAATCAAGATAATCCGTTCATCAAAAGATTTCAAAAGAAAAGTCACAAACTGGGACAACTTATTTGCAAAAAATGTAAGAAAAAAGACAAATCAATAGAAAAATGGGCAACAGGTTTGATTAGGCATTGTTTTAAGAAACACAAAAAGCAAATAAATGTTTGAAAGATGATTAATCTGTTTAAGAATCAAATAAATGCAAGTTAAAGCAATGATTAGCTATCATTTTGGCAAAAGTTTAAAAATCAGATAAAATCAAGTATTGGAAAAAATTTGAAACAATGAGAACTCATACATACTACTGGTAGGGATAAATACTGGAACAACCATTTTAGAAAACATTTTGGTATTATTCAGTAAAGCTGAAAGTGTTTACAGCCTAAATCTCAGCAATTCTACTCCTAGTCATATACCTTAGAGTAATTGTTCAGTCTTTGACTGTAAGCCAGGGAAAGAAATATGTTTTACATTGCAATGCAGTGCACATACACATGCCAACACACACATACAACTAAGAGAAAAGTTTCATTAAGCAATGTGTGATGCTTACTGATACATTCTCTTGTGTTCACTAAATTGAATTCACAACTCATTAATGGGGAGCAGCCAGAATTTTGAAAAATACTGCCCTAGAGAAACTCTTGCATGAGTACACCAGGTGACAAGTATAAGAATATTCAAACAGCATCATTTGTAAAAGCAATAAAACCATTTGCAAGCTAAATTTCATTGACAGGAGAATAAAGAGTGATATAGCTATACAGTATAATATTATACAGCTATGAAGAGAAAGGAAATAGTTTCACATATCAGCATGAATTGATTTCACAAATAAACAAGCAAAAAAGCAAATCGCAAAATAGGTACAGTACAATTCCAATTATATAAAGCTCAAAAGCATACAAAATAATATATTGTTAGGGATTCATGCATGTGAAATGACAAAAAAAATCATAATAGTAGTTACCACTGGAGAAGGGTGGAACTTAGAAGTGGGGAGGAGCACATAGGGAGCATCCAGTGGATTGGTAATGTGCTCTTAAGATGGGTGCTTGCTTGTATTGTGATTTTTCTTATAATATTCACACATCATAAATATTCTTTTGTATGTATACAATCGATACAAGGGATGACAAAATTAAAAACACCCTTTAACAAGGTCAATAAAAGAATGTATTCAGGTAAAGATTATCAATGGCTGCTAAAACTGTTAGGTGAAACATTTTTGAGGAACTGAAGATTCACAAGATGTCATGTCCATCAGCTTCTCCCAGATACTTGCTAATTGCAAAGTGAGAAAGTATCTTTATACTAGAGAACTTGGCAGTCTTCTCATAAATTAAGTGATCAAACTTGTATCACTAATAGCAGGACAAACTGATTACAGGCCTCCTGATTTGATAGATAGAAAGCCCACAGAGTCACTTACAGGATGTTGAGGCTTAACCAAGCCTTTATACCTTCTCTCAAGAACCAAAAGCACAGAAACCAGGACCCTTCCTGCCTAGTTGTTCTGAAGTAACAGGACAGAATCAGTCTGGAGGAACAACTCTTGAATGTAGAGCAAGTATAAAGCAAAGAGGAAAGGCAAGCATACAAACAGAAACAGAGAATAGAAAAATAATGGCCAGTATGTGCTAAAATTCTGGAATCAAATTATCAGAAGACAATAGTGGCAGCTCGGCAGTCTCCAGACTTGGAACTGC
Source organism: Choloepus didactylus (assembly GCF_015220235.1). Classification (NCBI taxonomy): domain Eukaryota; kingdom Metazoa; phylum Chordata; class Mammalia; order Pilosa; family Megalonychidae; genus Choloepus; species Choloepus didactylus. The sequence continues at coordinate 85,449,943 of NC_051319.1, forward strand.
AGACTAATCTTGCTGTGCTGTCTCTTGGTAATAAAATGGATGCCTGAATCTGAGAAGACCCCCATATCCAGTGCAGAGGAGATGAGGAAGGCTTTTTTTGTGGGCAACATTGCCAAGAATCTATATCTGGAAAATTGGATGCTGGCAAGAGGAGAGTCCACTATTTTTCCAAAGGTAGAAAGGAGCACTTCCTCTGCATGCACAGAGAGGACATTTTTATATCAATAAGCAAAGAAGCCTTGGAAAAATGCCCTAGTTGATGTCTACTGATAATCTAGGTTGTTGGGGAGGACCCAGTGAAGCTTCTTTAGGCTGAAGTAGAAACCTCACCGTATAGACAGTATCTGGCTTCCCTGTGGAAGAAATAGTACCCAAGTTTTCATCCATAGAACATGCAGGATAGTTAAGAGATGTCCATTTTCTATGAATCAGTGACCATTTTGTCCTCAAACTGCAGACTAAAGCCAGTAATATCAAGTGTTCTCAACTGGTTTTTAAAAGGTCATTAAGCCACCTGCACTGAAGAAAGACAGTCACCAACCACAAAGAGCTGGAGAAGTCGGGAAACAGGAAGATCCCAGTCCACTGTTTAAAGGTCATTGACAGGGAGCCTGTTTTTTTAGTGTTGGCATTAGGCGGGAGTTAAGAACACTGCAAACACCTTGGGGCTCACAATGCAAGCCACAGATGTGGATGATAGTTCCAATACTGAAAAAATTTACTTTCTAAAAAGGCTCTCAGAGAAGACTTCTGGGATATTCCAGGTGGATCTGGCTACCAGAGAATTACAGATTTTGAAAACAAGGATTTCAAACCTCAGGAGTTATTCAAGTTGGCAATGCAGGCCCTGGACAAAGGGATATTTTCCAGCCTTGAGCAAAAATCTTCTGTGATTATTTTATGGGCACAACAACTTCCTGGAAAAAATCAGGCCCTCTCCTAGAGGTCTGGGCTGGAAGAAAAAGAGCCAACTCTTCTTGCAGGTTCTGCACCAAGATCAGAAAGAAAATGGGCAGGCTTGGAACTCCAATGCCAGATATGACCCTTCTGAAATAATGTATTTACTTAACTACTACAGCTTGATAATTAGTAAAAGCTGGGACAGAGAGTGCATTTCTAGTTACAATATCACTATAACAGTGCAAGATGCAGACCATCTCACCTTGGTATCTGACCAAAGGATATAATAAATAACAAGATATCAGAAAAGATTTTTTTAAAAGCCTGAGGAATAAATGTATGCTATGTGGAAGTGAAGTTTAAAATAAGGCTAGGCTCAGAAAAATTATTTTGACAAATTTAAATCTTAGAATACCATGACACTAATTTAAAGAATACAAAGAAACCATAATACCATTTCATCAGAGAGAGCCAAAATTTTTACCCTAGTAACCCCATTACAAGTTTATTGCTTCATTGTATGGCTCTCATACCCATCCATAATCCACTCTGACCAGGTAATGTGACATGCTGATTGATTTAGGCCATGGTTATGCTTAGGCCATCCTTATGCACAAATTGGAACAGAGCAGGGAAAGAAGAGAACCAGAGGTTGCTGAATCAGGAAAAAAAAAAAGACATGTTAAAAATCCCTGCATGGGTTATATTGTGAAATAGTATAGGCTTCTCCAAATTTGGGAGGAGGGAAGGGAAGAAAGGGATTATCAGGGAATACTCCGAAGGTATATGGAGATGATAACCTAGCCCCGGAAATCCTATAAGAACCTTAGGAACTCGCTATTATCCAACAAATAAATTGAACTGTGTCTTTCAAAATGGAAAGCCAAACTAAGCTAGAAATTCCCTGGGTTGTTAAAAGAGAAAGTCTATTCCTGGTAGAGAAATTGTGTTATTGAACTGAGTAAAATTAAATAAACTTCCACCTGTGGTATACAAGCAACATGGCTGCGAGACAGGCAAGGGTTCCTGGGAAAATGTCCATTGGGCTATTCCATTGGGAATACCATTCATCCATCAATTCATTGACTCAGTCAACAAGTATTTCTTGACTACATAGCATTTGCCAGGACAGTGCTGGCCCTGGATTATATAGTGAACAAAAAAGTTACAGAAGGGTAGACTAAGGGATGTGAGGTAGGCGCAGTCATTGAAAATTCTATGCTGCTGTATCATATTTAGAATTAAAAATACTTGCTTTTTTAAGTTTGCATTTACATTTTCTTTTGTGTATTTTGCTTTCCCTTACTTTTAATTTTTTTCCCTTTGAAAAATTCCAAGAAGTCTCACTTGTAAGGGGAATATGGACAAGGATTTTGACTTTGTACTTACAAAAAGACAGAAAAGAAAGGTAGGTGGTACTCAGATAGTATCGGCAGAAGACCTCCAGACCACTAGGAAGTGCTACAGCTTACACAGCAGCCCTTCCCCATCTAAAGAGTCTATTTTTCTGGAATATTGGGTGTTTTTGTAAAAGATGTATTTTCCTTTCAGCAAGTCTTATAATTGTAGAAGTATACTATCCCGCCCCTTCACAGGCATCCCAGAGAAAAATGGTCCTCAGCTGTTTTAGTTGTGTCATCTGGGACTCACCTCTTTTTTCTAAATAATAAACTTATATTGCTACTCCTTTATTTAATAGTTTTAGGCATCCATTCACTTCCCATGATAAATGAGGCCCTAGCCCTTACATATTACCACCAACCTCACTTCCCCTTCCCTCATATGTCCAACATAATATACCACATTTTTTAGTGAACTCAATCATGTTTACATTATTATAACTATACAAACATCATTCATGCAGTGCACTATGATCAAGCCTCCTTTCACCTTCCTTTGTTTTTCCTGGAATAAAATGTTTCTTTTTTCATGTACATATTTTTCTTGTACTCTTTATTGTTTTTCAAATACACTGATATCTCTGCCACATCCCTATCAACATTTTTATATATGTATATGTATCAGTTCCATTAATTTTCATGTAAGTCTCCTTTCCAAAGCCATCTTACTGCTCCAATCTGAATCTGTTGTTCCTTATTCTTGCTATTCATTTGTCCTAGGACTTCCTCTCACCACTCACCTTCGTTGGGGCCTCTGTGTTCTAGATCTCATATCTTCTTTGTCACTCACTCCTTCATTTTACTGGAACATATATCCAATGAATTTCGAGGAAAGGAGTATCCCACTCATTTAAATGACTGATAACTTGGCTGAGCACCTAATTTTAGGTGGAAAATAACTTTTATCAGAATTTTATATTGTGGGATCCTAGCTGCCAGTGGTGCAATTGAGAAGTCTAATGCTACTGCCATACCCAATCCTTTTTTACATGACCTGCTTTTTTTTTTAATTAAATTCAGTTTTATTGAGATACATTCACACACCACACCATCATCCATGGTATACAATCAACTGTCCACAGTATGATAACATAGTTATGCATTCATCACCACAATCTATCTCTGAACATTTTCCTTACATCAAGAAGAACCAGAACAAGAATAAAAAATAAAAGTGAAAGAACACCACCCAAATCATCCCCCCCATCCCACCCCATTTGTCCTTTAGTTTTTATCCCCATTTTTCTACTCATCCATACACTAGATAAAGGAGGTGTGATCCACAAGGTCTTCACAATCACACTGTCACCCCTTGTAATCTACATTATTATATAATTGTTTTCAGGAGTCCAGACTGCTGGGTTGGAGTTTGGTAGTTCCACGTATTTACTTCCAGCTATTCCAATACATTAAAACCTAAGAGGTGTAATCTATATAGTGCATAAAAATGTCCACCAGAGTGACCTCTTGACTCCATTTGAAATCTCTCAGCTACTGAAACTATTTCGTCTCATTCTGCATCCCCCTTTTGGTCAAGAAGATACTCTTAGTCCCACGATGCCAGGTCCAGATTCATCCCCGGGAGTCATATTCTGCGTTGCCAGGGAGATTTACATCCCTGGGAGTCGGGTCCCAAGTAGCGGGGAGGGCAGCGAGTTCACCCGTTGAGGTGGCTCAGTTAGAGAGAGAGAGGGCCACATCTGAGCAACAAAGAGGTACTCAGGGGGAGACTCTTAGGCACAATTATATGCAAGTTTAGCCTCTCCTTTGCAGTAACGAGCTTCATAAGGGCATGTCCCATGATCGAGGGCTCAGCACATCAAACCGCCAGTCCCAATGTTTGTGACAACATCACCAACAGTCCAGGTGGGGAAGTCCAACACTTCTGCACCTTCCCCCAGATCCTCAGGGCTGGGGAGGGGGAGGCTGTAAATATATTTTTTATTATCTGCCCAAATTACTCTGGGATGTGTACATGACCTGCTTTTGCTGGAAACTTTGTAACCTTCTTTTCAGCTCTTGCATACTAAATTTCCCATTCATTATTTATTATGTCTGGGCATTTGCCAAAACATTTCAATATGGAGACTTCTGTTCTTAAGTTTGAGAAATTTTCTGGTATTATTTCTTTGTTGGTTTATTCTTCACCTTTTTTTTTTTTTTTCTGTATTCTCTTCCTGAAATTTCTATTAATCTAATATTGGATTTCCATTACTAGGCCTTCAGTTTTCTTTTTCTCTGTTTAAATTATATTTCATCTCCTTATCTTTTGTTCTACTTTCGGGAGACTTTGTCTATTACCTTTTCAACACTGCTATTGATTTTTCTTTTGTTTTGCCAACATTTTGTTTTAATTTCAAGTTATTCCTTATTCACTGATTATTTCTTTCCTATTGGCTTCTTGTTTTTTTTTTTCACGAATGTAATCTCCCCCCTTCTGTATTTACAGGGATATTAGTTAGAGGTGAGGTGTGGGGGAGAGAAAGTCTTCCCTCCCAGATAAATTTTTGTTTGTTGGAGTCCCTCTCATTTAGAAAACTTTCCTTGTTTTTTTACCATTAACTTCAATTAATATTTAAAAGTGAGGCACTAAAAAGCAGATTGTGCACAGACAAGAGTTTGTCAATAGGTAGCATCACCAGATATTGACCTGGCTTTTTCTTTAGAGATTTCCCATACATCAGTATCTGGAATTCTTCTCTGGGATATCACTTTTTCAGAGAATCATCTTTCAATCTTAGCTTTGTTTGTGTGTGGTGGTGGGTGGAGGACAGGGAGAATATATATTCTGATTTATTGAGAACAAGGCTGGAAAAGAGGGATGAAATTCCTGCAGTGGAGTATACAGACTTTCATATAATTCCCTATTTTCTGCTATACACCTCAGCATTCATCTGTGCCTCCTTAATCTGAGTTTGGGCCTTCTTTGGCTCAATTTACCCAGAAAAATAAACTTGCCGCCTTCTGTGGGATGGGAAAAGAAGATTCAGCTAGTTTCCCAGGACGGGTTAAGTATTCTGGGCATCCAACAGCTCTGAACACAGACTTTAATGTATCCCATAATTTCAGTCCCACACCTTCTCCCCGTCCTTGGAAACTTTGCCTGCAAAAACTGAGCCTCTCAGGGGTTCTATATCAAGTAAGTTTTTCTCTCTTTTATATACCTCTTTACAGACATTTACTGTGTTGGTTTGAAGCTGTTATATACCCCAGAAAAAGCCACGAATGGCTTTTTCCTATGGATGCAGACCTGTTACAGGGGGGACCTTTTGGTTAGGTTATTTTAATTGAGATGTGACACACCTCATTCAAGGTGGGTCTTAATCCTTTTACTGGAGTCCTTTATGAGATGACAAAATACATACAGAAGCCAGGAGATGAAGCCCAGAGAGCTCAAAGAAGCCCCAGAGAAGCTGAGAGACAAGGACACACCCACAGAAGCTGAGAGAGGAAGCCACTGAAGCCAGAAGCTGAAAGCACCAAAACCTGGGAGAGAAGGACCAGCAAATGCCGACCATGTGCTTTCCCATGCGACAGAGGTGTCCCAGATGCCGGTGGCCTTTCTTCGGAGAAGGTATCCTCCTGTTGATGCCTTAATTTGGACATTTTCATGGCCTTAGAACTGTAAATTTGTAAGCTAATAAATCCCCATTGTAAAAGCCAACCCTTTTCTGATACATTGCACTCTAGCAGCTTTAGCAAACCAAAACGTTTAGCATGTACCTTCCTCTGATCTCCGAATTAATTTATCATTTTCCTAGCTCCACTCTGGCCTTCTGAAACTGTGTTAAGCCTGCAAATAAACATTGAATACCAAATATAATGGACAACTATAAATTCATCCACTAATTCAGAAATGGTTCCAGCCATTAGGTGTACCTCTTAAGACAAAGGGAGTCCATTATCATAGCTGTAATAGAAAGTCCAAGACATTTTGAGTCCAACGACGTAGCACACATTCTCTTTGCATTACCATCTCATTATGGACAGATCTCAAAAACATATAAAGGTTAGTTACTATAAAGGTGTTAGTTATCTCAGTAGCATTTAAAAAATATTTCTACACAACAAATCACCCAAAAACTTAGTGGTGTAAGAAAAACAATGAACATTTATTATACCATTCAGCATCTGTGGGTCAAAAATTCTAGAGCAGTTTCTCTTGATCTGAAGACCCAATTCCAAAGCCACTCTCACACTTTAAATTTTTGTGGCAGCACCCCACTTCCAGGTACCAAAAATCTGTATTGGCTATGTATTGCTACATAACAAATTACCCCCAAAATGTAGTGATATAAAATAATAAATATTTATATCTCATACAGTTTCTGTAAGTCAGGAATTCAGGGGCAGCTTAGCTAGGTATTTCTGGCTTGGGTTTGCAGTTAAAATGTCAGTTGTTGTTGCAGTAATCTGAAGACTTAACTAGGGCTGGAGAATCTGACGCCAAAATGCCAACTCACATGACTGGCAAGCTGGCGGTTGGTAGGACACCTCAGTTTGTCACCCTATAGACCTCTCCAGAGGGCTTCTAGAGTGTCCCATGATATTGTGGCCGATCTCCCAGGAATGAGTGAACCAACAGAAAGCAAGGCCAAAGTCCCATGTCTTTTATGACCTAGCTTTGGAAGTCACATTTCATTATTTCAGCAATATCCTATTGGTTACTAAGGATATTCTTATTCAGTGTAGAAGAGAACTGCACAAGGACATGGATACTGGGAGGGAAGAATCAGTAGGAGTATTCTTGGAGTCTAACTACCACAATGACTGTGAGAATTAAAGAAAAAATATATAAGAGAAGACTGGAGAGAATGTGGTAGGTAGGAATTTCCACTGAAGGGTTACTCTCAGGCTTCAGGTATATAGGAAGGAATAGGAATTGAGAACATGCAGGAAACTGAAGTAAATCCATGCATGTGGACCAGCATGGATTTAATAGTACCTCAATTCAAAGGACACCCATGAAAACTTATTCCTGGTTAAGAATATGTTTACCTAGACACACAAGAAAAAAAAAAATACAGTATTATAAATACAGACAGGAAGGGGACATGTTTTCTGAATGGGTGAGAAGGGATGTGGCCAGGTGAATAACTCTGGGTAGAACGGAGAAGAACAGGAAGTAAACAAGAAATTTAAAGTGTGAGAGTGGCTTTTATAGAAGTAGACACTCCTTAAAATCAGTGAAAGACTATCACTTGGCATGAATTTCCAATTCAAGGATACTCAAAACTCTGACATGGAAACTAATTATCTACTATAATCTGGGAAGCAATGCTGATTTATTCCTAGATAATAAATTAGATCAAAAAGAAAGAACATTGTAGAGCTGATCCAATGGAACAATTTATAAAAGGAAGAACAATTCTTTTCATCTTCACATTATGACTACCATAGATGAAACACTGAAACTTTAACATATGGAGGAGCCAAATACCCACAAATATAGATAAATGTAAACAACAATGTCCCAGTATGTCCTAGTTCCATTAAATGAAGCTGGTATGTAGGGAAATATCACATTGGAAACCAAGACAATGGGAAGTCTTCAGTAACTGAAACCATTTTTCTTGAGTCTAACTAACCAAAATGATGATGCTTCTGTTTAACCACATTTCCACCCAAGAATATATACCAGAAAATAATGGCAAAGGAGCTTCCAACTTGTCAGTGAAGTCCACCACCCTTCACAAGATAAGATGAGTACATCAAAATCACATGCTCCCTTACAATTAGATTGAGTGACCAGATAGGTTTACCAGAAGAAATGAGATTTAAACTGAGGACTGAATGAAAAAATAGCTAGCCATGAGTATATCTAGACACTGTTGCAGGAAGAGGAACTGCAAGTGCTCAAAGCTCTGTGGTGAGGAGCTTGGCATTTGAAGTATAGCAAGAAAGCCAGTGTGGTTGCTATGCAGCGAGCAGTCTTCCTTGTCTATGTTTTAACTTGTAGAATTTTTACTGGATAATAAAAAATAAAACCCATAGCTCAAGACAGTCCTTCAGAGACATGATTTGTAGTCACAATTTGTCCAAATTTTTCATCTCAAATAAACATTTAATCCTCAAGATGTGAGGTTTTAAGACATTTAATACTAAATATAAAGATTTCATTTATCTAATCAATAGATACAATGCAAAATAGAGACCATATATACATGAATGTTTATTGCAACATTCTTCCCAATAACAAACAAACAAAAAGGGACAACCTAAGAAGCCATCAATATAAGAAAGGATAAAATTAGGGAAAAAATTTATGTCATGAAAAAAGTCAGTAAATCTATATATGCTCACAAGAAAGGGTACCCATAATATATTTTAAGCAATAAAGTTGCAGAAGTGTTTAAAACAAAAATACATATTTTGTTTTAAAAAAGGACACATGCATACAATTGAACTGTACAACAAATAAAGGCTGGAACGATATGCACCAAAATGTTAAGAGTTAACACTGGAAAGTTGGTGTGAGGGCAATGACTTTTTATTTTATTTACCTCTGTATTGTTTCAAAAATTTCAAGGAATCCTTTCCTATTTCTGCAATATTTCAAAACACTGATTTTTTTTTAAAGTTCTTCAAAAATTCTGTTCACGAACTCAGAAATATTGGAAACTGTAGCCCAACTACACCAACACACTCATTAGCCAAGGGAGCTGTGAGAAAAGTGAGCCTTTTCTGGTAACTTGAGATTTACTTAAATGGAAATGGATTTCAATCTTCAGGTGAATCTTTCTCTTTTGAAGTTTATGTAACAGATAATTATCCTCCATATGGAGGGTTTTTAAATATTAATGAAAAGCCAGCCATAAATAAATCAAATAAAAAACAGTAAAGCTACAGCAGTAAATTGAGAAAGTTTGTTTATGCTGCAGGCATAATTGAAGCACACTTTGATTCTGTTGTAATCTAATTTGTAAGCCTGAGTTAAAACAATTTTTCAAATTTGATATCAATCAACCATATTTTTAAAAACTGTTTCTTTATATATACACACTTTTCCACCATTTTCATTCACTCTTTAATTCAAAAAATAATTTATTTAATCCCTATTACGTTCCAGACTCTAGTGGATAGGCAATAATAGATTGCTTTTATTGTACATTTACTATATTCCAGGCATTGTTCTAAATCCTTTATATGTATCCACTCAGCAGCCAACAGCCAACAACACAACAGCCCGATGAGGTAGGTAATTTTTTCACCTCCATTTTAAAGATGAGAAACCAAGGCAAACAGATTAGGTTGCACAACTAAATGGTCACTGAGCTAAAATACAAACTTAGGCACTACATCATGACCTTGAGATCTTAATCTCCTTACTATTCTTTAATAAGTTTATAGTCACTAACAAGCCAAAGGGCCTACTCCAGGTGAATTTACAGCCTAGTGGGGGATATAAACAACAGATAATTCACCCTTCAGTATGATAAATGCGTAACAGTATTTATCCCAGTAGACTGCAGAGTGCATGAGATTATAGACACTGAATATTTAGTTTAACACTTTATATTCAGTGTCTGGTACTGTTTGGCAAAATAAATGTGGGAGAAGGAAGCAGAATACAGGCAAAAGCCATAATAGGGTCACTTAACCTAGATGGAGGAGGAGGTCAAGAAAGCCTTGCTGGAGTTAATGATATTTAGATTGACACCTGAGGGTTAAGTAGGAGTCAGCCAGGCAAAAGGGAGAGTCTTCTAGGTGGAATGAACCCCTTGTTAAAAGGCTCTAAGGCCCAGGGAGGGAAAGGAGTAATTAAATTCCTTGAAAAAAATGTAGATAAGCTCAGTATGGACTGAAAAACATAGTGAAGGGATGTGGTAAGATGAGGCTGAAAAGGTAAATGGAGCACTCATAATCTGTTATGTCTTTTTAAAGAAATATAAACAATCCTGAGCACAGTCATGTCTCAGTGAAGGGTTTTAAGCATAGGAGTGACATGACACACAAATACACAGACACACACACCAATTAAGAAGCTACTGTCATTTGCTATGCAAAAGAGGATACTGGCTTGAATTAAGGCAGTGGGGATGAAATAAGAGTGTATGAAGAGCTAATTAGGAAATAGAAATCAGAAGTAGCAAAATGAAGTCAAAAGTTATGGGTTGAATGAAATAGCCCAGCATAAAAGGACATGTATAATCTCATTTGTATGAAATAATTAGAATAAGCAAACTCATAGAGTCAGATTCTAAAATACGGGTTACCAAGGACCAGGTGGGGATAAGGAATAGGGAGTTAAGGCTTAAAAAGTACAGGGTTTCTATTTGGGATGATGGATGGAAACATTTTGGGAATGGATAGTGGTGATGGGAGCACTCAGTGAACATGATTAACAGCACTGAATTATATATCTGAGTGTGGTTAAAAGGGGAAATTTTAGGTTGTATATATGTTACTAGAATAAATTTTGTTTTTAAATCCATGGACCTCACAACACAGGTTGAACCCAAAGTTAAACCATGGAGTATAGCTAATAGTACAATTATAAAATGTGCTTGCATCAATTGTAACAAATTTACCACACCAATGCAAGATGTTAATAATCGGATGGTATATGGGCACCCTGTATATGCATGTTTTTTCTGTAACCCACAACTTCTCTAATAAAACAAAAAGAAAGAAAAAAGTTATGAATCAAGTTTCCAACTTCAGAAAGTGGGATGGATGGTCGTGTCGTGTATTTTCATTGATGAAACACAGGAGGAATAGCAGTTTTTCAAGGAAAGGTAGATGATGATGAACTCCATTTTGGACATTCAGAGTTGATTTGCCTGAGGGATATTTCCAAATGTTTCCAGTACACAACTGAATATACTAAATCTGAAGGTCAGAAAAGAAATCAGGCTTGGAAACAGAATCATCAGCATAGAGCTAATAATTGAAACAACAGGCATAGAGGAGATCACTAGGCCATTTTGTTGTGCCATTTCCTTTCTGCCATTGATGGAACTCAACCATCACTGGCACTGAGGTCTTGGAAAGAATAAAATTATTTTGATAGACAAGCCACTGCAATGCCAAATATCATGGGAGCGTTTCAGGTGTGAATCTTCTAAGTGTAACAAAATATCCAGGTGTACTACAAGAGATTTGTTACCTACAACCCTAATATATTAAGAAAATTTAACTCTTATTATTTGCAAACATAGTCCAAATCCAAGATATTGAGGAAAACCTTGTCTAAATCACCACTTTCTGAACTAAAATCTTAAAATTGTGAAAACGTTTTAGCAAAATAAGTGATGATCCGATGAGAGAAAAATTAGCCTTGTGAAAAGTTGCAAATATCAGAACATATGATTATAGACTTGAAGTCTGAATAACTGATTTAACATTTCACAACTGACATTTCCTGTCAAATACAAAATTTAAACAGGCTTTAAATATTTGCTTCTGAGGCTAATAGTACTTTCAAACCAAAGTTTTTTTGTTTTTTTTTTTCATTAAACAATGTCAGAAATGAATTGCTCGCAATGCTGCGTTTTGTAAATTTTACCACTAATTTTTCAAAAATAGTTCAAGTTTGAAACATTAGATTACCTTCAAAGCATGGATCATTTAAGAGACTATGAAAATTCTAAACATGTTTAAGAAATTATGAAATACCAGACTATGATACTGATTTTTATTAGCAATTTTGATGAACTGATATGAATAAATCACTTCAGTGCTCAAATTATTAAATAATTGTAGAAATTAAATTGAAAATATTTAGAAATATAATCTTAATCCAAACTAATGGAGTGATTCACTGAACTGTACTTGATAGCCACTGTTTTACTCATATAAGCGGATGAGCTTCATCTACAAAAATTGAGGTAGCTAAGGCAGATTCCATATCAAGTGTTTCCTAACCTCCAAATAAAGGAGGAGGATTGGAAATTTAATATAGCACAAAGATAACATTTCCCAATTTCTCTGCCCCTGCAGTGTTCCTCTTTTTCTTAAAACCCAATGTAACCGTTTTAGCTGTGAAACAGGATCAAATTACTCAGTCACTAAATCCACCACGAAACACCTCACAAGACTCCCACTATCCATGGAAGACAGATTAAGAGGTGAAAATCAGTCGCTTTTATTAACTGTATTAGAAACAACTTTTTGAAATGATTTGCATTTCTACATGTGAGAGCAATTGCTTTGAATAGCTTGGAAAATAGCTAATGCATGGGGAAAAAATGCAAACTAGCTTCACTGTCTTTTCTTATTGATCTCAGATGGCATCACACAGAAGCAATAATAGCATATGGCAAATGAAAAAACAGCAGCAAAGTCTTGCAGTGAAGCTGTGATTATGAACATTAAACTGTTCATTCCACTAAACCTACAACTTTTCTACAATCATTTTTCTACCTATACAATCCTACTTCCTAGAGGATAAACATCTAGCAAACTGGTTCTGAGAGACAAATCGGGTCAATTCAATAGAAGGCAGTGGAGAGAAAAGGAACTACTACAAGGTCATAATACCCAGTCCTAGGTGTTTCTTTTATGCTGACCCGCCTGAGGAATGAAATTAAGTATCAGGGTTTTTCTCACTTCTCTAGGAGTGATTCTAGCTCTTCTTGCAAAGAGCTAAGCTGCTCCTTTTCTCTGTCTTCCTTCTGTTTGAGTTCATCCAACACAGCCTGAAACCTATTCTTGAGTGCCAAGTTTTCCACCTTCATGATGAGATCCTCCTGCCGTTTTGCCCTGTCCTGGGTCTCTTGGAGCTTGCCTTTCATGTTATCAATCTGTTTCTGAATTCCCATAACCAGTTGATTGGTTCCCTCATTTTCTTGGTGCTGTTCATCAGATTCATTTAGCTTGTCCTGTAGCTGCCTCTCCAGATCTTCCTCTGTATCAATGATGTTTATATCTTCTTCATCGTGATGATGTGTCTCATCTTCATCTTCACTGCTGCTGCTGAGGTCATTGAATATCTCCCGAAGTTCATCATGTTCTAATGAGTCATGGCCCTGCCTATGGCCAGACATTCCTGGAGAGGAGATATCCAGGCCCTGATTTTCTGTCTCTTTTGTTTCATCTTCAGCAATTATTTCCCAACGAGTACTGACAGCTTCTGCATCTGTACTCAGCAACCGCTTCACTTCCTTTTCTACATCTGGAGATTCAATATACTTTTTCTTTGCTGTCTTACGGAACCTTCTCTTTCTGACATTTTTTAGAGGCAGAGTAATTCCATGGTTCCAGATAAACTTTTTCTCTTTGTCCTTATCCTTTTTCTTGCTTGCTTTTGGATCAGTAGTAGCAACTGGCTCTTCCACGGGAGGGTAGAGATCACCATCAACTGTAGATACAAGCATCTGACAGATATCAGCTGTCTTGTAAAAGGTTTTTTTATCAATGGTTTTCAAGCTTTCCATAACACAGGGCAGATCTACCAATTTTGAAGCCAAAGGGACCCGGTCCACTCTGACAATTCCATGACGCCCATCAGGATGTAACTCAATTGTCAGTCTGTCTTTCAGGTTGACATGGCCAGACTGTACTGCCCTCCTCACAGTAGAGGCATATTCCGGAGGTAGGCGTAAGATAAACTGGCTTTCTAGTTCATGAGGAGCATCATCTTTGCTCTTACTCATCTTTATTTCCTTATGACTCACTTCTCCTCTAATGAGCACTTGTTTCACCAAAAAGTTCCACGTTACTTTCTGCAATAATTAGAAAGTCCAGTTAAAAACTGAAATCTTCAATTACAAAGAGTTCTAAATAGAAAAGCAGGTAAGAGTCTATTTCGACTTAATTATGAATTAAGCCCCAGATCTTTTCTCTAAATATACTGTGACTGAGTACCAGTCGTTACTGACACAATGGCTTATTAGCAGTTATGTTCGTTTAATTCTATTAGATGCAATGCCAAGTTCCAACCTCTAGATGCCGCTGCCGAACAACGCAGAGAGCTAGCAAGCAGGAAAGAAAATGGCGGTTCCTGCGAAATTATTTTCGGCACAGAAAGTAATGCCCAGTACACAATCCCAATCCATAAACTCTCCCGGAATAAAGATATTCAAAAAGCGGGGCGCAGTGAACTGTCTTCGCCTCGGGTACTTACAATCCACTGAAGATTATAAATTCAGCTTCTCCGGACCGGTGCGAGCGGAAGAGGACGCCGCTTGGAGGAAGGAGGCCGGAAGTCGAGCGTCTCCTAGATTCGTTTGTTCTTCCTGGCTGTTGGCAAAGTAATCCGCTACCGATTACCGATGAAAGGGCTCAGGACGGTCAGCGCAAAATCTCACCGAGATACGTTGCTCCGAGTTCGGCAGCTCGGCAGCTAAGCAGCTCAGCAGGGCTCAGTTCAAAGCTGCAGGATTAGCGGAGAAGGAAGCGCCACGTCCCGCGCGGGGAAGGAGGCTTGAGAGACAGGATGACCTGCCCGGAAATGAGAGCCGCCCTAGCGCGCGCATGCGCTGTTGCGCTGCTGGGAAGTTTTTGCGACAATGTGATCGTAAACCCCGTAAGAGACGAAACATTTCGTAAAGAACTACTAGTTTGAGAATTTTATACAGAGACAGCGGTTCCTAGAAAGAGATAGATTCGCCCTACCCTCCTCCGACCACCCTGTTAAGCCAGCACTTTTACCGGATCGCCGTGGAGCGGGATAGCCTCTAGGCTTCCGGGTGATGACGGGAGATAAGGGCTTCAGCGTGCAAAGTGTAGTTGGTTCAAGAGACATTTAGGATACTCCCCAGAGCATATCTGACAGCCAATACAAGAATTTATAACTAATCATGCGATGGGTTTTAAAATACCCAAATCAGTGGGTAGTGCTGCCCACTAAATAATTCAAGGTCTCTATTTTGTTGACTATGAAAATATTTGGAGACATTTCCAATTTGGAGGATCCCAAGGGAACAGGGGTGATTTCTTTTTTAAATGTGCTTGATGTAGATATAATATTAACAAAGAAGTAAGTGTTATTCTCGAGGTACATGCTCATTTAGGACAGATGGTCTGATTAAAGTAGAATATAATTGAACTATTGTTCCCTGCCTCTTACTTGCCAGAAATTCTTTAATGCATTTGGAAACATACTAAACTTTTTTCACTATACCTCTACTATGTTGCTGGCTATTTCTGTTTGTCTCATCTATGTGTAGTCGGGTATGCACCAATACCTATTTATAGTATTGCCAAGTAATAGATAACAGTTTCAACTTAGTCTTACTCATTTCCATTTTTAAAAAATAGGATCAGTTTGGTAGAGCATCAGAGTCATTTAGAATTTAATTTCTATCCTTTCAAATATTAACAATTACACATAAATTTAAGAGAACTCTTTTATCTGATTAACATTTCCAAAATTGCTTTATTTATGTACTTGTTAATTGTTTTCCTCACCCCAGACTGAAAGCTCTGTGATAGTCAGGGATCATTTCTATCTTCTTCATCATTGTGTCCCACTACCTAGTACCATAACATGGGAGATACACAAAAAACGTTTGCTGATTGGATGGAACAATTGATCCATCTAGAAAGAACATAAATATAGGCTAAATTCTATGATAATTTATGAGAGTAGATACTTCTTTTGTCACCTTAAAATGAGATGGAATCATTTTATAAATGTCGCTAATACATAGAAAATGTTTTCCTCTCTAGTCAAGGATAGTGCCAATTGTTATGGGGTAGGAGAGATTTGCTAACAATGTATATGAATGTGTCCTCTTTGATTTAGGTAGATTGTGATATTGTATTATAGGAGAAAATTTAAATGGCCTAACACTAATTTGGTTTTTTTGTGTTATTTTTTAAGAAGAAAATATGCTCTTCCAGATTATTTTTCTCTTTGTTCTACAATGTTACTTGACTCCTCTACAATTCCCTGTTTTCTCTTTGTTGAAGAGGAAATTTTTTCAGTGTGCTTGTCCCTTGACAATACCTGATTTTACTTATTTTACAGATAGAAGAGTTAAACATGCTAGCCTCTGCGTAATGCTTTGTTTAACCATATAAAAGATGAAGTCATACTTACACATGAAAATCTAAATGTTATTTTACATTTTAATTTCCTGAGTTTTGTGTATTCAAATGCCTTCATCACAGAAAGTAGCTTGACATAAAGTCTATAAAATTCTTATTTGCCCAAATTATGATGTATTTTAGTTAGTAAACCTTAAAATGGAAGATAGTTTGAAATAACTAACGGGATTAACTGAAGTTTCCCTAAAGTATCTAGCTCCTTTAATCCTGGAACATATTATCTGCTTTTAAGTTCAGCACATTTTCTAAAGGCTATTAAGTGGGGCTTGGAGGGAGTATATTAACCCTAAAGTTAAGGTGTCTGCCACATCACCATCACCTTAATGTCTATTAATAAATTCAGGTTCATTTGTTTTTTCAAATCCATTAAACATACAGAAAAACATAAACTCTGAATTAATAAATTACCCTCCTGTTGTTGTTCCATGGAATATCTGTGATACCAATGAGCCAAATATTTAGGGAAGGCAATAAATTCTCCAGTGTGGTAACAAGTCCTTCAAAGGCTTCCTAGCTATAATAAAGGAGTATGATAATTAGGCTACTAATAACAGTGTATTTTTTAAATTTTCCTGTAGTAAGCTTCCAGTTTCCCTAAAGGGCTGCTTATACTTTGGAGGTTAAAAAATTATGGGTGATGAGAGAAATCCTGTTTATATTTTGGAATTAGAAATGTATGGGGTAAGGAAATACCGTACATCCAAAAAAGGAAACTTGTTTACTGTTATATCACCATATATGTTAAAGGCAAATTACCTAAAAATATATACAACATATACAACATATCTGTGTCAAGTGGGAAGCTTTTTATAAGACAAAAACTAATATATACTGATTTAAGCAATAATTATTGGATCACTGTCCAATAAAAATATAATGTAAGTCACAGATATGAGCCACATATGTGATTTTAAATTTTCTAGTAGCCACATTAAAATGGTAAAAAGGAACAAGTAGAAACCAATTTAAATAGTATATTGTATTTAAATCAATATATGTAATATTATCATTTCAACATGTAATCAATATAAAATTGCTAATGATATATTTTATGTTCTTATTGTGCAGTAGTCCTTCAAAATCTGATGTGTATTTTACACTTACAGCACATCTCATTTTGGAATAGGCACATTTCAAATGTTCAATACCTGATTTTACTTATTTTACAGATAGAAGAGTTAAACATGCCAGCCTCTGCATAATGCTTTGTTTAACCATATAAAAGATGAAGTCATACCCACACATGAAAATCTAAATGTTGTTTTACATTATAATTTCCTCAGTTTTGTGTATTCAGATGCCCTCATCACAGAAAGTAGCTTGACATAAAGTCTATAAAATTCTTATTTGCCCAAATTATGATGTATTTTAGTTAGTAAACCTTAAAATGGAAGATAGTTTGAGATAACTAAGGAGATTAACTGAAGTTTCCCTAAAGTATCTAGCTCATTTAATCCTGGAACATATTATCTGGTGGCTGGTGTATTGGACAAGAGAAAACTAGAGGTATGACTGGCTCTAGGCATGATACAATTGTGACCTGGCACAATTTGTTTTTCTCTTCCTGATTTTGAAGAATGAGAATTTATTTCTGCTACTATTTCTATTTTTTTCAGCTCTTCCCTCCTCTGCCTGTAAATTTCAAAAGTTGCCCACCTTTGTGGTTGTGCCAGTTTGAATGTATTGTGTCCCCCAAACACCATTATCTTTGATGTAGTCTTGTGGGGCAGACGTTTTGGTGCTGATTAGATTTGCTTGGAATGTGCCCCACCCAGCTGTGGGTGATGACTCTGATGAGATATTCCCATGGAGGCATGGCCCCACCCATTCAGGGTGGGCCTTGATCAGTGGAGTCATATAAATGAGCTGACTCAAAGAGAAGGAACTCAGTGCAGCTGTGAGTGACATTCTGAAGAGGAGCAAACTTGCTATAGAGGAACGTCCTGGGAGAAAGCCATTTTGAAACCAGAACTTTGGAGCAGACGCCAGCCACGTGCCTTCCCAGCTAACAGAGGTTTTCCGGACGCCATTTGCCATCCTCCAGTGAAGATACCCGATTACTAATGTGTTACCTTAGACCCTTTATGGCCTTAAGACTGTAACTGTATAGCCAAATAAACCCCCTTTTTATAAAAGCCAATCCATCTCTGGTGTTTTGCATTCCACAGCATTAGCAAACTAGAACAGTGGTCATAAGATACCTGCCAGCAGTGACTAGGGAATTTCCTCCCTTGTCCACGGCAAGTTACCAGAGTGGCTCGCCACCAACCAAAGTCTTCCTTTCAATCCAGTTGGATCAACTTATGCCATATACCCATCCCTAGAACAATAACACCAGAGAACTACCTTAAGCCTATGATTCTCAACCGAGAGGGGGGTGGGGCGCACCTGGTAATGTTGGAAGACATTTTTGGTTGTTAGACCTGGGGTGGAGAAAATTGCTACTGGCCTCTAGCGGGCAAAGGACAGAGATTATTGCTAAACATCATACACTGCACAGCACAGGCCCCTACAACAGAGAATTATCTAACTAAAAATGCCAGTAGTAGTAAAAATGAGAAAAACCCTGCCATAAACGAATTATTTTAAGCCTATATTCCTAAACCAACACTGCCAAGAGAAATTACCATTCTTGGCTTAGATTTATCAGGATCCACTGCATCTATGACTAGCTGCAGCTTCCCCTTAGGTGAATGGGGTTGGGGTAGGGTGAGGGGCGGACACCTGAACTAAATGGGAAGTCCCATCAATAAAGCAAATAGAATCTAATGAGGAGTTTCGGAAATAACTCGCGGGAGATATCACATAGGGCCTCTGGGTGCCGCTGTCGGCCAATCCGTGGCTAGAGTGAAGCAAAGCAATCCAATAGACAGTCTGACGCAGCGATCCCTGCAGATTTTTTAAGAAACACATCAAGAGAGGACTCTGCAAGCTCTCTTTCCCGCAGTCCGTTCCAGATATTTGGATAAAGAATGTCAGGATATTTAATGACCCAAACGCGGCGCTGCCTTTTCTTTTCAGAGCACCTCGGTAATCTGCGAAAAACCGAGAAGAGAAAGTGAAGAGGCGCGGAGCCACAGGAAGCACTATTTCGCTTCCTGCTCTCTTTGTGCTGCTTAGTGAGCTACGCACCAGATGCACTACGAGATTCCGGAAGAGATGGCCAAAGTGGAGAATCTCGCCAAAAATCTGGGGCTCCGTGACCAGAAACATACTGGTAAGTACTGAAAAGAAACCTAAAGGTGAGTGCTTTACCGCGAGGGATGAACCTGAGAATGACTGGATAGATCGAGCTGATATGCCAAAGGAAGACCCCTTGAATTTGAAACAGTCACTGATAATCCTACAAGAATTTCTCATATTGATGTATTCATCCTGGATATAAAAGATAACAACAACAACAAAAAAACCTTTTAAAACAGTTATTTTGTTTTGGAAATCCTGGAAAACGTCTTAATAGGAGCAAGGTTTACTTTAGAATCCGCGGTAGATTTGGACGCGGGCAGTAAATCTCAATAAATTACCAGATTAGTTTCAGTAACCACCTCTACCCCATCCCCTCCCAAGAAAAGAAGAGCGCTGAGGCAGGAAATCCTCTAAATTCCTGGAAAAACCTGGACTGCGAGGAGCAGAGCTGCCACCACTTAATGCTGGGAGGAGGAGCAGAACAGCTCATAGAAAGATATGGGATTTGGATGCCCATGAGAATTCCTCCGGTGTTGAACCGCAGTGTGTACAGCAGAGTCAGCCTGCAGAGAACCTCCTTTTCACCTTCTCCTTTGCATTCTTCAAATGACCAGCACTGACCTCCACCAGGCCCTTAATGCCGAGTTCTACACTTTCCACACAATTTCACAGGGCATACGGAATATATTCAGCCTACTGTCCAATAACAACAGCACAGTACTCCACTTTGAAGAGTGGCAGTTAAAACATGGAGTAGAAGAGAAGAATGGGAGCAGTTTGATGACCTATTTTAGAGTCCTGGTTGAAATGGATGTGAGGAACTCTAATGCGGTGTAAGTGCCTTTCATCTGGGTATCTAGTCCTATCAGAGGCAACACTGGACTGTCCTAACTAAAACCACAGGACGGAGAGACCTGCTTCATTGGAGAGGTGGAAATTATTGTGGAGAGGAATGATCTGGCCAGCAAACTTCACCACAAAGATTACCGTGTGGTTCTTTGTAAGCTACTGATAGATGGAATCCTAATCTGGGAGCCGGCCTTGAAGTAAAATGCTACCATCACAACCACCGGCAAGGGCAACCTGTCCCTCTCCTCCCCCTCAAGCTTTAGCCTGTACATAACAGACATCAACAAAAACGCCCCCATTTTCCAACAGGCCTCCTACATGGTACAGGTGTCTGAGAATACCCACCCTGAGCACCCACACTTTAGTACCTCCCACCCTGACCTGGGGTTGAATAGCCATGCTTCCTACTTCCTTCGTGGCCAGTGACCTGGTGTTGCCGGCATTATCTTCCTGTGCGTGGATGATCGCAGAGCTGAGTGGTGTTCACGCAGTCTACCTTTGAACTGATTGCAGGCCCGTGACCTGGCTTGGACCCGGCTCCGCCTGATTGTGAGCCTGTCTGTGATGGTGGACAACTGCCGCGAGAGAACGCCACGGACCATTTGCACGATGCTGAAGCCCAACAGCGGAGCCCTCTTCAACAAGGCGCCACGCACCTCAAAGTACAGCCCAGCTAACCGGTCACCAAGGTGGAAGCCGACTGGGCGCAATGACTGGCTGCTCTACCTCGTGCTGCCATCAGGCTAACATCCGCTCTTCAACCTGGGGACGTGCGTGGCTGAGGTGTGCACTGCGCTGCTGGGAGCGACGGAGACGCTGCCCGCCAGCGCTTGCTGATAACGTGCCAATAGCGACAGCCTTGGTCCCGCTGCATCTGGTCTTCGCTGACAGTTTGCAGGAGTACCTGCCGAAACCTCAGCGACCGCCCGGTACCCTCCGACAGGCAAATTGACCTGCAATTTTACTTGGGGGTGGTCTTAGCCTTGATTTCTGCTCATTTCCTCCTTGCTATGGCTCTGATCATCACCCTGCGCCTGCAACGCTTCTTAAACTCCACAGTTTTCATCGTGCTCCCTCCTCCTAGCCTGGATTTGGAGTTGCTACCCGCTTCAGCGAAGGAAATTTGCCCTATTCCTACAATCATTTGCTTCTGATGTTATGAAATAACTTCTTCAAGTGGATTCCAGAAACATCTTTCAAGTGGATATTCTCTGTTGTACCACTAATGAAACCTTAACTATTACATTGGAGTCAATGTCTTTCCATGTGAGTTTTAACTTTTTTGTTTCCTAGTGTCCTTTTATAAATCAATCCTGATTTTTCATTGCTGTTGGGAGAGGAATCTACAAGTTTACTTGCTAGTTTCTATTTATATTTTGATTTACCTTATTAGCCTGGACAATTCCTTTGTGGGGAAAGTTTGTGTCATTAGTGTATGTTTTGAGAAGTTATGTTTCATTTTAAAGAATCCTTTCCTTGCGTTTTCAAAGGAGTTTAACTCTATCTTTAAATTCCTACCTTCCGGCCCCATACACTTGTCTTTGAGAAGCCATGAAATTGTAGGTTCGGTTATACAAGGAGAAATGCTCCTTCCAAGAACTGTTCTTATGGCCTTTGATTCTTTACTTTTCATTCCTCATTTTCCTGACCCTTCTCAGATATGATGTCCATGGGTTGGTTGTCAGTATCTGGTGCTGTTTGTTCTTGAAAATATCAAACACTGGAATGCAGAGAACATTCTTTGGTAAGTTTGAAGTAAAAATAAAAATTGCTGTGAGACTGAGGAATTTTAGTCAGTACTCTTTTACTAATATTGCCATGGGCAGAAGAAGGAAGGCAATGTCCCCATTTTTCTAGTTTAAAAATACTGCTATGTCAGAAAACCAACTTCTCTTGGGGAAAATATTAAGTGTGGTTTTAAAGGAATACATATTATTCTAATAGCCTGCCTAAAAATAAATATGTGAACTTTTATTTTTAGTTTTGAGGAATATCACTACTTCTTCCACCTCTTAAATTTGAAGTCTAAATTATATATTCATATGATATTTTTCCAATACAATCTCAAAAGCTCAGTGTTATTTTACTCAAAGTATATTACTTTTGGGTAAATGAAAGAACTTCTTAAAAACCCATACAATATATAGACACTCCAAAAAAAGAGTGAAAATAAGGATGGGTAAAGCACATCATTCAAAATGGCAAGATTTCTGATAATATTCAGGGCACAATGGAAAGGAAATGGATGGTCCAATTTTTAAAAAGTCTGATATTCTAAAACTTTGTTTTTCCCTCCAAATTTTTTTCATCCTCCCATTAAAAGGAAGCCACCCTGACTTATGTGACCTGAAAGATTATCAAGTGGTCAAGCTACACTACAGAATTGGTAGAGGGATGATTTTGTTCTCTTTGTGGTATTAGACAGCTCTCTACTACTCCCTGAATAGCAAACAGGGAAAGCAGATGTCTGGAAAACTGGGATTCCACTGAATATTGGAATTTAGAAGCATTTGGATAGTTTTGATTAAATGGGCATGATATTTTCTCCTTTTCATACATATATTGTAGGATGATTAACTATTTCCTTAGGCAATAACTAAGACTTAAAAGATAAGTCAGATTAACGAAAAGGGATAGTATTATCTAAGAGTGCAGTAACGGGTTAGGACTCTGGGCGCCGCTGTTCACCCATCTGGGAGATACAGGCAAAACACACACACACACACACACACACACACACACACACACACACACACACACCACATAAAAGAAATAGCTTGTGCCTCTTAAAACTTCAGCCACTGCCAGAAAGGAAACAATTTCCCCGAGGCTGCCTTAATTCTACTTCTGGACGACTCTCCACTCTAAATTACCCCTAAATACAGGTAATTTAGGCTCAGAACAGCAGAGAAACATTACCCTTAGTACCCAATTAGAAGAAAACTACGAAGCGAGAAAGCAATGGCGATTCAGCCCCAGCTGCCGGGCTGCAGCGGGCTGGTTGTGCTGTACCTTTTTCTGGGGCTGATGTTGGAAACCGGAGCGGGGAAGATTCGCTACTCGGTGCTAGAAGAGACAGACAAAGGTTCCTTTGTGGGCGACATCGCCAAGGACCTGGGTGTACAACCCCAGGAGCTGGCAGAGCGTAAAGTCCGCATCATCTTCAGAGGTAAGACGCAGCTTTTTGCTCTCAACTCGCGAAGCGGCAGCTTGATCACAGGGGGCAGGATAGACCGGGAGGAGCTCTGCACCCAGAGCTCGCGGTGTCTGGTGAATTTTAACATCCTAGTAGAAGATAAAATGAAGCTTCTTCCTGTCGAAGTGGAAATAATTGATATTAATGACAATACCCCACAATTCCAGTTAGAGGAACTGGAAGTAAAAATGAATGAAATAACCACTGTGGGTACCCGGATCCCTCTGCCTTCTGGGCAAGATCTAGATGTGGGGATGAACTCGCTCCAGCGCTACCAACTCAGCTCCAATCCTCATTTCTCGCTGGATGTGCAACAGGGAGAGAATGGGCCCCAACACCCAGAGATGGTGCTGCAGAGTCCCCTAGATAGGGAAGAAGAAGCTGTCCACAACCTGATCCTCACCGCCTCTGATGGGGGCGACCCTCTCCGCTCAGGGACGCTCTGCATTCGAGTTCAGGTAGTGGATGCGAATGACAACCCTCCAACGTTTACTCAGGCACAATATCACATAAGTGTACCCGAGAATGTGCCTCTGGGCACTCGGCTACTCATGGTAAATGCCACAGACCCAGATGAGGGCACCAATGGGAAAGTAACATACTCGTTTCACAATATAGACCAAAAAGTGGCCCAAATATTTCAATTGGACTCTTACACTGGAGAAATATTAAATAAAGAACCACTGGATTTCGAAGAATACAAAATTTATCCAATGGAAATTCAAGCTCAGGATGGTGCTGGGCTCATGGCCAGAGCTAAGGTGCTAGTCAAAGTTCTGGATGTGAATGACAATGCCCCAGAAATGACTGTTACCTCCGTCTCCACTGCTATACCAGAAAACTTTCCTCCTGGGGCCATAATTGCTCTTATCAATGTGCATGACCAGGACTCTGGAGACAATGGCAGAATGACGTGTTCCATTCCTGGAAATCTGCCCTTTAAATTAGAAAAATTAGTTGATAATGATTACCGCTTAGTGACAGAAAGAACACTGGACAGAGAGTTCTCCTCCGGATACAACATTACAGTGACAGCAACAGATGAGGGAACTCCAGCTCTATCTACTGAAACGCACATTTCACTGTTAGTGACAGACATCAACGACAACCCGCCTGCCTTCCCTCATACGTCCTACTCTGCCTACATTCCGGAAAACAATCCCAGAGGCGCCTCTATCTTCTCTGTGATTGCCCACGACCTGGACAGCAATGAGAACGCACGAGTCACTTACTCCCTGTCAGAGGACACCATCCAGGGGGAGCCCCTTTCTTCCTACTTCTCTATCAACTCGGACACGGGAGTCCTATATGCTCTGCGATCCTTCGACTACGAGCTCATCCGTCACTTGGAGTTGTGTATGATAGCCCGCGATAGCGGGGACCCACCGCTCAGTAGCAACGTGTCGCTGAGCCTGTTCGTGCTGGACCAGAACGACAACGCGCCCGAGATCCTGTATCCCGCCCTCCCCACCGATGGCTCTACCGGTGTGGAGCTGGCACCCCGCTCCGCAGAGCCCGGCTACCTGGTCACCAAGGTGGTGGCGGTGGACAGAGACTCAGGGCAGAACGCCTGGCTGTCCTACCGCCTGCTCAAGGCCAGCGAGCCGGGACTCTTCGCGGTGGGGCTGCACACGGGCGAGGTGCGCACGGCGCGGGCCCTGCTGGACAGAGACGCGCTCAAGCAGAGCCTCGTGGTGGCCGTCCAGGACCACGGCCAGCCCCCTCTCTCGGCCACCGTCACGCTGACCGTGGCCGTGGCCGACAGCATCCCCGATGTCCTGGCCGACCTGGACAGCATCAAGTTCCCCGCCGACCCTGACTACTCGAGCCTCACGCTCTACCTTGTGGTGGCAGTGGCCGCTGTCTCCTGCGTCTTCCTCGCCTTTGTCATCATTCTGCTGGCGCTCAGGCTGCGGCACTGGCACAGGTCGCGCCTGCTCCCGGCTGCAGGAAGCATGTTGGCAGGTGTTTCAGCCTCGCACTTTGTGGGCGTGGACGGGGTGCGGGCTTTCCTGCAGACCTATTCCCACGAGGTCTCCCTCACCGCGGACTCGCGGAAGAGTCACGTGATCTTCCCCCAGCCCAACTACGCGGACACGCTCATCAGCCACGAGAGCTGTGAGAAAAGCGACCCTCTTCTGATAACTCAGGATTTATCTGAAGACAGAAGGGAAACATTTTCTCAGGTAAACTCTTTGTAGCAAGCTTATAAGCTAACTTGATTTATTTTAAATCTGAGTTTATTTGCTTGCTTTCATTTTTTACTACAAACAGTTCTATTACTATATAGCCTTGTAGTTCTATTATAAGTCCTGGAAAATCATTATTAGCGGGTCTACACGTTTTTAACCAGGCATATTTATAATTGTTCTCACATTGGAAGGAAAGAAGACTGTAATCGCAAAGTAGGTGGTTGAGATGAAGTGGATCCTAAAGGTCCTATCTTGGTTGTGGAAAGAGCATTGCATTAGAAACAAGGAGATCTAGCCTCTAACATTTTCTTATTTGCTTTTGGCCAGAGCATTTTATCATTCTGGGTTTACCATCCTCTTGTATGGAATGGATAGGGTTAGACTAGAAATTTTCCCCAACTCTCCTTCTGCTTTAAAAATTGATTATTGTAAATTTTGTACATGCCTTTTCCTTTCCAAGTTCTTTGAAAAGAGTAGATTATATCTTCCTTTCTCACCAAAACCTAAACTTTTTCCTGAGTTTATATGTGAGACAAAAATTGAGTCATGAGTTACATTTTTGTATGTCCCTTCCTGATAAATTCAAACAAGTGGTATTAAGGAATTTCTATTCGTTACAATATTTCAGAGAGATATTTACAGCCTACTGCTGCTTATGTTAAAGTTGTGTACCAGCCTTTGGAAAAAACTGTCATTCCTTGAGGAAATGGATATATTCATTAGAGGATGTCTGGATACAGTCTTTTCTGTGGACAAGTTAGCAGACTTTCTTTAATCTTTAATATCAGCACTATAGCTAATTACAATTTTTTATTCTTAAAAATCATAAAGACTTCCCAGTTACTGCAACATATTTAAGGACAAAAAGCCCATCAATATTTACATGACTAACATTGTTCTTAAATTTCTTTATAAATACCAGATAATTCATTCCTGAACTTAATGTAAATATAATCTGTCAGAGTGCTATGATATTTTATTTGGGGACTTATTTAAAGGTAAGGATTCTCTAAAGTGGTATGTATAGTTGTGTTAAATACATGATTGTGGAATTTTACATAAGCTGAAATTTAAAATTATTAACTATATTAGCTCTTTGTTTAATCTTTTATTAGGAAATATATTATCCATGCAAGAATATACCTAAGGTTTAAGTAATTTATTAAATGAATAAAATGAACAACAGGTAACTTACTGTACAATTTGAAAAATAGTTTTGAAGTCTCCTGACTTTTACATTATACTTGTAAGAAAAATTCCATTTTAATGTGAGTGTTCACAAGAAGAAATACACCATGGATGAGTAAATCTATGCTTTCATATACCTACTCAGCTCGAATAAATTACAGAGATAGACCTTTTGAAAAAGAGGAAAGCAAAAAAGCATAGTCAAATAAAAGATAAATATCTAAACAGAAAAGAGATAGAACAGAAAGTGGTGAGCCTAGAGCTAATTTCCCATAGTTTGAAGCTATGGGAGTTATAGTCTTGGACTTAGAAGACTGGCTTTGACAGGATAATGGGGACAAAAGTGCTTCAGGCTAGACAAAGGGAACTGAGGCAGGCTTATTGCTCAGATCCAAAATAAGCAATGAGGGCTCTCATCTAGTGAAAAAGTGGGTGTTACATACAGATGCTGCCTTGATTCCTGTGATCATGCCTTATTGTAAAATGCAGAGCAAGGAAGAGAGTTGAACACAGATGTTGGCTATAGGCAATGAACACTAATCCTCTCAGACTTAAGTTGTGATATTGATAATATCACTGCTGCACAGGAGTCCCAAGGCACCATTAAAAGACCTACTTATGGCCTGGGACTTCGGATCAGATGGAAACAATTTCAAAACCATTAAAGACAGAGCACTGAACTCAGGAGGGAAGGAGATAGGGAGACAGTGGGAGAGGGAGCAAATTTTAAAAACAAAGATCTCGCACTTAAAATAAGTGTGAAAACCAAAATTATGAAACAAATGAATAAATATAACACTAAGAAAAATGGACAGAAACATCAATCAGAACATTCACTTACATTTGATGGAATAAATTTTATAGAAAAGCTGACACATAATTATGTTGAAACGCACTAGAGATAAATGAAGGAATATTCATTATAATAAGAACAAAGTTTAATAAAAAACATAAATAATATAGTATATGAAAATATACTATATTTTCTATATATGTACTATATATAAATATATATTTATATATAGTTTATATATTTATATTTTTATTTTTATAGAATTTTATTTATTTATTTATTTTTAATATATGTTTATATTTTTATTTATTTTATTATTTATATAAATATATTTATATTTATATAGATATATTTATATCTATATAAATATACTATATGTTTATATAAAATATACTATATATGAAAAATAACTAGAAAATTATTTAATTAAATTATAGTTATTAAAGTAAAAAGAATACTCAATAATTGGTATAAAGTCATATTGGACACAACTGAATATAATGCTAATGAACCATCAGATTATTGGAGAAATTCTCTCAGAACACAGCACTAAAAGACCATTAAACAAATTTATAAAACTGACATTAAGAAGTAAAAAACAGATGGAAAATTTCCAACATATATCTAAATGTAATTCCAGAGGAATAAAGTGGAGAGAATATCACAAAGCAAAATTTTACATTCTAAGAGTTGAGAAAATCCATAATTGAATAACTTAAGTTATTGAAAGTATAATCTCAGTACCAAACAGAAAATAAAAACAGAAATTCTCACTGTGACATACAGAAACAATAAGAAAAATTCTTAAAAGTCCATCAGAGTGAAAACAGAATACCTGCAAAATAATGAAAATTTGTTGACAGAAAATTTCTCATTAACAACAATAAATTCCACATGACAGGGAGAAGTATCTTCAAAGTGTTAGAGGACAATAAAAAGCAATTTAGAATTTTATAGGCATTTTAACTAGCATTTTAGTAAGAACTAAAAATAAATAAATAGTATTAAAAAACAGTGAGGGAGTTCCCTGCCCCAAGTGGGAGGAAAGGCAGCGAAAACTCACTCAACCCAGAGCCAACCGGCGTTTACTTCACCTGCAGCAGTACACAGTTATAAACAAATACATTTAGCTCGGTTTGCTCCTCTATTCACTTACATCTGTGGTTCTTAAAACTAGATGAGAGGCGGGGCAAGATGGCAGACTGGTGAGCTGTATGTTTTAGTTACTCCTCCAGGAAAGTAGGTAAAAAGCCAGGAACTGCGTGGACTGGACACCACAGAGCAATCTGTCTTTGGGCATACTTCATACAACACTCATGAAAACGTGGAACTGCTGAGATCAGCGAAATCTGTAAGTTTTTGCGGCCAGGGGACCCGCGCCCCTCCCTGCCAGGCTCAGTCCCGGGGGAGGAGGGGCTGTCAGCTCCAGGAAGGAGAAGGGAGAATTGCAGTGGCTGCTCTTACCGGAAACTCATTCTACTGATTCAAACTCCAACCATAGATAGACTGAGGCCAGACACCAGAGACTCTGAGAGCAGCCAGCCCAGCAGAGAGGAGACAGGCATAGAAAAAAAACAACACGAAAAACTCCAAAATAAAAGCAGAGGATTTTTGGAGTTCTGGTGAACACAGAAAGGGGAAGGGCGGAGATCAGGCCTTGAGGCGCATATGCAAATCCCGAAGCAAGGCTGATCTCTCTGCCCTGGGCACCTTTCCTTAATGGCCCTGGTTGCTTTGTCTATTAGCATTTCAATAACCCATTAGATCTCTGAGGAGGGCCGTTTTTTTTTTTTTTTTTTTAAATCCTTTTTGCTTTTTCTAAAACAATTACTCTAAGAAGCTCAATACAGAAAGCTTCAAAGAATTGAAATTTGGGCACGTCAAGTCAAGAGCAGAACTAAGAGAGCTCTGAGACAAAAGGCAATAATCCAGTGGCTGAGAAAATTCACTAAACAACACAACTTCCCAAGAAAAGGGGGGTGTCCGCTCACAGCCACCATCCTGGTGGACAGGAAACACTCCTGCCCATCGCCAGCCCCATAGCCCAGAGCTGCCCCAGACAACCCAGTGTGACGGAAGTGCTTCAAATAACAGGCACACACCACAACACTGGGCGTGGACATTAGCCTTCCCTGCAACCTCAGCTGAATGTCCCAGAGCTGGGAAGGGGGAGCAGTGTGAATTAACAGAGCCCCATTCAGCCATCATTTGAGCAGACTGGGAGCCTCCCAACACAGCCCAGCAGCCCAGAACTGCCCTGGGGGGACGGCACTCACCTGCGACATAGCACAGTCATCCCTCAACAGAGGACCCGGGGTGCACAGCCTGGAAGAGGGGTCCACTTGCAAGTCTCAGGAGCCATACGCCAATACCAAAGACTTGTGGGTCAGTGGCAGAGACAAACTGTGGCAGGACTGAACTGAAGGATTAGACTATTGCAGTAGCTTTAAAACTCTAGGATCATCAGGGAGATTTGATTGTTAGGGCCACCCCCCCTCCCCGACTGCCCAGAAACACGCCCCACATACAGGGCAGGCAACACCAACTACACACGCAAGCTTGGGACACCAATTGGGCCCCACAAGACTCACTCCCCTACTCACCAAAAAGGCTAAGCAGGGGAGATCTGTCTTGTGGAGAACAGGTGGCTCGTGGACGCCACCTGCTGGTTAGTTAGAGAAAGTGTACTCCACGAAGCTGTAGATCTGATAAATTAGAGATAAGGACTTCAACTGGTCTACAAACCCTAAAAGAACCCTATCAAGGTCAGCAAATGCCACGAGGCCAAAAACAACAGAAAATTATAAAGCATATGAAAAAACCAGACGATATGGATAACCCAAGCCCAAGCACCCAAATCAAAAGACCAGAAGAGACACACCTAGAGCAGCTACTCAAAGAACTAAAGATGAACAATGAGACCCTAGTACGGGATATGAAGGAAATCAAGAAGACCCTAGAAGAGCATAAAGAAGACATTGCAAGACTAAATAAAAAAATGGATGATCTTATGGAAATTAAAGAAACTGTTGACCAAATTAAAAAGATTCTGGACACTCATAGTACAAGACTAGAGGAAGTTGAACAACGAATCAGTGACCTGGAAGATGACAGAATGGAAAATGAAAACATAAAAGAAAGAATGGGGAAAAAAATTGAAAAACTCGAAATGGACCTCAGGGATATGATAGATAATATGAAACGTCCGAATATAAGACTCATTGGTGTCCCAGAAGGGGAAGAAAAGGGTAAAGGTCTAGGAAGAGTATTCAAAGAAATTGTTGGGGAAAACTTCCCAAATCTTCTAAACAACATAAATACACAAATCATAAATGCTCAGCGAACTCCAAATAGAATAAATCCAAAAAAACCCACTCCGAGACATATACTGATCACACTGTCAAACATAGAAGAGAAGGAGCAAGTTCTGAAAGCAGCAAGAGAAAAGCAATTCACCACATACAAAGGAAACAGCATAAGACTAAGTAGTGACTACTCAGCAGCCACCATGGAGGCAAGAAGGCAGTGGCACGATATATTTAAAATCCTGAGTGAGAGGAATTTCCAGCCAAGAATACTTTATCCAGCAAAGCTCTCCTTCAAATTTGAGGGAGAGCTTAAATTTTTCACAGACAAAGAAATGCTGAGAGAATTTGCTAACAAGAGACCTGCCCTACTGGAGATACTAAAGGGAGCCCTACAGACAGAGAAACAAAGACAGGACAGAGAGACTTGGAGAAAGGTTCAGTACTAAAGAGATTCGGTATGGGTACAATAAAGGATATTAATAGAGAGAGGGAAAAATATGGCAAACATAATCCAAAGGATAAGATGGCCGATTCAAGAAATGCCTTCACGGTTTTAACGTTGAATGTAAATGGATAAACTCCCCAATTAAAAGATATAGATTCGCAGAATGGATCAAAAAAAATGAACCATCAATATGTTGCATACAAGAGACTCATCTTAGACACAGGGACACAAAGAAACTGAAAGTGAAAGGATGGAAAAAAATATTTCATGCAAGCTACAGCCAAAAGAAAGCAGGTGTAGCAATTTTAATCTCAGATAAAATAGACTTCAAATGCAGGGATGTTTTGAGAGACAAAGAAGGCCACTACATACTAATAAAAGGGGCAATTCAGCAAGAAGAAATAACAATCGTAAATGTCTATGCACCCAATCAAGGTGCCACAAAATACATGAGAGAAACATTGGCAAAACTAAAGGAAGCAATTGATGTTTCCACAATAATTGTGGGAGACTTCAACACATCACTCTCTCCTATAGATAGATCAACCAGACAGAAGACCAATAAGGAAATTGAAAACCTAAACAATCTGATAAATGAATTAGATTTAACAGACATCTACAGGACATTACATCCCAAATCAACAGGATACACATACTTTTCTAGTGCTCACGGAACTTTCTCCAGAATAGATCATATGCTGGGACATAAAACAAGCCTCAATAAATTTAAAAAGATTGAAATTATTCAAAGCACATTCTCTGACCACAATGGAATACAATTAGAAGTCAATAACCATCAGAGACTTAGAAAATTCACAAATACCTGCAGGTTAAACAACACACTCCTAAACAATCAGTGGGTTAAAGAAGAAATAGCAAGAGAAATTGCTAAATATATAGAGACGAATGAAAATGAGAACACAACATACCAAAACCTATGGGATGCAGCAAAAGCAGTGCTAAGGGGGAAATTTATAGCACTAAACGCATATATTAAAAAGGAAGAAAGAGCCAAAATCAAAGAACTAATGGATCAACTGAAGAAGCTAGAAAATGAACAGCAAACCAATCCTAAACCAAGTACAAGAAAAGAAATAACAAGGATTAAAGCAGAAATAAATGACATAGAGAACAAAAAAACAATAGAAAGGATAAATATCACCAAAAGTTGGTTCTTTGAGAAGATCAACAAGATTGACAAGCCCCTAGCTAGACTGACAAAATCAAAAAGAGAGAAGACCCATATAAACAAAATAATGAATGAAAAAGGTGACATAACTGCAGATCCTGAAGAAATTAAAAAAATTATAAGAGGATATTATGAACAACTGTATGGCAACAAACTGGATAATGTAGAAGAAATGGACAATTTCCTGGAAACATATGAACAACCTAGACTGACCAGAGAAGAAATAGAAGACCTCAATCAACCCATCACAAGCAAAGAGATCCAATGAGTCATCAAAAATCTTCCCACAAATAAATGCCCAGGGCCAGATGGCTTCACAGGGGAATTCTACCAAACTTTCCAGAAAGAACTGACACCAATCTTACTCAAACTCTTTCAAAACATTGAAAAAAATGGAACACTACCTAACTCATTTTATGAAGCTAACATCAATCTAATACCAAAACCAGGCAAAGATGCTACAAAAAAGGAAAACTACCGGCCAATCTCCCTAATGAATATAGATGCAAAAATCCTCAACAAAATACTTGCAAATCGAATCCAAAGACACATTAAAAAAATCATACACCATGACCAAGTGGGGTTCATTCCAGGCATGCAAGGATGGTTCAACATAAGAAAAACAATCAGTGTATTACAACACATTAAAAACTCGAAAGGGAAAAATCAATTGATCATCTCAATAGATGCTGAAAAAGCATTTGACAAAATCCAACATCCGTTTTTGATAAAAACACTTCAAAAGGTAGGAATTGAAGGAAACTTCCTCAACATGATAAAGAGCATATATGAAAAACCCACAGCCAGCATAGTACTCAATGGTGAGAGACTGAAAGCCTTCCCTCTAAGATCAGGAACAAGACAAGGATGCCCGCTGTCACCACTGTTATTCAACATTGTGCTGGAAGTGCTAGCCAGGGCAATCCGGCAAGACAAAGAAATAAAAGGCATCCAAATTGGAAAAGAAGAAGTAAAACTGTCATTGTTTGCAGATGATATGATCTTATATCTAGAAAACCCTGAGAAATCAACGATACACCTACTAGAGCTAATAAACAAATTTAGCAAAGTAGCGGGATACAAGATTAATGCACATAAGTCAGTAATGTTTCTATATGCTAGAAATGAACAAACTGAAGAGACACTCAAGAAAAAGATACCATTTTCAATAGCAACTAAAAAAATCAAGTACCTAGGAATAAACTTAACCAAAGATGTAAAAGACCTATACAAAGAAAACTACATAACTCTACTAAAAGAAATAGAAGGGGACCTTAAAAGATGGAAAAATATTCCATGTTCATGGATAGGAAGGCTAAATGTCATTAAGATGTCAATTCTACCCAAACTCATCTACAGATTCAATGCAATCCCAATCAAAATTCCAACAACCTACTTTGCAGACTTGGAAAAGCTAGTTATCAAATTTATTTGGAAAGGGAAGATGCCTCGAATTGCTAAAGACACTTTAAAAAAGAAAAACGAAGTGGGAGGACTTACACTCCCTGACTTTGAAGCTTATTATAAAGCCACAGTTGCCAAAACAGCATGGTACTGGCACAAAGATAGACATATAGATCAATGGAATCGAATTGAGAATTCAGAGATAGACCCTCAGATCTATGGCCGACTGATCTTTGATAAGGCCCCCAAAGTCACCGAACTGAGCCATAATGGTCTTTTCAACAAATGGGGCTGGGAGAGTTGGATATCCATATCCAAAAGAATGAAAGAGGACCCCTACCTCACCCCCTACACAAAAATTAACTCAAAATGGACCAAAGATCTCAATATAAAAGAAAGTACCATTAAACTCCTAGAAGATAATGTAGGAAAACATCTTCAAGACCTTGTATTAGGAGGCCACTTCCTAGACTTTACACCCAAAGCACAAGCAACAAAAGAGAAAATAGATAAATGGGAACTCCTCAAGCTTAGAAGTTTCTGCACCTCAAAGGAATTTCTCAAAAAGGTAAAGAGGCAGCCAACTCAATGGGAAAAAATTTTTGGAAACCATGTATCTGACAAAAGACTGATATCTTGCATATACAAAGAAATCCTACAACTCAATGACAATAGTACAGACAGCCCAATTATAAAATGGGCAAAAGATATGAAAAGACAGTTCTCTGAAGAGGAAATACAAATGGCCAAGAAACACATGAAAAAATGTTCAGCTTCACTAGCTATTAGAGAGATGCAAATTAAGACCACAATGAGATACCATCTAACACCGGTTAGAATGGCTGCCATTAAACAAACAGGAAACTACAAATGCTGGAGGGGATGTGGAGAAATTGGAACTCTTATTCATTGTTGGTGGGACTGTATAATGGTTCAGCCACTCTGGAAGTCAGTCTGGCAGTTCCTTAGAAAACTAGAGATAGAGCTACCATTCGATCCAGCGATTGCACTTCTTGGGATATACCCGGAAGATCGGAAAGCAGTGACACGAACAGATATCTGCACGCCAATGTTCATAGCAGCATTATTCACAATTGCCAAGAGATGGAAACAACCCAAATGTCCATCAACAGATGAGTGGATAAATAAAATGTGGTATATACACACGATGGAATACTACGCGGCAGTAAGAAGGAACGATCTGGTGAAACATATGACAACATGGATGAACCTTGAAGACATAATGCTGAGCGAAATAAGCCAGGCACAAAAAGAGAAATATTATATGCTACCACTAATGTGAACTTTGAAAAATGTAAAAGAAATGGTTTATAATGTAGAATGTAGGGGAACTAGCAGTAGAGAGCAATTAAGGAAGGGGGAACAGTAATCCAAGAAGAACAGATAAGCTATTTAACGTTCTGGGGATGCCCAGAAATGACTATGGTCTGTTAGTTTCTGATGGATGTAGTAGGAACAAGTTCACTGAAATGTTGCTATAGTATGTAACTTTCTTGGGGTAAAGTAGGAACATGTTGGAAGTTAAGCAGTTATCTTAGGTTAGTTGTCTTTTTCTTACTCCCTTGCTATGGTCTCTTTGAAATGTTCTTTTATTGTATGTTTGTTTTCTTTTTAACTTTTTTTTTCATACAGTTGATTTGAAAAAAGAAGGGAAAGTTAAAAAAAAAAAAAAGAAAAAAGACAAACAAGGAAAAAAAAAAAAAAACAAAAAAAAAACGATGTAGTGCCCCCTTGAGGAGCCTGTGGAGAATGCAGGGGTATTCGCCTACCCCACCTCCATGGTTGCTAACATGACCACAGACATAGGGGACTGGTGGTTTGATGGGTTGAGCCCTCTACCATAAGTTTTACCCTTGGGAAGACGGTTGCTGCAAAGGAGAGGCTAGGCCTCCCTGTATTTGTGCCTAAGAGTCTCCTCCAGAATGCCTCTTTGTTGCTCAGATGTGGCCCTCTCTCTCTGGCTAAGCCAACTTGAAAGGTGAAATCACTGCCCTCCCCCCTACGTGGGATCAGACACCCAGGGAAGTGAATCTCCCTGGCAACGTGGAATATGACTCCCAGGGAGGAATGTAGACCCGGCATCGTGGGATGGAGAACATCTTCTTGACCAAAAGGGGGATGTGAAAGGAAATGAAATAAGCTTCAGTGGCAGAGAGATTCCAAAACGAGCCGAGAGATCACTCTGGTGGGCACTCTTACGCACACTTTAGACAACCTTTTTTAGGTTCTAAAGAATTGGGGTAGCTGGTGGTGGATACCTGAAACTATTAAACTACAACCCAGAACCCATGAATCTCGAAGACAGTTGTATAAAAATGTAGCTTATGAGGGGTGACAGTGGGATTGGGAATGCCATAAGGACCAAACTCCACTTTGTCTAGTTTATGGATCGATGTGTAGAAAAGTAGGGGAAGCAAACAAACAGACAAAGGTACCTAGTGTTCTTTTTTACTTCAATTGCTCTTTTTCACTCTAATTATTATTCTTGTTATTTTTGTGTGTGTGCTAATGAAGGTGTCAGGGATTGATTTAGGTGATGAATGTACAACTATGTAATGGTACTGTAAACAATCGAAAGTACAATTTGTTTTGTATGACTGCGTGGTATGTGAATAAATCTCAATAAAATGATGATTAAAAAAAAAAAAAAAAAAAACAGTGAGGGCAAACTAGAGACATATTCATATATTCCAGGACTAGGAGTTTATCAGTGAAAGCCCTTTGTTAAAAAGCTTTTAGAGGATTAATTTAGCAAGAAGAAAAGTGAACCTTGAAATAAGGCTTGGGATACAAGAAAGAATAGTGAGAATAGACTGAAAATATGTTATGAAATTTAATTACCTACTCCCTGAAAATATAATTGCTATTTTTTGTATACTAAAAAAAGATGACACCAAAATGCTTTACAACAGGAATAAGTGGAGATTGTGTGTAGTGGGTTGCTTTAGGAGGATTGGAATATTAAATGGCTTAAGGGCTTTGATGGAAAATAGGCAGGTAGTAGTTAAAAAAGTAACAGTAGCTGTGAGACATGCAACGAGATGAATGGATCCTGCACATAGCATTTTGAGTGAAGTAACCAGAAATAAAGGCAGACACCTGAAACTCAGAGCTAGAGCTCAGCAGATATGAACATCAGTATTAGCACATACAGCAACTGGTAAAAAAAAAAAAAAAAAAAAAAAAGCTGAAAAAGAGCCCAGACTTCAATTAGTGATATGAACGAAGCAGATCTGGTTAAGACTAGGGCAAACTGGGCCAAAAGGTAAAGGTCGAAACTGACTGTTTTAAAACTTCAACTTCCATGTGAGACCAAGGGAAGAGATGTCTATTTGGTGCAGGATCTATATTTTCCAAACAGTATGATTCTACAGTCAGTATGTTCAAACACCACAATTACATGGAACTTTGAATAGGAAATGAGATATGGTAGGTTAGCATAGGTTAGAGTGAAATAGTGACACATCCTGAAGCAATTTGGGCAGAGAATGAAAATATATTTGCAGGGTCCCCTCTAAGGAGCCGGGGGGAAATGTGGAAGTGTTGGACTTTCTCACCTGTACTGATGCTGATGTTGTCATGGCATTGGGGACCGGTGGTTTGATGTGCCAAGCCCTCTATCACGGGACTTGCCCTTATGAAGCTTGTTGCTGCAAAGGAGAGGCTAAACTTGCATATAATTGTGCCTTAGAGTCTCCCCCTGAGTATGTCTTTGCTGTTCAGATGTGGCCCT